>NW_025422005.1:14902500-15527500 GCF_011764305.1 Mustela putorius furo | reverse complement strand
GACAGACAGAGATCACAAGCAGGCAGGGAGGCAGGCAGAGAGAGAGGAAGGGAAGCAGGCTCCCCGCTGAGCAGAGAGCCCGATGCGGGGCTTGATCCCAGGACCCTGGGACCAGGACCCGAGCCGAAGGCAGAGGCTTTAACCCACTGAGCCACCCAGGCACCCCAACCATCTCCTTTTATTGATGAGAAAGCCAAAATCCAGAGAGATGAAGGGACTTGTTCAAAGTAGCCCCAAAAGTGGGAGGTAGAGCTAGGACTGCCCATTCCCCTGGAGCTCCAGACTCCAATTCTCTTCTTATTATATCATCCCTTGAATCATAACTTGATTCCTCAGAAGGGCCAGGCCCTTGACCTTGAGTCCTAAAGTGCCTGGCCCTGTACTAGGAGCTGGGTGTATAGTGGTAAAGGACACACTTCTGTCTTTAGGCACCTCAGAGCCTAGCAAAAAATAAAATGAAAGTCTAATTCAGCATTATGAAAGCCAAAGCTAAGGGAACAGAGAGGGCGAAGCCAGCCTCGGTTGGAGAAGAGAAGCCAGAGAATAATAAAATTAATAAGTATTAATAAAATGAATAAATGGTCATTATTACTAACAAAAATTATTATGATGATAAATTAATCATAATTTATCAAATGCTTTCTATTTGCCAGGAATTGTTTTCATGTATCTGTTCATTCATTCTTCACAGTTAGTACCATTAAGTGGGTATTAGGATCCTCATTTAAGGGACGCCTGGGTGGCTCAGTTGGTTAAGCATCTGCCTTCGGCTCAGGTCATGATCCCAGGGTCCTGAGATCGAGTCCTGCATCCTGCTTCTCTCTCCACCTGATGCTCCCCCTGCTTGTGCACTCTCTCTCTCTCTCTCTCTCTGACAAATAAATAAAGAAAATATGAAGGAGAAGGAAAGAAGGGAGGGAAGGAGGAAAGGGAATCGATCTGGCTTTCCAGAGGAGGAATTGTCTGAGCCGAAATCTGAAATCTGAATGGTACTCAGGCAGGTGGAGAGAGGGTCCACAGTGTTCTCGGCAGAAGGGGAAGCACAGAGAGTTGAGGCTTGGGAGAGCCCACCCTTGTAGCTTTTACCAGGCAACTTGGAACAGTGCCCCCTTTTGGTCACAGCAGGCTCAAGTATCAAAGCCAAGCAGGTGTCAGATTTGATACCCAGCCAGAAGGGACAGAAGTCAGGGTCTTTCTGACATCCAAATCCACGTTCATTCCATGACAACAATGTTAAGCAACCTTTCTCAATATCGAATCATGTGAAGAGATAGTTTTTCTCTTTTGGTACCCCATACATACTATTCATATTCTGCAATACAGAACTCAAGGATAAAATCATGAGATCAAGATCATTTTTAGAGGATTTGAAACGGAAGCAGAAATAGGGGGTGCCCGGTTGGCTCAGTGGGTTAAAGCCTCTGCCTTCGGCCTAGGTCATGATCTCAGGGTGCTGGAATCGAGTCCCGTATTAGGCTCTCTGCTCTGCGGGGATCCTGCTTCCCCCTCTCCCTCTGCCTGCCTCTCTGCCTACTTGTGATCTCTCTCTCTCTCTGTTAAATAAATAAACTCTTAAAAAAAAAAAAAAGGGCAGAAATAGGCAGACTTTACCCCCTACAAGTCATCAGTGAGGCCAGAAGGAAGATGTATACTGACCACTGAAACAGAAAGAAAAGGGAAATATAATGAACAATATGTACAATATTACAAAACAAAATGCATAGCAAGCCCCTTGTCTCACACATTAGAAACCCTAGAAAAGATTTCTACGTATCTAAGAAAACACGTCTTCCGCACATCCTTGTAACATGTTTTCTTTTAAGACCAATACCTCCAGAACACCAGAGCACTTGGCAAAGAAAACAAAAGACATTTCAGAAAGGAGTCCAGGAACATATAAATAGCCTTGTACTTGTGGGGATTTGAGAATGTTCAACTCCCTCACACATTATTATAGATACAATATCATGATTAGAGGAACAGAAAGAAAACATTCAATAAGTTGAACAGATAAAATCATAAGATACTTAGAATTAAAAGAATGGACAGTTATTCACCATAAAATTGTAAAAAAGAGTATCTTGGAGGGATGCCTGGGTGGCTCACTAAGTTAACGTTAAATGTCTGCCTTCGGCTCAGGTCATGATCATGGGGTCCTGGGATCAAGCCCCACATGTTGGGCTCCCTGCTGGGGTTGAGGGACATTAGCTTCTCCCTCTCCCTTTGCCCCTGCCCTTCCCTTGCTCTCTCTCTTTCCCTCTCTTTCAAATGATTTTTTAAAAAGAGTATCTTAGGAGTGCCTGAGTGGCTCAGTGGGTTAAGCCTCTGCCTTCAGCTCAGGTCATGATCTCAGAGTCCTGGGATGGAGCCCACATTGGGCTCTCTGCTCAGCGGGGAGCCTGCTCCCCCCCCCCCCGCCTGCCTCTCTGCCTACTTGTAATCTCTCTCTCTCTGTCAAATAAATAAATAAAATCTTTAAAAGGGGGGGGCAGGGGCACCTGGGTGACTCAGCTGGTTGAGTGACTGCTTTTGGCTCAGGTCATGATCCTGGAGTCCTGGGATTGAGTCCCATGTCAGGCTCCCAACTCTATGGGGAGTCTGCTTCTCCCTCTGACCTTCTCCCCTCTCATACGATCTCTGGTTCTCTTTCTCAAATAAATAAAGAAAATCTTAAAAAACAAAAAAGGGGGGTACCTTAGTTCACATTTTAGGTAAAATCTACTCATTAGAGAGAGCACCACACCAGAATCAATTAATGAATACATAAAGGACATAGCCTAGGGTTTAAAAAAAAAAAAAAAAGACCCTGAAATTGATAGGATCATTTGGTTATTGGGGAAAACAGACTCTGTGTTAAATATTCTTTTATAGTATATCAAATCCCTAGGGGGGAAGAGCCCAAGATTTCCCACAAGGATCAAACAACACACGGCCTTAGATGAACCAGAGAGGGTGACCCAGCGTCTTTACCCTGAGCACTTGTACCACCAAAGAAAACAAGAGATTCTAGTGACTCACGGTCATGTTGACTGGTCAGTCTGGGTTAGACTTTGACGATTAGCCACAGCACTAGTTCAGCCTACTGAACAAAGACATTTTCTGATATAGAAAACTAGCCCAATAGAAAAAAGGGGATGGGGTACCGGCTGGACTCTTGATCTTGGGGTTGTGAGTTTGAGCCCCACATTCAGGGTAGAGGTTACTTAAAAATAAAATATTTTTTTAAAAAAAGAAGAAAGGGGGTGAGCCTGGGTGGCTCAGTGGGTTAAAGCCTCTGTCTTCAGCTCAGGTCATGATCCCAGGGTTCTGGGATCGAGCCCTGCATCGGGCTCCCTGCTCGGCGGGAAGACTGCTTCCCCCTCGCCCCCTGCCTGCCTCTCTGGCTACATGTGATCTCTGTCTGTCAAATAAATAAATAAAATCTTTAAAAAAAAGAAAGAAAGAAAGAAAGAAAAGGAGCACTGGTTATATTCCTTGCAATTTAGGATACGGTGAGCCTAATGGTAGCCCCAAAATAAGAATCAAGTCACAAATCTTAGTATGCTTTACATTCAGTGCTGACCAAACAAAACAGGTAGCACAAAGTTTTACTCACCTAAATGGAAATGCTACAAAAGGGAAAGGACAAAGCAGGGTCCTCCATGGAGAAGGCAGTGTCTCAGGCTTTACCAGACTTGCCCCATGAGCAGAGAGGGTGAGGAAGACCTGGCCTGCAGCTGGCAATGGGAGGGAGGGCCTAAGCATGGGAGTACCTCACTCATACCCCAAGTCATCGAGTGGAAAGCAGCAACCCTAAATGCAACCAGAGGAGGACCTCTGGCAGCTGGAGGGACAGACATGGCAAATCAATCTGTTGAATTAAAATCAGAACAATTGGGGCGCCTGGGTGGCTCAGTGGGTTAAGCTGCTGCCTTCGGCTCAGGTCATGATCTCAGAGTCCTGGGATCGAGTCCCGCATCGGGCTCTCTGCTCAGCAGGGAGCCTGCTTCCTCCTCTCTCTCTGCCTGCCTCTCTGCCTAACTTGTGATCTCTCTCTCTGTCAAATAAATAAATAAATAAATCTTTAAAAAAATAAAATAAAATAAAATCAGAACAATTGCCGGGGCACCTGGGTGACTCAGTGGGTTAAGCATCTACCTTCGGCTCAGGTCATGATCTCAGGGTCCTGGGATCGAGCCCCACATCGGGTTCCCTGCTCGGCGGGGAGTCTTCTTCTCCCTCTCTCTCTGCCTACCTACTTGTGATCTCTTTCTGTCAAATAAATAAAATCTTTAAAAAATAAGTAAATAAAATAAAATAAGAACAATTGCCAATAAGTCAGAACTTATGCAAAGGACATCCTGAAGTTATCTTGAATTCTGTTCCATGGACAGTAGCCAATGGCCTAATAATTCGGTGCCCCGAATGGAAAAAGAGATAATTGTCTAATAAACACACAGTCAGTATGGAGAAAACCAGTATGAGAGAGCACACACCGGGTTTGACAGTCTTAGGTAACAAAAGGTTATGTCTCAGCACCGAGAAGGGTAAAACTCAAGAAGAAAAATACAATTAGAAAGTAGAGAAATGTGGGGCGCCTGGGTGTTTCAGTGAGTTAAGCCTCTGCCTTCAGCTCTGGTCACGATCTCGGGGTCCTGGGATCGAGCCCCTCATCGGGCTCTCTGCTCAGCAGGGAGCCTGCTTCCCCCTTTCTCTCTGTGTCAAATAAATAAATAAAATCTTTAAAAAAAATAAAGAAAGCTGAGAAATGAACTGGATATATAACATCAAAATGGTTAACTTGGGACGCCTGGGTGGCTCAGTTCGTTAAGTGGCTGCCTTCGGCTCATATTCTAGCTATATGGAGTCCCCAAACAAATGGACAGCTGGGCACAAACTCATCAATGAAATGGTAAGGGGAGAGAGGTACTAAAGCATTGTCAAATCTACCAGCCTTTTCTGGGTCAGCTGACAATAGAAGAAAGGGCACATAATTTGAAGAGCTAGCAGAAGATAAATGTGGTGGACAGAATATGTTGAAGCCATGACTGGGTCACCAGGAGACCAGATATGGCTGTGGTGGGTACTTCTCAGGACTGGGGTTTATGTAGATGCGAAAGCCATAATACCAGACATACAGACACTTACTGGTATTGACGGAGGCCCCCAGGCCACAGAATCAAACCAGGAAACAAACCTTACAGTAATTACGGCCGTGGGTCTAGGCCAGTAAGAAGAAAATCTGATGTAAAAAGTTTAATGGGTTACTAAGGAAACACCTAAATCCAGCCCGGGGTGAAATAAATAGAAAATGGAACAGTGTTCTGGCAGAATAAATTGTCTAAATTACATAATAAACAACTATCCTGATACCCTAGAGCTATGCAAACTGCCAAAATACAGTCCCTTAGGGGCACCTGGCTGGCTTGGTTGGTGGAGCGTGAGACTCTCAACCTCGTGCGACTCTCAACCTCGGGGTCACAACTTTGAGTCCCATCCTGGGTGTAGAGATTACGTTAGAAAAAAAAAATGGAGGTGCCTGGGTGGCTCAGTTGATTAAGCATCTGACTCTTGGCCTCAGGGTTGTGAGTTCAACTCCTGCACTGGACTCCACACTAGGTGTGGTGCCTACTTAAAAAAAAAAGTGTTTTTTCTGGGGTGGGAGGGTGGGGGGGTGTTGCCTGGGTGGTTCAGAGGGTTAAGCCTCCGCCTTCGGCTCAGGTCATGGTCTCAGGGTCCTGGGATTGAGCCCCACATCAGGCTCTCAGCTCAGCTGGGAGCCTGCTTCCCCCCTCTCTCTCTGCTGCCTCTCTGCCTACTTGTGATCTCTCTCTCTGTGTCAAATAAATAAATAAAATCTTTTAAAAAATTGTTTTTTTAGGGGCTCCTGGGTGGCTCACTGTGTTAAAGCCTCTGCCTTCGGCTCAGGTCAGGATCCCAGGGTTCTGGGATCGAGCCCTGCATCGGGCTCCTTGCTCAGCAGTGAGTCTGCTTCCCCCCTTCTCTGCCTGCCTCTCTGCCTACTTGTGATCTCTGTCAAATAAATAAATAAAATCTTTAAAAAAGATTTTTTAATATATATATTTTTAAGATTTTATTTATTTATTTTTCACAGAGAGAGCGCGCACACGTGCAGGCAGAGTGGCAGGCAGAAGCGGAGAGACAAGCAGGCTCCTTGCTGATAGAGGAGCTGGATGTGGGACTCAATCCCAGGACCCTGGGATCATGACCTGAGCCAAAGGCAGAGGCTTAACTAACTGAGTCACCCAGGTGTCCCTGTTTTTTTAATCTTAAAAATAAAGAGGCAACAGATGGAGCTATGTCTCAGTCTTCCTGCTTGGCATGACTCTGTGCCATGGACATTTAATGGGACTCTTGATATAACCAAGGTGACTGGATACATTGCAACATTATCAAATTCTTAAGGAATGTGCTTGCTTGCTATGATTCTGATACTGCTTCAGGCCTGTTGTAAGGCATTAAGTGTAACAGCGTCAGGGTGTGAACTGTACAGCAGATGTGTTTGTGAATTATGTCTCAGTTCTGGACACAGCTCCTTGGGTGTTACGGGTTTTTTTGTTTTGTTTTGTTTTGTTTTTATTTATTTGAAGAGAGAGATCAAGTAGGCAGAGAGGCAGGCAGAGGGGGGGGGGAGGTTCCCTTCTGAGCAGAGAGCCCAATGCAGGGCTTGATCCCAGGACCCTGAGATCATGACCTGAGCCGGAGGCACTGAGCCACCCAGGTGCCCCTTTGGGTTTTTTTGCTCTTTTTTTTTTTTGCGTCAAGTCTACCCTTATCATGGGCCTTGAATGCACGACCTCAAGACGGAGAGTCGTGTACTCCGCCAGGGGAACCAGGCAGGCACCCCTGCCACAGCTCCCTGTTGATTCCCGCTGTTAAAGGCTGCCTGCATCCCACTGAGGGCTAGCTCACACCTTTAACAGCGTCAGAATATTTGTGTTCCTCTCACTTGTATTTCTGTAACACCTACAGTCCAAGGATGAGGTGGCAAGAGAAATATAGTAATCGTATTAAGGATCAACATGTTAGAGCTTGCTAAATTACCAATAGCCAATCAGAGCAAGAGCGTGATTATAAACACAGGAAGCAACGCACAAAGAGCGCAGTTATAAACAGTCGGATGGGCTGGAGGGTGTCCACCCAAAATCCAAGTTTTGTCCCCCACCCAAATCTCAGAATGGGACTTTATTTGGAAAAAAAGATCATTCCTGATGTCATCAGTTTAGATGAGACACCAGGTTAGGGTGGGCCCTTTCCTCTGTGACCAGTGTCCTTGGAGGGGGAGGAGCCACACAGAGAGACACAGAGGAAAGATGGAGGTAGAGCCACAAGATGGAAAAGGCCAGGTAGAAACCGTCCTCAGAGTCTTCGGGGGTGCATGGGCTGTGCAGGTAGCTTGATTTTGGAATTTCAGGCTCCAGAACTGTGCATGAACAAGTTTATTGTTCGAAGATACTCAGTTTGTAATAAGTTATTACAGCTTCCCTAGGGGGAAGAGAATTTGCAGAAAAAGGAGGTCTCCATTGTCAGATTCCTGATCCTGATGCCCCTTGCTCCTACCCACAGCAGGAGTGCACCCTGGGGGTGCCTGGATTAAGCATCTGATTCTTGGCTTGGGCTCACTCAGATCGAGCCCGCTTTGGGCTCTGTGCTCAGTGCAGAGTCTGCTTGGGATTTCTCTCTCTCTCTTTCTCCCTCTGCCCCCCCCACCCCATTCCTGTGTGTGCTCTCTCTCAAATAAATAAATCTTAAAAAAAAAAAAAAAGAGGGGCGCCTGGGTGGCTCAATGGGTTAAACCGCTGCCTTCAGCTCAGGTCATGATCCCAGGCTCCTGGGATCGAGCCCCACATTGGGCGTTCTGCTCAGCAGGGAGCCTGCTTTCCTTCCTCTCTCTGCCTGCCTCTCTGCCTACTTGTGATCTCTGTCTGTCAAATAAATAAATAAAATCTTTAAAAAAGAAAAGAGGGCGCCTGGGTGGCTCAGTAGGTTAAAGCCTCTGCCTTCGGCTTGGGTCGTGATCCCAGGATCGAGCCCCACATCAGGCTCTCTGCTCCGCAGGGAGCCTGCTTTCTCTCCTCTCTCTCTCTGCCTGCCTCTCTGCCTGCCTCTCTGCCTACTTGTGATTTCTCTCTCTCTGTCAAATAAATAAAATCTTAAAAAAAAAAAAAAAAAGAAGAAGAAAAGAAAGAAAGAAAGGGGGCACCTGGGTGGCTCAGTGGGTTAAGCCTCTGCCTTCAGCTCAGGTCATGATCCCAGGGTCCTAGGATCGAGCCCCACATTGGGCTCTGCTCGGCGGGCAGCCTACTTCCCCCCCCCCGCCTCTTTGCCTACTTGTGATCTCTCTCTCTGTGTCAAATAAGTAAATAAAATCTTAAAAAAAAAAAAAAAAAAAGCCTCCACACCTCCAGGGGTGTGTGGGTAGCCCAGCTGGTTAAGTGACTGACTCTTGGTTTTGGCTCAGGTCACCAGCCCCGTGGGGGGTTCCGCGCTCAGTGGGGAGTCTGCTTGGGATTCTCTGTCTCTCCCGCCCTGTGCAAGTGCTCATGCATACACATGTGCTCGTTCTGTCTTAAATAAATTAAAAAAAAAAAAATCACATTCCTTGAAAAATGGAAAAAAAGGCTACCTCTGGTCAGCTCCCACATCATTACATGAAAGCCAGTGGAGTTCACAGAACATGGTTCACTGAAAGCCTTGGCTCCTCCGTCCACTACACTCATCAATGAACAACCCCTGGGAGCAGCGTAGACGTCGGAAGGAGACTCAGCTCTGCATTGTAATCACACACGTGCTGAGCCACAGAGGCGGCAAGTGGCATCTTCAGTGTCCACAGCAATGCTGCCTCCCCCCATCCTCCTCCGCTGGTGAGACCCTCTAGCCCTCCACTTCCCTTTCTGGCTTCGTGTTTTCCCTGTCTTTCCAGTCTTGGAGAAATGATGGCATTAAAAATTTTACATACTGTGTGAGTCTGCATAGATTTCAAGCTTCCCTCCTCTTGGAAAAAGAATCAACTTTTAACCACACCTCTGGACCTAAAACAGTAATCCTTGGGGGCCTGGGTGGCTCAGTTGGTGGAGCATCTGCCTTTGGCTCGGGTTGTGATCCCAGGGTCCTAGGATTGAGCCCTGCCTCGGGCTCCCAGCTCAGTGGGGAGCCTGCTTCTTCCTTTCCCTCTGCCTCTCCCCACCATTCATGCTCTCTCTCAAATAAATAAGTTAAAAACAAAAAGTTATCCTTATTCAAACTGATGCACATTCATTATTTCGCAAGCATTTCTTTTTTTAAATTTATTTATGTGAGAAAGTGGGAAAACACACATGAGAGGGAGCAAGAGAGAGAGAATGAGCAGAAGGAAGACAGAAGGGGAGGGAGACGCAGACTCCCCACTGAGCAGGGAGCCTGACACGGGCCTCGATGCCAGGACCCCTGGATCATTGTTGCGCCCAAATTTCGAGACCTCCCCAAAGACGACCACCAGAGTCCAGAGTCAAAGCCAAACAGCAAGGGTCGTTTATTACGAGTTCGAACCCGGACCTCCGCGCACTCGTTGCCGGTGACGCTAAGAGGTCCTGAGCTCAGGATCACAGCACTTTTTATACACTATTTTAGGGGAGGCAGGGACTTAGCATACATCATAGTATCTCATAACAAATCACTACATACCGCTGGAAAATCAAACAGCAACTCTATAATATGACTGGCGCGCTACAGAGCCGGAAAAGGGCTAGGAACAGATTATTGGTTAGGCAAAGGGCTGTCATTCTTCAAACTGCTTGGGTATGTGTCACCTCAGAATTGGCCGGGGTCTCCCTGCCAAGCTGCGGGGTGCCAGATGGTTATTATCTCCTGTACCCAAAGCTGGGTGGGGGGTCCGGGAGCAGTCACTTTGACATGTCCAGTTCTGGGTGGGGGTTTCTCTGGCTCCAGATGACTGTTATCTCTTGGCCCAGAGCCAGGTGGGGGTCCGGGAGCTGCCGCTCTGCTAGGTTCAATTCTGGGCGGGGGTTGTGTGGTTATAGAGTGCCTATAGAAAGTTTGCTGGTAATTTTCCATCTCCTCATGGGTTAGCAAACGAAGGTACAGAAGCAGAAATAGTGGTTATGGTTATAATTTAGGCATCTCATCATGATCTGAGCCCAAGACAGACACGCCACCAACCAAGCCAGCCAAGTACCTCACAAGTATTTCTCAAGCATCTACTATGTGCTAGGCACTCTTCTGGGTGCCAGGAACATAGCAAAGAGCAAGGTGGTAAGGTTCCTACGCTTGAAGAGCTGACAATTGAGGGAAGACCTCAATGAGCGAGTAAATAAGATCAAAATGAATGCAATCACTTTTTAAAAGATTGTTTATTTGAGTAATTTCTATACCCAACATAGGACACAATCTGTTCATTTAGAGACTGCGAGTGCATGTGCTGTGGGGGAGGGGGAAACAGAGGGAGAGGGAGAGAGACTCCCAAGCAGGCTCCCCATTGAGTGAAGAGTCTGATATAGCGCTCAATCACATGAACCTGAAATCGTGACCTGCGCTGAATCCAAGAGAGACATTTAACGGACTGAGCCATCCAGGTACCCACCCCACCTCCTCCCCAAACACAATCACTTTAGATATCATGATAAGTGTTAGGAGAGAAATAAACAGGGATGAAATAAACAGTGTGAAAGGGAGGTCTGCTCTTTTTTTTTTTTTTAAGATTTTATTTATTTGACAGACAGAGATCACAAATAGGCAGAGAGGCAGGCAGAGAGAGAGGAGGAAGCAGGCTCCCTGCTGAGCAGAGAGCCCAATGCGGGGCTCCATCCCAGGACCCCAGGATCATGACCTGAGCCGAAGGCAGAGGCTTAACCCACTGAGCCACCCAGGCGCCCCGGGAGGTCTACTCTTAACAGGCTGGTCAGGGAGGTCTCTGTGAAGGTAACATTTGAACTGAGATCTAAAAGAGCTGGGGCAAGAGCATTACTAGCAAAGGAACACCGATTGCAAAGGCCCTGAGGCAGGAAAGTGCTTGGATACTGTGGCTAAGTCACAGGGAATGAAGGTGTTGGGTCCATGATCAAAGGAACAAGACTGATGCAAAGCGAAGGTCAAGCAAAGCTTTACTTCGTGCCAAACATCAAGAATCAAACTGACCGGCCAGGGCCGTCTCTTGCAAACAGACTAGCTCTTAAGGGCAAAAGCCATGTGGTTGGGCCTGGCCACGCACAGGTGGCCAACGAGATTGTAACACAGAGAAAGCTGCACAGTCCTGCTAGGTCACACTTAAGTGACCAATTGAATTACAATTTACCCTATAGTAGATATTTGAACTAGCCAATCAGATCACCTTGGTCAGAACTGGCACCCAAAAGGCACCCAAAGGGTGGGGCCCATACTCCTTGGTAGCTAAGGAGACAGTATGCACCCCCCCCCCACTGATTGAATACCTCCACCTGGCCTGACCCACCCTTGTATTTGAGCTTTGTTACCTGGGACTGGTTTCCGGGAATTGTTTTTAAGTAAGTCCCCTTGGGGGGAGGGGGAGGGTGGCAGAGACAGTTTACTGCATAAACAACAAAATCACTGTTTAGCCGGATGGCATCGCTCTGGCTAAATAGGCCCTTACAGAGGGTACAAACAATCACATAAGATTGATCGTCAAGTGCCCTTAAGTTTTAGTTTCCTTGTATTCTAACCAGGGTTCAGGGGACCCGAGAGCCCTTGCCCCCGGGCAGGGGGGTGGGGGGAGGGATGTGGCAGACAGATCAAGTTCAGCCACTCACCTCTGACAAAAATCCAAAGGCAGAGACACAAGTGGTGTTGAAATGAGAAAAGATTTCTGTGAGCCTGACACGGGAAAGATGGCAGACCAGTGTGTGAAAGACGGTAAAGTGCTGGAACTACTTCTAGGTTTATATAGAGAAAGCGTGAGACAAAGGTTGGGTAGGTACGGGGAAGTACCTACCCAACCAAGTGGAGAGGCTCTTCACCAAGTCAGATCAGTCCTTTGAGCAATCTCTTCACCAAGTCAGATCAGTCCTTTGAGCAATCTCTCCCATCTTGAAGGGCTCAGGGCAGTCCCGGTTGCTTGAGGGGGTAGTTTTGGCTCACCACCCACCCTCCGGGGATGATTTGCCTGCGGGGTCTTTTGTCGGAGTTAAGAGATAAACTGGAAAGAACTTAATCCATTACAGACTGAGGTCAAAATGGAGGTAGTCCTCTTCCTTGACTACTGTCATTAATCACACTTGGCTGCTTCGAACAGTTTATAATTCTGGAGGTCAGACGTCTAGAGAGGGTTTCTCCAAACTTAAATCAAGGTGTTGGCAGGGCTGGATTCCTGTGGGCACTTCAAGAGAGAATCCATTTCCTTGTCTTTCCTGGCTTCTAAAGGGTGCCTACATTCCTTGGCTTGTGACTCCTTCCACCTTCAAAGTCATCTGGGGGACATCTCTGTCTCTGACCATTCTGCCTCCCTCTTATAAAGATCCTTGTGGGGGTACCTGGGTAGCTCAGTCAGTTAAGTCTCTGCCTTTGGCTCCCGTCGTGATCTGGGATTGAATACCATGTTGCGCTCCCTGCTCAGCGGGAGCCTGCTTCTCCCTTCGCAGCTTCCCCGCTTGGGCTCTCTCTGTCAAGTAAATAATATCTTTAAAAAACCCAAGAGGAGGCACCTGGGTGGCTCAGTGGGTGAAGCCTCTGCTTTCAGCCCAGGTCATGATCTCAGGGTCCTGGGATCGAGCCCCGAATCGGGCTCTCCGCTTCCCCTTCTCTTCCCCTCACTTCCTCCTTTCTCTCTGCCTGCTTGTGATCTCCCTCTTTCTGTCAAATAAATAAATAAAATCTTATATATATATATAAAACAAAAAGAGAAAAATCCTTGTGGTTACATCAGGCCTATTCACGTAATCCAGGATAATTTACCCCATTTTAGTATCTTTAACTAAATCTCATCTGCAAAGTCCCTTTCGCCACATAAGATAACATATTCACAAATTTGGGGAATAGGACATGGCCATTTGTCTTACTCTGTATGGTCTTCCATAACAAAAATACCAGACTAAAATAGAATAAAAACAAATAAAATACTATAGACTGTATGACTATCAACAACAGAAATGTATTCCTTACAGTTCTAGAGGCTGGGAAGTTCAAGTTCAACGTGCTCACAGATGGTCTGGTGAGAACTCATTTCCTGGTCTATAGAAAGCGGTCTTCCCAGTGTCCTCACATTGGTGGAAGGGGCAAGGGAGCTCTTTGGGGTCTCTTATGAGAGTGCTAATCCCACTCAGAAGGGCTCCTCCCTCATGATCTAAGACACCCCCCCCAAAGGCCCCACCTCTAAATACCATCACACTGGGCATTGGGATTTAACATGTAAATTTTGGGGAAATGAAAATATTCGGTATATGGCGAAAACTTCAAGGGAGATATTACTCTGCCTGCTACAGCCCTTTAGGTCACACTAAAAGGAGTTCAGATTTTTTTTTAAAGATTTTATTTATTTGACAGAGAGAGAGAGATCACAAGTAGGCAGAGAGGCAGGCAGAGAGAAGGGGGAAGCAGGCTCCACGCTGAGTAGAGAGCCCCATGAGGGGCCTTGATCCCAAGACCTTGAGACCATGACCCAAGCCGAAGGCAGAGTCTTAACCCACCCCAAGGAGTTCAGATTTTACTTAAAGTGTTAAAGGGAGCGCCTGGGTGGCTCAGTCACTTAAGCATCTGCCTTTGGCTCAGGTCATGATTCCGGGGTCCTGGGATCGAGCCCCACATCCTTGCTTGGTGGGGAGTCTGCTTCTCCCTCTCCCTTTCCTCCCCACTCATGCTCTCTAATAAAATCTTTAAAAAAAAAAAAAGTGTGAAAGGATGACAAAATGGAGTGACATAATCTGATTTATGTTTCATTTCTTTTTTATTGACTGATAGAGAAAAGGACCCAGAGTAAAAGGCTGGCAAAACTCCAGCTGTGATGCTGTGATTTCTAATAAATCCATGTTCCATGTTCCTCTTTGCCTCCCAGAGTTCCTAAACCCTTGGAATTTCCTAAGTAATTAGAGTGATAAATTGTCTTTTGTTATTTGTAACGACCCCTTTCCAACCACATCTGACTTTATGTTGCTGACTGAGGTGGCTTTTGGAAAGCCCCTGGGTCACCTAAGAATGGAGACTGGCTGCCGGGAAAACCAATCATGATCAGAGGGCTGGACTTATCATCCACACTCCCATCCTCCCCACCTCTGGGGTGTGGAGATACAGATCGTCCATGGCCAATGATGTAATGAACCCCGGTTGTGTAATCAAACCTCCATAAAACACAAAAAGGGTGGGGTCCTGAGGACTTTCTGGGCTGGGGAAGAGCAGAGGTAGTGGGAGTACTGTGTGTCCGGGAGAAGGTATGGAAGCTCTGTGCCCCTTCTCATATCCCTTGCCCTATGCCCGTCTTCTCTCTGGCTGTTCCTAAGTTATATCCTTTTCTAATAAACTGGTAGTAGGTAGAATGTTTTCCTGAGGTGCCTGGGTGGTTCAGTGGGTTAAGCCTCTGCCTTCAGCTCAGGTACTGATCTCAGGGCCCTGGGATCGAGCCCCGCATTGGGCTCTCTGCTCAGCAGGGAGCCTGCTTCCCTCTCTCTCTCTGCCTACTTGTGATCTTTCTGTGTTTCGGATGAATAAATAAAATCTTAAAAAAAAAATGCTTTCCTGAATTCTGGGATCTGCTCTAGCAAATCAATCAAACCTGATTTGATGGGGGTGAGGGGGTGATGGGCACCTCAGACTTATAGCCAGTTGGTCAGAAACACAGGTGAGAACCCGGATTTGCAATTGATGTCTAAACGGTGTGTGTGTGTGTGTGTGTGTGTGTGTGTGTGCGCGTGCACGTGCGCGCCCATCTGTGCACGCCTACGGTCTTGAAGGACTGAACCCTTAACATGTGTGACATGGTGCTGTCTCCGGGTAAATAATGACAGAATTGGTTAAATTTGTGGGCTGTCTCGCTGGTGTCCCAGAATTGCTGGATGTGTGGAAAACCCACACACCTGGTGTGAGAAGTGAAGCAGTACTGTCATGTAGGGGAGACAATGGGAGTAAGTTTTTCTGTTACACTAGCATTTAGAAAGCCAGTAGAAGAGGAGGCAGCAGCAAAGAAGATGGAGAAGGAGCTGCAGCTGGGGGAAGTGGAAAACCAGGAGAGGATACGGCCTAGAAACCAAGAGAAGGACACTTCAAGATGGCAGGAGTGGTGACGGCAGCTGGCTGAGGACTGAGAAGACCCCTGGATTAGGTAACATGGAAACTGTGCTGACCTGGATAAAAGCTGCTGCTGCTGCGGAGTGATAAGGCCCTAGGTCAGATCGGAGTTGGTTGAAGAGCGAATAGAAGATGAGTTAAATCGCAACACCTGGGTGGCTCAGTCAATTAAGCGATCAACTAGTGATTTTAGCTCTGGTCATGATCTCAGGGGTGGTGGGCTCAAGCCCGAGGTTGGGCTCCCCACTGAGTGGGGAGTCTGCTTGAGATTCTCTCTCTCCCTCTCCTCTCGCTGTGCATGCTCTCTCTAAAATAAATATATATTTTTTAAAGGTTTTATTTATTTATTTATTTGACAGACAGAGATCACAAGTAGGCAGAGAGGCAGGGGGCAGCAGGCTCCCTGTGGAGCAGAGAGCTGGATGTGGGGCTCCATCCCAGGACCTGGGATCATGACCTGGGCCGAAGGCAGAGGCTTAACCCACTGAGCCGCCCAGGCACCTCTTAAACAAAGATTATTTATTTACTTACTTATTTATTTGAGAGACAGACAGTGAGAGAGAGCATGAGCAAGGAGAAGGTCAGAGGGAGAAGCAGACTCCCCGGGGAGCTGGGAGCCCGATGCGGGACTCGATCCTGGGACTCCGGGATCATGACCTGAGCCAAAGGCAATTGTCCAACCAACTGAGCCACACAGGTGTCCCTTAAACAAAGATCATTTAAGTCAAATGGTGTAGGCCTAGGCTGTCCATTACAGTAGCCACACCCAGATGTGGCTAATAAGCCTCTAAATGAGGCAAGTTTTTTTTTAAAGATTTTTAAATATTTTATTTATTTATTTGACAGGGAGATCACAAGTAGGCAGAGAGGCAGGCAGAGAAAGAGAGGGAGAGAAGCAGGCTCCTCGCTGAGCAGAGAGCCCAATACGGGACTCAATTCCAGCACCCTGAGATCATGACCTGAGCCGAAGGCAGAGGCTTTAACCCATTGAGTCACCCAGGTGTACCAAAGCAAGTTTATTTTATTTTATTTTTTAAAAGATTTTATTATTTATTTATTTATTTACTTGACAGACACAGAGAGAGATCACAAGTAGGCACAGAGGCAGGCAGAGAGAGGAGGAAACAGGCTCCCTGCTGATCGGAGCCCAATGTGAGGCTCGATCCAGGACCCCGAGATCATGACCTGAGCTGAAGGCAGAGGCTTAACCCACTGAGCCACCCAGGTGACCCAAGGCAAGTTTATTTTAAAGATTTTATCTATTTGTCAGAGAGAGAGGGAAGAGCACACAAGCAGAGGGAGCAGGAGAGGGAGAAGCAGGGTCCCCACTGAGCAGGGAGCCTGATGCGGGACTTAATCCTGGGACCCTGGGATCATGACCTGAGCCAAAGGCAGATGTTTAAGCGACTGAGCCACCCAGGTATCCCAATGAGGCAAGTTTAAATAAAGCTGAGTTGCAACTGGAAAATACACACCAGATTTCCAAATACAGTGTGAAAAAAGGGAGTATTTCATTAATAATTTAAATATTGATTTCATGTGGAAATGTACACAATTTGGATATATTGTGTTAAATATATTGTTAACATTAACTTCACTTCTTTTTCCTTTTTATTTTTTTTTAAAGATTTATCGAGAGAGAGTGCGAGCGAGTGCACATGTGAGAGTAAACACAAGGAGTGGCAGAGGGAGAGGATCCCAAGCCAACTGTGCTGTACTCTGAGCCCAATGTGGGGCTCAGCCTCAAGACCCTGAGATCATGACCTGAGCCGAAATGAAGAGTCCGATGCTTAACCGACTGAGCCACCCAGGCACCCCAGATTCTCCGTATATCTCACAGTTGTTCCTTCTGGACCTTCTTTCTAGGGTCCTTCCCCTATTCCCAAAACTTACTAGGTGAAGAAGCAAATCATGTGGCTCGTGCTGGAGGAGTTTCAGGCAAATGAAGCAGCAAATACAAAGGTCCTGAGGCAGAAGGCTTCTTGGCTGGTTGTGCACAGGGGGGAAAAGGGCAGTGTTGTTTGGGAGCAAAGTTAGAGGAAGCGACAAGTGGTAGGAAATGAGGTCTGGGCCGTAAAGTGTAGAGGAGATGGGCTTTGTCATTTATTTGGAGGGGGATGGGAAGTAGGTTTTTAAGCCGAGGAATGTCCGTCTGGTTTACCTGCAGACTGCAAGAGGCAAAGGTGAAACCTGGAGACCAGTTAGGAAGCTTCTGCAATAATCCAGGTAGCACCAGGATGGTAAGGGTAACTGCAGAGTGGTTGTATCCTGTATATATTTTGAAGGCACAAGACAGGGTTTGTGAAAGAAACTGGATGGAGCTGTAAGAGAAAGATAGGTTAAACCTGACTTTAGGGGTGCCTGGGTGGCTCGGTGTGTTGGGCCTCTGCCTTCAACTCAGGTCCTGGGATTGAGCCCCACATCGGGCTCTCTGCTAGAGAGCCCGCTTCACCCCTCTCCCTCTGCCTGCCTCTCTGCTTACTTGTGATCTCTCTCTCTGTCAAATAAATAAAAATAAAATAATAATAAGCCTAAAGTTTCTGGTAAGATAGCGTTGTCATCTGCTGAGATGGTAGTTTTATTTTTATTTATTTATTTATTTATTTAAAATAGTTGATGTATTTATTGGACAGAGACAGTTCACAAGTAGGCAGGGAGGCAGGCAGAGAGAGAGAGGGAAGCAGGTTCCTCGCTGAGCAGAGAGCCCAATGCGGGGCTCGATCCCAGGACCCTGAGATCATGACCTGAGCCGAAGGCAGCGGCTTAACCCACTGAGCCACCCAGGCGCCCCGAGATGGTAGTTTTAGAAGGATATTTGGGGGCTGCCAGAAGTAGAATTAAGGATAGGTTTTGGACCTGTGAAGTGCAGAAGAACTATTGCTTATTGGAGATGCCAAGTAAGCAGTAGGGGGTATACAAATTTAGCATTTTAGGAGTAAGGTCAAGTCTGGAGATACAAATTTGGCAGTCCTCAACCCACAGCTGGTATTTAAAGCCACCGGAGGAGATCAGATCATCCGGGGAGTAAATGTATTAGAGGAGAGGTCCAAGGACAACCTATGCCACTCTAAGTTTACGGGTTAGAACAAACCAGCAAAGGACACTAAAAAAGAATGGCGTCTTACAACCTAAAGACCAGGGGAGAGAGTGCCAAGGGAGAAAGTGAAAATGGGTCAAATTCTTTGGACAGAGGAAGCACAATCGAGTGTGGGCTTACCCCGGATTTCACAGTGTGCCCTTCCTATGAGTGGTTTTGGGGGTGAGCGAGGCAACAGCCTGATTTGGAATGGGCTCAACAGGGATAGGAAGGGACAGGAAGAGGGGAACAGTTCCTTCCAGTTCTGATATAAGCAGAGCAGAGTGATGAGGGGGATGTGGGAGGCAAGAGAGTGTTAAAGTGGGGAGAAATCACCGCATATTTGAATGCTGATGAAAATCATCCAGTAGAGACTGAAAAATTCACAGTGCAGGACAGTATATCCTACAAGACTCAGAGTTGTGTCAGCTGTGCTGGTTTGTATGCCCCTGATGGATCTGAAACTGCTTAAAAGTATAAAATTGAGTAAAAGTCAAAATGGCTGTCATAATGCTTCAGCAAAGCTGTTTTTTTTTTTTTTTTTAAGATTTTTTATTTATTTATCAGGGAGAGAGAGGGAGAGAGAGCAAGCACAGGCAGACAGAATGGCAGGCAGAGGCAGAGGGAGAAGCAGGCTCCCTGCTGAGCAAAGGAGCCCGACTCGATCCCAAAACACTGGGATCATTACCTGAGCCGAAGGCAGTTGCTTAACCAACTGAGCCACCCAGGTGTCCCCAGCAAAGCTCAGTTTTAAAGTAATCCTTTTCCTCTCTTCAGCACACCTCCCCTCTTCCCTCAGCACGTGAAGACAGGATGAAGGAGGCTGGCAGCACAACACAATGCCTGTGGAACCCTGCTAAATCCTGTATTTCCCCATAAAAACTTCCAGCCCCTTCTCGGGGCTGGGGAAGGCCTTGCAATTTTTTTTTTTTTAAAGATTTTATTTATTTATTTGAGAGAGAGAAAATGAGCGGGTCGGGGAGGCCTTGAGGGAGAAGGACAAGTGATCTGCATTGGGTTTGATCCCAGGACCCCACACCATGACCTTGAAGTTGACCACACAACCTACCGTGCACGCAGGTGCCTCGAGGGCTTGTGGGTTTTGAAGGCCATAGTCTGCTGCGAGGCCTTCTTTGCTGGGCAAAGCAAGAAAGCTATTGTTCCTCTTTATCCCCAACTCGGTCTTCCTGTTCTGTTTGGCTCTGAATCGTGGAGGTCGCTTTTTGACAACACACCTAAAATGCAGTACAGCTGACCTTTGAGCTGTGTTGGTCCACTTACACTTTTTTCAATAAATACAGTACTGTAGATGTATTTTTCTCTTCCTTATGATTGTCTTATTAACATTTTCTTTTCTCTAGTTTAAGATACAGTAAAAAAGGGGCGCCTGGATGCCTCAGTATTTAAGTGTCTACCTTTTGGCTGTAGTTAGGATCCCAGGGTCCTGGGATCAAGCCCCACATCCAGCTCCCTACTCAGCAAGGAGCCTGCTTCTCCCTCTCCTACTCCCCCTGCTTGTGTTCCTTCTCTCACTGTGTCTGTCAAATAAAATTAAAAAAAAATCTTTTAAAAAATACAGCCAAAAATATTTATAATACATAGGACAATATGTGTTCATTGTTATTGGTAAGGCTTCTGGTCAACAGCAGGTTATCAGTTTATAAGTTTTTGGGGAGTCAACAGTTCTATCCAGAATTTCCACATCACCCGGGGGGTCAAGGTACAGCAGATGGTTCAAGGGTGTACTGTATATTAAAAATTGAAATCATCGTCTCCCTTAGAAACCTGCTGTTGCTTCTTTAGTTCTATCTCACTAGGTGGAAACTCTTAATTACCCAAGTAAGAAAACTGCACATAGTAGTGACCACATGGTGAACAGTCACAGTTTTATTGTGTACCAAGTGAAACAATGGATGTCCCAGGTAGTTGTAAGCATCAAGGAAAATGCTATGACCCAGACTTGAAGGTCAAGTAACACAAAGGTGAGTAGACAGTGTTTAGACCAACCTCAAGTTGTAGCAATTCCACATCCTAAATATCTTGGAATTTGTCTGCTCATGCCATATCTATCATGAAATCGGACTACCTCCATTTTGACCTCAGTCTGTACTTTAAGTCATTCTTTCCAGCTTATTTCTTAACTCAGGGAAAAGACCCCACAGGCAAAGCATCCCCTGAGGTGAGCCAAAACTAGCCCCTCAAGCAACAAGGACTGCCCTGAGCCAGCAAGACTGGGAGTGATTGACCCAAAGATTGATCTGACCTTCACTGCCCACCTGGGTGTACTTGACCCTTGTCCCACATTTTTCCTTCTCTTTTCTTTTCTTTCTTTCTTTCTAAGATTTTATTTATTTATTTGACAGGCAGAAATCACAAGCAGGCAGAGAGCAGGCCGGCTGGGGGGTGGGGGGGAAGCAGGCTCCCTGCTGAGCAGAGAGCCCTGATGTGGGGCTCCATCCTGGGACCCTGAGATTATGACCTGAGCCAAAGGCAGAGGCTTAACCCACCCAGGCACCCCCACATTTTCTTAAACCTAGATTATCTTAAGCACTTGGGAGAGAGCCTTTGAGATGGTTCCGGTGTTGGCCTCGCTGAGATAAATTCCTTTCCTTTTTCACCACCACTCGTATCTCTGCCTTTGGATTTTTATCAGTGGTGAGTGGCTGCACCAGGTCTGTTTGGGACCCCCACAGCTGGGTTACATTTCCCCAGTTGAGGGCTTCATTATCGCTGCCCCTTGTTACTTAAAAGAGGGCAATAGTCTTACAAGAGGTTTCTTTGCTTTTGACCTTGACCCAGACTGAGGAAGCCATACAAAATGCAAATCTCCAGTGTCTCTCACCAGCTTTAAACTTTTCAAGGAATTTCTCAGATAATGGCAAGCCTGCTTCTCATGGCTACCTCTCTGTCTCCGAATTTGTTTTCTGACACCAAAAAGTTTCTCTCTCATATGTCTTTGCTCCTTGCGGTTCCCTTTGTCTGTAATGGTGCCTTTTTTTTTTTTTTCTCCTGGCTAAGTTTTACTCATCTTTTAAAGATGTGCTTAGAAATAATCTCTTCTGGTAAGCCTTTTACCAAGTACTGCAAACCTTCCAAGGCTGCAAAGGGCAGCTCTGTGTTTCTAGGGCTCTCTCTTCACCCACGCCCAATGGCGGGGACCACGTCTTATCTTCGTCATGCTTTCAGCAAATATTTGTCTAATGACTAGCACACTTTAAGAGTCAAGTCCAAGGTTACCCAGCTGGTAAACTGCTGTGTCAGAAATTAGTGCTTAGACCCCTGGAGGGCTCTCATTCAAATGTAAAGTCCTCAAAAATCTTCCCTCTAGCAGTGCTCTTAATAGTTTACAAAACATTTCGATCAGGCTAGTCTTTATATCCTGAGGCAGGACTTGTATAAAAAGGTAATGTTTCCAAACCCGGGAGCTAGAGCCGAGCTTCAGCAAAGCACTAAGGAGTCTTCAAAAGGAGGTAACAGCAGTGAGGAGGGTCAGCCAGCTGCAGTGAAGACCCTCCCAGCCCGAGAAACCCCACCCAAGATCCCCTCCTCTCCACCCCCCCCGCCTCGAGGACTACAAATCCCAGCATGCATAGCATCCAGTGAGTGACAGCACGGAAGCACGCCGGGACACGTAGTCCAGTTGTAGTTCAGGAAAAGCCCAGAACGTCCCGTGACGTCAGGAGGGCTCGGGAAAGGATTCGGAACCGGCCCAGGTTCAAGTTTAATCATCCTCTAGAGAGCCGACCCTGGTTTTTTTGGTGACCCGGTTTCGGGTCCTACCCCGCAGTCCAGCGACCCTATGGTGTGCGTTGAACTAGCTTCTCGTGTGACTCCTTCAAGGTTAAAGGGGAAGTAGCACAGAGCAAGAATAGGCAGCCTTCTGCCCTCGAGGCGCCGGCTTGTTAGGGTAGTGGTATGCAGGACGCTAGCCTAGCTAGGAACTGAGACGCTGCTTGTCCAGCAGCGCCGGTGAGGACGTGGCAACACTACCCCAAACAGCTGCTTCCCTTTCCTCCGCCCGTCGGGCTAGAGGCGCGGGAGGCGCAAAGGTTGCTGGGAACGCGCATGCGCCCACAGCGACGGGGAGTACACCTCCAACGTCTGCGGACGCGGGGGGTGTCGGGTGTCGGCGGTGGCGCTTTGCGGCGGGTCGTGCGGGTCGGGCGCGGGCGGGCGGGCGCGGCGGCAGTGGCGCGCACAGGTGATTGAC
The DNA here is from genome assembly GCF_011764305.1 of Mustela putorius furo. Classification (NCBI taxonomy): domain Eukaryota; kingdom Metazoa; phylum Chordata; class Mammalia; order Carnivora; family Mustelidae; genus Mustela; species Mustela putorius. The sequence goes on along the minus strand of NW_025422005.1, from coordinate 15,504,989 downwards.
TGGCCAGCTGGCTGAGGAATCGCCTGGTCCCCATTGCTGGCAGGTGGCGGAGCCCATTTGGGCGGCGGCAGCAGCAGGAGCGGCAGCAGCTACGGCCCGGCTCGGGAGGCGCTTCTCGGGCCAAGGCTATGGCCCCGCGGCTGCAGCTGGAGAAGGCGGCCTGGCGCTGGGCGGAGACGGTGCGGCCCGAGGAGGTGTCGCAGGAGCACATCGAGACCGCCTACCGCATCTGGCTGGAGCCCTGCATCCGCGGCGTGTGCAGGTGAGGCCCGCGCACCGGGCCTTGCGCCCCTCCAGCCCTCGCTTCGGACCTTGGAAGAGCGGACCAGGGGCCGGGGGTCATGTTGGGGGAAGGAGGACGGCAGCCAGCTGTGTGCATCTAGCAGGCGCGGAGAGGAGCAAGGTGGAGGCTTCCTCCTTAGCGCGTCTGGGCGACCTGAGCAACGCAGCCATCCCGGGCTCGCTGCGCGGAGGTGATGCTGCTGAAAGCCCTTTAGAAAAAGGTTCTGGGTTCTTATCTAGAAGATGGCGGTGGAAATGGTTGAAGGCAGGAGCTGAGAGTTTAGCAAACGTTGTTGGTTGTATCTTGGCCACGGCTCGGCTTTTTCTGTTGCAGAAAGGGAACTTCGTCGAAGTGAGTTTCATCACAGTATCATTTATTACTGTTGACGGTGAAGGCTTGGTCATCTTCATATTAGTTTTGGATAGGGCAGATTTAGAAAAACGTGTGGTTAGCCTACCTCATTGGTATCCTTCACCTCCAGTTGACCTCCCGTCTCTTGTTAATCTGATTTAGGCTTTTTTGGGGGGTGGGGGTCGTCACTTTACCAGGTACGAAGTTTGAGCTGTGTAAGTTCTGTCCTTCACTTCCAGCCCTTGAACCTTGCCTTTCCTTTTAGTTCGAATTCTTAGGCATTGTTCCTGTCTCTTCTGTTTTTTCACCTTTTAACGCGGGAACTATAGTTTTTTGTTCCGGAATGTTGTTGAATTGACTTAGCCACGCCGGGCATGCTCAGTAGCCATACTTCAGCCGGCATTTAGTAAAGGCTTTCTGCAGTTTTTACACTCCGCGGCGGGATCCGGAAGGAATGGAAGTCAAGGTCTCCGCTTCGGAATTTAAGTCAAGTTTCAGAAGTGATTCAAGTTAGGGAGCTTCCATAAAGCAGACGAATAATTCCAGGCTCTGGGTGTCTGGCTCCACGGGGAGGGCACATCTGACTCCCGACACTAAGTACTGGAATGACAGGGTCTGTGTATAATAGAATTTATTAAGCTTCAGTTAGTCTCTCAACGTAATCAGATTCCACAGTAACCAAAAAAAGAAAAAAAAAAAACTTCCACTGTTATAATTCTGATTTTAACACAAATAAAGGAGTAGAAATTTGCTGGGATCGCTGTAAGGGTAATGTCATAGAGTTTTAAGTTGCAGTTGCAATGTTTCTATCCAAGCAGGGTTGTTGTTGGTTTGTTTTTGTTTTTTGTTTGTTTGTTTGTTTGTTTTGCTTTGGGGTATAAGTCACATTTTCTGATTCACCCATTTAAAATGTACTGTCCAGTGTTTTTTGTTTGTGTGTTCACAGGGTTGTTCAGCTATCACCACGATCTGATTTTAGAAACTTTTTTGCCCCTCCCTCCCACACTCTTTAGCCATTAGATTGGCCCTGTACACCAGTGCCCCAAGCTCCAAGCAACCGGCTGATCAACTTTCTGCCTCCTAATTTGCCTATCTTGGACATTTCATGTAAATAGAATCTTAAAACAGGTGGATTTTTGTGACTTTTTTTTTCACTTAATGTAATGTTTTCAAGGGTCATCCGTGTTGTAGCAGATGTTGGTATTTAATTTCATATTTAAAAGTTTGTAAAACATGCAACAAAATTTATTATTTTTTTAAAAGATTTATTTGACAGAGAGCACAAGGAGACAGAGAGGCATGCAGAGAGAGAGAGGGAAGCAGGCTCCCCGCTGAGCAGAGAGCTCCATGCTGGGTTTGATCCCAGGACCCCAGACCATGACCTAAAAGCAGAAGCTTAACCCATGAGCCACACAGGTGCTCCCCAAATTTATTATTTTATACAGTTAAGTGACATTAAGTATTTTTATAACTGGTACACCATCAATCACCATTGTCTGGTTGTAGGGCTTTTCCATCATCTTAAAAGAGACTCCATATCCATTAAACAGTCACTTCCCATTTCCCCCTCGAGCAACCACTGATCTTTCTGTCTCTGTGGGTTTCTCTTTTCTTAATATTTCCTATGAATGGAATCCTACAGTGTGTAGCCTTTTTTGTCTGGCTTTCACGTAACATGTTTTCCATGTTGTAGCATTGACTGTACTTTATTCCTTTTTGTGGCTGAGTAATAGTCCATTGTTTGGATATATACTGTATTTTGTTTATCTGTTCATCAGTTGATGGACTTAACCCCCCCCAACTTTACCAAGGAATATCTGAAAAATAGAATTGCCTATATTTAAAGTGTACAACTTGATTTGATATATGTACACGTGGTAGAAAGAGTACTATGAGCAAGGTAGATTTTTGTTTTTGTTTTTAAGATTTTATTCATGTACTTGACAGAGAGTAAGAGGGATAGAGCATAAGCAGGGGCAGTGCCGGGCAGAGGGAGAGGGAGAAGCAGTCTCCCCACTGAGCAGGGGGCCTGCTGTGGGGCTCCATCCCAGGACGCTGGCCAAACCAAAGGCACGTGCTCAACCTACTGAACCACCCAGGTGCTCTTAAGATCAAGGTGGTTAAACACATCTATCTGTCACCTCACATAGTTAACTTGATGAGCATTTTGTTCTACCTACTTTTTGGCTGTTGTGCTTGCTATGAACATTTGGTGCAAGTTTTTGTTAGAATACGTGTTTTCAGTTCTTTCGGGTGTCTACCTAGGAATGAAATTGCTGGGTCACGGTAATTATGTTTAACTGAGGCGCTGCCACACTGGTTTCTGGTGCTGCTGCCGTTCATTTTACATTCCCACTGGGAACGTGAGGGTTTCAATTTCCATCCTTGCCAACACATGCTACTTTCCGTTTGTTTGCCATGCTAGTGAATTTGAAGTGGCATCTCATTATGGGTTTGGTTTGAATTTTCCTAACGACTAATGAGGTGGATATCTTTGTGTGTTTGTTGGCCATTTCTCGTTTTTTTTTTTTAAGATTTTATTTATTTATTTGACAAAGCGAGATCACAAGTAGGCAGAGAGGCAGGCAGAGAGAGAGGAAGGGAAGCAGGCTCCTTGCTGAGCAGAGAGCCCGATGCGGGACTCGATCAGGACTCTGAGATTATGACCTGAGCCGAAGGCAGCGGCTTAACCCACTGAGCCACCCAGGCGCCCCCATTTCTCGTTTTTTTATTTTTTTTTTTTTAATATTTTATTTATTTATTTGAGAGAGAGACAGTGAGAGAGAACATGAGCGAGGAGAAGGTCAGAGGGAGAAGCAGACTCCCCATGGAGCTGGGAGCCCGATGTGGGACTCGATCCTGGGACTCCAGGATCATGACCTGAGCCGAAGGCAGTCGTCCAACCAACTGAGCCACCCAGGCGCCCTCTCGTTTTTTTTAATTGCCAAGTAATAATTGCGTTTTATGTATGTACTTCCCACATTTACATATGCACTCATCAGTTGATGGGCATTGGGTTGTTTCCACTTTTTGGCTACTGTGAATAATGTAGCCAAGAATATTTGTGTAGGGGTTTTTGTGTGGATGTATTCATTTATCTTGGGTATATCTATAGGAGTGAAATTGCTGGGTCATAAAACTGTGGTTAACATTTTGAGGAACTGACCAACTGTTTTCCAAACTGGCTGTGCTGTTTTACTTACAGTGTATGAAGATTCCAGTTTCTCCCCATCCTTGCTCTTGGTTTTTTTTTTTTTTTTTTCTTTTCTTACAGCCGTGCTAGTGGGTATAAGTGGTATGTCATTGTGGTGTTTTTTTTTTCTTTTCTTTTATAGTTTATTTATTTATTTGAGAGAGGGAGAAAATGAGAAAGCGGGAGCATGAGAGGAGGGCGGGTTGGAGGGAGAAGCAGACTCCCGGCGAGTCTGATGATCTGATGAGGGACTCCATCCCGGCATTTAAGGAGCGAGCAAGACCTGAGCTGAAGGCAGTCGCTCAACCAACTGAGCCACTCAGGTGCCCCCTCATTGTGGTTTTGATATGCATTTCCCTGCTGACTCAAGTTCAGCATCTTTCCTGTGCTTCTTGGCCTTTTGTGTATTTTTGGAGAACTGTATGTTAAAGTCCTTTGCCCATTTTAAAATAGGGTTGGGGCGCCTGGGTGGCTCAGTGGTTGGGCCACTGCCTCCGGCTCAGGTCATGATCTCAGGGTCCTGGGATCCAGCCCCACATCAGGCTCTCTGCTCAGCAGGGAGCCTGCTTCCTCCTCTCTCTCTCTGCCTGCCTCTCTTCCTGCTTGTGATCTCTGTCTGTCAAATAAATAAATAAATTCTTTTAAAATAGGGTTGTTTTTGTATTATTGAGTTCTAAGAGCTCTTTATGTATTGGATACAAATTCCTTATATTAGTAAATAGTCTCATTTCTTTGGATTGTGCTTTCATATTTTTGTTGGTACTGTTTGTAGTAGAAAAACTTTTAATTTTGATGTAGTCCCAACTTTGCTTGGTTGGTTGCTTGTGCTTTTGAGACCGTGCATAATCTGAGGTCCCAGCAAATTTTATCTGTATGCCTTTTTTCTTTCTTTCTTTCTTTCTTTGACAGGCAGAGATCACAAGTAGACAGAAAGGCAGGCAGAGAGAGAGGAGGAAGCAGGCTCCCAGCCAAGCAGAGAGCCCATTTCGGAGCTCGATCCCAGGACCTTGGGATCATGACCTGAGCCAGAGGCAGAGGCTTTAATCCACTGAGCCACCCAGGTGCCCCTGTATGCCTTTTTTCAATCTACTTTTTTATGCTTTACATACACAACTAATCTGAGATTCCAGAGCTGAAGAGGTGTTTAGTTCTTCTCAAAGAGTAAATGACTCAAGACTATTTACATTTCTGAAACTGTTTAGTAAAATCATGGTGAAAGCAACCTGTATTAAATCGTATACCCACAGAGTTCTACAAATATTATTTATCTTAATTCTTTTTTTTTTTTTTTTAAATAATTTATTTCTTTATTTGCCAGAGAGAGAGAGAGAGAGAGAGAGAGAGCAAGCGCACAGGCAGGCAGAGTGGCAGCAGAGGCAGAGGGAGAGGCAGGCTCCCCGCTGAGCAAGGAGCCCGATATGGGACTCGATCCCAGGATGCTGGGATCATGACCTGAGCCGAAGGCAGCCACTTAACCAACTGAGCCACCCAGGCGTCCCTATTTATCTTAATTCTTAAGAGTTTTTGCTTAACAATGAGTGTAACAGTTAAGTAAGTTCCTTGGAGTAAATTGGTTGGAAAGAGATGTGCATTTTTCATATTGATCCATGTTGCTGAATTACAGATCAGAATGATGGCTCCACTTTACGGTTCTTCTGTGTAAGAATGTCTTGTTTCCTCATAGCACCCCCAACACAATATGGGGGGTGGTGAGGCATAGGGAGAGAGAATTTTTCTTTTCTTTTCTCTTTTTTTTTTTTTTTTAAGATTTTATTTATCAGAGAGAGCTCTTGAGCATGAGCACAAGTAGGGGGAACAGCAGGCAGAAGGAGAAGCAGGCTCCCCGCTGAGCAAGGAGCCTGTTGCAGGGCTCTATCTCAGGACTCTAGAGATCATGACCTGAGCTGAAATCGAGTCTCAGTCTCAGTCTTGACGGAGTGACCCACCCAGGTGCCCCTTAATCATGCCTTTTTTTTTTTTTTAAGATTTTATTTATTTATTTGTCAGAGAGAGAGAGGGAGAGAGAGCGAGCACAGGCAGACAGGATGGCAAGCAAAAGCAGAGGGAGAAGCAGGCTCCCTGCCGAGCAAGGGGCCCGATGTGGGACTCCATCCCAGTACGCTGGGACTATGACCTGAGCTGAAGGCAGCTGCTTAACCAACTGAGCCACCCAGGCCTCCCCATGCTTTTCGAACAGATAAGTCTCATATGTTAATTTGTTTCTTTTTGTGATAGTTAAAATTTTGATAGGAAAATTTCAGTCTACCCCTGTATATAGGAGTAAGATGCCTATTTTGTTCTCATTAGAGAAACAGTACCAATGACTTTATGAAATTAGAGCATTGCAGAAATGTAAATGCATTCTGGAAAGTCACTATGATGCCCATTGACTTCTCATAGCCCTAGTCCAAAACCTTTGTGAGGGCTGCGGGGCCTCACTCTGAAGCTTTCTTCATCCAGCTGTTTTTTAAAAATTATCCTTTATTTACTTACTTATTAAAGATTATTTATTTGTTTGACAGAGAGCACAAGTAGGTAGATAGACAGGCAGAGGGAGAGGGAGAAGCATGCTCCCTGTGGAGCAGGGAGCCCGATGTGGGGCTCGATCCTAGGACTCTGGGATCACGACCTGAGCTGAAGGCAGATGCTTAAAGACTGAGCCACCCAAGCTGTTCTTCATTGATGGCTCCTTTCTCAGTTGGCTTTTGTTTCCTCACTTTAGCAGTATTGGTCCCTTGTGCTTTGCTAACTTTCCCTGACCCTCAGTGCAAGTTAGGGGACCTGCTTTTTTTTTTTTTTTTTAAAGATTTTATTTATTTATTTGAGAGAGAGACAATGAGAGAGAGCATGAGCAAGGAGAAGGTCAGAGGGAGAAGCAGACTCCCCGTGGAGCTGGGAGCCCGATGCGGGACTTGATCCCGGACTCTGGGATCATGACCTGAGCCGAAGGCAGTCATCCAACCAACTGAGCCACCCAGGCGTCCCAGGGGGGACCTGCTTTTTAATTTAAAAAAAAACTTTTTTCCTCCCAAAGATTTATTTATTTGAGAGTGTCCTGCGTGCAGAGGGAGGGGCAGAGGAAGAGGGAGAACCTCCGTTGGACTCCCCTACTGTGAGAACCCAATGCCCCCCCCCTCGCTGTTTGGGATCTCCATCTCACAACCCGCAGATCAAGACCTGAGCCCAAACCAAGAGTCATTAGCTCAACTGGTTGAGCCACCTGGGTGCCCCTTAATGCAAATTTTAAACATACATAGTAAGCAGAGGGGAGGATGGGATCATAAATCGCCCCCTTACCCAGCTTTAATGGTTGCTTAATAATGATGAGCAATCTCTTCTTTTATTTGCATTGCATGTTCTTTTATCACTTAACACAAATTTAGTCTAAAAATTGCCAATTTTATGCATCTTATTGGTTTAAATAGGTGTTTTGTGTTCCATGAAACTTGGATCCTTACCTGTTCGGGTTCTTGGTTAAGTATTTTTTTGCTGCCAAGCATTTTAACACCTAGAGAATACTTTGTCCTTAATTTTTGTGCAAAGTCAAAGTCCCTCAATCTCAGGCAAACTAACCATTGTTAAAATAGTATATTGTTGGGGCACTTGGGTGGCCCAGGGGTTAAGCCGCAGGTTTAAACCCACTGCCTTAGGCTCGGGTCATGATCTCAGGGTTCTGGCTTCAGGCTCTCTGCACTGCGGGGAGCCTGCTTCCCCCTCCCTCTCTCTGCCTGCCTCTCTGCCTACTTGTGATCTCTGTCTTCTGTCTGTCAAATAAATAAATAAAAACTTAAAAAATATATATATGTATATATATTTTTTCCTTTCTGTGTCTTTTAAATTCAAATATTTGAGTGTCTGCTGTATATCTTACTGGAGTAAATATTCATTCTTTTATTCAACAGATAATTTTGGCACCTACTATAGATTTGGTGTAGTATTCTAGAATGGCTCTGAGATAACCCCCCAGAAGATGAGGTTCCTTCCTTCATGTGCCATGTATTTTACAGATAAGGCAGAATAGAATCAGTGTAATTATTATTTTAGAAAAAAGGGGAGAAATGTCACACTACATACTTTCTGTAATTTTTTTTTTTTAAGATTTTATTTATTTATTTGACAGAGAGAGATCACAAGTAGGCAGAGAGGCAGGCAGAGAAAGAGGAGGAAGCAGGCTCCCTGCTGAGCAGAGAGCCTGATGCGGGGCTCTATCCCAGAACCCTTGGATTATGACCTGAGTTCAAAGCAGAGACTTTAACCCACTGAGCCACCCAGGCGCCCCTCTGTAATTTGTTTTGATTTTATAACACCTTTTTATTTGATAACACCTAGAAAATTTACCTTACTCTATTAATAGGCATGTAATATTTCATTGTGTGGAGGCTGATGTGTTAACTGTTCAGCAGTTCCCTGTTGGTGAACCTCCGGGTTCTCAGTTTTTGATACCATACAGATATGCTTCTGTGAACATCCCTCTTATATATATCTTCATTGAGTGAATGTTTTCACTTAGGTTGCTGGATGAGAAAGAGAAAAAGGGCATGATGACCATTTAAAATTTTGATAGGTGGTAGAGGGTCATACTGTTGAACACTGCATTCTAGAGTCACCCTACTTCCCACCTTCCCACCCCAGACATTCTTTTTTTTTTTTTTTAAAAGATTTTATTTATTTATTTGACAGAGAGATCACAAGTAGGCAGAGAGGCAGGCAGAGAGAGAGGAAGAAGCAGGCTCCCCGCTGAGCAGAGAGCCCGATGCGGGGCTCGATCCCAGGACCCTGGGATCATGACCCGAGCCGAAGGCAGCGGCTTTAACCCACTGAGCCACCCAGGCGCCCCTCCACCCCAGACATTCTTATTTCAAACACCTACTTTAATAGTTAAAGCATGTTATTTTCCTATGCCTTTTTTTTTTTTTTTTTGCTATTACCATTGAGCATCTTTTTATATGTGTTGGCCATTTGTATTTCTACTGTGAATTGTGTGTCCTTGATTGTTGATCATTTTCTAACTGATTATCAAGAACTTTTTGAATACTTCTGCTGAAGATCCTTTTTCCTAATTTTTTTTTTTTTTTTTTACTTTGGTGGGTTTTTTTTTTTTTGTTGTTCTTTTCCTTTTGGTACATTAAGGATTATTTATTTATTTATTTGACACAGAGAGAGAGAGAGGGGGGGGGGAACAAGCAGGGGGAGTGGGAGAGGGAGAAGCAGGCACCTCGCTGAGTAGGCAGCCCTATGTGGGCTCAATTTATTTTTTTACCTACAGAAAAGTATACCAATCATAAACATTACACAGGGGAAATTATCACAAGGGAACATAACTATGTATCTACCACCAAGATTAAAATGTTGCTAGCATCCCTGAAGACACCCATCTTTCCTTTACTGCCTCTTACTGGTCATTAACATCCTCCTCCTCAAAAGTAACCACTACCCTTACTTTGGACACCACAGATTATTTTGCCTATTTTGAACTTTGTATACAATTAATTATACATTGTAGTTCATTCTGGCTTCATTTGCTCTCACAGTGTGGTTTGTCTACATTGTGGGTAGCAGTAGTGGGTTCATTTTTAAGGCTGTGCAGTATTCCATTGTGTTACAGTGTAACTTGATCCTTTCTGGTGGTGACGGTCTTTTGGAATTTTTCCAGAATTTGGCTGTTATTGGAATAAAGTTGTGGTAAGCATTCTTGTATGTATCTTTTAATAACATATACATACACTTTCCCCCCATATATATACATTTTTGATACAAGAGGACTTGCTGGGTCATCAGTGTTTATTTAGCTTATTAGATAATGACAGACTGTTTTCCAAAATGATTATATCACATTATACTCTCCTGAGTACTGTGTGAAAGAGTTCATTTTCTACATATCCTCACCATAATCTGTTTAATTTTAGCCATTATGATGGATGTGTCATGGTTATCTCCTTATGGTTTAATTTGCATTTCTCAGTTGACCAATGAAATTGACCTTTTCATATTCTACTATTTACATATCCTCCAGTGGGGTGCTTGTTGAATTTTTTAAGCCTCATTGAAATTAAAATTTTTTTATTTTTATTTATTATTTTTTAAAAGATTTTATTTATTTATTTGACAGACAGATATCACAAGTAGGCAGAGAGAGAGAGGGAGGCAGAGTCCCTGCTGAGCAGACAGCCCGACATGGGCCTTGATCCTAGGACCCCCGGATCATGACCTGAGCCGAAGGCAGAGGCTTCGACGCACTGGGCCACCCAGGTGCCCCTTAAATGTCTTTTTAAAAGATTTTTAAGTAATCTCTCCATCCAGCATAGGGCTTAACTTAGAAACCTGATCAAATGTCTTGCTGCACTGACTGAGCCAACCAGGAGCCCCGCCTTATTCTCTTAACAGCATCTTTTGACGAACAGGAGTAATAATTTCTGAGTAGTCCAGTTTAGCAATATTTTCTTTATTATTATTATTGCTTTTTGCATGTATTCTGTTTAAGAAATCATCACCTTCCCCCAGGTCCTAAAGATATCCTCTACAAAGCTATATTGTATTGTCTTTCAGAAGGAGATCTGTAGTCCACAGTCCATTTGGAATTGACTAATTTTATTCGTGTCATTTGGGAAGAAGGGTCCTGGAAGAATTTAAGGATTTCTTTTTCACTGTGACCTTATCAGTGTAAGATGAGTGTTGAATGACTCCTAGTGGTAAAGATCTTTGATGATAGAAAAAGCAGTGATTCCAAGGGAAAGAGAGGACATACATAGGGAAAAAAAAAATAAAAATTAACCAAATGAGCCTTTTGAGAATTCTCTGTACTTCATATATTTCTCTTAGCTTCCAAGGTAATGATCTGATTATTAAGAAAATGTTATTCTATTTGGGACAATCTTAACAAAGAATTGGAATAGAAGAAAAAACTCATTTGTTCTAAAATTCTTTTGTTTTCTGTGTAATATTACAAAAATTCTTTTAACCTTTTTTGGTAAAACTAATTGAAATTTAGAGTCAAGGTTGGCAGAGGATGCTTTTCTTGTGGCTTTATTATACATTCACTGATGTGCACTTCAATTTGAGAAGTACAGATAAGCTAAAATGAAATATAGTTGCATTGGGCTTCTAAGGAATTTGAGCTCACTGCTGACTTGAACTCCTCTCAAATAAAAGCTACCACCCAGAGAACAAGATTATAATATTTTCATAAAATTCCTTTTGATTTTCCTGCATATATGTAAAAACAATGCCATATTCTGCATATTTTGAAAAGGTACTTTGTAACTTAATACTAAGAATGTGTTCCCAGAGTATTACAGAGTTTATAAAAGTACTAATTTCTAGTCATTGCATATATTTCATTTTACATGGCCCAAAATTTAGCCATTTTCCTACTGAGCATTTGCCTGCGCCCCTTTTTCTCGCTCCCCTTCTTTTGTTAGCTCTTTCTGAGCATCCTTGTAAGTAAAGTGTCTGCTTTGTTTATTTTCTTAAAAGAAAGATTGTAAAAGTTACATGAACCCGCCCCCCCCCCTTTTAAGATTTTATTCATTTATTTGAGAGCAAGGATGCATGAGTGGGAGGGGAAGAGAATGTGAAACAAACTCCCTGCGGAGCTCAGAGCCTCATGTGGGCCTCGATCCCACGACCCTGAACTACTAGGACCTGGTCTGAAAAGAGAAGTTGGACACCCAACTGACTGATTCACCCAGGCTCCCCCCATCTGTGTGCAGTACCTGAACATCCCTGTCACTCTGTGCCCTTGCTATTGAGTATGAAATTTTAAAGACTTCTGTGAGTTTTGGGGCCCCTGGGTGGCTCAGTAAGTTCAGTGTCTGCCTTCGGCTTCGGTCACGATCTCAGAGTCCTGGGATGGAGCCCCGTGAAGGTTTTTCTCCCTCTGTCATTTCCTTGCTTGTGTTGTCTCACCCTCTCTCTCTCAAATAAGTAGTCTTTTTTTTTTTTTTTAAGATTTTATTTACTCATTTGACAGAGATCACAAGTAGGCAGAGAGGCAGGCAGAGAGAGGGGGAGGCAGGCTCCCTGCTGAGCAGAGAGCCCGACGTGGGGCTCGATCCCAGGACCCTGAGATCATGACCTGAGCCAAAGGCAGAGGCTTAACCCACTGAGCCACCCAGGCACCCAATAAATAAAATCTTTAAAAAAAAAAGAATTTATTTATTTGATAGAGATAACAATTAGGCAGAGAGGCAGGCAGAGAGAGGGGGGGAAGCAGGCTCCCCACTGAGCAGAGAGCCCAATGTGGGCCTTGATCCCAGGACCCTGAGATCATGACCCGAGCCGAAGGCAGTGGCTTAACCCAGTAAGCCACCTAGGCACCCCAAATTTCCAAATTGTAATGGTTAAATAAGCCTATCCACATAGGAAAAGACTTTTGACTTGCCAGTTAGTACTTTTCTTCTACCTCCCAGCGTTTTTCTTTGAATACCAGTTTGAGGAATATCCTCTTAGAAACTAGATTCATAGTATTTGAGTTAGCTCACTTCTTAAATCCCTTTTGTTTGGCTAATCCCTTTCTCTAATAGAAATTTGAATTTCAGGCCAACTGATTTAATATGCTAATTACAAGAGTTTTGGGTGTATTGATCATTTTTATACATTGCAGTTTTCGAATCTCAATTTAGTGGGGCATAACTTTTGAGGTTTGGAAAAAGGAAGATGTTTCTACTTTTGGTAGTTGGCAGAGCCTCACAGGTTGATTGGATTCTGAAACTTAAAAAAATATATATTTAAATTTTTTATAGATCTAATAAACTTTAAAGGATTGTCAACACTTTAGGACGACTTCCATCCATGATGTTTAACGTAAGGTTGGTGTTGAATTGTATTGCCTTTGTCAGTTGCTGCTCAAACTTATTTTTTGCCTAAGACTTCAGTATGTATTTCAGAGAAATCCTAGAACAGGGACATAAGTGCCAAGGGACCTGTTTGTGGCTCTTTTATTTTTATTTTTGCTTATATCTTGCATGTCTAATACCTGAGAATTTGGTACAGTCCATGAATAAAAACATGTACAATTTTCCGTCATGAGAACCTAGAGTTCAGATTATCTTATTTTTCCTTTATTTTCACTGCATCGAGAAAATAGGTGCTTTAGTAACTTAAGTAAAAAGTTTCTTCTTCAATAAAAATGTAAAGTAAAATAATTTTATGTGATTAGTTGATAGTTATCTAGTTTAAATAGGAAAATGATTTACAGGGGCGCCTGGGTGGCTCAGTGGGTTAAGCCGCTGCCTTCGGCTCAGGTCATCATCTCAGGGTCCTGGGATGGAGTCCCACATCAGGCTCTCTGCTCAGCAGGGGGCCTGCTTCCCTTTCTCTCTCTGTGATCTCTTCCCTTCCTCTCTCCTACTGTGATCTCTCTCTCTGTCAAATAAATACATAAAATCTTAAAAAAAAAAAAAGAAAATGATTTACATTTTTTTTTTAAGATTTTATGTATTTATTTGACAGAGATCACAAGTAGGCAGAGAAGCAGGTGGGCTGGGTGGGGGGGGCGGGCGGGGAAGCAGGCTCCCTGCTAAGCAGAGAGCCCGATTCGGGGCTCAATCCCAGGACCCTGAGATCATGACCCGAGCCGAAAGCAGAGGCTTTAACCCACGGAGCCACCCAGGTGCCCCGAAAACATTTTTATTTGTATATATTTTGTTAGGAAAATGGTTTTGTGTACATTGAGAATGTACATTGCCACAGCTCCCCACATCATCCCATCAGATTATTTCAGTGTTTCTTTGTGTACATAAAAGCAAACATTTTCTTACTCCTCCCCTTTCCTACACAAGGTAGCATGCTGCATACACTGTTCTGGTATAGTAGTTAAAAGCTTCTTAGTTTTGTTTTTTTTTAAGAAGTCAAAAGCTTTAAACAATTGAGGTAAAAATACATACATTGAAATGTTCCTGTTCATTCAGATTTTTTCAGTAGACTTTATTTTTGTATTTTGTATTTAGGGGTGTCTGGTTGTTCTGTTTTATTTTTTTTTAAGATTTTATTTATTTATCTGACAGAGAGAGATCACAAGTAGATGGAGAGAGAGGCAGGCAGAGAGAGAGAGAGAGGGAAGCAGGCTCCCTGCTGAGCAGAGAGCCCCATATGGGACTCGATCCCAGGACCCTGAGATTGTGACCTGAGCCGAAGGCAGCGGCTTAACCCACTGAGCCACCCAGGCGCCCAGTTCTGTTTTATTTTTAAGTAGGCTCTGTGCCTGATGTGGGGCTTGAACTCCCCAACCCCAAGATCAAGAGTCACATGTTTTACTGACTGAGCCAGCCAGATGTCCCCAAGACTTTATTTCTCAGAGAAGTTTTAGGGTCACAGCAATATTGAGCAGAAGTACAGAGATTTCCCGTGTACCTCCTGTCCTAACACACGCCTGCTCGCCCACTATCAGTGTTTCCCTCCGGAGGGTTACGCTTGTTTCAAGATCTATTTATTTTAGAGAGAGAGGAAGGGAGAGAGCCAGCCCACCCGAATGGTGTTGGGGGAGAAGCAGAGGGGGAGGGAATCTAAGCAGACTCCCTGCTGAGGTTATGACCCAAGCCAAAATCAAGAGTAGGACACTCAGCGGACTGACTGAGTCATGAAGGCACCCCCGGAGGGTTACACTTATTAACTCAGTGGACCTCCCTTCACACCTCATTGTCACCCAATGTCTATGGTTTGTTTTTTGTTTTTATTAATTTTTTTTTATTTTATTTTTTAAGATTGTATTTATTTATTTAACAGACAGAGATCATAAGTAGGCAGAGAGAGAGAGAGGAGGAGGCTCCCTGCCGAGCAGAGAGCCCGATGCGGGGCTTGATCCCAGGACCCTGAGATCATGACCCGAGCCAAAGGCAGTGGCTTAACCTACTGAGCCACCCAGGTGCCCCTGGTTTGGTTTTTTTAGTTTTAGGTTGGTGTTTTTTTCTCCCAACACTTTATTTACTTATTTGTTTATTTAAAGTAATCTCCCAGCCCAGTGTGGGGCTCAAACTCACAACCTCAAGATCAGGAGTCGCATGGCCTACCCACTGACCAGCCTGGTGCCCCAGTTTTGTTTTGTTTTTTTTTTTAATACTGGGGAAGAAGTGGCATTTGGTACTCTTCCATTTTTTCCTGCTGGATATTTTTTTGTTTGTTTAATTTAAATTCCAGTTAGTTAACATACCGTGTAATAATAGTTTCAGGTGACCCATGTAGTGAAATAAATGGACTCCTTAATCCCCATTACCTATTTAACTCATCCCTCCCACCCCTTTCCTTTCTGGTAACTTTCACAGTGTCTGTAGTTTACATCAGGGTTTTCTTTTTGGTGGTGTGTGTGTTCTGTGGGTTTGGGCAAGTAGATAAAGACATACATCCACTATTACAGTATCATATGGAATAATTTCACTGGTTAAAAGTCCTCTGCCCTGCCTGTCCATCCTTCCTGACATCCTCCAACTATACTTTTTACTCTCCATTGGTTTACTTTTTCCAAAATAATATAGTTAGAAATAGTACTTAATCGTTTCATACTGATTTCTTTGAATTAATAGTATTCAGTTAAGCTTTTTTTCATGGCTTGGTAGCTCATTTCTTTTTAGTGCCATATAGTATTTCACTGGCTGTATTATAGTTTATCTGTTCTTTATCCCCTACTTAAGGATTTCTTAGTTACTTCAGAGTTTGCCAATTAAGTGTATAGCTGCTTTGTAAATATTTGTGGGAAGGCTTTGTGTGGATGTTTTTCATCCCTTTGGATACATACCTAGGAGCACAATGAGCATGATTATTGTTTGGTGTACGAGTGTATATATATATATTTTTAGAGATTTTATTTATTTATTTGACAGAGATCACAAGTAGGCAGAGAGGGCAGGCAGGCAGAGAGAGAGGGGAAAGCAGGCTCCCCGCTGAGCAGAGAGCCCGACTCAGGGCTGGATCCCAAGACCCTGGGATCATGATCCGAGCCGAAGGCAGAGGCTTAAAGCCACTGAGCCATCCAGGCGCCCTGGTATAGGAGTATATTTAATTTTTTTTTTAAAGATTTTTATTTATTTATTTGACAGAGAGAGATCACAAGCAGGCAGAGAGGCAGGCAGAGAAAGAGGGGGAAGCAGGCTCCTCTGGTAAAGACAGAGGCTTTAATCCATTGAGCCACTCAGGTGCCCCTAATACTGCCAAATGTTTTATAGCAAGCTTGCATCTTAGAAGGATGGAAGAAAGAAACTTTCGGTGAAAGTTCTAACCTTGAGACCCTCAAACGAAAAAGCTGCTATAGAGCCAGTCATCCAACCTCAGAATGGTGTAACTGCACTTTACAAAACATGGTAAGCCAGGATCCTCATACCTTATCTGTCCTGTTTGCTATTGGCTGGTTTGGATCCTTTTGGCCAGAAATCAGAATTTCAAATGAAATCAGGTTGTTAAGTGAATGAACATTTTACAGAATTCTAGATGTGAGTATCCTCAAAGCATTTGTGATTTCTGTTTTTCTTTTAAAAGATTTTAAATGCAGCTGCATTCATAAAAACCTGATTTCATTTTTCCCTTCACCACACAAAAACTGAACAGTGATAAGTGCTGTTGACCTCTTATCTGGTCCAGCTTCTTACATTTCCCATCCTCACTTCTGATCTCTTCATTACTACTGCACCCCCTTTCTCTCATTGGTCTTTCTGTCTCTTACACACACACAGTCAGGACTTAAAATTAAAAAAAAAATAACCTTAAAGGCTTAAAACTTGTCTTACTAAGAAGCAGGAAGAGCTTTATAAGAATGGTGTTTATTGACAATGAAAAACTTGTGGAATCTTCAGGTGATTCTTAGAAGGCACTGTGGTTGAGAAGCACAAT
Source organism: Mustela putorius furo (assembly GCF_011764305.1). Taxonomy (NCBI): domain Eukaryota; kingdom Metazoa; phylum Chordata; class Mammalia; order Carnivora; family Mustelidae; genus Mustela; species Mustela putorius. The sequence continues at coordinate 15,488,346 of NW_025422005.1, read as the reverse complement.
TAGAGGATCTTTCTGCAGTGAAAATCTGATTCTTTTTTTTTTAAAGATTTTATTTGGAGAGAGCATGAGTGAGGAGGAGAGGGAGAAGCAATTTCCCTGCAAGCAGGGAGCCTGATGTGGGCTCTATCCCTGGATCCTGGGATTGTGACCCAGGCCAAAGGCAGACACATAACCGACTGAGCCGCCCAGGTGCCCCACAGTTAGTTTTCTTTTCGGAAACCTTAAACTGGCTCCTTCTTGCTTGCTGGATGAAGTCCAAGCTCTTCTCTCAGTATTTGCGGTCTTCTGCGAGCGGAGCCCCTGACTTCTGCAGCCTCCTTGGCCTTCCTGTCTTCCTCTTGGCAGAGCCGCCAGCTGTGCTGACCTGCCGTGGTAGGAAGACCTCCTTCGGTCTTGGAGCATGGCAGGTGAGCCGGCATCCATTTCCTCTAGCTTGCTCCTCCAGCCTTCCGGGTCCATGAGCTGTCCGCCCAGAATGCTCTTTAGTTCGTGTCGCACGTGGGTTGAGTTCCTGAGTGCCCTTGGAGACTTTCACCTTCACAGGACTGCCTTCCGTCCTGTGGGATCTCCGCTTCGGGGTCCCATGCTTGATGCCACCGCTGCATTTATGTCTCGGAAGCTCTCCTTTTACTTGTCACCTCCTGGGCTGTGAGCCCTTGTTTGATGCCTAGGATGTGGTCTTTCATTTCATCATTCTCTGGCCCGATAATTATGTGGGCATCTCTGTGGGACAGAATGTGTCACCCTGTGAAGTCTAGTTGCTTTTATGAGATGGTAGGTTTGGGTTATAGAAAATGATAGTGTTTACTGTTAACTCCTGTTGTGTCGTGACCTATCTAGTGACCATTTATTGTTGGCGGCTTGAAACCGCCATGCAGCCGCTCTCTGAGCATCCAGACTGGCCCTAGTCCCTTGTTTGCATTAACTTCTGCTCTCACTGGAGGTCAGAGAAGCAGAATAGTCATACCGCCGCATGTATTACTCACATGTTTTATAGACATGAGTTTCTAAGGGGATTCAGAGTAACTGAATGACCAGAATGTAAAGTATCTGTCAACATGTGCTGATTTGACGTTCCTGAAATTTGTCATAACTAAGAACTGGGGTATATATGGTTTGGGGCTGGCTTGTATTTGCTTTTTTTTTTTTTTTTTAATTTTAAGTAAACTATTACCCCACACGTGTGCCTCATACTACCAGCCTGCGATCAAGAGTCATGTGCTCTACCGTCTGAGACAGCCAAGGACCCCAGAGGCTGGTTTTTTAAAATATGGATTGATCAGTCTGTCTAAACATTTAATGCTAGAAATTCCCCTCTAACCACTAATTGAGCTGCATCTCACAATTTTTGGTACATTCTATTCATTTCAAAGTATTTTCTAATTTCCCTTGTGATTACTTTTTTCAAAACCTTTTTTTTTTCCTTTAAGATTTTATTTATTTATTTGACACACAAAAAGAGATCACAAGTAGGCACAGAGCCGGGGGGGGTGTGGGGGGGTGGGGTGGTGATCAGGCTCCCCACTGAGCAGAGAGCCAGATGCAGGGCTCGATCCCAGGACCCTGAGATCATAACCTGAGCCAAAGGCAGAAGCCCAGCCCACCCAGGCACCCCTCAAAACTGTTTAAAAAAAAAGAAATTAAAACATCACTCCCTTCCCCTTGGAAAAATTAGAGTCGTAATGGATAACTTTGTATCCTATTTATTTAGAATTCTGTCTTGAACAAGGTCACAAGTCTCAGAGTATTGTCGGAAAAGAGTTATAATGGCTGCGTAGTATTCCTTCACTGCACTCTGCTGCCTCCCCTTTAACATTGTCCCTGTGGTTGGGCAGGTAGCTTGTTTCGAAACAGTTTTCTGTTGTAAATAACACTGGTGTCTTTCCTGTGATTGGGCAAGTAGCTTGTGTCTAAATAGCGATGATTATCTTTGAAAGTGTTTGTTGATGTCTGTGCTTAGGATGCATTCTTGAAAATGGTAGTTCTGGGTCGAAGGATGTGAAGACCAGTAAGTCTATATTATACGTGTAACAGATTGTTTTGCAGGTGTGTGATGCATTAGGCGAAGTTTCTCGGTGTAGTCCGATCTTCACTTGAAGCAGGGAAGGAAGTTTGCAAGCCTGGGCGGTCTGTGTAAAGTGATGTTCCTAAGAGCTAAGGAACTAAAAGATGATGAGGAACAGCAAAGGAATAGCTGTTTTAAATGACTGCTGGGGTTGGAGCCCCACCCCCTCTCCTAGTCAAATAATTTTTTTTTCAGCTGCATAACAATTATGAATCGCTGGCTTTAAATTTTTTCCATTTTGTTGGAAGATACTCTTAAATGACAGATCCTTGGAGATCTGTCAGAACAGCTCAAACTTTGATCTCTTACTGTGGTTAGTATGAGAGAAAGTCAGTGGTTTGTACCCTAGATACCTAGCCTGTTGTTTTTCCAGTCCCCAGCTAAACAGTTTTTGATTTATGGAAAGTTATTTTCATTCTTTACAGCTTTAGGCATCACTGCAGGAACCCCCCCCCCCCCAGCTTTTCTAAAAATGTTTTATTTATTTATTTGAGAGAGTGAGTGAGCTCAGGCAGGGGGAGGGGCAGAGGGAGAGAGGGAGAAGCAGGCTCCCGGTTGAGCCAGGGATCCCGAGGGGCGTAATCCCAGCCCTGGGATCATGGACTGAGCCTAAGGCAGACATTTAACTGATGGAGTTACCCAGGCGCCCCTTCTTCCCTTCTTCCCCCACCATCTAAGGGGTCCCTAGGTCCTGTTGATTTTCTCTCATTGATAAACTTGAATTTAGCTTTCTTCCATTCTCATTGCCGCTAAACTGGTTTAGGACGGCATCCTCCACTGGGACTGCTGCCAAGGTGTTGTGCTGGCGAGTCATGTCCCAGCTGCTTAGCATGTCATACCAGACATTTTGGAACCTGTCCCTTGTCTACCACTTCAGCCGCTTGGTGTTCTTCTGTCACACGGTTCTGGAAAAAGTACCCATTGGGATTCATCGTTTTTTCATGACCACAGTGTTGTGTATTCTGTGAATATATGCCCAGGAGTAGAATTATTGAAGGAAAATGTTGGTGTCATTTAATATTTGGAGCCATTTTCATGTTTTTCCAAAGGCGTGTGTTTTGTTATTCAGCACATTGGCAGTGAGTGCACAATGGCTCTCACTTTACCTTGTTTCGTCACTGGGGAGTTTTTGCTGATTGGATAAGAAAAGATCTCTTTCATGACTATTTTAACTGCATTTCTTTGGATTGGAGTGTTTTCCCTTTGTTAACTAGTCCTGTAAGAAAGTTTAGAGGAGGAGACAACCACTTTAAGAATTAGGTCTGGGGGCGCCTGGGTGGCTCAGTGGATTAAAGCCTCTGCCTTCGGCTCAGGTCATGATTCCCAGGGTCCTGGGATCGAGCCCCGCATCGGGCTCTCTGCTCCACAGGGAGCCTGCTTCCTCCTCTCTCTCTGCCTGTCTCTCTGCCTACCTGTGATCTCTGTCTGTCAAATAAATAAATAAAAATCTTTAAAAAAAAAAAAAAGGAATTAGGTCTGGAGGGGTGCCTGGGTTTCTCAGTTGGGTGTCTGCCTTCGGCTTGGGTCATTATCCCAGACCTGGAATTGAGCTCTGCACTGGGTGAGCTCCCTGCTTGGTGGGAAGCCTGCTTCTCCTTCTCCCCCTCCCCCTGCTTGTGTTACCTCTCTTGCTCTCTCTTCTCTCTTTCTCTCTGTCAAATAAATAAAATATTTTAAAAAGAAAAGAAAAGAAAAAGGCCCGAGAGAGACTGAATTGGCTTTTTTGGAGTGTTGGCAATAGAAAAAGCTTTAGTTCATATTTGTTACTCCTCGACACAGGTGATACGAACTTGGAACTAGCATAGCCATAAGAAAAATAGCTCAGTTGGGGTGCCTGGGTGGCTTGGTGGGTTAAGCCGCTGCCTTCGGCTCAGGTCATGATCTCAGGTTCCTGGGATCGAGTCCCACATCGGGCTCTCTGCTCAGCAGGGAGCCTGCTTCTCTCTCTCTCTCTGCCTGCCTCTCCGACTACTTGTGATTTCTCTCTGTCAAATAAATAAATAAAATCTTTAAAAAAAAAAAAGAAAGAAAAGAAAAGAAAAATAGCTCAGTTAAGAAATTTCAAGAGGTGGGCGCCTGGGTGGCTCATTTGTTAAGCATCTGCCTTCAGCTGAGGTTATGATCCCAGGGTCCTGGGGCTGAGCCCCACGTTGGGCTCCCTGCTCAGCAGGAAGCCTGCTTCTCCCTCTCCCACTCCCCCTGCTTGTGTTCCCTCTCTTGCTGTCCTCTCTGTCAAATAAATAAAATCTTTAAAAAATTTTTTTCAGGAGGTTTTTTTTTTTGTTTGGTTTTAAAATTCAGGGAAGTTTAAACAAGTAAGTCATGGATAAGGCAGGGACATAGGTGGGCCAGGGAGTGTGTCTGGAACCTCCATCTGTTTCTGCTTCTCGTGCAAATCAGCATGTTGATTGCTTCCTAGACAGCCGAGTTCCCCAAGTCCCACACCTTCCAGAAGTGTCTCCTGCCACCTAAGAGGTACTAATGTTGTTTTTCCCCACATCCCTCACTTTGAAAGATCTTGTGAGATTTTGTGTTTCGGTGACAGATTGGGGCTGCATCTTAGCAGCTCTTGCTAGTGTAGCCAGAGCGGGGGTGGGGTGGGGGGCGGGCAAGAGTGGCTGGCTCCAGGGTTCCCAGACAGACCAGGCTTGGGCACTCACCACTGACAAAATCCAAAGGCAGAGACACAGTGGTGGTGAAACGGGAAAGGAATTTATTTTAGTGAGGCCAGCCTCCGGAAGATAGGGGACTAGGGTCTCAAAGACTATCTACCACATACCAAAAATACTTCCAGATTTATAGAAGGAAAATGTGAGGCAGAGATTGCAGGTGGGCAATGAAGGTGAAGTCCATTGTCATGAGTGGCGTTTTGCTGGCCTTGGAAAGTTCTTATTCCTTGGGTGAGAGAATGGGGCCCATGGGGGATGCTTTGCCCCTCAGATCTTATGCCTGAGATAAAGAGATAAGATGGAAAGGATTTCTCAATTATAAAGTTCAGGGTCAAAATGGTGGTAGTTGAAGTCCTTTTCTAGAACCACGGGACCTGAGGAAGTTTGTTCTCAGAAAAAGGGCCTAAAGGGCCTATAGGGCAGGGGTAGATGAGAGAGGAAACTTGGCACATACAATAAATAACACAGTAGTAGGCATCTGCCACATAAAACAAACACTTTTTTTTTTAAAGATTTTATTTATTTACTTGTGAGAGAGAGCATGAGAGGGGAGAGGGTCAGAGGGAGAAGCAGACTCCCTGCTGAGCAGGGAGCCCAGTGCTGGACTCCAGGATCATGACCTGAGCAGAATGCTGTTGCTTAACCAATGGGGCCATCCAGGCCCTACCCCCCCCCCCCCCCCCCCCGCTTTTTTAAAATCTCTAGACCTAGTCTGGGGCTCGAACTCACAACCTGAGATCAAATTTCATGCTCTGCCGACTGAGGGGCCCTTCTTCTTAAACCAACCAATGTAGAAGTGTATATGAGATGAGAGAGTAGGCCAGAGCCAAGGGAAGAACCAGGCTGAATGCCCTTCGGGCTTGGTTTTTGTGATTTGGTTCTCTGATCGCCCTGTAGGTAGAAGGAAGGATTTCTGGGAAGAAGACTTGTGGGGAGTGGGTAGAAGATACGGTTCGTTACAAGGTTGTAGAAGTTTCTATTTCAGAGAAGCTGAGTGGCATCACTTTTCAGATTAAATCAGGGACAATTGTGATGTGTAAAATTGAGTTACTTGATTTCTAAGCAGTAGTTTCTTTGGCCAAGTAGGTGATATAAATGGGACAAGCTGGCTGGGGTATTTACCTGGTAAACAGGTTGTCTTTCTATGCAGACATGTGTGCCTGTCCTTTATCTTAGAACACTTAGCCTTCTTGATTTCTTTTTACACTTTGACAGAAATAAGTGTGCAGAAACACTTTTCTGCTATTAGAAAATTGGTACAAACATGATGAGAAATGATACCTGACAACCATGGCTACTCCTCCCGTGGATCAAGTGACGTTCAGGGCACTGGCGAGTGATGAATGGGAGAGGTTCTCTTCTGTAGGGTGTCTTGCTTCTGTGTTGGTGTTCTCCTCTGTTGGTTAGGTTGGCTTGGGAGTAATAGCTTGTAATTAGAAATGTTTTCACGATTTATGCCTCTTAAGTAGATTCTGTGCTTCTCCAAACAAGAGAACAAACAAAATGCTGGGCTCCTGTGCAGAAGGCTTACCCGCTGTGTGGAAAGCTTTAATCCATTAGCTTAAATGCTTTTATTGCAAGCACTGCCATTGGCTCTTACCTGGAAGTGTGGCTCTAGAGACCTGTAATGCATGGGTTCTGCCTGGGGCTGCTGCCTTATCCCTGCTTCATCTCATCTACACGGTGATGGTGTTCTAGCTGACCGAACACTTAATTCAGTAATATGTGGCCGGCAATTAATTTAAGAAGACGTGTGCAAACAAAAAACAATGCCAGCACTCTAGAGGCAATTAATGAAATTGCTTTCAACTTCTCACATCAGTTTTGGAAGTCCTTTCAAAGTTAAAAAGAAACCCTGTTTTATGGAATTTTTAGGCCGTAGCTGGAGCCAGCTTGGACCAAGTTGAGTGTACAAGATTTGGGGTTGGTAGGGGGCAGTGGGGACAAGAAGAAAGTACTTTTTTTTTTTTTTTTTTTTTTTTAAGTTCAGAATGACCAGAGAGAAAGAGACTGGGAGAGAGAAGGAAGGGTGTTTAGCCTGGAGAGATAGGTAGATGTAGTTGATTCTGGAGGCAAATGAAGGTGTTTTTAAAAATTATTTTCAGTAAATTCTATGCCCAAGATGGGGCTCAACCTCCTGTCCCCGAGATCAGGAGTCAGACGCTTCTCTGATTGAGCCAGCCAGGCACTCCAGAGAGCCTGCTTTCATGTTTCTCTTTTGCTTTTGGGAGCAGAAGAGTAAAATCCAAATGGTTCACAAGAACCATCTTCTGAGGGGCTCCTGGGGGGCTCCGTGTGTTAAGCCTCTGCCTTCAGCTCAGTCATGATCCCAGGGTCTTGGGATTGAGTCCCATGGGCATCAGGCTTCCTGCTGGGCGGGGGGCCTGCTTCTCTCTCTCCCTGTGCTGCTTCCCCCTGCTTGTGCTCTCTCTCTCTCTCTCTGTGTCAAATAAAGAAATAAAATCTTAAAAAAAAAACACCAAAAAAACAAAACCATCTTCTGAGAATGAGGTGTGGGTGGACGCCATAGGAGAGTGCTGCTTGTCCCCACAGCCAAATCCTGTGAAAAAGTCATCGCACTTTCCTGTTCAAGAGCAGAAGGAACAAAGGAGATTTGACATTTCAAAAAGCAGATTTGAAAGAATGAGTACCTACTGGTATTGAGAGGTATGTTTTTACTCCAGCTGGCAATACTGTCTTTTCCATCGTAAGGAACCTGAGTTCAGTGCTGCTATCTGTCTTTTTTTTTTTTTTTTAATTAATTTTTTATTTTTTTTACTTGTCAGCATAAGCAGGGTAGGGGCGAGCTTGGGAGAGGTAGAGGGAGAAGCAGGCTCCCGGATGAGCAAAGAGCCCAACAGGAGACTCCGTCCTAGGACCCCAAGATCATGACCCAGGTTGAAGGCAGATGCTTAAGCGACTGAGCCACCCAGGCATCCCTAGCTGTCATTTTTTTGTTAAAAGAATCTTCTTAGTAAATCCTTACCCTGCTTCAAAGAAAAGATTTTAGTTTACTCTCCTGATTCTGAATCCTGTTTTTTGTTTTGTTTGTTTCTTTGTATCTTCTTTCGCTAGAAGAGAAAAATTATTTTTGTCCAAAGAAGAATGATTTTTTTTAAAGATTTTATTTTATTTATTTGACATAGAGATCAAAAGTAGGCAGAGAGAGAGAACGGAAGCAGGCTCCCTTCTGAGCAGAGAGCACAATGCGGGGCTCGATCCCAGGACCCTGAGATCATGACCTGAGCCAAAGGGAGAGGCTTAGTCCACTGAGCCACCCAGGTGCTCCTATCAGTTAATTCTTGATGGACATTGATGTTTCCAGTCTTTCACTGCTATCCATAAAGCTTTAGCCAAGCTTTTGAAGCATTCAGAACGAATAGATCCTTTGTGAAGGCAAAAGAAAATCCAAGCTTGTGTGCTGTAGCCAGTTGTCTCTTTTTAGTCTTTTTCAATCTGAAAGGACCGTTCAGTCTTCATCTCATGACATTGATGTTTTTGGAACGTAGAAAGCTTATCATGGTGGGTTTGTGTGATGCTGCCTCATGATTAGGTTGAGGCTGTTACGTTGGCCAGACCATCTCACCAGTGACATAGCAGCAGGAACCCACCACTATAACTGATCTTTTGGTGAAGTGTTGGCCAGCTCTCTTCACTGAAAGTTACTGTCTTTCCTTTCATAATTCATGGACATCCTGTGCTAAGATACTTTGAGACTATGTAGATATTTCATTACTCCCCTACACTCCACTCGACAGACTTGCCTCTGCCAGCATCCATCAATGATGCTTGCTTGATTCTTGGATTAATCTGATGGATGCCTAATGCTGGTTTTCTAATTTTCTTCTACTTTGACAATTAACTTTTTTCTCTAAGGAAGGACTTTCCCATTCCCCATTCATCCATTTCACTGTGGGTTCCTGTTTCCTCAGTAGATCATAATCCTGTCATTAATTCGCCTCTCATTGTTTCTGATTTTGCCACAGGGAGTCCCCCTCAAACTGTCCTTTAAACGTGTCCCCCATCATCCTTTGAGTACATCCTTATTTTGGGGGCATAGCAAAATAGATGTTCCATGTTCATCTTGTACTCTGTCCAGCCAGCGTGGAATCAGCTGTTTTCCCAGGAGCCCTGGGTTCTTTGAGTGCAGCATACTTAGAAATCAAGGCCTGGTTGCTAGGAGTGCTCACACAATTGCTTATACACCCTCACCTGATAAAAGGCCATTAATTACATTTAAATTTTAGACAACAAATATTTTTATTTTCTTCAATAGCAATCTTTTTTTTTTTTTTTAATCAGAGAGAGAGGCATACAAGCAGGGGGAGTGGCAGGCAGAGAGAGAAGCAGACTCCCTGCTGACCAAGGAGCCTGATGTGGGGCTGGATCCCAGGACGCTGGGATCATGACCTGAGCCAAAGGTAGCCACTTAACTGATGGAGTTACCCAGGCGTCCCAAGCAATGTTTTTTTTTTTTTTTTTTAAAGATTGTATTTATTTATTCATGAGACAGAAAGACAGAAGGAGCATGGAGCGGGACAGAGGCAGAGGGAGAAGCAGACAGGGAGCCGGAAGTGACTCCAGGATCATGACCTGAGCCAAAGGCAGACCCTTACCCTACTGAGCCATGGAGGCACCCTTCAACAAATATTTTTTGATATAAATTTATTATTTATCTGTAATTCAAGTAACTACTGTTCTGTGGTTTATCAGGCAACCCTAGTCTACCTGCAAGTTTAGGCTTATGTCTGTTACTCCTGACCCAGTACTACAAGCTTCATTTTCTTCTTCCTCCCTTTCTCTTTGTAACTTTCCAAACCTTGGTTTCCTTTATCCTCAATATATTTCCTTATTTGTTTAAGTATAGAATATAAGGAAAGTGGTTTTTTAGAATTGTTACGAAAAGGAAGTCATAAAGATTTGGTATTTCTACCTTTTATCTTTAGTCTGAGGATATTACTACGAGAGCTTGCTGGTATCTGCATCAGGTTCCTTGGGTTAGTTCCTCACCCTCCTTCCCTTCATTGTGGATATGTTACTTAATTGAAATGTGTTTGTCTTGGATTCAGGGTCCCCCTCCCCATCCTTAACGTGTGTGTGTCTGTGTACACGTGTGTCACATTCACAGAGGCCCCCCAGTTCAGCAGTGTATGGAACAGTATGTTCAGAAAAGTGTCACACACCCCTCCAGTTTTTACCCTCATCCCCACTCGTGTTCGGAAGGTAACCACTTTTATTGGCCTCTGGCTTAACCTTTTGGTTTCTTTGTGTTCAGATGAGCAGATACACGGGTATGTTCTTACTCCCCCATCTTTCTTACACAAGAAATAGCATACTGTAGATACTGTTTTGCGTGTTGCTCTCTTAATCATACATCCTAAAACGGACTCTACATCAATCCGTAGAGGTTTTTTCTGTGGTTTTCCTGTTCTGGTCTCCTAGGACTCCGTGGGGCCAAGGTACCATGTCCCCTGTTGGCTCCTTCGGCTTTCCAGTGTTTCACAGCTACAAACACTGCTGTAATGAGTCACCGAGGCGTGATTTGTGCAGATTTTTCTGCACTCTCCGAGGTGTATCTTCAGGGTGAATTCTTAGAAATGAATTTCCTGGGTTTAAAGGAAGCTGTGTGTGTAGTTTCGTTAGAGATTGCAAAAGTCCTTTTCCCTGAACGTCCTGCCAGTTTGAATTCTCTCCGCAGTAAATGAGTTCTTTTTTCCCACAGCCTCACAGATTGAACTTGGTGTTTGATCTTCTCCGTTCTCCTCATTTTATAGATGAAATCTGGTATGCTATTATAGCTGTAATCCACATGTTTCTTATGGAACTATGGCATTTCTTAATCAAATAATCATTTTTTTGTAGACGAAACTGCAAAGGAAATCCGAATTGCTTGGTTGGCATTGGCGAGCATATTTGGTTAGGAGAAATAGATGAAAATAGTTTCCATAACATTGATGATCCCAACTGTGAGAGGAGAAAAAAGGTAAGCCATCCTTTTTTAAGTGATCACTATGGGGTATTCCTCTGGGTTTGTGTTGTTTTGTTTCTCATCTGTAATTAGAAACTATTACTGGTTGGGGGGAGCCCATTGCAGCTTGAGGATAAGCGGTAGAACTTAAACTGCTTGAATTGGGATAGTTCTTAATGGTAATTTTTTTGTTTTTTTTAAGATTTTATTTATAAAATCTTAATTCTAAAGATTCTGCGGAGGGGAAAAATGCTGATTCTGTGTTGGCTTTCATATTGTGCATTTTATTTTGAACTCGTTTTTAAATGTCTCTTTAGGGGTGCCTGGGTGGCCCAATGGGTTAAAGCCTCTGCTTTCGACTCAGGTCATGATTCCAGGGTCCTGGGGCATCGGGCTCTCTGCTCAGCAGGGAGCCTGCTTCCCCCTCTCTCTCTTTTCTGCCTGCCTCTCTGCCTACTTGTGATCTCTGTCAAATAAATAAATAAAATCTTAAAAAAAAAAAAAGTCTCTTTAAAGAAGTGGTAAATCAAGGAAACAAGCAAGCTCCCATAGTGCTATTATTACCATGCTTTCTTGGGGGTGTGGGTTTGTGGTTTTTTTTTGTTTTTTTTTTTTTATAAGATTTTATTTATTTATTTATTTATTTATTTATTTGACACAGAGAAAGAGATCATAAGTAGGCAGAGAGGCAGGCAGAGAAAGGGAGATGCAGGCTCCCTGCTGAGCAGAGAGCCCAATGTGGGGCTCGATCCCAGAACCCTGAGATCATGACCTGGGCCGAAGGCAGAAGCTTAACCCATTGAGCTACCCAGGCACCCCTTGGGCTTGTATTTTTATATATTGTACGTGTAACCAGTAGTTTTACTTTTTTAAAAATACACATTAAGATTTTCTTTTTTTTTTTTTTTTTTAAGATTTATTTATTTATTAGAGAGAGAGTGAGAGAGGAAGGGAAGCAGGCTCCTTGCTGAGCAGAGAGCCCAATGTGGGACTCGATCCCAGGACCCTGAGATCATGACCTGAGCCGAAGGCAGCGGCTTAACCCACTGAGCCACCCAGGCGCCCTTTAAGATTTTCTAAGCAAAAAGCCTGGTGCTCACAAAATAGCTATATAAGATATTCCATGTATTAAAAAGAATGATTCTTTGTAAGTTCAGGAATCTGCAGTTTTTGGAAAAAGTTGTATGTTGTCAGTTCCCCCTGCTCCATTTCTCCCTGATCTATATGATAGAAAGGAACTTTTGTGGACATTTTACTTTGTCGTTGTCCTAATGTTGACAGTTTGAGGATTATAGCAGATGAATACCCTATGTACACAGGTTCAGAACGGATCTGGCCCGGAGCCTGTCATTTCAATTTTAGATGTAAGGGGCCAGAGAAGACTAGAAGACCAGGGATGAGCTGTCCTATGTCTTCTCCACTCCTGTAGCCAACCCAGATGGGGCTTTCATGAAAGTACCTGTGGCCAAGAGAGCCTTATGTGGTTATGCCATGTTGGTTGGTGGTGGAAACAGATTTTTTTTTTATCTGAAATTTAAAAAATAATTCCTCTTGTACTTTTTTTGTGTAAAGGGAAATTGATTTTGTAATTGCAAATTTTGTATTTTTGTAGAACTCATTTGTGGGCCTCACTAACCTTGGCGCTACTTGTTACGTCAACACATTTCTTCAAGTATGGTTTCTCAACTTGGAGCTGCGGCAAGCACTATACTTGTGTCCAAGCACCTGTAAGGACTACATGATGGAAGATGGTATCCAAGAAGAGAAAGGTTAGTGGGATGGCCGTGGGGCTGGCTCCCTTCACAGCATGTTGCCAGCTAGAACACTTTGTAAACCCTGGAAACTAACTTCTGAGGACTTGTTATGTGCTGGGCATGGTAGGCGGTCAGTCCTTCGTAAATACTGTCAGGATTCAGAATGTCCCTTTTTTCTGTAAATCTATTATTTAGGCACTGAAATGGCTCATATTCAAGTGAAGGAAATCCATTCGATTATTTCTTCTAGATTACATCTACAGTTTCTCCATGTAATACACTGTGATTGTTGCCCATTAATTTGTAGCGATTGATAAAAATCAAGTCAATAAAGCAGAGACAGCATTACTCTTTTCCCTAGCTTGGGAGACTTAATACTTCATTGTAACCACAAGCAATCTTTTTGTCCTGATTCCCAAATACACCAGCTTCATTGATACCCTCTAAATTTAAGGTGAAATTTACTAACCTTGGCAAAATCAGTCACCAATAGCAGCTATAGTCCTTTAGGGGTTTTTTGTTTTTTGTTTTGTTTTTGACTCAGAGACAAAGAGATCACAAGTAGGCAGAGAGGTAGGGAGAGGGAGAAGCAGGCCTCCCGCTGAGCAGAGAGCCCGATGTGGGGCACGATCCCAGGACCCTGAGCCACCCAGGTGCCCCCATTTAGGGTTTTTAGACAGAATCAGTTTCAAACTTCCTACTGGAATTATTTAGTTTATTTCATGTAGAGTATGTGGATGATTATTCCTGATTGATACTATTTTCTATTTAGAGATGGACTACTAGAGGCTGCTTTCTCTTTAAGATGGAACTTTCATGGAACAGACCAGATTTTTCTCGTTCTCAAAGCTGGGGGTTGGAGGGCAGTGAATGTCTGAGATTACATAGATCAGAGCTCCAAGTTGGAAACTTCAACTCTTGCTCCCACCTGTAAATCTTGTGCTGTGTTTTATGTGATGAGGTTTGGGCACATGCTCATGTCTTCGACTCTGGGAGGGAATAGAGGATTTGTAAGCCTGGTATCTTCTGGCAGCCCTGCACACAATGGGTATTGATTGCTTTAGAGTCTTGGTCCTTGTTAACAGTAATCATTGCTTCAAAACACAGTGCTTAAGGGGCAACCTGGCTGGCTCAGTTGGTAGAGCATGCGATTCTTGATCTCGAGGTTGTTGAGTTAGATCACCACGTTGGGCATGGAGCCTACTTAAAATAAGAAAAAAAACCCACAGGGCTTAAATTCTTTTCCTACCCTTCTCTTACAAATTTTTAAGATTATTTCCCAAAACTTTATTTTTATAGTTCAGAATATTTAAATTTAGATTAATAGTGTATTAAGTATTTAAAGTAATATTATATATAAAGGATGGTTAATGTAAAATGGTTCTTTTTTATTTTTAGCATTATCTTGCTAAAGAATAAATTTACCAGTGAGATGACAATTTCACAACAAGTGAAATTGTTTTATAAAAACTGTTTTATAAAATGATGTGTCATGGCCTCTTTTGGGTATTGTGGTTTTAACATTATCCTTAAAAAGATGCGTGGGTTTTTTTTTTTTTTTTTTTAATTTCTAAGTACATGAATTTTTATATTTTACCACAGTTGTTCCTCACCTGTTCTCTGATGAGAGTGTACATTTCTGCTGCTATTTTAATAGGCAGGGTAAAAGGAGTGCAAAGGCTTTGTGTTGGATATGATGGGATCTGGGTTCTGCTTCTAGTTTAGTCACTCCCTTATTTTACAGATTGGAAAGCCCCGGGCACCTGGAGGGGTGTGCAGTTGGTTAAGCTTCTGTCTCGGTTTTTGCTCAAGTTGTAATCTCAGGCTCATGAGATCAAGCCCCACATCAGTTTCCATGCTTAGCTTGAAGTCAGCTTGAGATTCTCTCCCCCATCCCTCTGCCCCTCCTGCCCATGCTCTGTCTCTCTCACTTTCTCTAAAATCTTTTTTTTTTTTTTTAAGGAAAGACAGCAGAGGAGAAGTTACTTTATTATTTTTTATTTTGAGAACAAGAACGTGCAAGAGCAGAGAGAAGCAGGGAGAGAGAAAGGCTCTCAGGCAGACTTCACGCTAAGTGCAGAGCCATCCTTGGGGCTCAGTCGTAGGACCCCAAGAGCCAAAATCAAGAGTTGCAGCCTCAACCAACTAAGCCACTCAGGTGTCCCAGAAGAGGAGTTACTTTGGAATTAATAAGTATGAAGTATCTAACCTATAGGATAAGAGAGTTGGAGTAGACCTAAACTTACCTGAATACCTTTCAGTGGACTGCAAAGCCTTTGCACCCCAGGAAGTAAGATTTTTACATTTGTTTTATAAATGAAGTGTTGACTTTCTAAAAGTCACAGTTGGTAGTAAAGAGATAAACCATTCAGAGTCCAAATAGGAGACAGAAATGACACAGTAATTTGAACAGAAAGAATAGGGAATTATTTCTGTTTTATACATCTATATTAAGGGTTTTTCATGGTGAATTCGTATTTCGATTTTGCCAACTGGACTCCGTGTAGATGATCCTGATGTTGTTGGCAACATCCAGAGCATCACAGTGAGGAGCCAGCTGAACATATGCTTCCTTACCTGCATCAAACCTGATCATGGTGTTGACCTTGGCCACATCAGTGTCGGAGAGCTTCTTCACAGCCTGTTTGATCTGGTGCTTGTTGGTCTTGACATCCACAGTGAACGCAAGTGTGGTGTTGTCTTCTGTTTTCTTCATGGCTGACTAAGTGGTCGGGGGAACTTGATGGCATAGCGGTCAAGCTTGCTTCTCCTGGGGGCGCTCTTTCGAGGGTATTTAGGGTATCTTCAGAGATACTGTGTCTTGGGTCATTGGAATGTGTGTGACATGCAGATCTTCTTTTTTTGTGTGACTTTGGACACCTTTCAGTGCCACTTTCTTGGCCTCAAAGCCTTTTCTTTGGCTTTGGCTTTGGATTTGGGAGGGGCAGGAGCTTCCTTCTTAGCCTTCTTATTGTTAAGTGGTCTCTGCACCCACTGTGGGGCTTGAATTCTGAGGTGGGCATATGCCCTCCTGACTGAGCCAGCCTGGTGACCTGAATTGTTTTTATATCCTACAAGATAGACTTTAATTTTTAAAACATACATATATTATTGGGAGGCTTTTGGGAAGGGATTTTTAAAAAATTATAGTTGACAATCTATCAGGTGTACAGCATAGTGATTTAACAATTAAATATGTTATGAGCTATTCACCAAGAATAGGAAATTAGAGTAATGGTGGGAGTGGTTAGTAAGAATTAAAGAGGACTTGAAAAACTATAGGACTAGCAGATGTAGGGAACAGCCACTACCCTCGGGGCAAAAATGCACACCCCAGGAGGACTCTTCACTCACACACACACACACACACACACACACACCCCACCTCAGCACCCCCCGCCGCCCCGGTCTGAAATCTGGACTTCTGCAGAGTGTCCTGTGCAGGCTCACTAGATGCCTGAGAAGGTGCCGAGTTGCTTCCTCAGTAGGGACCCCAACTTCAAACTGTCTACAGGGAAATCCAGGGCCTCAGAAACCTCTGTGAAGTCGTCTAAGAGGGCACCTAAGAGGTCATTCACATAGTGGTTTTTCAAGAGGAGGTGCCTCAGGGGAGGCGGCCTTCGGTGGTGACTGCCAGAGGAGGCGCTGCAGGAAGCTGCAGGGTTGACTGCAGGAGCTGGTGGGGCAGGCACGACTGGACCCTCCAGTGCCCTCTGCTGTCAACACTTCACCTTGCGTGGGCTGGTGAAGGAGAGACGTTAGCCTGGCTGATCCTTGTCACAGAGCCAGCAGCGCAGGGTAGTGACTGCACAGAAGATGATGCTCAAGTCTTTGGGGCTTTTGAGATCCACTTTTCCTATTTAAGATACTTTCCTGACTCAATAAACTCTAAAATTCTAGCATTTTAAAATGCATCATTATATTCATTCCAGTTTGAATCCTGTCACTTGCTTAATTCATGGCAAGTTTGCATTAATGAGATTGTATTAAAATACCTGGCCATCTTATGTGAATGGTAAATACAGTCTGTGGTTTTCATATTGGACTGAACTTTTCAGTGGTGATTTGACACTAGAAAACTATGGTCGTGGTTGCTGTTGGGATGTACATGTAACTCTTCCCTTTAGGGGATGTGTATGGATAGCCACGGCAGCTTCCTTACTTCCAAACAGATGTGATTACTAATTTGTTTCTATTAAATTCTTAGAACTATCATAAAACACTAATATTCTATAAAGTTAAGGGTGCTTCATTTGTTTTCATGTAAAGAAGTACATATTTTAAAGAAAAGTAGCACTTTGCTAAAAACAACGTATTTTTTCAATAGATTATGAGCCTCAGACAATTTGTGAGCATCTTCAGTATTTGTTTGCCTTGTTGCAAAACAGTAACAGGCGATACATTGATCCATCGGGATTTGTTAAAGCCTTGGGCTTGGACACAGGGCAACAGCAGGTAAGAACCTTTAAATTCTATATTTTTTAAAGGTTTATTTATTTATTTGTGAGAAAAAGAGCACAGTTGGGGGTGAGAGGCAGAGGGAAAAGGAGAGAGAGAGAGCGAATCCTCAGACAGACTGCCCACCGAAAGCGGAGCCCGATTGGGCCCTGAGATCATGCCCACCGAAATCAAGAGCCAGACACTTAACTGACTGAGCCACCCGGGTGCCCCGGAACCTTTTAAGTTTTTTTTAAATATAAAAAGATATCTAAGCGTTCTTTAGAATGTTCGTAGGAGGAAGTGAAGTAAAATGCTTCTTAATTTTTTTAAAAATTTATTTATTTGTCAGAGAGCGGGCACACAGGCAGGCAGAGTGGCAGGCAGAGGGAGAAGCAGGCTCCCCGCCGAGCAAGGAGCCCGATGTGGGACTCGATCCCAGGATGCTGGGATCATGACCTGAGCCGAAGGCAGCTGCTTAACCAACTGAGCCACCCGGGCATCCCATAAAATGCTTTGTAAAAATTAACTTTTTCCTTTTCTTTTTTAAAGATTTTATTTGAGAGAGAGCATGAGAGGGGAGAGGGTCAGAAGGAGAAGCAGACTCCTCACTGAGATGGGAGCCCAGTGTGGGACTCGATCCCGGGACTCCAGGACCATACTTGAGCTGAAGACAGTCCTTCAACTGAGCCACCTGGGCGCCTCCCCAAAATTAACTTTTTTCTGTTTTGAATTAGAGCATTTATTTAACTGTCCAGCATGTTACCCATTTACCTTGGTCCTATTTCTGACAACTCATATGTTGGTACTTATTTGAAGATGCGAACTTCAAAACGCGAACATTTCACTCACTTATCGCTGTTTGTATCCGAAGTTGAAAAGCAAGGTACGATTTTTCTTTTTACTAACCCAAACTTGTATTGTAGGATGCCCAAGAATTTTCAAAGCTCTTCATGTCTCTGTTGGAAGACACTCTGTCTAAACAAAAGAATCCAGATGTGCGGAACATTGTCCAGCAGCAGTTCTGTGGAGAATATGCTTACGTAACCGTGTAAGTGTGTGGCAGCTTTCCCCACAGCACGTTGTCTTCTGAGACGGTTACTCACACGTCATCTCATTTTCAGTTCAGTTCCAAGTTATGGCTTTCATGGGCCAGCATGGGGCCAGTAGTATTTGTAGTGTAATTCATTTTCATGGGAACATATAAACAGCGGACATGCAAAAGTACAGTTGAATCCGTTCAGAGGTCGAGTGCCCCGTGTGATTGAGTTCTCACCGCGTAGTGGATGTCGATGCTGTGCACTCAGAGACAAGAGTGGAGCCAGTAGGGTACTGAGAGTGAACGTAAAACACCTCTTGAAATTGTTCCTGATCATAAACTACATGCCTCACCAATCACTTCCTGGTTTTTTTTTTTTTTTATATTTATTTATTTTAAAGAAAGAATTTATTTATTTATTTGATAGACAGAGATCTCAAGTAGGCAGAGAGGCAGACAGAGAGAGAGGAGGAAGCAGGCTCCCTACTGAGCAGAGAGGATGATGTGGGGTTCCATCCCAGGACCCTGGGCTCATGACCTGAGCCAAAGGCAGAGGCTTTAACCCACTGAGCCACCCAGGCGCCCCCTGTTTTTTATTTTTAATATATAGTGTAAATAATTTCCATGACCGAAAACCAAGGGAAAATAAATGCTTCCCATAGTTTTAGAGTGTGATATAATGGAACTTCATTGTTTTTCTACTCTGATCTTAATTTTACCGCTCTGTTTTATTACAGTTGCAATCAGTGTGGCAGAGAGTCTAAGCTTTTATCAAAGTTTTATGAACTGGAGTTAAATATCCAAGGCCACAAGCAGTTAACAGATTGCATCTCAGAATTTTTGAAGGTATTCGAACTTTGGCGTATATGTTGTTTCTGCTCATTAACCAGTAAATACTATTCTGAACGTGTTTTTTGATTTAATGGGTAAATTCTTTAATAGCCTTTTTCATATATGAAGTGTCTCTGTTTCTGTAATGATCTGGAAGAAACTGTAAATTTTAAAGTGCTGAAGCAGACTGTGTGTTAAAATAATTTGGGCCTCTTTCAGTTATTTTACATGTAAAGTTCTGTGTTAAAACTTGGATGATTAGGGGTGGTGGAGTGTTTGAGGAAATCTGAGCTCTACAATCCAGTTAAATTGCCTTTTCATTTAAGGAGAACTACAAGGTGTGGAATGCAATTTTTTTTTTTTTTTTTTTTTTTTTTTAAAAAACATCACTCTGGTCATTCTTCAGCCCCTCCACTCCGGATTTGTTCTTGCTGTGTATGTAGATGTGTATGTAGATGCATGTGGAGGGACAGGAGTGGCTCCCTTTCCTTCTGAGTTGGGAAAGCTACTTGGGGAAACCTTTGTTACCAAGTGAGAACAAGCACATGGTATCATAGACAAGCTTACGCTATAGCTTCCTTTCTTAAGATATTTTTGTACCTTTTTTCCTTTCTTAGCACAACTCTTAGCCTACTTCAGATACTTCCTGAATTCATTCAGCTAGTTACTGGTTGAGTGCTTAACTGCACACTGATTTGGTATTTGGGGATAACCCTAGTGGGCAAAACCGGAAACTTTTGCCTTGTAATGTTAGTGGTGTGGGGACTGGGGAACGACCGTAAAATATGTAGTGTGTCACCTAGAGCAAGTACTGCGGAGAATAATCTGGGAAGGGGACGGAAGATGTGGTAGGGATGAGAGTGGGGTTGGTTGCTGTTAGAAATAAAATGATTGAAGGTGAAGGAGTGAGCCATGGAGGAAATGGGCAGAAGTGCAGAGCTTGAAACAACAAGAAAGTGCCTGGTGGTTTGAGGAACAACAAGGTCACTGTGGCTGAAGCGGACAAGCAAAGGGGGGAAGGATGTTGTAGAGGTAACTAAGGAACATGTCCAGTAGAGCCTGGTGGGCCTTGGCCAGAGACTTGACTTTGAGTGTGGGGAGATGTCATCGGGGGTAGTAAGCTTAGAATTGTGATCTGTTTGAACAGGACAGATCTGGGTACTGTCTTGTTTGGATTTTCGATATATTTTCAAAGTGGAGCTGATAGAGTTTGCTGACTGGACCTGGAGAAAAAGGAAGGAGTCAAGGATTGCTAAGTTTTGGCCTGAGTGCCAGGTAGGATGGAGTTGCCAGAATTGCTCTGGGAGGTGCTGTGGGAGGAATGGGCTAGGGAGAGGGATTGGGAGTTTACTTTGGGGTGTGTTAGATTTGAGGCGTGTGGTTCGGGGTTTTGGGGTTGAAATCAGGACTGCGAGACGAGGACCAAGGACCGAGTCTTTGGACATTCAGACACAGGGACTCAGGGAGGTAGGAGGAGCTAGCAAATGATGCTGAGCAGAAGGACCGGCCAGTAAGTTAGGACACAACAGGAAAAATTTAAAACCACCAAGCTATACCACTGAATTTCCTGAGGTCTTTTAAATTTATCCCATCAGCATGATTCAGCAATTTTAATTCTGTATGTGACTCGTGTGTGTGTCTGTGTATGATTTTGTATATATGATCTATGTAGTTCTGTATTCTGGTGCCCATATGTAATTTCCACCATTTTCCACTGTTCTTAATTTGGTTGCGTCAAGTGCTTATTTATGATTTTTTATTTTTGAGAAGTACTTTTAAAAATCACACATTTGGGAAAGAGCCCCAACAATTTTAAATCACTGTATGCAAATTAATATCACTTCTAAGTAGTGCCTTCTAACTTGGGTGTCTTTCACTACTTAGAGTGGCTCGATCTTCAACAGGTTGCGAGGGCTGTTACTTAAAATGAAATTATGCTGTACAATCAGACATTTGATTACTTAAAAAAAAGCTTTCTGTCTTCTAATATTTTTAAAGTAATGTCTTATTTCTGATCAGGAAGAAAAATTAGAGGGAGACAATCGATACTTTTGTGAAAACTGTCAAAGTAAACAGAATGCCACAAGGAAGATCAGGCTCCTGAGCCTTCCCTGCACCCTGAACTTACAGCTGATGCGTTTTGTCTTCGACAGGTAAATATGTATGAGGAGCAGTGTTTGCTGCTCGTCGTGGACTAATGCGTACAGATTTTACCATAGACAGATAATAGCCTCTCCAATTTGAAACTCAATATTTGGGAATGACAGTTGTAGTTGGGACCTGCCCTTTTGAAATGCCAATAATGGCCGGTTTTATCACAAAATTCTTACGGAAGCCAGCCATATCTGAGGAAGAACTAGGAAAGTAGGAAACCCTTATTTTTACTCTATTAATGATTAAACACTGCAAAGGAAAACAAACATAGGTTAAGAACTGAATTATCTTGATGTTCTGTATTTTTGAAAAAGAACTAGAGTAAATTTCTACTTATTACAGTCTTCCAACCTGCCCAACCCCCATGGGAATATATCTTTGATTGTGTAATTAAAGGAAATATGTGCACATGCGCATTACTTCTATGAAGCGGGAGCATCTATATAGCTCTCTTTTGTGATTATATTAAAACTTCTGAAAGTAAGTTTGGAATCAACATTTTAAATTCATACTTTTAGCCTATTTTTTCCCCCAATTTTAAGACTTTTTATAATTTATGTTGACTTCTAATCGTACAAGTTTTTGAGCAAGATTGTTGAGTGCAACTTACCTAGGTACCATTGAGTTTATTAAAATAGCTGGTAGAGCTTATACATTGTTTTATGATTGTTTTAAATATAAATATAATTAGCTTTCCTCTTGGTTAGGCAAACTGGACATAAGAAAAAGCTGAATACCTACATTGGCTTCTCAGAAATTTTGGATATGGAGCCTTATGTGGAACATAAAGGTAATATTTTTACCGAGCAGTGGTAATTATAATGCCCAGAGACTGTAACTTGTGGTCAGCTTGTGATGCATACAGAATAGCATTTCATGACTATACTTTGCTAACCTCTATCTGGGAATAAAGGCTTTTTAGGCAAGTCGAGATGTTACTTCCATTTTCCATGAGTAAGTACACCACAGGGATTACATGGTTCATCAATATCTACAAAAGAATAAAAAGGGGAGACGGTGTTTTACTCTCTGAACCCACGCGGGGTACCTTAGTATCAATGCCATGTCTGCAATCCCTCATAAAATTAAGTCTGTCTGAGCTGCCTCCAGGTTTTTAAAAAATCTTACCAAAACCATTGGGTGGCATAATTCCAATATTGATACTGTAGGTCTTCCTATCTGTGATGACTGATGAGTTCTAGGAAACTTATGCTATGACATAGTTTTGAGAAGAAGTAATTTACTGCCTTTTCCTTTTGGGGGTCATCGTCTCACTCCACAGGATGGTACCTGAAAGAGAAAAGAATCTGACCCTTTTGTTTCTCTTCCCCTGACTGGAGGGGACTGCTTCCCGTCCTTTCTCAGATCGATCTTATTTATTAAATTGTTAATATAGAAATTTGATCATAATTTTTGTCTCTTGCCACAAAAGCTTCTAGAGGCGACTTACAATAGAAACAAGCCCTAAAAACCTTTGAAAGAAGCCATCGGGGAGGTTGGGGAATGAGCTTTAAAAACGTGTGGTCTGTCAGTGCCACGGTTTCAGATTTGAACTCAGTGGAGGAGGAAACAAGCTGGAGACCTTGCTCTTGGACTTGGTCTTTGTTTTGTTTGACTGAATGAATGTAACTGTAGTTCACCGTGTGTGGTGATTTGCTTCCTGCCTAAGTTGTTAGGTAATTGTTTGAAATTAGAGATGTCTGATAGCCTAGTGGTGTCTCAGGGGTCAGAAACATAGGTATAAAATTGGCACTTTTCTTGACGCCACTGCATGACTTTGCATAGTTCTTATCGTTACTAAGCTTATTTTGTATTTGTCCAGTTTATACGGTAAGGAAGACGAGACGATTAGGAAGTAGACTTGGTAGGTCAAAAAAACCTGTAGAAATAGCTAAATTTAGTGTGTTGATTAAATGTAATAAGCTTTTATTTTATTTTTATTTTTAATAATTTGTTGAAAGATTTTATTTTTAGAGGGAGAGAGGGAGAGAGAGAGAGACACGGGGTTCATTCCCAAAACCCTGAAATCATGACCTGAGCCAGAATCTTGAGTTGGACGCTCCAACTGACTGAGCCACCCAGGCACCCTTAAGATTTTATTTTTGAGTAATCTCTATACCCAGTGTAGGGCAGAGAGCGTGATTCTTGATCTTGGGGTAACGCGTTTCATTGGGTGTGGAGCCTACTTAATTAGAAACAAAAACGGGGGCGCCGGGGTGGCTCAGTGGGTTAAAGCCTCTGCTTTCGGCTCAGGTCATGATCCCAGTGTCCTGGGATCGAGCCCCACATCGGGCTCTCTGCTCAGCAGGGAGCCTGCTTCCTCCTCTCTCTCTGTCTGCCTTTCTGCCTACTTGTGATCTCTGTCTGTCAAATAAATAAATAAATCTTTTAAAAAAAATAAAAAGAAGAAAAGAAACAAAAACAGGGGCGCCTGGGTGGCTCATTCGGTTAAGCATCTGCCTTCGTCTCAGGTCATGATTCCCGGGGTCCTGGAATCGAGTCCCACATCAGGCTTCTTGCTCAAGGGGGAGCAAATAAAACTACCAGAATTCTGAAGTTGTTAGTATAACGAATGGATGAGCATGAATTCAGGTGAACAGTGGTATCGTGATATGAAAATGTCTCTGTTGTCTCTTGGTAATACAGTTGTGGTTACTGCTTCCATTTGTTTGGCTTATTGTGATCATTTAACTTAGGAAATACCATGAGGAACTCATATTGTCGGCTCTCTTTCCTACTTGTCTGCTTCAGTGGTCTTGTCTTCACCCTCCCGCAACCACCCACAGGGTTGGGGGCGGGGGAGGCACACACTCCCTTATCCTGCCATTGTCTGCACCATATATGTCGCTCTACCCATTTATCCTACTTTTTATAATAAAATGTAATGCATTCATAAGAGTCCAAAATACAAACATGTGTGGCTTGCAGAATTCTTTCAAAGTGGACATCTGCATAAGCAACATCCAGCTCAAGAAACAGAACTTTCCTATGACCCCAAAGTCTCTTTTGTGTCCCTCCCAGTAACAGATGCTTCCCCCTGCCCCAAGACCCTATCATAGGCTCTAATCTGGCTTTTATGGCAGTCTCTTCTGTTATTTTTATTAATTTTATTTATTTGCTTGCTTGCTTGGTTTAGTGTTTGACGATGTAAGTTTCCATCCCTAAACATCAGAGTTGAGATTCCCTTTTTCCTTCTGGGATGGTGCTGGGTGAAACCTAACCCAGGACAGGGTCTTGCACTGTCCCCCTCCTCTGCTCCATCATCTGGCTGATGGTTGAAGGTAGCTGGAGAAAAACACCATCCTAGCTGTGTGTTTGCTTGCCTCTCAGACTTCTTATATTGAGGAATTTCAGATTTATACCAAAAAAATTGAATTCTGATCTATATCTTTTAACTGCATCAGTTAGTCCAGTTACCCTTAAGGTAAGTACTGATACTTCCTCTGATTCAAATCTGCGTCACTTTCTTTGGTTTTCTTTTACTTGAATAGATTTTCAAGCTTCTCATTTCTTGAAACATAGAAAGCCTAGTTTCGCAATCCCTGACTGATGTTAGAATATTGTGCAGCCTAATTTTTGCTGTCTGGGTGGGTTCTTTTAATGTTGCCGTGTTTCTTCTGTATTTGGTTATCTTCGATTGTGTGTTGGTCATTGCCCCTGGAATTTTCTTTGCGGCGGGGGGGTAAAGATTTTATTTGAATAAAAAGGAGGGAGAGCGAGAATGAGCAGTGGGGAGGTGCAGAGCTGGAGAGGGAGAAGCAGACTCCCTGCTGAGCAGGAAGCCCTGTGTGATGCTTGGTCCTAGTACCTGAGCTGAAGGCGGATACCCAACCGACTGAGCCACCCGGGTGTCCATATCTGAGTATTTTTTTAAATTATTTTCAGCTAGGGTCGTCAGGTGGGTGTTAATCTGTGTTACTGAATCCCCCACTGAGCTGAAAGAATGCAGAGACTTTCTCCTTTTACTCAGCTGCTATAGCCCTGTGTTCCTAAAAGTGTGCAGCATGTTTGTTGAATGGGTGATTGGCTCTGCCTTGTGACTCACTTCTTGCAGTTTGAAGGAAGTTACAGTGATGAAATCATCAAGGATATGTGCAAAGACTATTCTGCCAAAAAGGTAGTAATTATTGTTTAACTTTAATAAAAGCTACTGGTTTAAATGTCCAATATGGGAGTGGTTCGATGTATTATACCTTATGATATGTTCCAGAAGAACATTTAAGGATGTAGAAAGATGTTAATGATTTGTTAGCACCTGTGGGTTTCGGTATTAATAGTGCAATTAGTAGTGTTAATTTATTATTAGAGTATTAATAGTGGTTACATCTGTATTGTAGGGTTGCTAATGAATTTATTTGGTTTCTGATTTTTAATGTGTAGAAGTGATGTTTTCCAGTACATATGTAATTTCCCCACTGTAACTAGTTAAAAGATTTTTTTCAACTTGTATCTGAAAATGTCAGTATTCATTCATTTGCTGGTATCTTGATGTATGGGTAAAGTCTTCTCTTGCATAAACCACATGCATAATATATAGGCTGTGACTTGTTTTTGGTTATTTAAAGTGAAATGGGAATTTAAAAATACTTACAAAGATCTGAGTGCAGAATCATTCTAGATTTTTAATGTTATCTATCCTGGTTGTTTCCAGTTACCTTGGCCTACACCTATTTTGACAGCAGTTTTTCTTTTTCTTTTTTTTTTTTTAATTTTTTTTTTTTTAATTTATTTGACAGACAAAGATCACAAGTAGGCAGAGAGGCAGGCAGAGAGAGAGAGGAAGGAAAGCAGGCTCCTCTGTGGAGCAGGAAGCCCGATGCGGGGCTCGATCCCAGGACCCTGGGATCATGACCTGAGCCGAAAGCAGAGGCTTTAACCCACTGAGCCACCCAGGCGCCCCAGTGACAGCAGTTTTTCTTAATGACTTACCTTCAGTTATTCCTAAAACATTTTTCTTCTTCTTCTTCTTCTTCTTTTTTTTTTTTTTTGAATCAATAGCTTTTTAGTTTCACACTCCATCTGGTTAGTTTGTGTAAGTAATTTTGTGGCAAGAATAGGAACAGCATATAGCTCAGCTAGCTTGCAGAAGGGCAAGGCCTACAACAGAATAGCTTTGTAACCCTGACCTGGGTGCCCAGAATGTCAGAGCTTTCTTTCCATCTGTAAATTTTGCAGAAGAAATGGAGAGTTAATGCAGTGAGCTGCTTAAGATGTGTTTACGTTACTCTGTAAAACTGAATTTTTTTAATCTTAGGTGTCACATTTTTGTTTTATTGTAGGTGACATGTTTTGAATTTTCTCAGATGTGTAAACAATTTTAATCATTACAATTCAGACTCGGGATATAAGAAGAAATATATTCTTTCACTTTCTCCCTTTCTCTTTCTCCAGGTGGGTCCTATGTGTATGAACTCAGTGCAGTCCTTATACACAGAGGAGTGAGTGCATATTCTGGCCACTACATTGCCCATGTGAAAGATCCACAGTCCGGTGAATGGTATAAGTTTAATGATGAAGACATAGAAAAGATGGAGGGGAAGAAATTACAACTAGGGATTGAGGAAGATCTAGGTAAAACCTTTAAGTTGTGAGTGCCCTTTTAAAATATAAATTTTTTTTTTGTTTTAACTAGAAATTTTTGTGATAATCTTAAGGCCCAAGATTGGGTTCTGGATATTTGCATTTCTTAAACACACGTAAAGTCTCTGAACATCGTTTATTAGCAATGCCTGAATTAAAAAAAAAAAAATTGTTTTTCTCCCCCAGAGATGGTTTCTGTAATGGTTTCAGTGCAGTTTGAAGGCAAATATTCAATAACCAGTTTAATTTTGGGTAGGAACAGGGATGGAAAGGGGAGAGGATAGCAGGTTATCAAGCTTAAACAGTACTGATGAACAGTAGATTGAACATAGTAGAATTTGTAGTCCTTTTTTTGGGTTAGGAGGGTCATTTTGGGGAAGTAGCTCTAGCAGGGCACCATTGCTCTTGAGAACAGTGCCTATCCTGTTGAGTGTCTTTTCCCATCCCTGGAATGTGAGCAGTACCTCTGAGGGGTGAGCTGCTTGTTTTGTAGTGATGAGGTCTGCCATCAGGAGTACTTGGCGAATAGCTGTTACCAAGTCTGTGTTCTTGGCCCAGAATACACACTTACTCCCACTTCCCGCAGAAGTGAATGGTTCTTCCAGTAGGAGCCATCTTGGCCGAGCTTCTCATCACTTTATTATTGTGTTTGTCATTTTTGAGTGAGGTTTCGACTATGGGGTCTAAGTACTAGAAAAGGATTGTCCCCTGCCACTGTTCTTAATCAAATCCACTTTCTCAAGGTGTGAGGGAGGAGCATGGCCGTTCGAGTTGGCTTTTGGTGCATATAGGGAATCTTTCTGTGGATGTTAAGAGGAACCATGTTTTCATATTTTGTAGAGGGAGTTCCCATTTTTAAATCACATGTAGGGTATTATGCTAAGCAAAATAAGACAGTTACCCTATAGTCTCGGTGATACGTGGAATTTGAGAAATAAGACAGAGAATCATAGGGAAAGAGGAAAAAATGAAACAAATCAGAGAGGGAGAGAAACCTCTTAATCCTAGAGTTTGTCTCTTAATAAGAGACTCTTAATCTCAGAAAATCTCAGAAAACAAACTGAGGGTTGCTGGAGTGGAGGGGGATGGGAGGGAAGGGGCTCTTGGGTCATGGACAGTGGGGAGGGTGTGTGCTATGGTGATCAGTGAATTGTGAAAGACTGATGACTCCCAGACCTGTCTCCTGAAACAAATAATATATGTTAATAATAAGAGAAAATAGAAAATACTACAAAAAATTAAATCACATTTCGATGTTTATAGATACTCAGCTATATTCCTCTGACTTTAATACTGAGGTTCTTAACATTTGCTTCTATATATATGTGTGTCATACACACATATATATATATATAAAGATTTTATTTATTTATTTGACAGATCACAAGTAGGAAGCAGAGAGGGCGGGGGAAAGCAGGTCCCTGCTGAGCAGAGAGCCTGATGCGGGGCTTGATCCCAGGACCCTGAGATCATGACCCAAGCTGAAGGCAGTAGCTTAACTCACTGAGCCACCCAGGCGCCCCATTTACATATATATATATATATTTTTTTCTTTTCTTTTTTTTAATTATGAGAATCTTTCTGGGAACAAAACTGAGATATGGCTTTAACTGTTCTTAACTGAAGTTTATTTGATTCATCTTAATTTTATTCAGAATTGTAGGATTAAAAGCATTGCTAAGGCTGTTTTGTTTAGTATTCTCGTATATAGATAGTCCTAAATTGTTTTTTAAATGATAATTTTTTAAAAAGATTTTATTTATCTGACAGAGATCACAAGTAGGCAGAGAGAGAGGAAGGGAAGCAGGCTCCCTGCTGAGCAGAGAGCCTGATGCGGGGCTCGATCCCAGGACCCTGGGACCATGACCTGAGCCGAAGGCAGAGACTTTAACCCACTAAGCCACCCAGGGACTCCTAAACAATAAATAAATTTTAAAATTCTAAAAAGAGGGGTGCCTGGGTTAAAGTGCTGGGGCGGAGGGAGAGAATTCCAAGTAGGTTCTGTACGCAGCCCAGCACAGGGCTCCCGTCTCAAAACCCTGAGAGTATGACCTGAGCTGAAACCAAGAAGCAGTTTGCTTAACTGACT
This sequence comes from Mustela putorius furo, assembly GCF_011764305.1. Classification (NCBI taxonomy): domain Eukaryota; kingdom Metazoa; phylum Chordata; class Mammalia; order Carnivora; family Mustelidae; genus Mustela; species Mustela putorius. The sequence continues at coordinate 15,459,760 of NW_025422005.1, read as the reverse complement.
GAGCCACCCAGGTGTCCCTCCCTGAACACTTTTATTTTCCTTAAAAATTTTATTTATTTATTTGACAGAGATCACAAGTAGGCAGAGAGGCAGATAGAGAGAGAAGGGGAAGCAGTCTCCCTGCTGAGCAGAGAACCTGATTTGGGGCTTGATCCCAGGACCCTGGTATCATGACCTGAGCCGAAGACAGAGGCTTAACCCACTGAGCCACCCAGGCATCCCCTTCCCTGAGCATTTTAAAATCCAATATTTTTTTAAAATATTTTATTTATTTGTTTGGCAGACAGAGATCACAAGTAGGCAGAGAGAGAGGAAGGGAAGCAGGCTCCCTGCTGAGCAGAGAGCCCGATGGGGGGCTCGATCCCAGGACCCTGGGACCATGACCTGAGCCGAAGGCAGAGGCTTAACCCACTGAGCCACCCAGGCGCCCCAAAAATCCAATATTTTTTTTATCATGATTTTAAGTAGCTACAAATAATGTGATTTCTGACATAAATAGTGGAACTGTAACATCACTCTTTTAAGAGAGTCCAGATGAAATTAGTAACATAGTATCAACTTCTCAAAAGACACTTGTGGATGGGTCTTTAGAACAGGACATTTTTAACCCTTACTCTTTCTCCCACGCTAGTATTTATGTTATAACTGACTGTATGGGATTTTGTTCTAGTGGACTATACTTAAGATCTCTATAACCATAAATCTCTAAATAATTCAAAAGTTCTTTTGGATTGAACTTTCTAATTTTTTTTTTAAAGGTTTTATTTATCTGACAGAGACACAGAAAGCAAGGGAACATAATTCGGTGGAATGGGAGTGGGAGAGAGAGAAGCAGGCTTCCTGCTGAAAAGGGGATACGATGTAGGGTTCCATCCCAGGACCCTGGGATCATGACCTGAGCTAAAGGCAGATGCCCAACGACTGAGCCACCCAGGCACTCCTGCATTGAGCTTTTTAAAAAAAAATTTTATAAATATCACCACATAATCGATCAATATCAGTATGTTAACAAATATCCGAATGGAACAAAGCAAAATTTTCTTGTAAACATCTCTTCTAATTACATGGCTAAAACTTTATTAATCTGTGGGGGAGAGGTTCTATCTTTTTTTTGGATCTGGGAAGATAACTGAGAAAGGAGAGGCAGAAACCACGAGTAGAACCATAGCATTGAGGTGGGTTGCGTTTAGAAAAGAACATAGGGAATTGAAGATCTGGTTGTTGATTTCCCCAGAACTAAGTCTCTTCACCCCCTGGAAGGTTACCCTGAGATACTCAGCACCATTTTGAAGATCATGTTCCTGTGATAAACTTGACCTGTAAAACACTTAATATTTCTACTTGCTACTGAATTCACAGCTAATCTTTATCTTTAGCATTTTAATGAACATACTATTTTGTTAAATTTTGTTTTTTTTTCCAGTTAACATCCAGGGTTATATTAGTTTAAGGTGCACAGTATAGCCTTTCAAAACTTGGCATCTAACACCCAGCCCTCCTCACACCAGTGAACTCCTCAACCCGCACCACCCATTTAACCCATCAGCCTGCCCTCTCCTCTCAGGGAGCCATCAGTTTGTGATAAAATAATCTGGATTTATTTTTAGAATCTGAGACCAACATTAAAATAAACTCATTGCAGTAACACCAGTTTTCTGCTTCTAGGTTTGTCTTTGTGAAAAGTACTTACCATCTTTTAAAAATGGAATGTGGCGCACAACGGGGGAGGGTAGTCAATGTGTCTGAATATTCAGACATCCAAAGAGCATGCTGAATTTGTATTGCCTTTTAGTGTTTTTAAGTTTTTTAAAAGATTTTATTTATTTAACAGAGAGAAAGACAGTGAGAGAGGGAACAAAAGCAAGGGGAGTGGGAGAGGGAGAAGGAGGCTTCCCGCTGAGCAGGGAGCCTGATGTGAGGCTTGATCCCAAGACCCTGAGCCCCCCCAGGCGCCCCTGCCTCTTAGTGTTTTAGATCTCTGTTACAGTACCTTAAGTGTGGGGGCGCCTGGTTGGATCAGTTAGTTGGGCATCTGACTCGTGATCTCAACTCAGGGTCATCAGTTAAAGTCCCGTGTTGGGCTCCACACTGGGTGTGGACCCACTTAAAAAATAAATTAAAAATTAATAAAAGAATAATCATCTTAAATGTGTATTGTGGGAGTTGTGTTCTGTGGCCCTCCCCCTGTCCCTCTCCTGCAAAGCATGGACCAACAAAAGGCATTCTAATTTCGTTACCTTTCGTTTCTCCACCTCAGCAGAACCTTCTAAGTCCCAGACACGTAAACCCAAGTGTGGCAAAGGAACTCACTGCTCTCGAAATGCGTATATGTTGGTATATAGACTACAAACTCAAGAAAAACCCACCACAGCTATTCAGGTACCAGGTGAGCCATATTCCAAGAATCCATAAGGCAAATACTGTAAAATATCATGCTTACAGGTCAATGACAGGAAATTACTCCTTTTGTCAAAATCGGTTCGTTGCATATGGTAAATGTTGGTAAAAGTAGATATAGACACAGATTTGCTTTAAAGTAGTGAGTTTTGGGGCATCTGGGTAGCTCAGTTGGTTTAGCATCTGACTCCATTTCAGCTCGGGTCTTGATCTCAGGGTCATGAGGTGGAACCCCACGTAGGGCTCCATGCTCGCATGGAACCTACTTAATAAAAATAAAATAATGAGTTTTGGGGGCACCTGTCTGGCTTAGTTGATGTTGTGTTGTGGGTTTGAACCCTACGTTGGGTGTAGAGATTATTTAAATATTTGTTTATTTGAGATAGCATCGCATGGGCCCGGGGGGTGTCCACTCATGAAAGGGGGAAGGACAGGGGGAGAGAATCTTAAAGCAGACTCTGCTGAGCAAGAAGGTCAGTCTCCTAACCCATGAGGTCATGACCTAAGCTGAAACCAGGAGGCACACGCTTAACCAACTATGCCACCCAGGCACCCCAAGAATGAATTCTTTAAGAAAAAAAAGTGGTGAGTTTTCAAAATAAAGGAGCCTTTAACAGAGTGATTTCACTGACCCCTCCCCTCGCAAAGAAAAGCAAAAACAGTTTAAATTCTATAGGTAAGCAAAGCATTATTTATTTATGAAAAGAATCTATTTATTTGACAGACAGATCACAAGTAGGCAGAGAGGCAGGTGGGGGAGGAGGGGAAGCAGGCTCCCCGCTGAGCAGAGAGCCGATGCAGGGCTCTATACCAGGACCCTGAGATCATGACCTGAGCCGAAGGCAGAGAGACGCCCAACCCACTGAGCCCCCCAGGCACCCTGCAAAGCATGTATTTAAAGAGCTATTTAGTTTTACTTGGTTTAAATCAGCCACTATGATTTACTTGGTTTAATTTGTAAAGCATGCAAATATGTTTTAGCCACTTTTAATTAATTTTTATGGGTTTTTAAAAAGGAACAGTTGAAGGCTGCTTCGCTGACTCAGGTGGTAGGGCCTGGGACTCTTGATCTCAGGGTGGTGGTTTTGAGCGGCATGTTGGGCATAGAGCCTACTTAATTAAAAAAAGAAGAAGAAGAAGAAGAGTTGCTACTGGCCCGAGGACCGTCCTCAGTTGTTATTTTACGTAATTCTGTCTGCGCTCTGTGGCGTCCTCAGTTCCGAGTGGTACTTTCTGAGCCATTTGTTGGCTCCAGTCGGCTGGTGACGTGGAGAACCAGGTCGGGCATCAGCCAGTGTTATTCTAGTGGCTCGTGGAAGTTTTACTTTCGCCTTCAGGTGGACGTCTGTCCCAATAAGGGAGACTTCAGGAGGAAATTGCCACCAGAATCCTAGCCAGTATTTGGTATAGTTCAGAGATCCGTGTGTTTCTTTGTCTTTGAAAACAGGAAAACCTAATTTTTTTCTGTTTTCTGTTTGGAAAGCCTTTCTTCAAGAGCTGGTAGATCGCGATAATTCCAAATTTGAGGAGTGGTGCATTGAAATGGCCGAGATGCGCAAGCAGAGCGTGGACAAAGGAAAAGCTAAACACGAAGAGGTTAAGGAGCTGTACCAAAGGTTACCTGCTGGAGCTGGTCTGTAAGATATTCTGGGACAGCACTGTTGCCATGACGTGCCTTGTCTCTTTCATGTTCGCAGATGTATATGAACAAACGTTCCCCCAACCTTTTCCTTTACCCTACTCGTGCCGCTGAAGTGCTGCAGAATTACTGTGTAAACCAGCAACAGTGTGATGTGTAGCATTCCTTAGAATTTTCATTTATCATGTACTTTAAGAACGGGAAGCTCTTAATAAATTACAAGGTTTAGGTCAGCGCTCTGTGTATATATAAGTCTTACAGACGTTTTTGTTTTGTAAGATACTAATTTGTTCTTAACAAAAGATCTGATTGGATAACTATGGAAGCAACTGACTGTTGATTCCTTGCACAGTGTGTGCCCTGGCCATATTAACCGGCACTCTTTTCTATGAATACTATTTTTATGATACAGGTAGACTGATCTGAAATTTTAATATCAAATATTCTGCCAAGAATAGGAGAGCTTTCTGCTGACCCCTCATTTCTTAAGAATTATCCCACATGAGCCAGCTCATCCCTTTACTGTGTATGTTTAATGCAAGTTTACCTAGTGTAGTGCCTTAGAAAGAAAATCCCAACTTTCCCAGGCTACTGTGCCACCAGTAATGATACGCTATCTTTGTCGTTTCATAGACAGAATTCCCCATGCCCAGTTCCTGCGTAAAGGAGAGGCAATTCAATCCTAATTTTAGAAAATAAATACTCCAGCATAATTGTATTTGTGGTTTTGTCTTTTTCATATCTTAATTTTCTATTACTGGTATAACTTTAAACAAAAGATGATTATAAATTGCTAAATCTGTAAGAATAGCTCTTAAAAGTTCTTTCTGAACTATATCTTACTTGATTCTGACCTTTCTTTGTAACCTGCTACTCTCACTCTGTCCCAAGGGTTGGGATGATTCTAAAGTGCTAGACTGACCTTATTTTACTGGAAATTATTTGGAAATGAATATGATTCAAATAGAGTTGAGACCTAGAAATCTATTTTTGAACTGTATTCCCCAGTTTCCTGCTTTCACTGGACGAGAGACTGGGACTTACTGAATCTAAAGTAAAATGCCGTTTATGAACCACTCTTTAAAACTGCTGCATCACCCAAAGATTGGATGTGTCAGGTTAACACTTGTGCGTAATACTTGGGCTTCTCTTGGCTGTTTCCGTTTAGTCTAGAAGAACCTGTGCTTACGTTCTTAGAATATGGCTCTTTATCAGTACTTTTGCAAATTATGAACTTTATGATTTTTTTTTTCCCATTTGCAGTAAACGTACATGGTAGAAAATCTATGTTGTGCTAAGATGTTGAAAAATCCCAAAGCAGATGACCATGGTTTTGTGCTGCCAATCCAAGTCTTTGCTAAGCATTTTCTGAATCCTACCTGTGTTTGCAAACCTATTTAAAGAAGAGTCACTTACCTAAAATACAAGCCTCATTGGGAACACAAACCCTTTGGTCCTTTTTATTAAAATAAATTACCTCTAAATAATCAAATTTTATCTCTAGGTGGAGTGTTCCAAATATTTTTGATGTCACAGTTTTTCCTGGACTTTTTTTTTTATATAACTCCCCCAAAGAAAATGTCTAATGTTCAATCCAGCATTAAAAAAAAGGTTAGAAGTAACTTTTAACCAAAATGTACATTTTCTGTAGTAAATATTTTAACAAATGCTTTCCTGTTTGGCTAAATGCTGAGATTTTAAACACTGGTATCTCTACCTTGGCAAATAGAGGTCTCATTCCTTTTTGGGATGAAAGTGTTGCTCAGGTGCTTTTCTGGATCACAAGTCATAAAGAACTTGCCATGAGTCTTTTTGTCTAGAGTGGAAGCATCTGTAGTTTTTAAAAACTTTATAGCAAATCTGCCTTAACCTTGAGACTTGAGCTCGACCCTGATCCCAGGGATACTCTTGGCAGAGATTGATACAGTTCTTTATAGTAACAGTGATTGAAAACGAGAGAAAGAGAGACCTATGACTGCAGTTCCTCTTCTCCCACGGGTCCTCCAGCATACTAAAACTGGTGCCCTGAATCTAGAAAATGGCCAGAATTAATACAGTATTACATCAGAATCCCTGGCCTGCTCTCTTCCTCCTCTTACTATAAAATCAGATATGATTTTTCTGATCTTAATATCTTACATTTAATTCATATGAAACTGCTCAAAACCAGAATATGCTTCACTTGGACATTTTCTGTGGGACTCTGGTAGGGGATCGGAGCACGGTGTCTTGAATAGACTGCCTTTGAGCCTCGTTGTTGTCGTACGGGTCAGGGGTATAGCCGCCCTGGACCTTGAATCCTGTCAGACAGCCCTTGGGCAGGCGTGCTTTGTGCACATGCAGTTTTCCTAGATTGCCGTTCTTGTGAGGGTGAGATCCTTACTGCATTCTTCAGTTAGTCATAGCACGTGTCGTCTGCTCTTCTGGGAAATGAGAACACCTGCCCAATTATTCTGGAATGTGGCTCTGTGTCACAGTTGTGTTTTCCCTCCTTTGATGGCTTTTAGATCAATACAAATTTTAATCTATGTGACTGTATTTGGGAAAAGAAGAGATACGCTAAAACGTTCACTTTCCTTTCTTGGATAGAGATCATTTGTCTTTGCATTCTTAAGATACCCAGTGTACTCTGTCCCTGGCAGATGCAACGTGATAAATGGCAAATAAAATTGGGAGGGATTTTAAATTTAATGAATGGCACCATCATATATTGTAAAGTGCCACGACCATGTAATCTATACTGAATGTTAAGGTCTCCTCTTTATATATATTTTGTGAATGTATGATTAACTTTTCTATATCTCTTTTCTTCCAAAAAGCTCAAAATGCTTCACTTATCTTATCTTTTACATTCAACAACATCCCTGTGAGGTAGGTAGAAGGCAGGTATTATTACCTTCATTTTACAAATAAAAGACCTAAAGCATAGAGAGTTTAAGTGACTTGCTCAAGTTCAGTTCCTTGGTGGCAGAACTTGGATTAGACCTTGGTCTCAACTTGCAGTCATGAGCTCTTTCTCTGTAGTGGCATTAGGGATGACCAGTCAGAAGGCTCTTAGTTGACAATGTACAGTCTTAGCATAAATAAGGGATGTGACGATGCTGAGTTCTGTTTTTGTAAAAATTGAAACGTTTCAAACTAATCTGGAGATGGAAATTGGTTTTCTAGACCTGTAGTATAAAAGTGGTCAAAATGGGCTTTGAGTTGAATTGTCTATTCCCTCAGATCTCATCAGTAGTAGTACATAATACAAATACGTAAATTCAATCTCTGTATGTTTTCTTCTATGTTTTATGCTGGGACTCACTGGAGATCTTTGTAAGTAATCAAAGCTGGTCCTTTGTCTTTAATTTTGACTTTTAGGGAACTCATGGACTCAGTTTTCCCAAACGAAAATTCAGTTTGAGGTGGTTTGGTTTTATCTTAATTTTTGCAACTTCAAAATCAGTAACAATTCAATTCTAGTGAACTTCATCCTGAAATTTGTTTAAAATAGCTTAGTTTTTTGAGATAATATAATAATGTAACAAATAGCTCATGATATGGTTTGGGGTGGGGAAATCAAGTACGTTATAATTGACAGTGTCCTCTTGGATGAAGAAAAATTCAGTGGTTGAAACAGGCTTTTATAAACCGTTACAGCTGATGAGGTTAATCTCTAACTTAAAACTCAGATGTTTCATTTTCAGTTCCACATGTATATCACATATTGGTGAAAAGTGTTCATGAAAATCATTTATGAAATAAACATGATAGGGAATAAGGTTATGTGATTTACGAGCTGGCGTGGAGCATGGCTTTGTAGTTAACCATCCTGGGTGTCCTGATCAGAGCTCTGCTGTGCTGTCAAGCAAGACACTTCTCTCTGTGGATGCCTCTTTTGTAGAATGTGGTTAATAATACCAGCCGATCTCATAGGGCACTGTGCCAACTCGTCCCTATCGTGCACAGCTCCTTGAACCAGAAGAGGGGTAGTTAAATGGAGCTTTGTGTCGCAGTCCCCAAACATTTCCCCTGAACAGTGTTGCTTCTGATTCTGCTAACTTTCGACAGAGTTTGCATTGTCTTTTGAGGAATATGAATGTATCACTTAGTCAAAAAATGGTAAAAATACATAGACTCTTTCCTTTCTTCCTCAGAGCCCTATGAATTTGTCTCTCTCGAGTGGCTGCAGAAGTGGTTGGATGAATCAACACCCACCAAACCTATCGATAATCACGCTTGCCTGTGTTCCCACGACAAGCTTCACCCTGACAAGATCTCAATTATGAAGAGAATATCGGAATATGCAGCTGACATTTTCTATAGTCGATACGGGGGAGGACCAAGACTCACTGGTAATTCAGGGTGTCTTCTCTGCTTACGAAGTAATTCATGAAGTCCTCACCCTATGGTGTCTGTGATCATCTGACTCAGACTGTGCCAGCCGGTCCGAATGTTCTGTATACTTTGCAGAAAGGATTGGCTAAAGATAGAAGTTATGTAGCAGTATACCTCACTTTTCATTGACAGAATTTCCTTCTTCTGAGAAAACCATCTGGTAGTATTTTGTTACTTTGTTCAGTACTCTTCAGGTACTTGAACTTTGGTCTGGTTGATTGCACATCTACTTAGATGGTTATTTAGCATGCGAATGGAAGCTGCTTGATTCTGCTTTGACTATAGAGCTGTATGTAACGACATAGTATCCGTAGTCTGTTTGGTTCTGGTTGTCTCTCCTCAAAACATTTTATTTTTATCAGCAACATAAGCCCCACCTTCACCCTATAGGTGAGTCTACGAAAACGAAATTGCGTGATCACGTTCCCTCCTTTTCCTAAATTAAGTGCTGTTCTCTGAATGTGTACAACTTACTGCATAAAAACTGGTATTTAACTCCGTGGCCCAGGCCTTCTCTTGTACACATCTGGAGTTTTGCTTTCTAAATCTGTTTTTGATTCATGATCAGTGAACTGAGCAGTGATAAGCTCTTTCAGAGAATCACATCTCATAGAATTCCTACAACTGTGAGTTTTAAACTGGTCTTTGGTGGGTTTTTTTCCCCTTTAGTGTTCTGTGCTTTGAAGTGTCCCAATATTTCATACTCACATGAAGCTCTCAATTAACGTTACATAGGTTCCCAGAAATGTTGTCTCCCCCCAACTTAGAGCCTCAATTATTTAACTCTAGTCTCATAAAATATGTGTCTAAACCTTGTAGAATATTATACTTGATGGCATAGGCTATTTTAGCATATTACAACGTTTCAGCTCTCATGTTCTTTGTTTATGCCGATACGAGTTTTGCTGTCTTGAAGTCTGTACCACCTAAATAATTCAGGCCATAGATCAGCTTTCCCTATTGTCAAAACTTGTGACTTTAGAATTCTGTGTCCTGTGAAGTCCTGACACTTTACCTGTGCGCAAACAAACTTCATTTGCTGTCCCTCTCTCCCACCTCTAGTGAAAGCCCTGTGTAAGGAGTGTGTGGTAGAACGCTGTCGTGTATTGCGTCTGAAGAGCCAACTGAATGAAGATTATAAAACCGTGAATAATCTGCTGAAGGCAACGGTCAAGGGGTATGTTGCACAGCGTATACTGTTGACGGTAAACCGAAATAGTTGTAAGAGGGAACAACCAAATGGCTTGTGACTTATAGACAATAGTAGTTAGGATTTTTTGTTTTTTGGTTTTTTGTTTTTTTTTTAAGATTTTATTTATTTATTTGACAGAGAGAAATCACAAGTAGGCAGAGAGGCAGGCAGGGAGAGAGAGGGAAGCAGGCTCTCTGCTGAGCAGAGAGCCCGATGCGGGACTCGATCCCAGGACTCTGAGATCATGACCTGAGCCGAAGGCAGTGGCTTAACCCACTGAGCCACCCAGGCGCCCCAGTAGTTAGGGTTTTTGAAGAAAGAGGAGTAATGATGTGGATGACAGGGAGGTTAGACTGTGCAGTGATCGCCACTGTGGCTGCAATGAACAAAGGTGAGTCACCCAGCCTTTGTGACTGTATTCCATTCATCAGAAAGGTAGAAGCAGAGGTACGGATCTGAGGTCCAACCAGACCAAGGCAGTGTGTTAGTGCATGTTCAGGTGTGGAGGTGTCCCTCTAGAGAGGCCGGAGTGTGTTAAATGGTACCCAGAGGAGCATCCTTGGCAGAAAAACCCAGCGCCACTCCCTAGCAGACCTCTGGACCCAGGAACCAATAAACTCAGGTGGCATTTATTAATGGCGCTTATTATGGCTAGGTTTAACTTATGTTCTATATTTTCCAAATAAAGAGTAACCTAGTTTGCAATTTTTGGTCATTCTCCAGATAGCCTCATGACTCCATGGATGTGTGTATGTGAGGACCTGTATGTATGCTTGAAGGCCCGGCTGTATGTATTTTGGGGTAGTAGTCAAGGGAAAGAAAGTAGCTCATTGGGTTGTGTTTGGTGTGAATGTAATTGAGGAAGCAGGTAAGACTTGGGATAGAAACAGAATCTGAGATACCTGCATTTCAGTAGTGAAGAGTGAAAATGGCCAAAACATGGGACTGGTTTAAAATTTGTGTGGATGGGGATGCCTGGGTGGCTCAGTCAGTTAAGCCGCTGCCTTTGGCTCCAGGTCATGATCCCAGAGTCCTGGGATCGAGTCCCGCATCAGGCTCCTTGCTCAGCAGGGAGCCTGCTTCCCTCTCTGCCTCTGCCTACTTGCGCTAGCTCTCTTCTCTCTCTGACAAATAAATAAATAAAATCTTTAAAAAGAGGTGGATGGTAGCAAATTTCGAATGTTTGTAATTCATTTTCGTTCATGACCTTTACATGTAAAGGGGGGAGGGCATTAGGAAATGTTACTTGCATGATTTCACATGGTCTCTCTTCCGCAGCAGTGATGGATTTTGGGTAGGGAAATCCTCCCTGCGCAGTTGGCGTCAGCTCGCTCTTGAACAACTAGATGAACAAGACGGTGATGTAGACCAAAGCAATGGGAAAATGAACGGCAACACCTTGAACAAAGGTAACGTGAAAGTCTGTGTCGGTGGTCGTGTGGGCGGCACCGCAAAATTCCCACCTGTGCAATTTCAGAAGCCATTTTTATTAAACCAGAAGCACTCAAGTGTCTCAGAACAAATAAAAAGATTGTTTAAGTTATACTGAAGTTGAGCAAGGGCACAGCAGCTCATGCGAGGAGTTCTGTGTGCCCTGGCATCCATTTTCCTCTTGGTCGCTCTAGTTAATCACAGGCAAAATTCTTTTTAATTCTACTCCAGACTAAAATTTTTAAGAAAGGTGAGTCTGCTGCCAGTCGCATAGGATATTGTCAGCTCCGTATGTTTGGTTATAGATTATCTGCCCCACTTACAGGCTGCCTTTGGCAAATAAAGTGACCCTGTACTTCTGCATTTTTTCATCCAGGAGAGAAGGCAGCTTATGAATAGTATTTTCTTAATAAATTCTACTGAGTTTTCTGAAGCTATGCTTTCAAGTAGGAAATTATGTTAATATAGGTCAACCACTAAATTGAATTTTATAATCAGTGTTTTGTAAGATACAAGGGGAATTAAGGCTCTAAAAATTATTTGTAGGTTTAAATTGGAAGCTACTGGTTTGATCAGTGTGTTCAGGCACAGTTAGTGACCCTTAAGCAGTTGTCTCACCTCGTTCTCTTATCCAATTATTAGGATCACATACACAGATTTTTTTTAATTATCTTTTAATATTCGTAGCCTTTTTACTGAAATATTCTGAATTTCTGAATATTCTGGCTCTTCCCATAGCACTACCTTTTAATTTTTTGTATATTTTATTTTAATAAATGGACTAGGATTATTTTTTTGAAGGAAGTTAACACACAGTGTTTTATTATTGTCAGGTGTACAACACAGTAATTCAGCAACTCTTACTTTATAAAAAATAAAATCCTCAAAGCCGCTATTTGTTTCAGGCTGTGACTTTTAATGTCTTTGGATTCGACCTTTTTTGAAAACCCTCTTTTTAGTAGCATCATGTGACACTGTGTTAAATATTTACTTGGTGCTCTTTTAAACTTCTTTATGTGTTCGTGGTCTTTTTTTTTTTTTTTTTTTTTTTTAAAGCTTTTAAGTAATCTCAGCACCTAACAGGGCTCAAAATCAAAACCCAGAGATCAAGTCACACACTCCAGCAACCGAGCCAGCCAGGCACCCGAGTGATTGTTCCTTTTAAGTAAAGTCAGGTGCCATAATAGGCAGTATCTTGATGTTGGCCTAGCTTAAAAATAGTTTTCATGTTGGTTTGAGAGTAATATGCTTCTCTTCTCCCCCTTCCTCCATTCAGAGATTTTAAGAGCTTGAAGCAGAGCAGAAGGTACAAAGTAAAATCTGGAAGCCCTTCTACAAATTTAATCACTATAAATGGGGTTTTCTTTTGTCTTTTAGTAATGGCAGTCCTGTAGGTGCAGTCGTGCATTTTCCTCTATTAGAATATATGGCTCTTCTTATTTAGTGGCTGAAGGAATCCATACATTATTGTATGGATGTATTCTATTTATTTAACTGATTTTTTTTTTCAGTTTTGTACAATTAATATATAAGAACAGATAAAGTGAGCATCCTTACATATGCTTGTACCTACATCTTTGCATAAATTCCCAGAAATGGTTGGATCAGAGAATTATAACCATTTATAATAGCCATGTACTGATACGTATTGGTAAATTTTCTCCAGAAAGTATATATGGGCTTGTTTTTCCATGCTTTTATCAACATGAACAATAAACCTTTCACATGAGCTAATACTAGTCTGATACATGAAAAATGACTTAGCAGTGTCAGGGGTTTGCCTTTCAAAATTACCATCGAGATCAACCATGGTCCTTTATTTAAGAAGTTCTTGTTGTGTTTGTGATAGTGTCCTTCCTATGCCTGTTTTTTTACTGAGCTTTTTAATGGTTAGTAAATATTCTTTAAATGTCTTATGTACTTAAACTAAAACCCATGGATAACTATTCTAATCTCCTTAGACTTAAGACTTTTTATGTGACCGTGTAACTGGTATACACAACTACAAATTCACGGTGACACAGTGTAGACAGATAGGAAAAATGAATATTGGAAGAGAAATGGTAACGGGAAAAGCTCAGTTGTTAATATATATTTTTCATGTTAAAGGTTAAGTCCTTATTTCTCATTAGTCTTCTGAAGCTTTCTGTTCAACCCCTGAAAGAATAGGTGGGTGAAAATGACATGACATGTAGGTGATTAACTTGGTTTATGATCCTGTATTCTGAATAGCTTGACTCGAATTAATGGAAGGATATGTAAAGTATTTTTCAATTTGAAAAAAGGAACATTTTCTTGCATAATATAAATCTTGAAAAAAGGAAAACTGCCATTCAGATATTTTTCTTTCCTTTTAAGGGAAAGAAATATAACACTTCCTAACAGTAGCAGGTAGGAATCACTTGGGTCTAATTTTCAGAATGTTTTAAGTTTTCTTTGTTCAAAATTGTGCCCAGTCATATCTCTCTGCTACTTTGAACTTCAAATATAACAGCCAGAGTGGTTATTATCTGTATTTCTTTTGATTTAGATGAATCAAAAGAAGAAAGAAAAGAAGAGGAGGAGGAATTAAATTTTAATGAAGACATTCTTTGTCCACATGGTAAGCCAGAAGCATGCGTCTTCCCTTGCTTGTCTGATATTAGCATATCATAAATGTGTTCAGAGTTTTGCCGCATTTCTTAAGGGTTAGGCCCAGACATGGCAGTCAGGGTGGAGCGCTGGCTTTCTAGCCTGCACTTGGTCTTACCCTGTTTAATGGTTAGCTTCTTGCTTCCTGTTTTCCCGCTAGTACCCCCTTATATCTTCTGCTCTTTCCTTGCAAGAAATTTAAAAAAAAAAAAAAAAAAGCAAAATAGGATTTTCCCATATTTAGAGAAGAAACTTTTTTGCCACTTGCCACATTGAAGGACTATCTGAGTTAAAAGGAAGAATTTCAGTTATGTCCCATGACTGTGAGTCTTTGCTCTACTTGAACATTTTCACAAGTGTTTATACATTTTAATATTATCAGGGCTATTTCTGGTTTCATTTCATTTTCATTTAATGACCAGCTGCCGTGTGCTGTGTACTCCTAATAATAATTTCCAGGTTTTTATTTATCCTGTGTATTTGGTTGCGTATTATTTTTCTTAAGGAGTGCTCATTTCTAGTAAGTAACTTTTTGCAAGGGACTGATTGTATATGAGACACGGTTTTCCATTCTGTTAGCTCTGTGAAAGTCAAACAGGCATTTGCTTCTCAAAGCCATTTATGCATAAGTGTCCGCACCTCCCACCCCATCCCTGACTGTATCCAGCTCTTACCAGTTCATTATGTACCAATGCATGGTATCTCAGCGCCTACCCGCATGCACACGAGTCCTTTTATATCCGGAGTCCTTGAGGACATTAGTGATTATAGTCGTCACTCAAATGATACTTGTGTCCTGGCCATTTGGACATTGTTGCACTGTACTTCACTGAGTCGTTGAAGGACTGTGCTTACTTGTTCATTGGCCATACAGCTGGGAGGGGAAGTCATCTTGGGGTGTGGATTTGCGTCTCGTGGGGAGGGCCACAAGCCCATTTTTCCTTCCTGTCCCATCACCTTGCCTCCCAGTTGGCCCTGCTTACACTGGAGGAGCGCACAGGAGGAACACAGATGCAAAGAGGACACGACCTTGTGTGTGGTTGGCAGGTTGAGTAGGTAGAAGAAGGTGAAGTGAATAGCCAAGAGTACATCAGTTGTTCTCGTGACGCTTTCATACCAGCTTTTCTTTTCCCTTAAGCATCACAGCAAGGATGCAGACAGTGGGGTACGTTCCTCCCTTCTGAGAGTTGAGGCCTCTGCGACACAACGCTGACTTTCCTGCTCGGTGCCTCCCTGCTGTTTGAAACAGTGTCAGAACTCAGACTGTCATCTTACCCCTCGTTTCACTGACTTTTGCTCGGTCTTCCCACCTCTTGTCTCATCTTGTCATTTCAGCATCACAGTTGTGACAAAAAGCATGGCAGAGCTGAATGTGATTTCAGGACTTGTGCTATACTCCTCAGCTGAAAATTTGAGCACAAGAGGTGGTTTTTAGGTCTTCAGCCTGATCTCAACTCGTGGCTATATTTTATCTTGAATTTGATTTTATTATTTTTTTACGTAAGTTGTACTTTCAGCAAGGGCTTGAACCCACGACTGTGAGATCAAGACTCGCGTGCCCCACCCGCTGACCCAGCCAGGCACCCCTACATACTCTAGTAGTTTTTTTTTTTAAAGATTTTATTTATTATTTATTTGGCAGAGAGAGATCACAAGTAGGCAGAGAGGCAGGCAGAGAGAGAGGAGGAAGCAGGCTCCCCGCTGAGCAGAGAGCCCGGTGCGGGACTCGATCCCAGGACCCTGAGATCATGACCTGAGCTGAAGGCAGCGGCTTAACCCACTGAGCCACCCAGGCGCCCTCTCTAGTAGTTTAAAAGGATAGTTCTCAGCGATTGTTTTTGTGGACCTCACTTTTTAGTGTACTGTGTGTCTGTGGGACCCAGGTTTTCAGGTGCAGGATATTGGACCTTACTTAGAAACCCACTTCACCTATTCGGTTTATATTAAAGCTCATTCGTGGTGGTAGTAAGAGGGTAGTGCACAGGAACTGAATGTTGACCGTTTGTCCGTTAGTTTTTTGTTGTTGTTTTATTTTGTTTTTTTGTCTGTTAGTTTCGTAAGGGTATAGATACTAACTCATTTAGCCTCTACAGCAACCGTGAGTGGTCAGTATTAGTATTACTGTCACATCCGTGATACTCACGAGTAAGTAAACTGAGTCACAAAGAGGCGAGAATTATCTGCTGGAGGTCCTCACCCTTGAGAGGTAGTTTTGCAAAGGCTAGGTATATAATTGTTGGAAATTATTTTCTGTCAAAACCCGGAAGGAATTGCATCTTACAGTGTACCATTTGTCCAAAGCCATTCTTTGTAGGTTACCTTTTTTTCTTTCATTTCTGGCAGCTTGTATGACTTTTGTCTCCAGCGTTGTGACCTCTCACCTCAACCCGCCTCCGTGTGGGCCCGACCTCCTCTGTTTTGTGAGATGCTCTCTGGGTGCTGTGCGTGTGGCTGAGGCTGGTGATGATAAGCTTTGCTGTTGGGAGGCCTCTGGCTGGCCTCTTGCTCTGGGGAATTCCCACTGTTTGGGATCTGTTCTTAGGCTACTCAGATTTTCCATAAGTATCTTCCATCTTCCTGCTTACAGAGTGCTGACTGGACTGTCAGAGCTCTGGGGTCGTGAGAGACAAGAGGGTTTGGGAGCCTCTGCCTTCTGTGTGGAAACACTTTACTCCATCTCAGTTCGTGCCCACATTCATCTGCGCACTTTGTTCCCCAGTGCAGGGGCCTGAGGCTGAGTGTTGTCAGAGAAGCCTGTGGTATTCTGTGGATAGAGTGGCTTAGAGCATGAGGAAGGGACTGAGAATTTACTGCCTCCTAAGTACAGACTTGCGGTCCATTTACCTGCTTTTTAATACCATCTGTGCTTCTGTGTGCTCCCAATTCCTGGGTCATTGGGGGCACTTCTGCAATGTAGTGAATCTGGTTACTTCCTGACTTTTGCCAATTTAAAATTCATTTTTCTTGTGTCCCATCGATTTCCTCTTAAGCTTCAAAACTTTTTGTTGGCACAGCTCCCGCAGTGTTTTCTTTATCCATCATCATGATTTTATAAATTTTTTTAAAAATCCCTTTACTCTGGAGGCGCCTAGGAGGCTCAGTCAGTTAAGCAAGTGTCCAACTCTTGGTTTTGGATCAGGTCATGATCTCAGGGTTGTGCATGCAGTAGGGAATCTCCTTAGGACTCTCCCCAGAGAGGGCTTACTCAGCCCCTCCCCCCACATGCGCCTATGCCCACACACACAGACACTCTCTCTCAAATCCTTAGAATTAAAAAAAAAAAAAAAAAAGTCCCTTGGAGCACCTAGGTAGCTCAGTAGGTTAAAGCCTCTGCCTTCAGCTCAAGTCATGATCCCAGGGTCTTGGGATGGAGCCCCGCAACAGGCTCTCTGCTCAGCAGGGGACCTGCTTCCTCCTCTCTCTCTGCCTATTTGTGATCTTTGTCTGTCAAACAAATAAATAAATAAATAAATAAAAATCCCTTTACTCTGGTTTAATGTTGTGTTTTTTGTTTTGTTTTTTTTTTTTTTTTAAAGATTTTATTTATTTATTTGACAGAGAGAGAGATCACAAGAAGGCAAAGAGGCAGGCAGAGAGAGAGGAGGAAGCAGGCTCGCTGCTGAGCAGAGAGCCTGATGCGGGGCTCGATCCCAGGACCCTGAGATCATGACCTGAGCCGAAGGCAGAGGCTTTAACCCACTGAGCCACCCAGGCGCCCTGGTTTAATGTTATTTAGGAGGCACTGAAAATCCAGTTTCAGAATTTTTTTTTTTATCTGGATGTCCTTATTGTGAATTTGCATATTTTTACTGTGAAATCCCAGAATATCTATAAAGACCTGTGTATATTTAATACATCAGAGATTTATGTGAGTTAATCACTGGATTATATTCCATTAGGAGATTTACTGCTGCCATAGAGTTCAGTATTTATTGTATATGCTATGTATGCATCAAGCTTTTTTACCCAGTTCATTTTGTATTTATTTAAGTGGATAACCTTTCTTCCCTTCTCCTTCCTTCCTTCCTTCCTTTCTTTGAGAGAGAGAGAGAGAGACAGCCAGAAAGGGAACACAAGCAGGGACAGTGGAAGAGGGAGAAGCAGACTTTCCATTGAGCAGGGAACCTGGTATAGGGCTTGATGCCAGGACCCCAGGATCATGACTTGAGCCAAAGACAGATGCTTAATG
This sequence comes from Mustela putorius furo, assembly GCF_011764305.1. Lineage (NCBI taxonomy): Eukaryota > Metazoa > Chordata > Mammalia > Carnivora > Mustelidae > Mustela > Mustela putorius. The sequence goes on along the minus strand of NW_025422005.1, from coordinate 15,441,901 downwards.
ACTGAGCCACCTAGGCGCCCCAACCTTTTTTTTTTTTTTAAATAAAATTTATTTATTTGAGACAGTGTCTGCATGGTAATGAGCTGGGGGACGAGCAGAGAGAAGCAGACTCCCTGCTGAGCCAGAATTTCCCCCCAACCAACACCACCCCCCATGGGTGGTGGATCCCACCCAACATGGGGCTTGATCCCAGGACCCTGAAATCATGACCTGAACTGAAATCAAAAGGTGGACACTTGGGCACCTGGGTGGCTCAGTGGGTTAAGCTTCTGCCTTCAGCTCAGGTCATGATCTCAGGGTCCTGGGATCGAGTCCCGCATCTGGCTCTCTGCTTGGCAGGGAACCTGCTTCCTCACCTCTCTCTCTGCCTGCCTCTCTACCTACTTATGATCTCGGTTTGTCAAATAAATAAATAAAATCTTAAAAAAAAAAAAAAAAAAAAAGATGGTCACATAACTGACTAAGCCACCCAGGCGTCCCTAAACCTTTCTTATTGCAAAATGTGCTTTGCAGTTGGGCAGTTTAGATCTAGATTTTGTGGGTGAGGATATTTATACACAGTCTAAACTCATTGTTTACTAGATTCCTGTTTTTTACTGGAAGAATACTTGGGGATTAGGTTAACCAGTATATTTGGTGAATTTGATCTCTCATGGCTGATTTGATCTTGTGTTGAGAGATGTTGCTCCAGGATGAATTTCATTGATTGGCTTTTTCTTTTCAAATTTAGGAAAGTGATACTTATCACAGGATACATGTCTAAAAATTCATATACTACAAGTAAAAGTTAGTGATTGTGAGGTCATAAGCAGGTTCAGATATGTGCAGTCATGCAGTTATTAAAATAATAGGACATGGGGTGCTTGGTGGCTCAGTTGTTAAGCATCTTCCTTGGGATTGGGTTGTAATCCCAGGGTCCTGGGATGGAGCTCCCTGCTTGGTGGGAAGCTTGCTTCTCCCTCTCCCACTCCCCCTGCTTGTGTTCCCATTTCACTATGTCTCTGTCAAATAAATAAATAAAACCTTAAAAAAAATGATAGGACACTAACTTTAGAAACATGGTAAGAAGTACAGGGGAGAGGACTTTGTTTATTCACTCAAACTGCAGTGAAGTGATTTATTAAAATAGTCTCCTGAATTCAGAAATAAATTTAGGTTGTTCTTTATACACATCCAGCATTGAAATGCCTCCCATCATAACTAGGGCAACATGTCCCCAGTGACAGGAAATCCCCTTAAAGTGTGTGTGTGTTTATATTACTGTTTCCTTTGTTCACATACCTCTTCTGAATCACGTACATGGTTCAGCACAAACGCAGCCTTCAGTCTTGTTGGGGGGAAGGCAAGAAAGAAACCAGTTTAAAATTATAATTGCTTTGGAGTTCTTTTAAATCAGATTGTGGAAATCTACTGTCATCTTTTTTATGACTGCATTATATTTCATCATAAAGATGTACTAAATTAGAATCCAGTAATCCAGTTAACCTTTTATTTTATTTTTTTAAAGATTTATTTATTTATTTGACAGAGATCACAAGGCAGAGAAGCAGGCATAGAGAGAGGAGGAAGCAGGCTCTCCGCCGAGCAGAGAGCTGGATGTGGGGCTCCATCCCAGGACTCTGGGATCATGACCTGAGCTAAAGGCAGAGGCCCCACTGAGCTACCCAGGCGCCCCTCCAGATAACCTTTTAAAAAACTTCCCCAGTTGTCTGAGGATAGACACATTGGAATAGGTCTTCATGACCTCAGGAAATTTAAATCAACAACCTACTCAGAAAGAAGATTAATTTTTACAGTGTGACCTATTTGCTCTGATAATAAGTTCTCTAAAGCAATCTTTTCTTGGGGTTATTCAAAGCTCAGTGAGAGATAGAATGGAAGACGATGCATTTTAAGGTGTTAGAAATTTGGGGGTTTGGATGAGACAGACCTGAGGTCATATCCCAGCTGTGTTATAAACAATCCACGCTGGTGACTGGGTATATCAACTTCACTGATTGTGTTTATTTTATAGAACCTGTAAAGCAAAAAATGATGAGACAGTACTTTGAAAAGTTACTGGCTTTATTTTTCTTAGATATGGGGTAGAAACAAATGTATGGCTTTGAAAACCTAAAGATTTGGCGGGGGGGGGGTGTGTGTAATGACTACACCTAATAATGTAAGTGCAGTTCACTAATTGACCAGAGACAGCTGAAACAACAGGATGTAGAAATAGAAAAGGGCCGAGGGGTGGAGAAAGGCAGACAGGCCCCCTGAAAGCCTGACATGGTCCAGCAAGCAGTAAACTGATGTGGGGCCCTTAAGATTGGGAGTTGCTGCTGCCTGGGCGTTCCTGTGATGGGAAAAGAGGGAAAGGGAGGGTGCTGAGCATGTTCTCCTCTGGGTTTGTATTGTTTTTGAAGATGTATTTATTTCTTTCACAAAGAAAAGCAAGTGTGCAGGGGTAGGCAATGTGGAGAGAGAAAGAGAGCCTCTCCCCGCAGACTTCCTGCTGAGCCAGGAGCCTGGCATGGGACTCAGTCCCATGACCCATAAGATCATGACCGGAGCCAAAACCAAAAGTTGGAGGCTTACCTGACTGAACCACCCCAGCACTCAGTCCTCTGCTATTTTCAAAGATTCCCAGGAACTGGGGTGACAGCAGTAGTAAGAAAGCCAACTAGATTTTGACTGGAGATGGTTTTCTTATTCAACTTGAGTTGATACGTAAGAGAATGGCTCTGGTAAGATTGGACCCAACCTTGGGCGCCTGGGTAGCTCAGTGGGTTAAGCCTCTGCCTTCAGCTCAGGTCATGATCTCAGGGTCCTGGGATCAAGCCCCGCATCGGGCTCTCTGCTCTGCAGGGAGACTACTTCCCTGCCTCTCTCCCTACTTGTGATTTCTCTGTCAAATAAATAAATAAATAAACCTTTAGAAAAAAAAAAAATTGGACCCAATCTTGAAAATCCTATTTCTCCAGCCGGAGTGGGTGGAGGTAACTGTAGGCGAGTGGCGAGTGTGCCATTTGGATGTGAGTGGAGGCACAGTGCTGTTGAACCACCCTGCTGGCAAAGGGTACCTCAATCCCCAGAAGGCCCTTTTCACTGCTCCCTTTACTGACAGGTAGAGAGATAGAGATGGGAAGTGCTTGGCTCTAGTCTTATACATTTGTGTGTGTTTTGTTTTGTTTTGTTTTTTGTTTTTTAATTGCCTGGTGTTTCAATCACAGACTTCGATTAAGGACATACAGGAATGGCTAGTTCTTCAGAATTAAGGATGAAATTTAAAGAGTTTTGAAACTAAGGAAAGAGTAAATTACAGGAAAGAAAAAAAGGATCTACAAATTTTTTTTAGGTTGAAGGAGATTTGGGGGGCTCTATATTGATTTTTTTTAACTCCCCCCAATATAATCTTTTTTTAACTTAGGGGAGTTATGCATATCTGAAAATGAAAGAAGACTTGTTTCTAAAGAGGCTTGGAGTAAACTGCAGCAGTATTTTCCAAAGGCTCCCGAGTTTCCAAGTTACAGAGAATGCTGTTCCCAGTGCAAGGTACTGAATGTGGTGCTGCCTCCTGTGGAAATCACATGCCGCCTCCCTGGATTGACTTTCCCCGGGAATTGACATTGTACTTCTGTGGGGGGAGTAGGGAGGAGGCATGTCCTGTGCTGTCAGCAGGGGGTGGTTGATTGCTTCTCGTTTCGTTCTCTTACAGATTTTAGAAAGAGAAGGGGAAGAAAATGAAGCCTTACATAAGATGATTGCAAATGAGCAAAAGACTTCTCTTCCAAATTTGTTCCAGGATAAGAACAGACCGTGTCTCAGTAACTGGCCAGAGGTATAGTGATCCCCATAAAGTAGGATAGAATTCATTTTAACCTTTTAAAGGCACTTTGCAAATTCCTAATGAACTGTTAGGGAACAACCCAGAGCGCCTCTAATTCTCATTGTTTAGTTGTCTAATTGGAGGGTTTACCCTAGCTTGGCATTTCTTGGCAGAGAGCTATATTTGCATTATATGTATAAATCTTGAAACAGGAGAACGACAGCATATGGGAAAACATTTTCCCTAAAGATGTAGGTGAGTTAATGGACATTTGCATGTGATTCTCTTGTTCCAGGAAACGGATGTTCTATACATTGTGTCACAATTCTTCGTAGAAGAATGGCGAAAGTTTGTTAGGTACGGCCCCAAATTTGCTATTTCCTTTTCTTTTGTTGTTGATTCTGCTATTTTTAACAATTAGTAGGGGCTCCTGGGTGGCTCAGTCAGTTAAGCATCTCCCTTCAGCTCAGGCTGTGATTCCAGGCTCTTGGGATCGAGCCCCACATCGGCTCCCTGCTCAGCCAGGAGCTTGCTTCTTCCTCGCCTTCTGCCTGCCACTCTGCCTACTTGTACTCTCTCTAGCTCTCTGTCAAATAAATAAATAAAATCTTAAAAAAAAAAAAAAGAATTAATGGATTCTGATCACAGTACCTTTGATGGTTACTTTTTTAGCATGTACTAAAATTTTATTTTGTTGACAATTAAATACATTACAGATGTAAAAATAATTATCTTAAACCTCTTGAGTGGTTGTGGTAGTGATGTATATTGATCCTCCTTGTCTTACTTGAGTAGAAAACCTACAAGATGTAGTCCTGTGTCGTCGGTTGGAAACAGCGCTCTTCTGTGCCCCCACGGGGGGCTCATGTTTACATTTGCTTCCATGACCAAAGAAGATTCTAAACTGTGAGTTTCTTCTCCTCATGTAATTTTTCTAGTGATTAATAATGAATGCTTAGGTAATTTTTATCTGACACAAGCAGTGTATATGAAGGATCTAGGCCTTTGCTGAAATGTAGGGTTTGTCCTTTCAAAAGCTCCACTAGAGTGAGCACTCCCCTTTAAAAAAGGGGTGGGGGGGGGCAAGACTGCTTCCATAGAGCAGGCGAGAATCTGCCTGAAGCTGCCGTGCTCTTTGTGTCTACCTTGTCCTTCCCAGGGCCCCAGTCTTATTCTCCCAAGCTGCCAGTTCCAGTACTGCCTCTTCCAGCATCCCGTAATCACCAGGGGCTTGCTGGTCCTCGTTTTTCCTGCAGCCACCGGGCTTCTGCAAACAGATGAGGAGGAAGGCACTGTGGTACCAGAGCAGAGCTACTGGGCTGGTCATTTGCAATTCTGGGGTCTTAAAGTCAAAATTTTTGTCCCACTCACTCTTCAAGTGCTTCCAAAAGGACTCATGTCTGAAATTTACCCATGATATTGCCATTTTATCTTTTCAAAGAATTAAAAACTATGTAAGAGAACATAGAATGCCTCTGATATTGCTTATAAACTGTGAACATTGGAACACATACATAATCATTCCTTTGGGACTAAGAGTAGAGGTGGGGAGTTTACTATTCATGTTAATACTTTCACATCATTTAGGGAAGCTTATAGTTATTAATTTTTCTTTCTATGGGGTACCTGGGTGGCTCAGTGGGTTAAGCCTCTATCTTCAGCTCAGGTCATGATTTCAGGGTCCTGGGATCGAGCCCCGCATCAGGCTCTCTGCTCAGCAGGGAGCCTGCTTCCCCCCTCTCTCTCTGCCTGCCTCTCTGCCTACTTGTGATCTCTGTCTGTCAAATAAATAAATAAAATCTTTAAAAAAAATAATTTTTCTTTCTATGTTCTTCCCTCTTTTTTTCCTTCCTTCCTCTATGCAGGTGGTGTTGTAAATGCTAGACATCAGGAGGATAACTGTAATAATAGAGCTGTGTGTACCAGGCAACTTAAATATTAAACAATTCAAATAAAACTGAAGGCCCCTCAGTCTTCCCCTTTCTTCCCTTCCTCCCTCCCTTTGTTCTGCGTACATCCATCTTGGGCCTGAAGTTGAGAGTTACCTTGCTCTGAAAGTACTATTTACAAAGTAATATTTTGCTTATTTGAAAATGGGTTTTACAAACGGACATCATACGGTATTTATCCTTCATTTGGTTTCAGTTTTTGAGATTTAGACTTGCAAGAACTGTTGATCCCTATAATGTGAATCTTGAGTTTCACTGCTCTAACACTCTCCTTGTATGAGGTTTACTGCTGTTCTTTGTTGAGGATGATGTATCTTTTTCTTCTTAACTTTTCTGTATTAAATACTGGTCTTAGTGATTTGACGATTTGGGTTTAGGAGACTAATGGATTATTTTAATTCTCTTAATTTCCATGTGTCTTAAGGCATGTTGTGTTTTTTTGCACAGTATAGCTCTCATATGGCCCAGTGAGTGGCAGATGATACAAAAGCTCTTTGTTGTGGATCATGTAATTAAAATCACAAGAACTGAAGTAGGAGATGCAAACCCTTCAGAAACACAGTATATTTCTGAGCCAAGTAAGTTTTCATATTTGTTCGTATAGTTAACACTTGACATTTTAAGAGAGGGAAGGAGAGTGTGTCACTGCTGTATTCCCTATTTAAAATTAACAATCAAAAATAAAATTAAATTAACGATCATATATTCAGGTCTAAACAAATACACCCACAGTGGGAATTATTCTATACCCCTCTCATTATTTGTATGTTTAGTAGTTGATAGTAAGTGAATTTCCTTACTGGTATTATTAATATACAATAATTAATGGGAATTAAGAGTAATGGTTATTTAATGAATGTTCACTGGTAACTTTTTGCTGTGTGTTTATAGTTTTTTGGTTCTTTTACAGTTATTCCCCAACTACTTCTGTTCTTTTTGTTTTTTAGAACTCTGTCCAGAATGCAGAGAGGGCTTATTGTGTCAACAGCAGCGGGACCTACGTGAATATACTCAGGCCACCATCTATGTTCATAAAGTTGTGGATAACAAAAAGGTACCAGTCCCTCTCGTGGCCATGACTAGTAATGATCAAGTTGGCTTTTTGATTGGCTGATAGATTTTCACTAGAGCCTGCCTAAGATTACATTTTTATTTCCTTGGAGCTAGAGCATAAGAATTCATACTGGATAAGAATTCAAGATGAATACTTACGGGATTATATGTGGATTTAGTCAGTTATTGATTTGATACACAAGTAATTATTGAATGTCAGCTGTGTGCCAGGTATGGGCTTGGTGTGGCGGGAATACAGTGGTACAGAAGAGAGACCAGGGACCTACCCTCAAAAATATTTGTACCTATTACGGAAGATCAAGAACAAACCCAGAAAGTGTGATGGTTGAGTATGGCAGGAAGATCCTGAACATAACCTCCTCCCAGGATACAGTAAATCTATAGCTAGATATGGATTAATTACATCTGGAAGAACTTGAGAACTAGCTAAACAGCTGCTCCACAAAGGATAAAGAGGTCGCATCAGGATGAGTAGGAGAAGCAGAGATACTATCTCACCAAAATCACCACCCCCAGCACAGCCCTCCATCATGGGGAGGGATCTCACGATGTGGATTCCTTCCTGAGGAAAGAAAGGTTTGTGGCACACATCAGGTCCCCCTGGGACCTACTCTTGGGACCTACACCAGAGCAAGCAGTTCTCCAAATGTCTGGCTTTGAAACCAAGGGGACTTCCATCCGGGAGAATGACACGGCTGTAGAGAATGGAGATGGTGCTTCTCAGACCTGGTCCTGTGCTGGCTGACTTACTCTGGGACCCCATGCAAAGGCAGCAGTTTGCAAAACGCCTCGATCATATGTGAAGGAGATTCATTTGCTCATCTTAAAGCATCTGCCAAAGGGGTTAAAGCTTGTTGGGACTCCCTTCAGGGACCGGAGCCGCAGGGGCGGGGGCGCACCATTTTAAAATTCTCCACCTTGCTCATGCCCACACTGGTGGGCTGTTTTGTACTCTAACCTGCTAGTGTGCTATGCACTTGTTGCAGACTACCACATCCCCAGCTCCCTGGGGCACTGGGTTCTTGTGGCCATAGGGGATTGCATTTCTGGGCCCATGCGTCTAAAACAGTCAGACCATTTGACAGATACCATAGATGTCGGAAGTTAAACAGTGAGGTTCAGTGCTTAAACTGGGCCACCCGTTTGAGAATTGGAGAGACTGTTTCACCTAACAAATGGTCAGGCAAAAAGAGGAAACACAGGAATAGGTTCCAAAATGAAAGAATAAGATAAAACCCCCAAATCAAAACCATAACAAAACAGACCTAAGTAATTTACCTAACAAGGTGTTCAAAGTAATGGTCATAAAAATGCTCACAGAATTTGGGAGAATATGGATGAACATAGAGGAAAATTTCATTCATCAAAGAGAGAGAAAATATTTAAAAGGACCAAACAGAAGTCACAGAGCTAAAGAAGGCAGTAACTGATCTGAAAAATACACTAGAGGGTTTCAACAGGAGACCAGATCAAGCAGAAGGAAAATAAGCAGTCTGGAAGAGAGCCGTAGAACTGAGCCAGAGCAGTAAAATGAAAAAAAGTTTTTGTTTTTGTTTTTTTTTTAAGTAGGCTGCATGCTCAGTGTGGAGCCCAGTGTGGGGCTTGAATTCATAACCCTGAAATCAAGATGTGAGCTAAGATTTAGAGTTGGATGTTTAACCTACTGAGCTACCCAAGCACCCCAAAGGAAGAAAAAGAATTTTAAAATATGAAACCAGCTTAAGGGACCTATGGCACAACAACATTCGTCCCAGAAGAGGGAAGAGAGAAATGGGCAGGAAACTTCCTTGAAGAAATAATGGCTGAAAATTTCCGTAATCTGGGGGAGGAAACAGACACCTGGATCCAGAGAGCCTGGAGAGTTCCAAACATAATGAACCCCAAAAGTCCCACACCACAACACATCATAATTAAAATGTCAGAATCTTAAATGTAGTAAGGGAAAAACAACTTGTTTTATTTTTTTTTTTTTTAAAGATTTTATTTATTTATTTGACAGACAGAGATCACAAGTAGATGGAGAGAGAGGCAGGCAGAGAGAGAGAGAGGGAAGCAGGCTCCCTGCTGAGCAGAGAGCCCGATGCGGGACTCGATCCCAGGACCCTGAGATCATGACCTGAGCCGAAGGCAGCGGCTTAACCCACTGAGCCACCCAGGCGCCCAACAACTTGTTTTATATAAGGGAACCTCTGTAAGACTTACCAACACAGAAATCATGCCAGAAGGGAGTGGTAATGACATATCTAAACGGCTAAAAGGAAAACACTTTTAACCAGGAGCACTCTGCCTGGCAAGGATATCATTCAGAGTTAAAGGAACAATAATTTTGCAGACAAGCAAAAGTTAAAGAAGTTCATCACTACTAAACCAGCCCTCTGGGGAATACTAATGGGACTTCTTAAGGTGAATAGAAAGGGTACCAATTAGTAATAAGAAAACGTGACAGTAAAAATCTCACTGGTAAACGTAAATATATAAAAAGAAAGTGGATTAATCACGTACAAAGATAGTCTGAATATTAAAGTCCTACTAATAATGAGTATAACTGCAAGAATTAGTTTAAGGATTAAAAAATGTAGAAAATGACATTAAAAATCATTGGAGGATTACAAGAAGACAATTGTAGAATGTGATTAAGTTTTACTTGCTGTCAATTTAAAATATATGGGTATTATATGTAAGTTGTTAGTGTGAGCCTTAATGTTAACCAAAAGCAAAAAACTATCATATATACACAAAAAATGAGAACAAACTAAGCAAAGTCATCAGACCACAAGGGAGGAAAACAAGAGAAGGAACAGAAAGGAACTAGAAAACAATCAAATTGGCAATAAGTATATGTACCTATTAAAAATGTAAATGGGCTAAATTCTCCAATCAAAATAGTAGCTGAATAAATTAAAAGAAAAAACAGCAGCCATCTCCCATCCATATGTTGCCTATAAGAGACTCATGTCAGGTGTAAGGACATACATAGATGAGAAGTAAAGGGATGGAGGAACCTGTTCCATGCAAATGGAAACCAGTAGAAAGCTATGTATATAGAGAAAAGAGATTTTAAAACAAAGACTGTAATAAAAGACAAGGATGGGCATTACATAATGATAAAGGAGTCATTCCATCAAGAGCTTTAAACATTTGTGAATGTGCACCCAACATAAGAATACCTAAACATGGAGCGCCTGGGTGGCTCAGTCAGTTAAGTGTCTGTCTTGGGATCCAGGCCAGCATCAGGCTTCCTGCCTAGCACTCTCCCACTCCCCCTGCTCATGCACTCCCTCGCATGTGGGCTACTTGCTTGCTCTCCTGTCAAAATCTTAAGGAACATACACTGTGATCAAGTGGGAATTATTCCAGGGATGCAAGGATGGCTCATCTGCAAATCAGTCACCATGATGTAGTACATTAATAAAACGGATAAAATCATGATCCTCTCCATAGGTGCAGAAAAGGGTTTAACAGAATTCAGTCTCCATTTGTTTATTTCATGAAGTTGGAGAGCACAAAAATTAAAATATAAAAAAATCAGTTGCAGAGCGCCTGCTTAGCTCAGTCCTAGAGCATGTGACTCTTGATCTCAGAGTTGTGAAACCCAACCTTGGACATATTACTGAAACAACAACAAAAAAATTAGTTGCATTTTTATACAACTAGCATGACCTATCAGAAATTAAGGAAATAATATCCTTTACCGTTCCATCAAAAAGAAGAAAATACAGGGTGCCTAGATGGTTCGTTTGGTTAAGTGCCTTCCTTTGGCTCAAGTCGGAGTCTTGGGATTGAGCCATCCATCCAGCTCCTCCTCCCTCTGCTCTCCCCACTCCCTGTTCATTCTCTATTTCTCCTAAAGAAAGTCTTTTAAAAAAACCAAAAAACTCAGGAATAAATTTAACCAAGGAGATAAAAGATCTATACATTGGAAACTATGAGACTGTTAAAATTGAAGAAGACACAAATAAATGGCAAGGTCTTCCTTGCTAACGAATTGGAAAAATACTGTAAAAATGTCAGTATTACCTAAAGCAGTCTACAGATTCAGTGCCATCCCTGTCAAAATCACAATGGCTTTTTTTTTTCATTTTTGCAGAAATAGAACAAAAACAACCTAAAATTAGTATGGAACCACAATAGCTCTTTAACAGCCAAAACAGTCGAGAAAGAAGGAAAAAGCTAAAGGCAGCACTTTGTAATTTCAAACTGTGTTACAAAGCTACACTAACCAAAACAGTATGGTATGGGTGTAAAAACAAGACACTTTGATCAGTAGAATAAACCCAAGCATTTTTGGTCAAGTATTTTACCACAGACGAGGCTAGAATATATAGTGGGGAAGGAACAGTCTCTTTAGTAAATGGTGCTGGGTAAAGTGGACAGCCACATGGAAAAGTACGGAAGTGGACCACTGTCTCCCATCTCACACAAAAATCAACTCAAAATGGATTAAAGACTTGAATGTTGGTCCATAAACCATAAAACTCCTGAAAGAAAAAAGGCAGCAAGCTCTCTGATATCCCTTATAGTGATACTTTTTTTTGATGGATTCCAAAGTCAACAAAATAAAAAATCAATAAATGGGACCATATCAGTCGGAAACCTTCTGCACAGTGAAGGAAACCATCAACAGCCTACTGCATGGGAGAAAGTATTTGCAAATCATATATAAAGAACTCTGACAGCACAAAATTGGATCAAAAAAATTGGCAGAAAATCTGAATAGACATTTTTCCAAAGAAGGAATACAGATGGCCAACATCCTTGTGAAAAGAAACTTAGCATCACTAATCAACAGGGAATGCAGCTCTAAACCACAGTGAGTGATCACCTCACACCAGTCAGAATGGCTACTAAACAAGAAAAAAGCATTTGTGAGCACGTGGAGAAAAAGGGAACTCTTATGCACTATTGGTGGGAGTGTAAATTTGGTGCAGTCACTTTGGAAAACAGGATGGAGGTTCCTTGAATTACCATATGATCCAGCAGTTATGCTTCTGAGTATTTATCCATGGAAAACAAAAGCAGTGAGTCTACAAGATACATGTGCCCCTGTGTTCACTGCACCATTATTTGCAATAGCCAAAATGGAGGTAACCTAAGTGTTCGTTGATAGATGAATGGAAAGCGAAATTGTATTTGTGTACGCAATGGAATACTATTCAGCCATTAAAAAAAATAACAAAGTCTTGCCATTTGTGACCACATGGAATGATCTTGAGGGTGCACACGACATAAAGTCAGACAGAAATACCGTATGATTTCACTTGTATATAGAATCTAAAAATCAAAACAAACTCCTCGGTACAGAGAATTTGTCATTGCCGGAGGTTGGTGGAGGAGAATGAGTGAAAAGGGTGAAGGGGATCAAGGGACAGAAACTACCAGCTGTCAAATAAGTCACGGGTCTATAGGGTATGTAATGTGTGTGTATGGTGGTGGCTATAGTTAATAGTAATTATATTGCAAATTTGAAAGTTGTTTAAAAAGTAAAAAGTCTTCTCTAATCACCAAAAAATAATTTCTGTAACTTTATATGGTGGCAAGCGTGAGCGAGCATTATTTTCGTGTTCATTTCACAATCCATACAAATGTCACATCACTGCTTTGTACACCTGAAATTGATAGTGTTGTATATTATATTTCTGTTTAAAAATGATCTAGAACATCCAATCAAAAAATAAGAATAAACCCATAAATTCATAAAGTGATTACACAGGAATGAGTGTTTTTGAAGGAAATGTAGCCAGGTGAAGTGGGAGACTGGTGAAGGTGAAGGTGCCAGTGTTAGATGGGAGATGGTCAAGAAACAGGTCTTAGAGGAGTTGTTAACCTGAGTGTCCACTGCAGAGGTCCAGCCTGTGAAGGGTACCTCATGTGCTTAAGCGGTAGAGTGAGTCGCGTGTAGAACTGCCCTGTCCGGTAGAACTTACTGCAGCGATAGGGATATTCTGTGTCTTCACTGGATGCTGGGGGAGCCAGTCGCCACGTGTGACTGTGGCTAAGGTGATTAAGGAACTGAATTTTTAATTTATTTCAATTTAAACAGCCACATGTATCCGCTGGCCACCATAGGGGGCAGCACTAGTCTAAAGTGAGGTCTTCTTCCAACGAAGGATGGTGATAACGGAGCACGAGACAAATCCTGTCACATTTTATACATCATACCAAGGACTTGGGCTTTTATTCTGAGTATAGCTGTAAGCCATTGGGGAGTTGCAGTTAAGGTCATAGTGTGAATGAATTTATGCTTTAAAGAGGTGACCCTGGCTGCTGTGTTCCGAGTTAGCAAGGGCAGAACAGGAATAAGGAAGGCCAGTTTAGAGCCTCTTGCCCTGATCTCTTTAAGAGTAGATGAAGGAAGACAGACTTGGCTGTATTTTGGAGCAGGGGTGTTAAGACTTAATGAGAATTGGATTTGGAGCGTTTCTGTTATATTAGGGGTGGCTCTTGGGTAGATCCTGACCTAGATCTCTGGGCATGTCATTAATTTGATTCCAGGATTTGGGGAATTAGAGACCAAACTACATTTTATTTGACGGTCGTTACCAAACACGTTGTTTTAGGAGAGTAATTTACCGATTATGCTCTTAAGGTCTTGGGTTCTGCTTCACAAGTTGAACTAAGGCCTTTATTTCCTCATTTGCTGAGAAAGTGCAGCTAACCGGCATGGATTTCTGTGTTTACTCGAAAAATTTAAGTCTTTTGTGGCTATTAGTCCATGTCTACATTGGTATCTTTAAAAAATATCCAGGGATGCCTCGGTGGCTCAGTTTGTTGAATGTCTGTCTTTGGCCTCAGGTCATGATCTCGGGGTCCTCAGATCAAGTCCTGGCTTGGGCTCCTTGCTCAGTGGGAAGTCTGCCTCTCTTTCTCTGCCTGATGCTCCCTGCTTGTGCTTTCTCTCTCTCTCTCTCTCTCTGGCAAATAAATAAAAAAAATATTTTTTTAAAAAAAGTAATAAAAAATTAAAAATCCAGCTTACCTAAATTTTAATACTTATTTTGAGTTTTATAACAGTATTTCATAAGGTAAAAGAGCATTTCCTTCATGCTTCCTTTTCTTGGTCTTCAGGAAATATTTTGGCTCCCACTGTCTGAATGGTTTGACAGTCCCCCTGCTAGGGAAAATTTAGAGCATCTTTGAACTTCTGCAAAAATCACGTCATTGTAAAAGTCCAACAGTAATAATTCTTCTGCAGATACTGCTTACGTTTATGGTGACCACATTTTACAGGAGTAAAGCCTCGGATAGAAACAAACATGTTAAAAGAGCACAGGAAGCAGCCCTTGAGTCTTGGTCCTCTGCCGGTTCTGATATCCGCCCCCACCCATAGCCTGCCCTGCAAGGTCTGACCCTCTTCTCTCTGTGATTGCATTCAGGTGATGAAGGATTCGGCTCCGGAGCTGAATGTGAGTAGTTCCGAAACAGAGGAGGATAAAGAAGAAGCTAAACCAGATGGAGAAAAAGACCCAGATTTTAATCAAGTATGTGTGAAGCTGCTTTTTATTGTCCTACCTTCCACTGTTCTGAAAGCAGCCAGTCCAGGCCCCCAAACCTGGAATGTTTGTCCTCAACTCCCTTTGCTTGCCCTTTCTTTAGTTCCTTGGTGCGCATTCGCAGCCCTGATTTCTCTCAAAAAGCCACGAGCTACGTTGTTCCTGGATTAATAATGCATTTTTTACTATTCAGTAAGAAAGGTTAAAATACAACACAATGATTAAATCTTCTGCTGGAAAAGAAGCTAAAATGGGATCTGTATCTTGGTTTGTTATTTAATCATGGATTTTTTAAGTATGAAAAAATTAACCCACTTTCCCTCATTACAAACAAAACGTGCTATGGCTTTACTAATGGAGTCTGTGGAAGAGGTTTCTGTGTCTCTTAAAGTGTTAATCAAATGACCAGGCCAGCATTCATCTTTCCTATTTCATTATGATAAATTTAATTTTTTCCACCTCAGATCATCTGTCTGCTTTCTGTGTATTTTTTTTTTATAATTTTCTAGCCCACTTGTTTGGTTGCTTGATTATATTCATAGTGTTTTTGGAGAAAAGTAACTTAAGAACAGGAGATAACATGGGGATAGAGTTGATACATGGTATAGGTAAGTTTCAGCTTCTCAAAAAGTCAGACCACAGTGTTCAGGGTATTCTATGGATACCTTTAATTCATGGGATGTCTACTCTAATTTGAGTTTAGGTTTTGTTTTTGTTTTTGTTTTTTTCCAAGTTTAAACAGATGAGGCATGTGATTTCTTTCTTTACCACTTAAGTGCACTAAAACTAGTCAAATTACGATGAACCTCCTCCCTGAATGAGGGAAGGTGTTCCAGGGGCCTCTGCTGCATCTGTGCTGTTAAAGCACACAGTTCCCTGTGCTTGTTGGGCCATCGGTACACACCGATACTGTCACTTCCTTTTCAACATTAAGAAGGTCTGAAAAGCCCTCTTGACTTGAATTTTCGTCTCCCTGAGGTAAACTTTACTCATAGTTTTTCAGCCAGTACAGAGAGATAACCCACATTTGTTTTCCCTGGCTTGTTGGATCTCCTACGACACTCATTGTGAGCACCTATTAGAAAGGACAAAATCGGGCACTGGGTGCATCCCCCGCCGACCGTGATCTGCCCCTCAAATCCCTGCTTCACTTAGTCAGCACCGGTGGGTCCTGTGCATCAGAACGTACCAAACCTAGACATTTTATAGGAACGCAGACTGAGTTTTGACAGGACATCATAAGTACTGTGCTTGTTCACATGTTATAGGTGTAGGCCTTACATTTCTTGGGGTGGTTTTCGAGATGCTCTCTTTTTTTTTTAATTTTTTAAATTTTTTTATTAACAATAACGTATTATTAGCCCCAGGGGTACAGGTCTGTGAATCATCAGGCTTACACACTTCCCAGCACTCACCATAGCACATACCTTCCCCAGTGTCCATAACCCCACCACCCTCTCCCTACCCCTCTTCCCCCTGAGATGATCTCTTTATTGGAGTTGGCAAACAGAGCTTTCTGGTCAGCTTCTAACCATGTTTGTCATCAGCTCTTCTCATGGCCCCATGGCCTCAGACCATCCATCTTGCAAGGCAGAGATCCCCAAACTGGTCTGTTGGCTCGTTTCAGATGCTACATTAAAATCACGTGGGTGTTGGGGGGTGAGCACATCCACCGACTTAGGACACTGCTGCCTTACATTGCTTGGCTGGCAGTGAGATACTATTTCAGTGATTATGTCTTGGAAGTATGGTTTAATAATCAGTTAGAAATCTCATCTTTTTTCCAAGTCTGTTATCACTGACTCATTTTCTGTTCTTCTGGTAAATTTTGTAAATTGCTTTGTAAAGCTTGATATGTATGTTCATACTGCCCTTAGCTTCTGTTACTTTAGGCTTTGCTTTTTAGCCTGAGTTATTTAGAAAACCCTTTATATTTTCAAGTGATTGAGATTTTTTGGAAGCCGGGGTTTTTTTGAATGTCTAGTTTTATTCATTGTGGTTATAACCACAGCAATTTTTAAAGAGTGCATATAGAATTACTCTTCTCAGTTGTGGATGACAACAGATTTCATATTTACAAATATGTTAGGGAATGATGGGAAACCTTGCCTTTTATGCTGTAATTTCTTTTATATATACATTATAATTTTCTTTTGTCTTCCCTCTCCTTGTTTGGATATTGTAATACTCTAGAATGTTTTAAATATTTTATCCCTCAAAAAAATCTCAAGTGTGACCTTCCTTTAGAGGAGGAAGTGATACCAGAAGAATGTTATGGCTTTCAGAACTTCGGCCTCCTGACCTTTTCTTTGTGACGTGTTACCGTATCTCTGTCCAGTGAGAGCCTCTGCAGTTGCTGATTTAAATCCCTGTAATAGGAAAGGCTGCATCTCCACTTGTCCTTAATGGGGAGGAACAAATCCCTTTTTTTCCTCTAAGCTAGATCAACCGGGTCCCTTTGACTTTGACCTTTTCTCCAATTCAGGTTAATGATGCACCCAGTGTTAGATATCACTTAGGTAATTGAAAGCCATCTAAAACCAGTGGGCTGTTTTTTGTCAGATAAGTTGGATTTAAATTCTGTTTTGTTTTGTTTTTGACAAAATAATTCTGGGAAAAGCTTTTAGACCCATTTAAAATCAGAGCCATTAAAAAAAATATATCTTGCTCAGTGTCTAGGGATTTGTTATTTGGTTGTGTTTTGTATGTCGGTAGTAACATTATATTTTGTTGTAGATATTTTTATTCTTCCTAATTGTGGGACTTAGGTGCACCTTGACCTCCTGCAATTGAGGGAAATTATTAACTTTTTCTTTGTTTTTAACTCCCCTTTGCACTTAAGTTTTTAACAAATGTTAGATCACCGGTGTGTCTCTGTAGACTCCGGGCTAGAGCAGAACTTGGCTTTGCGTGGCACCTGGCCAGTGGGTGTCCCCCTGAGCCGGTACTCTTCTGTGCTTTCGTCCTGATCCTCCTCTGTTTTATAAGTCTCTGGAGCTCTGTTACTAATGAGTATGTGGCATCTGTGTCCATAATGACCCCCAGACCGCTCTGCTCATGCACAGCTAAAACTCAGTGACAACTGCAGAAACCGGAGAGCCAGGCCTGGGGTTACCTCATCCAGATTTAATTAAAGCAAGGGAAAAAATGGTTTAAAGAATCTTGTTTCCCTCATTCCTTGGCCTGGTTCACAGAGGACTCTTGACTGTTAACCTCCTTATATGAGGCTTTTTTGGGAATGTTGGAGAAAGACATTGGCTTCTTATCTATAATTTTTTTTCTGAAGACTGCTACATGATAAATTCCATACCCACGTCTGATAAATTCTGTACCCACATGTATGCCTGTACATTTTGTTAAATTATCTTCAGGTAGATGGTCACCATCATGACTTTTCACCTCTAAATACTTAGACCAACATAAATAAGACAGTGTCCTACGACCCAGGCTCAAATTTCTCAGGTATCCTGAATATGTCTAAAATAATACTTTCTCGTCAAACTAGCATTTACTGTATCTAGACTACTGGTCCTACCTCGTCACCTGACCCTTGTCTTTGACATTGTCAAATTTTAGGACAATTGACAATGTCACTTTTTGTCTTTGACACTGAGTGGACACCAGTTCGAATTCTTATGGCTTGTCCCACATCCTGGATTCATCTGATTGCCTCCTAACATTACTGATGTTCCTTTGTTTCTCCGTTCTCTACATTTTCTGTCCATTGGAAATCGGGTCTCAGTGTCTGATGAGATTCAGGTTTAACATTTTTCAAGACTATTTCACAGTCGAAGCTATTTTGTGATCCTGTCGAGACACAGTGTATCATCCTGTTTTTAGTTAAACCAAGTTTGATGTTTTTATTAATACGGTCTTTTGTTTTAAAGTTCTCAGCTGTTTCTGCTTAGCTTCCATGCCATTCTGAAGGGAGGAAAATGTTTAATACAAACATTAGGATTCAGGTTGTTTATGAATTCAATATAGCAATCTTAAAGTTCTTTAGTTTGTCACATGTGTGTTTTCCTGATTTAAGGTCAAAATACCATTTTGCTTTTAAATGTCCTTTATAAAGTAATTTAAAAAGAAAAAAAAAACTTACATGCAGTGAAGTCTATCTCCCTTATCTTCTCCCCCGCCCATTCCCCCCACACAACACCCGTTTTCTGTGAGCCTGCTAAGTAAGAACCTCCATCGAGTTTCCACTCATTGTTGACACTGAACTTCGAATGGTTAAGGGACCAATCAGTAAACCAGTTTTGCCTACTTAATGAACTTAGGAGCGTGGGTCACAGAGTGGATAATTTCAGTGCTTTGTTTGTTTTGGATCTTTATTATAGAGCAATGGAGGAACAAAGCGGCAAAAGATAAGTCATCAAAATTACATAGCCTATCAGAAGCAAGTCATCCGGCGCAGTATGCGACATAGAAAAGTTCGTGGTGAGAAAGCACTTCTTGTTTCTGCTAATCAGACGTTAAAAGAACTGAAAATTCAGGTGAGGAAAACAGAACTTTTGTTGAAGTACGCTTTGGACCTTGAGGACCTTCCTGAGTTGCTTCTCCTTAAGTTTATATACTTGTCTCTGTTTTCTTTCTTCGTCGGCCATTTTAATTGTAACCTCGTCTGCTCATAGTATTAATCCATTGAGCAGGGATTCTTTCAATTTCACAATAATGCCTAAATTGACATAAATCTCTCTTTTAGAAAGGCTTAAAATTTTCAAAATAGCTAAGAATCAGGGGCCCCAGACTGGCTCAGTTAGAAGAGCATGTGACTTATGGTCTCAGGGACATGAGTTCAGGCGCTTGGCTGAGCACAGTTCTTGAAAAATAAATTTTTAATGTTTTTTTGTGTTGTTTTTTTTTTTTTTAAAGATTTTATTTATTTATTTGAGAGAGAGGGAGAGAGATCACAAGTAGGCAGAGAGGCAGGCAGAGAGAGAGGAAGGGAAGCAGACTCCCCGCTGAGCAGAGAGCCTAATACGGGGCTCTATCCCAGGATCCTGAGATCATGACCTGAGCTGAAGGCAGTGGCTTAACCCACTGAGCCACCCAGGTGTCCCTAAAAAGTTTTTTTTTTTTATTTTTAAAAGATTTTATTTATTTATTTGACAGAGAGAAATCACAAGTAGATGGAGAGGCAGGCAGAGAGAGAGAGAGGGAAGCAGGCTCTCTGCTGAGCAGAGAGCCCGATGCGGGACTCGATCCCAGGACCCTGAGATCATGACCTGAGCCGAAGGCAGCGGCTTAACCCACTGAACCACCCAGGCGCCCCCCTAAAAAGTTTTTTAAACCAGACAAAATAATCAGGAATCTGTGTGAAGGTGAAAGTGGTTTGGATTGCGAAAACTTGAGCAGGTTCTGAGTAGCTTTACAAAAATGAGAAACAGCAAGAGCCATTTAACTTGCTGCTGCCAAGGCTGTTCCGGAATCATCGTTCCCTCGCTATATCGTGCCCTGTGTTTTCTTTTGGCCACTTGATAGGTATTCGATCCAGTTACCAGGATCTGCTGTGAAAGGGAAGGGGACAGGAGCTGCTTCATTGTTGGTTCACTCCGATGAGTCAGGGATTCTGTCACAGTATTTTTGGTGTCAGATGAGTCTTCCTGCTAGAATTTTAAACTTCCCTTTACCGTGTCTTATTATGGAGTGGTGTTTTCCAAATTGGTTTTTAAAGATTCATTTTAGATCACTTTCCTCCCCATCCCTCCCCGCCACTTCTCCCAAACAAGCATCGGTTTGCACATCAGTTCAGTGAATGCCAAGTGGGCATTATGAGAATGCTTCGTGATTTTGTTATTTCTGGATCTCAGTACAAAAGTAGTGTAAATGAGCGTGGCACTGGTGTGTCCCAAGATCTAGGCAGGAGGGGCTGATAAGTTCAAGATGTCCAGGGAGAAAATCTGGCCGCTAATCTGTTTCAGGCACTGATACATATCCAAAAAGTTGACCAGATTTCCCTCTTTGCTACTTTCATGTGGCATAGTTTCCTGGTTCTGCATTTTTTTCTTGCTGCTGATATTTATCATTGTAATTGAGGGAAAAGTACAGGCTTCTTTTGAGGGTGTTATATGTTCCAGATTGTCCTGGGGACATTATTTCCCTTGGTTGAACCCATGGCTCTGAAAATAAACGTGTTGGCATAATGTCTTTACTCTGTTATTGTACCTTTTACATCTGAGAAAGCTTGTTTCTGACTCCGGCTTTTTGCCTGTCAGTGGTAAACCTCGAACATTCAGAACCTTGAAATTACAAAAAGAGCCCCTGTGGATAAAGACATTCAAAAAGCCTGTTCTGCTTTCTGCTTTTATTATGGACTACCATTTTTGAAGAACAAATCAAAAGTCAGCAGAAATAATCCTCCGTGTAGGACCATGTTACCTGCACCGAGCTGCTGTTTGAAGCGGAGCCACAGTTCAAATGAAACCCCCGATGTGCTCTTCCTGGATGGGTCCTTTGCAGTGGTCTCCCCTCCCCCACCAGGGCTTTGAGGGCGCTGTGATCCAGAGTCCAAACAAAGGGCAGTGAAATGTAATTTTCCGTGGCTGCTCAGTGGTGGTGTCTTTGTATGCTTCCACTACAGGTGACCTTTTGCCTGGCAGCCTGGCCAGCAATGTGGTTTGTAGTGGGCATGCGTGGGACCCTCAATTAGTGGTGGTGGGTGAGGGTGGTTTTTGGGGGGGGGGTATTTTCAGTTTTTTTCTTAAAGTATTTAATGCCTTTTTTTAATGTTTGATAGAGCCTTTCTTCTGAGGGATGTTGCATTTGCAAGTTAACAGGAGGACAACCTTTGTAAAATTGTAAATGTTTTATTCTGTACACGGCCCATTTACAATTTCTTAAAACCTTAAGGAGCTTGCCTTGCCTGATTATTAATTCATCCACCTCTGATACCGTAAAGTAAATGGAAGTACAATTGATTCATCTCCTTTCACAGAAGATGTTCAGTGTTTAATTGTATTATTTCATTTTCCCCAAGATAGGTTTTGAGCGGGCGATGGTGCCTGCCTTAGAGAGGAGGAGACATTGGCACAGGTTAAATGGCTGGCAGCTGAAGGCTAACCGTGGGTTTCCTTATTTTAGCGCCTCCCCCCCCCCCCCCCCGCACTGTGGCAAGCAGTCCAGAGCCGCTCCCTGTTAGGGAACAGGGCTCTCGTTGTTCCTCGTGTGCTGCATAGATCAGGGATTCTGCACCTGCTTGATAAAGAGGCCCATATCAGAGTAATTATACTCAGACGTTTTCATGGTTTGTGAATTACTGTACCAAAGGCCTCCATGCCTTTGATTGTCCTGTTCCCTCATTCTGAAAGAGCGTTTTCTCCTCACTAGTGAGTACTTGTTTCTCTTCCATAGCATCCCTTCTACAGACCTGCCTGTGCCTCCAGCTGTCGAACCAACTCTTTCCTTCTGTCCTCCCCAGATCTGACATATGCCTTCTCCCAGCGTCTAGGCTACGTTGTTCTACCCTCGCTTTCTGAACCCCTCCGGGGTGGGATTATGCACTCACTTGTGTATTTCCAGCACGGAACAAAGCGCTCAACTCATGGTGGCTTCTTAATAAAAGCTTCATTAGTTGTTGGATGAATTTAATTAAGTGTCCTTGTCTGTGTCCTCAAAACGTAAAGTACTGAGTATCAGCCCCTCAGTGAGGGTGCTGGTGGCTGGAGCTGTGTGCTTTGTCCAACCTCGTGGGGTTTGGGGATGTGAGCAGGCATTCCTGTAGGCCAGCAGCTGTGACATCATCCACAGTACGCTGGCCCTAGACACCTCCACTGAAACTCTTTCTTCCTCCCGGGTCCCCTTTGTTAATCCTGGGCTGGCTGTTTCTGCCTGATAACTGCCAGGCCGGCTATGATAGACATGTCCTGGTAGTGCTTCTTACTAGTTTACGGTTATGGATACGCAGGCAGATCATTGATATCAGTGCCCGTGAACCACGGAGTTGTCTCTGGTTTTTGTTTTTGTTTTTTAAAGATTTCATTTATTTACTTGACAGAGAGCGCATATAAGCAGGGGGAGCAGCAGGCAGGAGAGAAGTCCGATGTGGGGCTCTCCCAGGACCCTGGGCTCATGACCTGGGCCGGAGGCAGATGCTTAACTGAGTCACCCAGACATCCCGATCCATCTCTATTTGGAGCTGATGTCCTTTTGTGAAGTCCAGTTAAGATTCTGGCCTAACCAGAAGGAACTGGGGGAGGAGGCCGCTGTTCTTACCCTTGTTCTTACTTTTCTGTGTGCCACTCTCAAAATCACATTTCTACTTAGGATCTTCCTAGCCTGGAAAGCTCTTGGGCCCTATTATACACACAGTTGGCTCAGGGTTGCTTTGTCCTTCCAGACAGAGAGTAGAGGAGTTGAGTGCTTATAAAGGTAGAATAGTTTTCCCACAACATCGTGAATATTGGTGTAATAAAACATACATGTCATAAAAATACACGAAGAATTGAATAAGTTATGAAGCATTATAAAGTGAATTCTCTTTAAAGATTTACTTATTTTGGAGGGAGGATGGGCAGAGAAAGAGAGTCTTTTTTTTTTTTTTTTTTTTTTTTAAGATTTTATTTATTTATTTAACAGACAGAGATCACAAGTAGGCAGAGAGAGAGGGGAAGGGAAGCAGGCTCCCTGCAGAGCAGAGAGCCCGATACAGGGCTCGATCCCAGGACCCAGAAACCATGACCTGAGCTGAAGGCAGAGGCTTAACCCACCGAGCCACCCAGGCGCCCCCAGAGCAAGGAAGTCTTAAGCAGATTTCACACTTAGCGCAGAGCCCAACACAGGGCTGGATCTCACAATCCTGAGATCTCAGGTTCCTGTCCAAGGCCAACTCCTCCTTGCCCACCCACTGGTAATTACTCTCCAGAAATGATAAAAATAAGACATTTTTGTAATGTTGAAAAAAATGTGTATTATGCATATGTTTCTGAATGTATTTTTTCATTTTTAACAATTGGCTTGAATTAAGGTGGAATGTATATATATATGGTCCCTTCCCTTAAGAAATTCATATTTTGGGGGCTTCTGGGTGGCTCAGTCTTTTAAGCGTCTGCCTTCAGCTCAGGTCATGATCCAGAGTCCCGGGATCAAGTCCCATGTTGGGCTCCCTGCTCAGCAAGTGGCTTGCATCTCCCTCTCCCTCTGCTGCTCTCCCTGCTCATTCTCTCACTCCCTTGCAAATAAATAAATAAAATTTTAAAAAGAAAGAAAAGAAATTCATATTTTGGTTCCTAGAGACAAGATCATCTAAGAATATACAGTGGTCTTAAGCGGAATTACATAGTTGAGGCTTGCTGAAGGAATTAAAACCGAAAGAAGAACCCAAATGGCCCGCTAGTTAATTTAAATATGGTCTTAGGAAAGAATTTGGACTTGACTTGACCAAAGAATGTCGGACCTCGGCACGATGAGAGCAACCATGATTTCCTTGCCCAGGCCCTAAAGCCAGAGGAGCCGTCAGCGTGCTCCTCCTTCTCCTAGGATTTCCCCGTACCCGTACTCTTGAGGGGGCATAGCACTCAACAGAAGGATTGTGGATATAATTGTTCTCTACCAACCCCCCTAAGGATGTTCCCTGATATGCTGGGATGATAGTCTCGGTGGGAGAGCAGCCAGTGGGCTGACTGTACAGAGTAGTATCTTGTAGTCTGAAGACTTGTTTGTTTTAAAGGATCCGTGTGTTCACTCATTCAGATAGGGCGTAAGTCGCGGTATTTTGCCTTATGCGCACTTTCTTTTGTATTGGCACAGATCATGCATGCGTTTTCGGTTGCTCCTTTTGACCAGAATCTGTCAATCGATGGAAAGATTCTAAGTGACGACTGTGCCACCCTCGGCACCCTCGGCGTCATTCCCGAATCTGTCATTTTGTTAAAGGTAGGTAAAGGCTCCTTACCTGAGGAAGTTCTAGAAGGTTTTGGTGACCTGCACCCACGCGTAAACTACTGGTTGACAGGGGTTAAGATGGCCTCTGGTCCTCGGCAGGGCGTGGTAGTGAGCAGCCGCCGTGAGTTTCTGCTGGCTTCTGGATTCTCCGGCTCTGGTTGAGCCACAAGAGACTGAGAGGAGGTCCAGACATCGTTGGTTCTTGTGGGGTTTTCATAAGTTTTTTTAAAGTAATAGATAGAGATTTAGCCTCTGCCCAAACTTGTGGGTCAGCAGAATTACTTAACCATACTTCTGTTAAACCGTCCTCTCTTTTCCTTGGTCTTAGAAGCACCAGCCAGTCAAGCTAGGAAGCAAATACAAGACGCGAGGTTTGGCCACAACGGGCAAAATACTTTTGGTTGTCTAAATGGGATTCTTGGCTAGACCACGGAGATTGACTTTGGGTAGAGTAGAGTTAGGAGAGGTGAGAAGAGTTTTAGAAAGGAGGGGTATCTGAGAGGTGGTCCGGGAAAACGAGTCATGAGCTGGCCTCATTTGCCAGTCCTTCCCTTACTCTCTCCCTATGGCTGGGTTGCCTCGCTTCCCTTTGCCTCTTCGGTTTCTGGGCTAGAAGTATCCCCACTGTGCCAAACACCACTGTGTCACATGGTAGAAGATTTGTCAGGTTTTTAAACTGGGAAGTATATGCTTTTCATACCGTGGAGCCTCAGTGCTGGGGAGATGCATAAGGCCCTTGACACCACAAAGCACTCCCGTGCCCACCCCTCCACCCTAGTCTGACCACCCTCCCCTTCCCTCTGTTCACTTTGCTTTTCCTGCAACTGTAGGTTTGGTGGAATTATTTTGAAGACGTTAAGTTGCCAAGTACCTAAGGACCCTCCAAAATTTCTGAAACGACCTGTGTTAACCAAAGGGCTTGCCCTTCAGGCGGGCAGCTAGAGTCTATGCTGGTCATTGGCCTCTTGGCCCGCGCAGCTCACCCTGCCACAAGCTTGTGTTCCATGCTGGCTTCTGTCCTGGAAAGGTGATGGGTGTTTTGTTCTGGTAGCAAGGAGGGACACAAATAAATGTCTTTTTAAGCTAACACATTTTTTTAGGGGACCAGTCTGACTTGGTTTCCATCTGATTTGCTTTGTCACCATCACTGCTGGCTTCCTAGCTCCTGTAACTTCCATCTTCACTTTGTAATCTTATGAGATCTAAACATTTCCTTTCAAAAAGTGTTTTTAGGAGCAGGAGAACAGCACCACAGATGATGTAGTTTTGGAGGTGATGAGTCTAGACCTTCGTTGTTGTTGGCAGGGGTATCTTCTGTTAGTCCTGGACGTGGCTGGCTGGGCCAGAAGTCTCTTCTCTGCCGGTGCTCGCATCTGTGTCCTGTGGCCACACTTGTCGCCTCGTGGGCCCGACCCATGTCAGGAAGGTCTGGCCTCCTCCTGCTCCAGGCTCCTGCTCCCCCAGGTCTTGAATTCTCTTCCTTTGTCTTTCTAGGCTGATGAGCCAATTGCGGATTACGCCGCAATGGATGACGTCATGCAAGGTAAAGACCGACTCGTTCAAGGAATTTGTTGCTTAACTTGTCAGAATGAGGGGGAATTACATTGAGTGATGCATTTACTTTTGACTTCAAGAAAAGTTCTACATGATGATAGGGTGGGATCTTACAGCATTTATCTTAGAAGCTCAGATCAAGGGAAAGATACAGACAACAACTAGGGAAATGGAAAGCCAAGAAAAAAGTAATAATTATTTAGCTGACCCACGGAAGCCTGCGTACATGTGAGGCTGTAAATGGAAGAGGTCTGTAAGAAGCCAAGTTCATTCAGATACCAGAGCCTGACACCAGAAGGAGGGCCACTGCTCACAGCCCCTCCCTTGACATCCTGTTACTGCTCTTTCCCCTACCTGTGCCTCCTGTGGCCACCGAGGTTGTGGGGCGCCTCTGGCCTTTGAACAACTTCACCAATTTCAACCATGAAGGCAAGAAAGAGCCTGTTCATAGCACTTAGGAAGAGCACTCCTGGCTTTTTGTTCAGATGCCGGCAGCCATCAGAGATCCCGCTCTGGGGAGAGTGGCCAATTCAAAAATGTCACCTACAGAAATCTGTTTTTTTTTTTAAGTGATTCATCTTCCTGGTACCCTTCAGGGAAGCTCTCCAGCGCCCCCTGAACAGAGTCCTTACTCTTCAGTAGGTGAGAGGGGCAGCTCCAGACCCCCTGGCATTGGGGGTGTGAGAGCATGGAACCTAAAGGCTCTGTCTGCAGACCGGGGGAAAAAAAAAAAGAGAGACCAGAAAAGCAGTTGATGCAGGAAGCATATGAAAGCTTAAAAATTAACTCTGTGTAATATAGAAAAACTATATAGCCAGGGGACTGGTTTGAAGGAACACTCAGAACAGAAAGGAATTCATGAAATTAAAAAACAATTGCGCCAAGGGCCCGATACCGTAAGTGAAAATCTAGGGATGGGAAGATCCTAAAAGCATCCAGAGATGCAAAGGAAAATGAGTCGCATTCATAGGGTGAAGAGTGAAGGAGGCAGGTGCGAGGAGCTGTGCCCACAGGCTTCTGAGGAAAACTGAATTCCAATCCGAATTCTACAACCAGACAGACTTTATTCTACCCTCATGTTTCATGGCTTTTTGTGAACACATGTGAGGCCTCAAAACACTTCTGTCCAGTGCACCGTTTGCCAGGATACGATGGAAGGGTGTGCTCCACTGAAACAAGGGTGTAAGTCAAAAAAGAATTGAATGTTGGAACAAAAACGTAGGAATCCAACAAAGGAAAAATGTCCTAGGAGATGGTGAAGGGGAGTCCTGGAAGAGAAGCTCTGCAGCAGACAGCATGATCGCCTCAAGCCCGGTTCGCGGCCGTGCGGGCTGCGGCGGTCCATGTCTGCAGGGCAACGTGGAAGTGACGGATGGCCGTCTGGAGGTTTAACGTCTTTAGAAGAGCTTCTGCTTGAGTTGGAGATAGTACAGAGAAAATGGAAGTCATAAATAATGCGGCAGTTACTAAGACCAAAAAGAAAGAAAAAAGTCCTCCCAAACAGGAAATGGAACCAAGGTACATGAAGCAGTTAGACTGCGAGTAATGTTCAGAGAGGAAAAATGTTGGGACTACCGGAGACCCAAGGGCTTAAAAACACCTCTGTCAAGAGGATACATGGGTTAAGGGGCAGGTGGTGTGTAAGACTTGGTAGAAGAACTAAATGTTTATCTTTCGATGAGGAAGCTAGTAGATATCCTCTAAAGTTAGGAACTAACAATATGGTTGACCCTTGAACAGCATGGCTTTGAGCTGTGCAGGTCCACTCATACATGAGTTTGTTGTTTTTTGTTTTGTATTTTTTTTTTTTTTAAGATTTTATTTATTTATTTGACAGAGAGATCACACGTGATCTCAGTAGGTGGAGAGGCAGTCAGAGCTGGGGGCGGGGGGTGCGGGGAGCAGGCTCCCTGCCAAGCAGAGAGCCTAACACAGGGCTCCATCCCAGGGCCCTGAGATCATGACATGAGCTGAAGGCAGAGTCCCAACCCACTGAGCCACCCAGGCACCTTGTTTGTTTGTTTTGTTTTCTCAGTAAGTGTACGTACAGCACTGTAAATGTATTTCCATTAACATTTTTCTCAGGGCGCCTGGGTGGCTCAACCAGTTAAGCATCTCTTGATTTCGGTTCAGGTCATTCTCTCTGGGGCCCTGGGATTGAGCTCTAGGTCAGGTTCCCTGCTGAGTGGGGAGTCTGATTCAGGGTTCTCTCTCCCTCTGGCCCTCCCCCCACTTGCTCTCTCTCTCAAATCTTTAAAAAAAAAAAAATAAAAGGAAAAATAACATTTTTTTTTTTTTAGCTTACTAGATTGTAAGAATACAGTCTGTAATACATACAGCCTAACAAAATATGCCTTGTGTAACTGTTCTCAGGAAAGCTTCCAGTCAACTTTTGGGGGAGTCTAAAAGTAAATGTAGATATTTGACCATGTAGTGAATCAGTGCTTCCAACCCTGAGTTGTTCAGGGGTCAACTGAATAAGCACATTCTCAGTCCAGAAGAAAGGGCTACCTGAGTCCTGAGTGGTTCATTCTAGAGAGCGGGGGGTGGGGGTGGTGAGGGGGGGACAACACATCTCCAGAGGGCTTTCTCCAGACCTGCCTCCCCTGGTGTCCTGTAAAAGCTCTCTCCAGTTACAGCCATTCCTTTACTGTTTGACTTTTCAAATGACGCACGTGTGTTGCTTTGATGAAAATAAGACAAGCAGAAAGATCATCATCTGTTTATTCTCACCCAAAACGTCAAAAGTAATCCTTATGGGTGAGTAAGGTAATGAGAAGTTCCTTTAAAATTTCTGTCTTTAGGCAGCAAAGTGATATTACTGTTGTCTGTTCCAGCAATGTTTTCATCTTGGAATTATTTCTCTCTCTCTCTCTCTTTTTCCAGTATGTATGCCGGAAGAAGGGTTTAAAGGTAAGTTACATTTGTCATGTTTTGTTCATGAATGTCAAGAGTCCTACTGTAATTTTCTCTTAAAGCGAAGGCTATAATTTGATTTTAAAATTTAATCCAATCTGAGTCTCATGACTGAAGTTAATTTTAGTTAAATGCATTTTTTATTCAAGCTTCTTCATTATCGTTTTCAGCACTCGGGCCTCAGATAGGGCATGTGTGTTCACAGGATCTACTGCCAGATGTCCATTTTGCTTTCCCCTTCCTGGTCGGAGGGTCAGGGTGGGCGGGGAGGTTGGGGATTAGCCCGCGGCGATTCGCATTTATATTTACTCTTCCCAGTTCCTTCTGCCAGTTTCATCTTAGAGGAAAACAGTTTGTGTATCGCTGGTAAGAATTAGAGGAAAGGAATTTGCTGAATTCTATCCGCTTTAATGAAAAGGTTTCGTTCATCTGTGGCGGACCCAGGCATTTCTTGCAGAATTACTTCGGATGGAGACGCACTGGTGTGTTGTCACCTCATGGCCACTGTAGTTGTGTACGCCAGTAATACTTACTAATTTGTCAAATACAGACCTTTGATATTTACAGATTTAACTCTTGCCATCCTGAATCTTTCTGGCCTACTCCAGAGGTCCATGGCAGCTTGTGATTTTGCCAAGGAATGAGTTCGAATCAGATACCAGGGATTCTTTGCTAAAGCAAAGAGTGAGCAAAGCTCTGGCCTAAATAAAGCCTTCCTGTCAATGCAGCTTTGCTGCCTACACGTTACCATTACAAAGACCTCCTGATGTGGTTAAAACAAAGCAAAACAAAGCAAAAAATTTCTTTATGAAACATGGGCATCAAATGAAAGCATCAGTGAAATCTGATTAACGTGTGTGAAGATACTGCGTAGGAAACACATGGCTTTCGACAGAAATATGATTTAGCCGAAAGCCTGGCGTCTGCTGATATTTTTTCTTACCCTTCAGCGTCAAGGGGCTGTTAAGTTGGATATTCCCTGTTGATGATGCGTTCTTGGCAAATGGAGTGCAGGAACTCTTACTTTTCAGTTCACAGCTGTACCTCCACGTGTTTCTTTTCCCAGGTACTGGTCTACTCGGACATTAATCTCTTGAACACTTGCTGACGGCTGAAGAAATGACCAGAAGGGAAGCGAGGAGCTTGGCATGTTAGGGCATTACCGAAAAAGTGGATTGAAGAATTAAACCATTCTAGGACTCTTCCAGAAGGCAGAGAACTCTTCCGAAGTGACTGTCCCAAATGCCTTATGTCAAATAAAGCAGATTGCACTGAAGGACATCAGACTTGAAGGAAATGTTTCAAATTTTATATTTAAGGGAGGGTGGTGGGTGGGCGGGGGCAAGTGCGGATCGAACCAGTTTAGTAGCAGTAACAGTAAATCATGTTTACATATGAGATTTATAGTCACGGGAGGGAATAAAGTTCTGTTATATTTCCTTGCTCGAATTTCATACCAGATGCATTGGTCCATAAAGGATTTGTATCACAGTAGAGGGGACAACATTCTGCTCTGAACTAAAAAGTAATTCTTTAGAGACATAACCTGCTTACCAATACCTGTCTTTGATTCATATTTTACTTTCAATAAAGCATGAAAGTGAAGAACTTGCCGTCCTTGTGGAAAAGTGTCTTCAGATTAGCCTCCTCTGCGCGCCGGCCCCAGCGCACCCGCGTACACACAGTCCAGCGGTCCCTCTCTCGGCGTTGGGTCAAGGCGGAGGCACCCAGATGTCTCCTGCCTCGGCTTGGGCTTCCGTGCTCTGGCTTTCATGCATTCAGAATGGATGGCGAATGTCTGTCGTGTGGTAGCATCTTCCTCCAGTTTTGCTCTTTATTCAGAATCGGGAAATCGAGTACACCTCGCACTTTTGAAAAATCTGACCACCTGCCTTATCAGAAGAGTAACAGTGGACTGAAGCACGTTCGGATAACACAAGGTTTTTCTAAAATGTCTTCTTCCTATTCTCCAGGTCTACCGTTTCTTGGATCGTGCCTCTGTTTTTGAAACATTCCTCTGAAATGTCCGGAAAGGAGCTTTTAGATCACTTTGTTTAAACAAAAAAGTGTATGGATGGGGTGTGTTGTTGTAGCCAACCCAGGATTATGGTTATGAACGGCACACAACGGAAATAACAATCTTAAGAATATTGGGGGGGTGGTAAATGGCCCTTAGGATGAGTGGGTCTCACCGCTTTCTGGTAAGTGTGTGCCCGTGTTTGCGGCAGAGATGCTGAGTCACACGTCTCTTGTGAACACATTTTTAAAGTCTTGGGTTTGTGCTAGGCTCCGCCCTCCCCCCATTTATTCCCCTGAAGATTTAAACTCAAATAATGGATGGGGGAAGCAGGTTTCAATTTGAGGACCGGTAACCTTTTGAATAGCTCTTTTTATCTGAGTAATTATGGCTGTTTGGTAAAATTACAACTTCTTGCTTGTGTTTCCCCTGTGTGTGTGCAGTGTCTCCAGTCTGTGCCCCCTGACAGGGCGGGGTGGGTGGGGCGTTTCATGAGCCTGAGTGGGAGAGTGGGAGCTGCACACTGGAAAGCCGCCCTAGGAACCAGCTGCTCCCATCTTGAGGTCAGTCCGGGAGCGGACTCCAGAGTTGAGATCGCCGATAGCTAATGCTGAGTTTTAGGGCCCAGTCTTTTATTTCACTCTAAAGAAATGAAGCTGGAACATAAAAGTATTAACATACTAATAAGCAGGTTACTCTCTCTCAAGGTGAAGATGTGAACAAATTCAATTAGTGTTCAGTGCAGCAGCTTCCCTTTCCATACAGAAAAGCTATTCGGCTGAAAAGAGGTCCTTTCTGGGGACTGACACGTGTCACCCCCAGAAATCAGATTTCTTTTAACCAGTTCGCTGTTTATAACAGTTTTAAAACCGATTACTTGAGTCTTTACCTCGCCTTATGCAACAATACAAAATAATAGCCTTTTGGAAGCCTGCCCTGGGGTGGGAGTGGGCAAGGTCCTGCTGAAGGTGACGCCAGGCGGCTGTCTTTCTCCTCCCCTGACAACTTACCTTGTCGGACCTGAGCGCTGTGGTACTTTATCAGAAATGCAGGAGGGGCGCCTTGGCGGCTCAGTTAAGCGTCCTCCTTCAGCTCAGGTCAGGATTCTGGAGTCTTGGGAGCTGAGCCCCGCATGGGACTCCCTGCTCAGGAGAGTCTGCTGCTCCCTCTCCCCACTCGTACTCTCACTTGCTCGCTCACTCTCTCAAATAAATAAAATCTCGGGGAAATAAAATGCAAAAGGTCAAGAGGCATTTGGGGGTGGCACTGGTCTGGTTGAGCTGGAAGAGTGTGTGTCTTGACCTCACAGTCATGACACGGAGGCCCACACTGGAGTAGAAATGACTTAAAAGAAATGCAGGAGCTCAGGCCCTGGACACACAAGATCTTTGCTCCTCGAGGTTGAAAAGCCTTGGCCTGAGGCGTGTGACCTCTTTCTCACCCACGGTCAGCAGAGTGACAACATGTCTGCACGTGTTCAGTGTCCTCCCCCGGGGAAACCAGGTACCAGGTACAACCTTAAACCCAGTCCTTGCTTTGTATTTACAAATACGTGGGGCCCCCATCTTGTGGGTTGTGACCCCTCTGAAGTGTAGAGACTCTCATTAGGTTTTTTTCTGCCGTGCGCCAGAGCAGTTGCTGGAAGAAGGTATTAGGAACCCTGAATTGTCCCCCTGGCATTTCTGACCACTCCTTAAACCCAGACTACTGCGCCCTGCAGGCCGTGCTGGCCTACTTGTTGACATTACCTGAAATGCAGGTGGCCGTTTGGACGTCTTCAATCCCTGGGGAAATCTTCCTGTGTATTAATGAACCTTGTTGTTTAGAATTCCTCTTACATTTCTGCAAAACTGAAAAGAAATGAGTGTCCCTTTATTTCCACGAAATCCTAATCCAGAGCAAATTTGTTTACTTGAAATCTCCGGTGAGTGGTCTGTGCGGTGAGGGACTTGTTGATCAGACCCTGGTTAATATTTGAAGCTGATTCTGGTACTGGAGAACCTGTTTCAAATGCCCGAGGGATGATTTATCTCTGTCCAAACAAGCTACCGAAGTGAAATGAGCATGAAAGCCTGTCCTTCCTGTTTCTGAATCATGGGGCGGTATCGCATCCTTTCTCTCTGGCGTCGTAACGTTGTTTGCTCAGTGTTACAGGGGACTGTGAACAGAGTTCAGTCCGAGGAAGAGCCGGCATTTTCATTTTAAGGAGATTATCACCCCTTTGCCAGCGCCCTGCGTCCCACGCCCACCTCCGAGGCACAGGGTTTTGTTACCAGCTGTACCTCTGACTCTGAAGGCTAAGAGCAGTTCACTGCCCCCAAACCCAGACACTGTGTAGACCCAGTATCGCTGGGGATTTGAGCATCAACACTACTGGGATGCTTTGTTCATTAAAATACAAACTGAACATTCGTACGTGGTACCCCGTAGATATTTCACTGACCCCGTGCCAGGTGAGGAGTCTAATAGATGGGTCCCTGGGTGGCTCAGTTGTTAAGCTTCTGCCTTTGGCTCAGGTCATGATCCCATCGTCCTGGGATCGTCCCGGGATCGTCCCGTCCTGCATCGGGCTCCCCGCTCAACGGGGAGCCTGCTTCTCCCTCTCCCACTCCCCTGGCTTGTGTTTTCTCTCTTGCTGTGTCTCTCACTATCAAATTTTTTTTAAAAGTCCAGTAGACACAAAACCACCTCTCCATCTCCTACATCCCATTCCTTTGGTTTTTAAGTCTGGCTGTTAATCGGGCCAAGGAGTGTGCCAGCTGGTTGGTACAACACATACATGTGTAGGTGGCATTGAAATGGCAAGTTTAAGAAGTCGTGTCACCTGGTTCCAGAAAATTCTACCATTTACCTTGTAACTAAGCAAAGTTACTTTGCTTTGTCTTAGTGTCCCAGTCTCTTAGAAGGGGGCAGTATTTGCTGCCTTGTATACCCTCCCACACTGAAGATCAAGCAGTAATAAACGTCCTTGGTGTGAAATGCTTTGTATTACTCCTTGTAATTAGAAGAACTCTAGTCTTTGTGAGGGGAAGCCATGGAATCTTCCACAAGTCTTCTAAAAGGGGTCATGGAGACTCATCGCCAAGTTGCCCCACACCCCTTCTCTCAAGTTCAGCCTGCACCTTATGCTGGAAGCCCTTAGAGCGAAAATCATGACTGGACAGGTGTTCAGTCGTCCTGTTACATAAATCTTACCTCTTGGCTGGTAAGGAAAATGAAGCCAGTGGCCAAACCATAAGCTTCCTCGATTCTGTTTGTTTGCAGGGTCATGTTGAAAGGTATTTGAAACACGTTTAGAATGTGTGTTGAAGATTTATGTCTTTGTGATGGGCAGGTCCTGCCCCAGAGGGGAGCTTCCGATGTTTTGATGGTCAATGCCAAGATCATCAGGAACAGGTTCCTGGAGCTTCAGAGGCAGGGCTGTGGGGGCCCGGGGGAGCACGACGCAGAAGAATCCCGTGTTTTTGTATTTACCTCTTGAGACTTAAGGGGGGGGGGGGACTATTGACAAGTAGAGTACATGGAGAAGCATACCTGGGCTTCCCCTTTGCCACCAACTAAACCACAGGACCAGGTTTATCTGGTTGTGTACAGTTCAGAAGAATTGGTGACATTTCTTCATATCGTAAGATTTAAGTATCTTTTCTGAGCCTCGTGAGATTTTTGGGAAGAGGGGAGCTGCAGAATCCATCTCCTAGCCATTGCCAGGATGCTGCCTTACAGGGGACACTGGTCTGCCTTTAGTCCCAGGACCTCCATCACTTCCCCGAGCCTTTGCTGTGTGCCACCCAGGAAAGGCCAAGAGCAGGATCCCGAAGAAGCAGATTCTACTGCCAAATGGCCTCAATCCCGGGAGCAGAAGTGACACGTTGGTTCTTCCCCTGCTGTGTTTTTACACTTTCTCATTCATGAGGCTGTCTGGATTTTCTCTGAAGTTAGTCCTAAGAGCTTTTCCAACATAATTACTGTATTGATCTCAAATAGAGGGCATCGTCTGTTCTACCCCTCCCTGCAACATGCTTAAGGGGGAAAAAAAAAATCCCTGCTTTCAAGGACTTGGCTCCGACTGCCTAGGCCAGGGCCTGCGGAGGGAGACCGTCTCAGCCAGAGCGGGAGCCAGGCTTCTACTAGCAGCTGGAATGGAAGCTCGATTCCCAGATCTGTGTTAGTCCTTGCCTGGGGAGGCAGGCCCTGGGGCACAGAAAGTGGGGGACACACCCAAGGGAAACCAGAGAGCCTAGGCGGCCACTGCCTGGCTTCAGTCATTGCTGGTTGGCACACTGACCTCTTGGTTCCCCCTCCACTCCCCCCCCCCCATTCTCTGGTTTGTTTGTTTCTAACCAAGGGAACACGAAGCTGCGACCGGCTCTCTTTATGTTCCTGGACAAATGCGTTCCACTTCGGGCCCAAGTGTTCTCTCTGAAAGGAAACTGGTTATATAGATGTCGTCAACCTTGCACTGGGTGGAAAGAGACCCTGGGGCCTTCTGCCTTGGGCTGCTCTCCCACACCCACCTACCCCCTTGAGGAAGCGCTAGGGAGTGCATTTGGAAAACCACCCGGCCAGACCACCTGGAAGGACTCCCTTCTCTCATTTTATCAGTCTGCAAGGTGCCTCTTCGGTTGGTTTTTACTGCCATTCTTCCTCTGCCTTCTCCCATCTGCAGCGCGCCCTGCTTCTCTGGATGAAAGGATCCAAGCAGGGCTAGACTATCCAGAATTTTGGAACTAGAGGGAGGTGTTTATTTTTGTCTTACTGGGAGCCAGAGTTAGGGGAGTCAGGGGCTGGGCTGGATTTTACTTAGGTCTGCACCAAAAACCGCCCCAGCCCCAGAAAAGGAATCAATCTATTTTGTGCTAGACTGTTCCAGGTCCCCGAGTGTAGGCCCTCTGGCCGTCTTGTTCTTCACAGCTGCCACGTGAGCCAAATGAAATGTTCTCAGCAAGAAAAAAATGAATGAATACCCCAGGATCCGCTAGAAGCTCTTCTGTGCCAGTAAGACCCCTGGAGAGAGCTTTCTATTGCTTTGGTGTAAGCATGGTTGCCCCCCACCTTTGGGCTTGTCTCTTTTGTCCTCAAAATAGGGACTCCTTAAGCGATGCTCACATGAGCCAAAGACTTTTGTAACCCAGCAGTGGGGCCCCTGGGGCAGCCAGCATCCGCATGGCAGCCTCCCACCCAACCTGTCTTTTTCTCACTGGGGAAGAACCATATTCCCATCCCACCCACCCCTGCGGCTCTTGTTTCCCAGCCCCTCCTAGACCTTACTCATGCTCTGTGCATAGTACACACCTTGGAGACCCACTGCGTCTGAGGTCTCTAACCTTGCTTTCCCTGATGGGCGGCCCCTGTCCCCACTTTCCTCTCCTTTGATCCCGTGTGGGAAGGGGGATGGAGAGGGGAGTTCTGTGCAGGAGGCGGCTGCCCCTTGGGGGACTCCCTCCCGCATTATTCCGAGTTTACTGTTTGTGCCACCAACGTTTTCATTCTCCAGGCTTCTTAGATGTCAGATTTTTTGAAGCCAGCTTTCATTTTTCAGCAGTGGGGAGGGCAGGGGTGATGGCTAGGTTGCAGTGTATTAAGTGTTTGAAAAAGAAAAGGCTTGTGCCCAGAGGCAGCCATGCGTGAGCGGTCAGTCCTGAGTGGTTTGGATTGAAATAGGCCAGAGAAAGTAAAGCTCTGGGGCCTTTGTCCAGTCTTCCCTTCAACCCCCAGGCTCCGTGCCAGGCTGTGTGCCCAGCCCCCTATGGCACGTGTTGCCTTCACCCCAGGGGCCCTGACAGTCTCAGAATGGTGCCCCCCAGAACACACTGGAGATTATAAGCCTCTTGCATTGAGGTTTTCTGTAAAGAGGAAAATGCTGTAATCGAAAGCTCCTTGATTATAAAGAAGGAATAGAGAGGCTTGGCACAGAAGAAGAATCTTCGTTCCTCGGCCTACTTGGCCAGGGTCGGGCACATGTGGTCCTCCGTGCCAGTAGGACCTTGGGCCCTTGGGGACTTTGGAGTCTGCCAGTCCGGACCATGGAAGGTCACAGCTGCCATAGCTCACCTCATGCGTTTTCACTCCCCCGCTGCCTCTGTCTGCTGCCCTCGTGCTGGCTCGGGTGGGGCACCCTGGTCTCCGTTCACAGTCAGGAGTAGAACCATTAGCCATTAGCTAATCACCATTAGCCAGAGTTGGGAGCCCGTGGCCCCTCTGCCTCACAACAGGGAGGGGGAGGGCCTCTCCAGGGGAGGAGTCAGAGCAGGACAAGACACGGGGACTGTGGATCTATCTGACCCAGGGTACGAAAGGAGGGAGGATGGGAGGCGCTGTGGTACTTCTGCGAACTCGGAGTATTTGCGTGTCCTTCCTGAGATGTGGGAGCCCAGCCCTGCTGGAGGCCTGCC
This sequence comes from Mustela putorius furo, assembly GCF_011764305.1. Classification (NCBI taxonomy): domain Eukaryota; kingdom Metazoa; phylum Chordata; class Mammalia; order Carnivora; family Mustelidae; genus Mustela; species Mustela putorius. Next base: position 15,404,822 of record NW_025422005.1, on the reverse strand, counting down.
GGCCCAGCACATGCTGCCCTGGGAGGCCATTAGGCATTCAGCCAGCCCATCTCAAATGGGATTTTATTCCACCAGGCATCTCCCGGGACCAGTGCCCTAATGAACATACCTGTCTGGGCCATCCATATGCCACAAAATCCCTTCTCCACCACCCTCCCCGGAAGTGCCTCGACCAGCCTCATTTAACTTCTGTCTCCTTACAGCTTTGAACCGAGCCTATAGCCTTGGTGCACCCGGAGGAGGTTCCAGGCCCAGGCCCAGTCCTGGTCAGGAAAGCAAAGGGTCCCCGGGGTGGGACCAGCCCCATGGCCAGCCCCAGGGCCAGCCACATGGCCAGTGCTTCATCGGAAATGTGGGAGCGTGGGTCCCAGGCCCTCTGCTGCAGGATCAGGCCACTGCTGTGCTGTTCGGAGTCTGAGAAGCCCTGGGCTGGGGCCTCCTTCCTGCCCATGGCTGGCCAGGGCTTGCAGGGGAGAAATTGACGCCAGGTCCGGGAAGAACTGGTGCCTGACCCACAGTTCTCCTCTGCCTTTTCACATGAGCAGGTGGGCTCGGAGGTGGAATGAGGATGAGGCATGTCCTCATTATTCATCGGAATCTCTTCTCGGTTGGGCGAGAGTCTTGGCGGAGAAATATGGCCATGGTCGCAGCGCCCATGGGAGCGAAAACTCAGGGGCCTGCATGTCTCAGTCCAGAGCTGATGTAAGGGTCGCCGTGGTCCCACATCTTTTCCTTAATGAGATGCCGTCCCTGTGGCTGGAAAGATAGGGTGTGGGGAGAGGGAGGTGGGGAGGTAGAAATGACCATCCCTTATTAAGCACAGCAGGTGCCTGATAAATAAGTTGAATAAGTGAATACAAGGCTCGAGTCCTCCCTAACTTTTCTATAAAGTGACCCTATTGGCCTCTGACCTCAGAGGACCCCCATTGCTTGGTCCACTGATTTGAAGGGGTAGGTGAGAGGGACGTTTGTCTCTATCCCTTTTGCAGACTCAGTTTCCCCAGTTATTAGAGCAAGGGAGTGAGATCCAGGGGTCTCAAAGATCCCTCTAACATCAGTGTTCATGTGACTCGGGGCATGATCGTGGGGTCACCAAGCATACCTCACCCAGTGTCCCCAGAGCTCTGGCCCCGAGGACACAGGGCCTGTTGCCATCATTCATCCAGCTTTGCTCGAGGAGCCGGGTGGAGTAGAAAGGGAGATGTGTGACACAAATGGTGTTCCCCTCAGTGAGGCCCAGGAGCTGCTGCTCCTTGGGCAAATCTCTGCCCCTCTCTGGGCCTCAGCAGGTAGACTAAAGTGATCCCTGTGACCCCTTTCTGCCTGGATTTTCAACTCTCGTCCTAACCGCCCCCACCCCCACCCCCCCAAACCCCCGCCTCCTGCCACTGTCCCTCCACGTCTTAGAGGCAGGCGCTCAGCTCCCTGGTTCCGGAATAGGGTGGGAGCGGGGAGCGAGCCGCCCAGTCCAGGGAGGATGTCCAAGAGCCGCTAACCAGTCACGACTGCTTCGAGGACTCACACCAGGCTTTTCTGTGCGGAGGACGTGATGGGGCACAGGCTCCCGGCGCACCAAAGCCAGCGCTTTTTCCTTCCTCCCAGTCCCTGCAGACATGAGGAGCCTATGGGGGCCTAGGGCGTGTCCCCCACCTTTCCCGTCGCCCCCAGGTGCCCCAGGAGTTGTCCCTCTCCCCTTGGAGCACCGGCTGTCGGCCGAATCGCCGGGTCCTCGCCCGGGCCCTGCTGCAGTCTAGCTACGTAACCCTGAGCCAGTCTTTGCGCTCTCTGGTCCTCAGTTTCCCCACCTGTGAAATGGGGGCACAGAGCGCCCGCCGCCGGGACCGCCATGAGGGGCGACGGGCGCGCGGGGGCCGGCAGGGCGGGGGCCTCCGCCGCTCCAGCTCCCTCGCCCGCGGCTCGGGCTCCGCAGTGACGGGGGGGAGCGGCGCCGGGGAAGGAGCGCTCCGCGGTCACGTGACGCCCCCCCTCCCCGAACTGCGGCGGCGGCGGCGGCGGCGGCGGCGGCGGCGAACGCGAAGCCGCGTCGGAGCAGAGCTGCAGCGTCTGCCGCGGGCACCGGAGTGCCGAGCCCAGGACGCCCGGCCCAGGCCCGCGGGTGAGTCCGCCCCGCCCGGGAGAGGCCCGGGGACAGGGAAGGGACAGCAGTGCCGCGGGCTCCCCTCGGCCGGCCGCCGGGACCCCGCGCAGGCGGGGACCCGGGGCCCGAGGGTCGGCGGGAGGGGGCGCGGGCCGGGTTGGCCGCGGCCGGAGGCGGGCGTGGGGGGCAGGCCTGGGCTCAGCCGGCTGAACCCCCCCTCGCCAGCGGGGCTCGGTCCAGGCGGCCGCTGAGGGGGCGCGGGTCCCACCCCCCTGCGTGGGTGGGAGTCCCGCTTGTCCTGGGCCTGGGGAGGGGGCGCCTTGGGCGCAGACAGGGGAACGCGGAGAAGTGGGCGCGTTCCCTCGATCCCTGGGCAGGGGCCGCGGGCCTTAACGCCCCCCAGGAGGAGGCGCTCCGCTCCTCAGAGGACGGAAGTGGGGGTCCTCAGGGGCAACGACCCTGAACCGAGAGGGCGGTGATGTCCTTGCTTCCCCGAGGACGGAGCGCACTCCCCCCCGCCCCTGTCTCTGACCCGCCGCGGAGCAGGGCACCCGCGTCACGCAGTCGGGCGCCCCCTCGCCGCCTCCCTTCTCTGGCTCCGCAGGATCTGAGGACTCGATGGGAATCCACAGGGCGGTCCCCGCGCCCCGCAGACGCTTTGGTGCCAGCCTTGGGGTGCCTGGGTTTGGGCTCGCGCGCGCACGCGGGCTCGCGCACACGCGCGCGCACAGACACAGACACACGCCGCAGCTCAGGAGGCGAGAGCCCTCCCTTCGTGGTGGTTAGACCCCAACCTGCGAGTGACCCCCGAGTCCTTGTTGGGGCCATAGCACAGGCCTGGGGGTGGAATCAAAAAGGACACCCCACCCCTCACACATGGCACATTGGCATCTGTCCCCGTGCTTCAGTCCCTCCCTGGCGGTAGTCAGAGGCCAGCGGGAAGGGCCACTGAAAGAAGCTGGGTCAGGACGGAGCGGGAGAGAAAGAGGGGAAGTGAAGTAGGAGCTGTCATTTCCTTCGAAAAGGGAGCTGGGTCCCAGGCTCTTAGCCCACCCTGCCACGGGGGCTGTGGTCCCTCCTTCCTGACGTGTCTGGAAGAAGAAGCTGGAAGGCGAGGGTCTTTTCTAGTAATGGGAGGAAACATCAGCTAAGCTGCTCCTGAATGGAGAGAGGGCAGCAGCTGAGTGGGGGTAGGGGTGGTCTTGCCCAGGTGACCCCAGAAATCCCCCCAATTCTCCACCCAGGCCTCAGCTGCCCTTTGAGCTCCCCTCTAGCGGTTGGAAGGTTTGGAGAAGTGAAAGGGTGCTTTAATAGCCTCAGAAAGAATCCTAGGTAAGGCTCAGTCCCCAGGTGGCAGGGAGGCACAGCGAAGTCAGGTGGGGCATGTGTTCGCGCGCCTGCGTGCACACGGAAGTCTCCATTGCACAGATGAGGAAACCGAGGTTTAGAGAGGCTGAATAAACTGCCCAAGGTCACAGAGTCGCCTCTGCCAGGGCTAGCATACTTTCTCTGACTCCTGATCTAGGTAGATCTTGCAGGAGGGGTGGTCTGTGACGAGTGGGGTGGTCCGCTGGTGACCCGTTCCCTGTGCCTCTTGGAGGTGACAGTGCATCTGGAGGGAGGTGGGGAATCTGGCTCAGGTTAAGGAGAGCTCCCCCACCTTTCTTCAGTGGCCAGAACTCAGGCCTTCTTCCTCTCCCGGAGCCCAGTACTTGCTTTGCTGTTTCCAGCCTGAGACTCACAGCTTTTCCTGGGTGAAGCCCTCTCCTCTTCTCTGTGTTGCCTACCCGGCAGGGATCTCAAGAAACCCCTCTCCTGCCTCTATTCACCCTCCACCCCAAGAAATATTCCTCCTTTGGCCTCTTGAAATGCTGAGGGTCTCCTTGCCCCTGAGGCGGGGGTGTCTCTACTGCTCAGGCCTCTGGACCCTGCAGCATTGGCACAGGCCTGGAGTAGGGGAGCCCTGAGTCCCTGCTTTAGCTCCCTCTCAGCTGGCCCCACCTCCTACCCTGGAGCCACGTACCAGAGCCTAGAGGCCTTCTGAGGGCATCTGGGGCAGGTCTGTCTGCCGCACCACCTGTCTGTCTAGGGAGGCCTTTGTCTGGGCCATCAGAGGCCACCGAGCAGCCACACATGCGGCAGAAGCAGCCGAGCTCCGCGACACAGACGAAAACAAATACCCCGAGACCCAGACACAGGGGCACACGGGCATGTGCAGGCGGAGACACCCCACCTCCAGCGCTGGCCGCCACTACAGACACCAGGAGACACCCCGCCCAGAACGTGGACATGCAGAGGGGGAGGTGGTGGTCTCGAGAAGAGCCTGGTCAGAAGCCTCATTGGGCTGGCAGTGGCTTCCATGCCCCTCCTGGGCATGAGCCCTACACACACACACACACATGCATGCACACACACGTGTGCGTGCACGGGAAAGAGCACAAGAAAGCCCCACGCCCTGAGAAATTAACCTGGCAGATAAGCACCCACCCACACCCAGGCCCCCACGAGGGCACACACATGTGCATTACATCAGCTTCCTGCGTGTAGGACGTGAACTCCTCATCACCCCGGGAGGGGGTGGCAGAGGCCCCTCTGACCCGCACCCCCGGCACCACCCCAGCAAAGCCTCACCTTCCTTCTTTTCTGCTTCACCTGAACCTCCCTCGGTTGACCCTAAGAATACCGGGAAGCTGCCCGGCGTTTCCCCCTCCATGTACACCCCTCTCCTGCCCCTCCCCCCTGACACCCACCAGGTTGCCACCGGAGCCTCTTCACCCTGCCACCCTCTGCGATCCCTGAACATGCTGCTCCATGGGCCCCTCCTAAGATAGGACACCCCCCAGTCCAAGTGGCCCCGGGGTTCCCTTTCCTTTGCCACTTTGCCAGGAGGCCTCGCCAAGTCCTGGCTTCTGCTTCGCCCTCCCAGCAAGGCTGGGGGCCAGCTGGTGTGAAGAGAGGGGAATCCTCTGAGATCCTCTGCCAGGCCGCACCCTGGCACCCTGGCTCTACCCCCTGAGAGGCTAGTATTCTGGGGAGCAGCTTCTGAGATATGCTTCTCTGGGCTCTGATAAGGTCTCCAGGGCAGACGAATGCTACGTGGGGACAGTGAGGGGCTCTGGGCTTTGCCATTCTGGTTCGGGCACTTAACATCAGCTTGCCAGAGTGCTGGTTCTGAGTCCAGACCTGGCCCCGCCTCTTGCTGGCTGTGCAGCCCAGGCAAATCATCTCCCGTCTCTGGGCCCATCTCCAGCTCAGCCCAGCCAGCGAGTGTGAGGTGTGAGGCGGCAGCCCTTCTGCCAATGAGGAAAGGAAGTTGGCTCTGCTGGACAGCATGGGATGAGACGGGGGCCCCTGGCGAAGGATTCCAGCAGACTGAGAGCTCCAGGCCTGCACTAGGTTGAGCGCGGGCCATCAGCCCTGGGACGTCCTGCAACAGCCACCTTGGGAACAGCAGAGGGCAACTTGAGGGCAGGGGGCTGCTGTTGTGGTTCAACATCTGGAGGAATTTTTATGCCCCCAAACGTGCTCTAATTTTAGGGCTGAAGACTAGTGCTTACAAGCAGTGACTCAGAGGGGAGAAAGGGAGAAGAGCCAGAGGGGTGCTAGTGGGGAGACAGCCCGAAACAGGGGAGTCCCACTGGAAGAAAGGAGCCAGCTACGATGCTCGTGCTGTGTGCAGGTACCATGGAACCTCATTGGAACAGGGACCTCACTGGAACACTTGATAAGCATTTACTGAGCATATGGTGTGTCCCAGGGACTGTGACAGGCACTGAGGACAACAGAGTTGAGCTGGGTGTGGCATCATTTGGCCCCTTCCACAGCCCAGTGTGATGTTACCGTGACCACATCTCAGAGGAGGAAGCAAGGCTCAATGAGGTAGAGTGATGTGCCCACACCATCCAGAGGTAAATACCTCTGCAGACAGGGGCCCCCCACCCCTGGGCAGCCTTTTGGAAGCAGAAGACTTGAGTTCAAATTCTGACTTTGCCACTGAACAGCTATACGACTTAAGGCAAGTTATTCCAACTCTCTAAGCCTCTGTTTCTTTCTCTCTCTTTCTCTCTCTCTTTTTAAGATTTTATTTATTTAATAGAGAGAGTAAGAAAGAGAGCACGAGCAGAGGGAGAGGGAGAAGAAGATGTTCGCTGAGTAGGGAACCAGACGTGGAGCTCGATCCCAGGACCCCGGGATCATGACCTGAGCCAAAGGCAGACGCTTAACCCACTGAGCCACCCAGGCGCCCCGACCCTCTGTTTCTTTATCTATAAAGGGCGCATCACCCACTTTATTTGCTGATGGGGCTGTTTCAAAGGTTAAGGAGTCTAGTGGGGCATTGGTGGCTCAGTGGTAGAACTCTCACCTGCCAGAGGGTAAGGAGGCTAATGAGGGCCAGGACCCAAGGCAACACCCCACTGCTCATGGTGGGAGATTTGCTGGGGACCTAAAAGGAGATGGGCTGGGAGTCGTCAGGGATCCAAGTCTAGTATGACGTCGGAGCAGCCACTTACGCTCCGCTACCTCCTTCCTTCTCCATAGACCGGGGGTGATGAGCCCTCGTCCACCTGCCTACCTGGGAATGCTGTTTGCACAGATCAGACATGCCGGCTGGGAGATGCCTTGAAAAACACAGAGCCGCGCTCAGAGATAGCAATGCACAGAAGGAAAAACAAACACCAGAAAAACATGAAGAACGATCTATTTTAAAAACTTCAAATTTTATTATGGCAAGAAAAAAAAATAAGCCTTTTCTTCAAGGTTTTGGGGCAGTGGGGATTTTTTCCCATGACTTCACATTTCCAAGGCAGTTGGCATTGTGATCACGGGAGATGGTGGTTCCGCCGTGAGGGGTAGGTGCCTGGCACGCGGGGTGGGGGCCGTCATAAGCAGTAATGGGGGATTCTTCGTGGAATTACGAGCTGCGTAGGGACAGGGGAGTGGTGGTGTTTCTGGTGGCGTAACTGGATCCAGCGTGAGATGGACACAGGGATGCTGGCGTGGCTCCAGAAGGTGTGTGTAGGGATGAGACGGAGTCTGCTCACGGAGGGCCTTGAATGCCAGACTGAGGAGTTTGCATTTCTCTGAAATCTAGCGGGGAGACCCTCAGAGGGACCAGCTCTACCTTCTGTGGGCAGGCCTTGGGTTGAGAAGGAGGAGTTAGCCTGGAGCCGCACTGTGTAAGAATGGCCCCATGGCCTGTTTCCCTGAGTCTTGTTTTCCTCGTGTGTGCAAAGGAGCATCTTTCCATTCCTGGGACCGGCCAGAGGACCAAGGCCCCAAATGCTCAGGGAAGCAGGAGACTGCCGTCTGGGCTGGAAACCAGGAGACCCATGTTGCTCCTCTCACCTCCCCCCACTAGCTGGGTGATCTCAGGCAAGTGCAGCCCACCTTTCCATCCCCGGAAAGGGCAGGTGTGGTTTCTGCCTTTGTCTCGCGGCTCCGGTGAGACTCACCTGGTGAGACGAAGCTATCTGTGTCTCTGTGTCTCAGCTGGGTTGTGTCTCTGGGGGGTTCGCGCTGTTTCTTGTAACTACCTGTTCCCCAGGCTCCCCTGGGAATTTGGGGCTGCTGAGCTTTGGCATGGACGGCAGGCGAGGACAGACTCCTGAGCAGCCAGAGAGGCTTTGACCTGCCTGAGGCCACAGGAGCGGCCCGCCCTTTGCAGCCAGGCCATCATGGGAGATGGAAGGGGGACCCATGTGGGTCCAGCCCTCTGCTCTGCTCCTCAGTGCTCGGTCCCAAGTCTGTGAGGGAAAGATCCCGGACCCCAGCCCAGAAGTCAGCTTTCTCCAAGGTCCCACCCCTCTAAGTGAGGGCTTTTGGGGCGGGGTGGATGCATTGGATGGAAGGTGACCTTGGGAACTTTTCTCTTCTGCTGCTTGCATGGTCCCTGTGGGAACTGCTGGGGCAGCCCCGAGTCCTCCATTCTTAAGAGTAGGGTGTGTCACCTACCTGCAAGGGACTGCTAGGACAAGGCCCCCTGGGGATGCGCAAGCCTTGCACCTCTTCCTGATCTCGGAGGCCCCAAGAGAGGCCATCCCCCCCTGGCAGAATGCTTATGCCGCAGGCCATGGATACCAGGGGCTGAAAGCTCTGTGTCTGTGGGCTCCAGCCTTGTCCCCTTCACCACCTGCTTCCCCCTGAGATCCTGGAGCTCTTCCCAGTGCATATGGGTGCCCTTTCAGTCCCTCCCCCAGGACCTTAAGCCCCCAGAGGCAGGACTGGACAGAGCCCTTGGGACAGAGTCTTCTCCGTCCCAGTCATGAGACAGGCCCCTGGACTTCCCCGGCTGGGGAGATATGGCCCTCTGTGGTCCTCTGATGGGCAGGAGAAAACCTGGGATCTGTCCCCCGCCCCCGTGCCACATCGTTGGAACCCACCCTTGGTCAGCCAGGGTGGGAAGGAGCTGGTTAGCTCAGGGATAACATAGCAACCGTCAGGAAGGTTCTGGCAAAGGAGAAGCAGAAGAGAGGCTGAGTGATAGAACACAAGTGGGGGGCATGAATTGTGTACTTGCAGTATGTAGGCCTCTATGCTAAGCACTTTTCACAGATCTCATTTAATCCTCAGAGCAACTGTTATTAGACCCGCTGAGGCTCAGAGAGTTTAAATGACCTGCTCAGGGTCACCCGGCTGGTGTGTGGCTGGAGCTGAGATTTGAATTACGGGCTATCTGCCTCCACTTTGAACCACTTTGGCCTACTGCGTGCAGAATTAGATGGGGTTAGGAGAAGCCTGTGGTAGAGAGGAAGGGGCTGAGCCCTTAGGGAGCGGCGGCAGTTCTAGGCAGGGGTGGGGAGGGGGTTCACACTCTGGGGCTGTCCCCACACTTTGAGGACACAGCCCTGAACCTCCCAGGCTCTCCTCCCTCCTTTTCCCCATCCCTGTGGCCTGTCCCTGGGGCTCAGCGCCCAGGCTGGGTTGGGAGAAGAGGATGAATGGGGAGATTTTTTTGCAGAGTTCCTGGGGATTTACAATCCCACAGACCCTGGCTTCTCCTGGCCTATGTCTGCATAAATTCCCAGCTTGGAAACCGAGAAATCCTCAGCATTAGAGCTGGAGAGGAGCCCATGGGATCAGCTGGTCCAACCCCCTTGTTTTACAGATAATAATTATTATGATTACGCCCGATGGTAGCAATTCACAAAGGGCTTTCACATCTGGGTTGCCTCTTATGCATGCCAGGGCCCTTGGGGCTGGCAGAACTCGGGCGGTGGTTGTTATTCACCTCCCCACTTGGAAGCCAAGAAAAACTGAGGCTTAGAGAGGCCAAGAGATGAGCCCCAGAGCACACAGCGAGTTTTGGTCCTGGGCTCCACATCCAGATGTCTCCTCCCCTGGGCCCCTTGTACCATCCTGGGACTCCTGAGGCTCGGAGCCCATGGGGTGTGGCTCCAGGACTATCTCTACATTAGGAACAGGCTAGGGGACAGTGTCTGGGGGGGCTGGTTCTGTTCTGAGGTGTGTGGAAGTGGGAAAAGAGAAATATGAGTGATGCCTGCCTTCCTCCCTGTCATGGGAACACACTTTCCTTCTCCAAGCCGAGGGGCAGAGCTGTTTCTTAGAGGCCTCCCGCTCAATGCGCCCGGCTGCCCCCAAAAATCAGACTGAGAAAGTACCTTGGAGAGCCCTCATTATACGAAGAAGGAGACTGGGTCTGGAGGGGTAAGGCCCTGCCCATAGTCAAGCTGAGCCTGGGACCTGGGTCTCATGACTCAGTATAAGGCTATGCTAGCACCTGTCCAGTAACAGTACTAAAGATAATCCCTACCTACTGACTGCCTACTATCTGCCAGGGCTGAGCACTTTACACTGAATCCCCAAAACTGAGCTGAGTAATTTTATTATCATTACCATCCCTTGTACAGATGAAGAAACTGAGGCTTCAAGAGCTTATGAAAGTGTCCCCGAGTCACAACCAGAAAGTGACAGAAGTGAGGATTCAAACACAGGTCCGTCTGACTCCAGCCCGTGCCGATGTCAGTCCCCAGATGTAGTGTGATAGGAATGAAATCGATTTTAGCTTTCTTTTTGTTCAATAGCCAACCTAGCACATCATTCATTCATTCCCTGAATATTTGCGGAGTACCGGCCATGCTGAGGGGCGTGGGCCTCCAGGCATGCCTAAACCATGCATGATGGCTGCCTCTGCCCCCTCCTCCTGCCCCAACCCAGCCACATACCGTGCGTTGTTCAGCCTCTTCCTTTGCTCTTCAGCTTGCCCATGGGGTACTTTGCAGCTGATTTGCCCTGTGGAAACAGGGGCACACTCAGCAGGGGCTTCTGGACTTTGTACATCCTCATTGCCTGCTGACAACGGCATTAGCAGCCTTCTGTGGGCACAAGACCCTGGGCTAAGTCCACTCTGTGTGGCTCATCTCTTGTACGGGGAGCATTGTCCCTCTGTAAACTACCAACTAGTGCATCTCCATTCTCTCGATGTGGGAACTGAGGCTTAGAGTCACACAGCTCAGGACTGGGCTGGAGCCCCACTGTCTGGCTCTCGTGTCCATGTCCTTTCCCCATGCTCACACTGCCCTGCTCCGTGTCCAGGCTCCGTGCCCAGGCTGTGTGGCTTTGCATTTAGAAACCTGGTTCTTGGTTTCTATGGCTTCAGCCATACGGCAAGTATTTATTAAGCACCTACTGTGTGCCTGGGGGAAGTGCGTTATGAGGCTACGTTTTATGAGGATGGGGAGATAGGAGTTCCTCTGTGAGGGATGGGGGCGTCCTGAGCACCCACTCCACCCAACTCCTGAGTACAGGAGACTTTTGGGCCTCCAAGGCGGTCAGAGATAGGGCTTTCTTCTGGCAGGAGTCCCTGAGTGGGACTCAGAGTAGAGCTAAGACCTCAGAAGGTTTTTACAGTCACTTCTACTAACCCTGGGGCAAGCCCCTCAGGGCCTCAGGTTCTTGGTCTATGAACAGGGGGTGATAATTGCTCCTAATTTACAGGGTGGTCAGGAGGACTGAACCAACAAGAGTGTTTGGTACAAGGCCTCAAGAACTAGTCACTGCTCCTACTGAGCTGGGGTGCCTGCATATGTGATGGGAGCTGAGGGCTTGAGGGGGCGTCAGAAGCTGGCTCTGCTCGGTTTCCAAGCCTCAGTTTCCCCATCAGTCATGGCTGACATATAACTCTTACATGATCTGGGGCTTTTGTGGGGATCATAGAGGTTCCGGGACGCGTAGGTGCAGCCCTGTGATCTGTACACGGAGAGAACGGGTCCCGTGGAAGAGGGGGCGGCGGGAACACGGTGGGCGGCGGCACAGGTGCCGCCATTGTGGCGCGCAGGTGTGCCTTTGTGGGCCAGGAGAGGCGCCGCAGTTCTCGCTCGGGAGAAGGGAGAGGGCAGTCTCTGGGGGCCACCTCCGCACAAGGGGAGGAGTGAGGAGTGCGGGGGGGGGGGCGTTGACGAGGGCGCAGCTGAGAACACAGGACGCTTCCTCCGGGCCGCCCTCAGGGCCCCCACTCGCCCGAGGAGAGACTCCGGGGACGCTGTCCCTGGTGCTGGAGCCCGACTAGCCCTCGCTCTGCAGTTCCTATGACGGCCAGCTGAGGGCGCCCGGGACCGCGGCGGACTCCCTAGGCCCGGTTCAGAACAGGGTTTTAAAAACGAGTTCTCTATTTTCCTGTAATGGTATTCCTAGATAATAAGCCTACCTATGAGGATGTACAGCCAAACAATATACTGCCCTAAGAGAAGTAAAAGCTCTCTAGATCCATATTCTGGCAAGATCACACTACAGGACCTAATGAAGTAACCAAATGCTTGCACTTGTATACACGCACACACACACACACACACACACGTGTGTGTATGTGTGTACACAACAGGTCTTCTTTAGGTGGGACTCTCCTGACAAAGCTATCCTGGCACCTACCCACTGAATGACAGTGGTGATTCCTAGTAACTGCTAAAGACCATAACCACCCTCAGGTATTTCTCTAATGCCCTTTAGGGAACAGAGCCACCCCGGTTGAAACCCCTGTCGTGATGGGGACCTTAGCCAGGTGAAGAGGGGTTCACAGAACCCCAGAATGGCTCGGTGGGAAGGTTTGGCCCTTTAGGGAATTGTCAGGGCATCCTATCCCCCATCTTAAAAATGGACCAATTGGGAAGGAATTGTACTAGGCAGAACTGGGGGGCCACAACCCAAGTCTTCTCCTGGCAAGATTCAGTCAGCCTAGCTGTGCTGGGTGGGACTCCGGGCATCAAGCTGTCTCATTTCCAGGTCAGCCTCCCTGCTCTTGAAAATGCCCTTAGCAGGGGGGTAGGAGTGGGAGGCTGGCTGGATTCCAGCCTAAGGTGTGTGACAGGGGCCTTGGCCTCCCCTCTCCTTGGGGATGCCGGAGTTGCACACCTCTGGATCCCCCTACCCTCAAACAGCCATCCACTCTCCAACCTCTATTTTTTCCCAATAGTCAGCTGGGCATGCTGTTTGTGCGTGTGATGTGTGTGTACATGTGTATCTGTGTGTGTTTATTGTGTGGGCAGTGTGACCTAAGGGTGTGTGCTTGTGTTCACAAACACACATATGTGTATGCAAATACAGCCATAGTCAGTAGGTGAGTGCACACTGATTTGGGGTGTGCGTGAGCATGGTTTGAACTTTGTGTGTGAGTATGTATGTGCGTGTGTGTGTGCACGTGTGTATATGAGGAGGCTCTGGAATGTAGAACCTGGTGTTTATGTAAGCATGATAGCGTGCATTTTATTACGATATGCTCTTCTAGGTGCGAGCTGGATGTTTCTTTGCACAGTACCAGGGCAAGTGCATGTATGACCTGGGAAGGTTCTGCCCAGGTGTGCACGCAGGTTTGCCCCAGACCGTCTGTCTTGTTCATCCTCTATCACTGGTGCCTGCACAGTGTCAGTCACACAGTAGGCACTCAGTATGTACTTGCAGAAGTATTGAAGGAAGGAAGAAAGAAGTACCTTCCTTTGTGTCTGTATTTCCAGAAGGACTTTTTTCTCAGGGCCCTGAAGGCACATGATCTATAGGGTGAACAGGGACACATCCTCAGTGGTGGGGGTCTGAGTGACGGCATTCATTCTTGCTCATTCTGGCCAGGCCAGACGGTCCTGGTCTCAGATGGGGACACTTTGAGTAGGCAGAGGTCTCAGGAACCCACTGAATGAGACTGGGGTCTCAGAACCAGGACAACGGAGGGCTGGGTCGGTAACCTCACTGGGAAGCTGCCTGGAGGAAGAGTGTGAGCCAGGCCCCACACCCTCTTCCCTCTGTTCCCAGTTCAGGGTTTATAGCATCTTGGGATTGGGTGGGTGTGGTGTGGCTTGGCTAGAAAAGCTGTAGGCTAAGGATAATAATTCCATGAGTCCCTGGAATTCTCTGAAGGCAAATGCGTTTTTCCATTATTATATCTTTAACCCATCAAAGTGAGAGTGGGTGTTTTAACAGGTGAGCAAACTGAGGCCCAGGGAGGAAAACGGATGAATGCAGAGCCCACAGGAGGCTGCCTGGCTGGGCAGGACGCCCAGGACCGCCCTGTCTCCTGCCCAGGAGGTTCCAGGCAGATATCCTGAGTGGGAAACCAGAATTGACCCCACAAGCTCCATCTGGAGCCCAGGCTAGAGAGCTTCCCGGGAGTCTGCCCCTCCCTATTCTCTTACATTTCCCTGCTGAGGGCTGAAGAGGGGGCGTTGGAGGCTGGTGGGTGGGACTCCCAGAGTTCACCCCAGGGTGAGCTTGGAAGGGGAGCTCTGCAGCCCTCCGCCGCTGCAGCCTTCCCTCCTCCCTCGCACAGTCTGGCACCTGTTGGAACAACTTGGGTACAAATCTAGGAGGCCTAGAAGAGGAAGCTTCCTCCTCAAGGGAGGGCCTGAACTGTGGAGGGGGAAAGCCTGGCTCTGGTTTCTAGGGGAGAGGCTGGAGGGAAAGGAGGAAGGAATCTCTGTCCCACTGCAGAGGTAGCAAGGACTCCCGGGTACCAGTTAGGGAGCACCGGCTGGCACTCACCTGCCGCTACTGAGTGCCCAGGGGAGGCCAGATGTCTGGCGGGGGGCATTAAACAATGTGTTTGAGGTTTCACAGCTAGGAAGTGTCAGAGCCTGGTCCAGCACGACACCCTTATGCACTGTGTGTGTGTGTGTGTGTCTGTCTGTCTGTCTTGGAGACTGTGCCACTTGCCCAGGCATAGATCTGCGCCATTCTTTCCAACAGCTGCACAGTACTGCGTGGCATAAACAGACCTTAATGGACCTCTCCGGTTCCCTCTGGGTGGCCATTAGTTTGTTTTAGAACCCTTACTAATAAATCTTTGCTACCTCTACAAAAACGGTGACTTTGTGCCCCATCAGACTAATGAAAAATAATGCAGCAGCAGGGGTTTTACTTAATAGACCCAAGCTCCTTGTAGCTGTTAACTTGGTCAATCCTTGGCAAAACCCTCGAAGGTGGATGTGTTATTTTTGTCAGCCCCATTCTGCAGATGAAGAAACGGAGGCACAGAAAGATTAAGTGACTTGCCGAAGGTCATGCAGCTCACAAGTGGGCGGGCTGAGATTTGAACCCTGGGGGAGTTGAAGGATGAAGGTATAAGCTCCTGCCTCCTTGTCCCTTTGTCGCTGGCCATCTGTCTTCAGGCTTACGTGCTGGCACGCGGCAGGGGGCACATTCTTGGAGGTGGTCGTGCAGGTTAAGAAAGTACATTTATTTTTTGTTTAAGATTTAATTAATTTGTGACTGAGAGAGATACCAAGAGAGGGAACACAGCCATGGAGGAGCTGGAGAGGGGGAAGCAGGCTCCCCCTAAGCAGGGAGTCCGATATGGGGCTTGATCCCAGGACCCTGGGATCATGACCCGAGCCAAAGGCAGATGCTTAACGACTGAGCCACCCAGGTGCTCCAAGAGAGTACATTTAAATTCTGCTGTTGCTTGAGGGACCAGAAGCTGGCCAGGGAGTGTCCTGTGCATCCCTGGCTGAGGGAACGTGACCCCCCACCCTCACCCCACCCCCAGCCAGTGAAGCAGCTGCAGCTGGTCAGAACCCAAGAGGCTGGAGCCCACACTGGGTTCTTTGTCTTCAGTGGGAATCCTGCAGCCCACACAGCCCCTCTTAAGGACCCACTGTCCCAGCACCAGCAGGGCCTCCCGGGGGCCAGGCCCGGCTGGGAAACTTGGCACATAGGAGACTGCTTGGCTTCGGTGCCAAGTGGACATGCAGAGTCCACTCAGGAGTCATTCTCGCTGAAAAGAGACTGACGAGGCTGATGGCCACGTCCAAAGGGGTGCAGCAGCCTGGAGAGGCCTGGGGTCTCGGGTCCCAGTCCTGGCACTGTGTAGACCCTATCAGCTCCTGGTCTTCCATCCCCCCAGCCCCGGCTCTCTGGGCACCCATGTGCTGCTTTCACTTAGGAAGGGAACGCTTCCCCCTCCTCAGGCCAGCCTGCGGGCACCTAGGCCTTGCCCCTTGGGGGGGCCTCCTGGATTGCCCTTTGAGGAGTGGGCTTCCTCCACTGGCCTGGCCAGGCTCTCCATCCACACATCTGAGGCCCTAGAGCAGAAAGGCAGGAGTGCCTGCCAAGAGGGAGCCAGGCAACCCTCTAAGCACCAAACTGAGGGGATAGTTCTAGGTCCAAGGCAATCTCCCTGGCCCTGCCCGGCCTTCCAACAAGGGGCTCTTGACCGCTCCTTAACCCATCAGGATATGTGGAGAGAAGGGGTCCGGGGTGGGAGCGGGGAGAGGAGCTGGGGGCCGACCCTCCAAGAGAGAAGCCGTTGCTGTGAACCAAGGTCAGTTTCTTCGTGTCTGAAATGGGGAGACCAGCGCACCACGTCCCCCTGCCCGGGTGAGACAAGCCGTGAAGGTCGGTACCCAGACCAGTCATTTCCCAGGGGAAGCTGGGGCTGATAGCCCTGGCCCAGGGCCCAGGTGAACAGGTCCTGAAAGGCTTCTGAAGAATTCCTGCCAGCCTGTCGCCCTGCCCTCTTGTTGTACCCTTGGTCGTCCTCCCCTCCCCCCACTTCTGTTCTGCGTGCATTCCCTTAGTCAGAAAACCCCACAGAAAATCTCAAGGCTCTGAGGGCTGCCCTGGGGTAATCCCTTCCTCTTTGGGGGCCAGAGGGGGCATTCTGGAAGGGGTGGGCGAGTCTAGGGGGCCGGACCAATGAATGTCCTGTGTCTGGGGACCCATCTTCAGTTGGGGGCAGGAGGGACAGCTCCCTGCAGGGTGGGGCGCTGGGCAGAGAGCTCTGAGTGAGCCGCGTGCAGAGGAGGCGGTCCCGGCGTTTGCGGAGTGAATGAGCGACCTGCTCTGGGACTCAGAGCCCAGACCCTGCGCAGAAGGTTGCGGAGTGACAGAACCTAGTGGGGCATCTTCATCCCCTTTGCTCCTCCTCCTCACCAGCCAGTGGGGGGGGGGGCACCTAGGAGAAGGGGATGAGAGTGGGCAATACAAGAGCACTCTAGAGACTGTGCCCCTTCCTTCACTCATCCATTTGCCCGAAAAGCAGAGCTTTTGACTTACAGCGCGAGACTTATGCAGCAGCCATTTATTGAGTGCCTGTTGTGTATCGGGCCTGGGCTGAGCACTCTGCATGAATGAATGAACTCCTTCCAGCACCACAGGGGCGTGTGTGTGTGTGTGTGTGTGTGTGTGTGTATGTGTGCGCGCGCGCGTGTGTGCGGGAGTGGGGGCGGAGTTCCATTTTGCAGATGAGAATGTTGAGGCACAGGGAGGGCAAGGACTTGCCCACAGTGCAGACCATTTTGCCCCCGGATTCCAAGTTCTTGACCCCGCCCGCTGCGAGTTTCCCCCTCCTCGTGGATCCGGGCGGGAGTGGAAAGGGGTGGGGGGTGGGGGAGATCCGCCGGCACCGCCCAACGGCTCTGGGGAGGGGGCAGTGGCACAGGGTGTAGTCTGCAGAAGAGGGTCTGTAGCCCCGTGCGCCCCTGGTCGGGGGTGGAGGATAGCTGTTGGCCAGCACCCCGCGTGCCCCGCATCCCCCCTGCCCCTCTCCGAGGTCCCCGCTCGGAAAGTCCCGGGAAGCCCCCGCCCCCGGCCCGCGGGCGGCGGGAACAAGCGGCCCTTTCTGCGCGCGGCGGCCCCCGGCAGCTGGCCCGCGGCCCGCGGGGGCGCGGACAATCCCGGGGCTTGTGGCCGGGGCGGGGCGGCCCGAGTTGCCAAGGTGACCCGGGCGCGGGGAAGGCTGCCCCGGCGCGGCGCGGGCGGCGGGGCTGCCGGGCGGCGGCGGCACCATGAGCGGCCGGAAGCGCAGCTTCACCTTCGGGGCCTACGGCGGGTAGGTGCGCCGGGCGGGGGCGCCCGTGTGCGCGCGGAGGCCCCCGGGGTGGGCGGGCCGGGGGCGGGGGGCGGGGGGCGCCGCACTTGCGAGTCTGGGTTTGCGGGTGAGGGGAGCGCTTCGAGGGTGAGACCGCGTGTGTGCGCCTGTGGGTCCCGGCCGGCTGCCCGCGGACACCCGTGGACGCGCGAGGGCCCGGTGCGCCTCTGCGCAGGGCTGGGGTGCGGAGCCGGTGGGTGCGCGCCCCCGGGTCGGGGCGCGGCCCTGCAGGAGCCTCTACTTGGCCTTTGAAGTTGCTGGGCCCCTTAAGTGAGGCTTTGGAAGGAGAGAGCCTAGAAGCCATCAGCAGGCCCATGCTTACATTTCTCTGCCCAAACCTCCTCCTCCCGGGGCTGGGGCTGCCGGGGCTTGGAGACCTAGGGCCCTGGAGGCAGAGTGGTGGCTGGTCCGTCTTGGGGTCACCGTCCCTCCTGACCCCAAATGTCCACCTCCGAGGAGTGCAGCGTAGGGCTGGGGAGATTCTTGCCTTAGGCAGACTTGGTACATTGGAAGGAAGACCAGGTGCAGAGACTGGGGCCGGAGCCCCTTCCCTGGCCAGCCAGGTAGTTGGATGACCTTCCACCAGGCCCTGCCTCCTTGTCAGGGAGACACACAGGACCCGCCTTGGGGAGCAGAGCGGTTGGAACTCACATGTGTAAAGCTGCCGGGGCAGGGCAGGTGCTCTGGGAGGTGTGGGGGTGGTGTCCCAGGTGGCAGCCCTCACTAAATGCCCAGCCTCACCAGGGACCCTGGCAGAGGAGTTGTGGGGGTGGTCGGAGACAGGATCCCCTCTCTGGGGCCCTGCTAGCCTCCAGGCGATGAAAGGACTCCTGGTTACTGACACCGAGAGGCAGCCCAAGAAGTGTGGCTGGGGTCCATGGTCGGAGTCGGGACACGCCCTGACCTCTCAGGCCTCCCTTTCCTTGTCTGCAGAGTCCACATGAGCTGACCCCTAGGAAGACCCCAGCCCTGCCTCCTCCCCCTCTGGCAGAGTCTGGTTTGGTCCCCCTTCCTCATTCTCCTCTGGCCTCTGGGCAGGAGGCAAGAGTTGTTTGTTGTCCCAACAGCTGCCCAGTCTCTTGGCCCCCAGCTGGGCAGGAGGGTGGAACTCACCCCAGCCCTCCCCAACCTCAAGGTGCCCTCGGAGGGCAACATCCACACCCTCTCTGTGACGTCGGCCTTGGAGGGATTTGGGGAAAACAAAGTCTGGGGATAGCCCCTGAGCGCTGGGGCTCACGTTCTTCCTCTGGCCGTGCGATGAGGCCGGCAGGGAGTGTGTGTGTGCTGGGGGTGAGGTGGGACAGGAGGGTACATACGAGTGAGCTCTAGCTCTGGGATGGAGGCAGGCCGCCAGGAAAGCGGAGGGACGGTTCCTCCTGCCCCCCGTAAACCATAAACACCCACATCCTTCAATCCTGCCTGGGATTCCAATCCTGTCCCACTCCACCTGTTCCCAAACCCCCCATCTCGGCCACCAGCCCCTAGTCTGGTCCTGGGCCCCTGCTTCCCTACCCCTGTGCCCCCAATCCCGCCGTTTTTCCTTATTCTTCCACCCCACACCTTCCCATGGCCCTAACCGGACACTGCAGAGACCTCACCAGGTCTCTGCAGCCTGTGGGGGACTGTGACAGTGCATCGGCACCCAAGAAACAATATCTCCTCCGGGCCCCGCAGGCAGGGTGCTGGGTGAGTTGGGATTGGCCTGATGGGCTAGGCGGGGCTGGGGGAGAAGGGGCTGCCCCCTCATTTGCTGCCCCTCTTGCTGTGTTTCAGAGTGGACAAATCCTTCACCCCTCGCCGAAGTGTGTGGTGAGTACTGGGAGCTCTCAGGAGGGGCTGGGCTGCTTGGCTGAACCTCAGGGACACTCCCAAACCAGCCCCCCACCCTACAATGACAGACCAGACCGCCACCAACCCTGCGGCCACCCTACCACCCACCATACCAGTTCTTCCTGCAGCTGTTTTGCCCTACAGTTCTCTCTTGATCTCCAACTCGGAGTCACGAAAATCAGGTTAAATCTTAGTTCTGCCTAGCACCCATGTGACCTTAGTGATTCACTAACCTCTCTGACCTTCCCTGTTCTCATCTGTGAAATGGGGATTAAAATGGCCATTTAACAGAGGGTAAAATTGTAAAACAAACAAACAAAACACCTAAAAAACAAAAATAAGGCCTGCCATACTGTAGGCCCTCACTGAAAGTGCTTTCTTCCCTCTCTTCCCAGCTCATGGCCCCTGGGGGGCTGAGGGTGCCCTTGATCCCAAGTCCTCTAGTTCCGTCCCATACGTAGCCTTCACAACCCCCTCCTGCAGCCTGTTGCCCCAGTCTGAGGCTGCCCTTTCTTTGGAGGAAGAGGGGGCAGCTCTGTCTGCAGCTTCCCCAACAGCGAGGGCGGTGGGTGGAGGTGCGGCCTCGCCTCGGGATCCACAGCACCCCCGAAGCCCAGCAGGCGGGTGCCTCCCAGCTTCCCCAGCCCCAACAGCACATGGGCCCAGCTGGCTGCTCCCGTTACCACTTCAACTCCAGCGGGAGAGCTCGCGCTTCCTGTCCCTGCTGGGGACTTCCCAGGGTCCCCAGGCCCTGCAGTGTGCCCCCCACCCACAGCTACTAGACCACTCCTGTCTGGCACCATTGCCCCACCTGCTGCTGAGTCTCCCCAGGAAGCCACACCTGGGGTGGGAGGCACCCAGGTGCCCAGGCTGAGGTCCAGGACCTGCCCTTTTATTTTCCTTTGATGCTCTCTGTGCAGCCTAGGACCAGTCACTCCCCCTCTCTGGGCTGTATCTCCCGCTGCTGTGCCCAGTCAATTTGAGCCTCCAGTAGTGCAGGATCATATGCTAAACCCAGGGCAGGGACAGGGTAAGGGGAGATAGAGATAAAGTGAGGAAGACGCCATCCTTTTCTTCAAGGACTTCATTAATAGTGTTTTAGCAACAGCCACTTGTTAAGGACCTGCTGTGTACCCGGGTACTGGTAGGTGCGTGAACTGTATCATCTCACATAGTCGTTACCACTTCCCTGAGTTAGGAACTGTTATCTCTAATTACAGATGAGAACAGTGATGCACAGAGTGGAGGAAGTGACTTGTCCAAGGTCACACAGCTCTTCGGAGGCAGAGCTGCGATTTGAATCTTAATCTTCCAGACCCTGCAGAGCCCAGAGTCTTATGCATTCTGTCCCAGGGCCTCCAGACCACATGGTGGGTCTGACCCCTTGAGAGAGGTCTCGAAGATGGAGAGGTGACCCAGAACTCCTCTAGGGAGCCCTGAACAAAGCATCAGAGATGAGGGCCCAGGACTGATGGTAACTGACTAGCTGTGTGACTTTGGGCAAATCTCTTCCTCTCTTTGGGCCACAGTTGACAAACTTCTGAAATAGGATTTTGGAATCACGAGGATTTGGTCAGTCCCCAAAGTACCTTGGCCCACACCCTCCTCTCTGGAGATGCTGTCCAAGGTGCTAACCCCTAAGGCCCTCCCTTCTAAGCGGATTGCTTAGCTCCCAGCCTGCGCCTGGCATATAGTTACTGCTCTGTAAATGGCAGTCATTTTGATGATGAATTATGACTTTCTGGCTAGTCTGGGACTCACTTCTCTTGTGACCTGCATTTCTGATCAGTGGGAACACAGCCCCTGAGAGCACCATCTCCGTAGCTTTGCTCATATTTTCCCATCCCCTTGACATGCCCTCTCCTCCCTTGCCCACAAGCCCTCACCACACCTCCAGCCCTCCAGCCCACCTTTATCACTGTGCGTTGAGTGTTTTCTTTTCCGATCCCCATGTTCTTTCTCTCCTTGGAGTACCTCCCTCTGCTTATCATGCCTGTAGAGCCCACATGCATGCTCCTTCCTGGCATAACAGAAAGAGCATGGCCTTCAGAGTCTTGACAGGTGTGGACTTGAATCTGCCTCTGCCGCATGTTCATGGTGTGACTTTGGGCAGGTCGCTTCCCCTCTGTGAGCCCCACTTGCTGCTCAGTTAAGTGTGGAATTGGCTCTCTCCGTGAGTTGAATGTGTCGGTCTAACGCTGTGGTACAAAGCAGGCTCTGAGGCCCTTGAAAGCAGGGGTTCCTTGAGCTATTTTTGACTAAGGCCCATTTTCTACCATGAGTCACCAAAAAGCTGGGCTCTCATCTCCTCATGTCTCCGTCCTCCCCACAATCTTACACAGCTGCCCAAACCCAGGAAATGCTTAATAGATGTCAGTGGAGTTGAATTAAATGTGTCCAGAGTGGAACACTTGAAACTTTGTCAAGGCTGGGAGAGCTTCCTGGAAGAGATGTGGCTTCCTCCACCCCCTTTAAAAAAAGGATGAAGAAGTTGGGGCTTAGCTCAGGGAGCGGCGAGGCCTGATATAGGCCAGATGTGATCATGGCTGGCTTCCCCTACCCCCTGCCCCTCACCAGCAGGTTATCTGCAGTGGAGAAGCTCAGAACAGGTGTGAAGAAAGGATGAGGCCCGGTGTGAAGATTAGGAGCCAGTGGGATAGGGGGTAACTGTGGTTCTGTGACCTAACGGGGATTGGACATTGAAGGTGGATTCAGATGGCGGGACGAGGAAGGAGGTGGAGAGGCGTCAGGGTTGGGAGATGGCTAAGTAGAGTTGTGCAAGGCAGGGGTTCTGGAAGAGGACCTTAAGGCTAGGAGTTGGGCGGGGGGGGAGCAGGCAGGACCCAAGCAAGAACTACGTGCCAACAGCTTGTCAGACACTGTCTCAGGTGGTCTCGATTGTGATGACGGTATTGCAGATTGGCCTTAGTTTCCCCATTTTGGAGGCCAAAACCAAGACTGAGAACTGGCGAGGGCTGGGTTTGAATCCAGCCTTTTCTCCTGCCCGGGAAGGGGCCTTGGCCAGACGAGGGAGCCAAAGACATGAGAGAAGTTCTGATTACGAGGTGAGGGAGGAGAGGAGAATGCAATGACCCTGAGCACCCCCAGAGCAGGGGTCACTGCCCAGCCCCATGTGTCCCCCTGGGAAAGGCCATCTGGTGGCCCAGATATCTCCCATTGGCAGTGATGGTACCGATTGCTCCCGCATATGACGCTTTTCCTGGGTCTCGGACCCTGGGCCAAGCACTTCAGCTTAATTATCTCATTCCCTCCTTGGGCCAGCTTTACGCAGCATGAGGCGATTCCCATCATTTCCCCATTTTACAGATGAGGAACCTGAGGCTCAGGGAGGGGCTGGAGCCAGCCCAGAGGCGCGCAGCGTGTGATGAATCCAGACTGGCAGTGCGGTCAGCCTGGCCCTGCAGCTACAGCCCTTGCTCTCTTGGATGCTGCATGTGCTGAGTGGGAGGTCGGGGTGGGTGGTCCCTGTCCTCAGGTGGCTCCTCTCTGTAAGCACTGAGCTGGGAGCCCGGGGGGGCCTGTGTGCTGCTGCAGGAAGCATGAGGCCGGCCTCATTAGTGGCTCTGAAATGCCAGGCAGGCACAGCCCGCTGGGCCTCCACATCTATTATGCATCTGGTGGGCAGGCCCCCGGTGGGCAGCTGGCAGAGCACACGGGGAGCCAGCAGCTGCTTCCTGAGCCCACACCTGCCACCATACCTCTGGGCAGGGATTCCCCCAAGGCATGCCGAGGCAATCTCCTGCCTCATTCCCCCGGCCCAACTTGGGTAAGGGAGTCCCACTGGGGACAGAGGCGTGGATGCTGATGACCCTCTTGTTAGCCTGCCCAGCCCAGCAGCCGCTTCTGAGCGAGGCTGGGACCTCGACTGCCCTGAGGGTCACTTGGGGCTAGGGTGGGCAGGGGCCGGCTGCAACAGGGTCTTCCGGGCCCAGGCTCCTGGCTGCACAGAATCTCAGAGTGGTGAAGTTGTGGTCATTTATTCGTTCAGCCACAAAAAAACTAGCAAGTGACTTCTGTATGCCAGGCACAATTCTGGGGACAGCAGGAAATGAGACAGGCCCAGTCCTGGTCTTCAGAGAGCTTGGTGCGGCCAGAAAGTCACCTCTTGAAGCCTCAATTTCCTTGTCCATAAAACGGGGACTAGAGGAGACAGTCTATAAATAGGTAAGAAATGAACCATGATGGTTGTGCTGAACTTTAAGGAATATATATATATATATATATATATATATATATATTTTTTTTTTTTTTTAAGATTTTATTTTATTTATTTGACAGAGAGATACAGCAAGAGAGGGAACACAAGCAGAGGCAGAGGGAGAGGGAGAATCAGGCTTCCCTTTGAACAGGGAGCCTGATGTGGGGTTGGATCCCAGGTCCCTGGGATCATGACCTGAGCTGAAGACAGATGCTTGATGACTGAGTCACCCAAGTGCCCCTAAGGATTTTATATTTAGCAACCTCCACAGCCAACATGGGGCTTGAACCCATAGCCCTGAGATCAAGAGTCTCATGTCCACCGACTGAGCCAGCCAGGTGTCCCCAGCTGTGCTGAATTTTATTTATTTTTTTTTTTTTAAGATTTTATTTGTTTATTTGACAGAGAGAGATCACAAGTAGGCAGAGAGGCAGGCAGAGAGAAAGAGGGGGAAGCAGGCTCCCTGCTGAGCAGAGAGCCCGATGTGGGACTCAATCCCAGGACCCCGAGACCACGACCCAGGCCAAAGGCAGAGGCCCAACCCACTGAGCCACCCAGGCGCCCTGTGCTGAATTTTAAAGCAAGGGTTCATGCTACAAAGAGCTGATCCTTAGCTAAATCTTACTGTGTGCCGGGCTGTGTTCCAAAACACTTTTCATGGATTGATGGATTTAATCTTCACAACGGGCCCACGAGGGAGCTACTGTTATTACCCCCCGTTTAGGGCCGAGGAAACTGAAGCAGCAGGGGGGTCAAATAGCGTGTTGAAGGTCTCTTGGCAAAAACTGAAATTTGCACCTAAGCAGCCGGGCTCCGGTTTGCCTATCACCCTGGGCGGTACGGCTGAAGGATGATGCAGGGAGTCGTGAAGGGCCTTCCTGAGGGGGTAGCATTTGAACCCAAATCTGAAGCATAAGAGGAGCCGGATGTGAGAGGAGTTCCCCGGAGGGAAGAGGCATTCTTGACAGAGGCAACAGCAGGCACAAAGGCCCTGAGGCAGGAACAAGCTTCGGGTGTCTTGGAAGCAGGGAGGAAGCCAGTATGGCTGGAGGGATGAGGGAAAATGAGGTCGGGGGTAGGTGGGGAGAGCAAGGAGGGGGGAGATCCGGCAGGGCCTGCTGGGAGTTTGGGTGTAATGTCAGTGACTGACCGGCAGAACGATTGAGTCTCAGACTCCCGGCTATGTAAAATCTTAGAATCAGAGAATTTGGGCCTTCTGGAATCTCTGGACATGAAAGAGACCTTTGAGATACCCTCCTATGACCTCCCACCTAGCAAGAAGGCCTTGCTTTGGTTCATGACCCCTTTGAGTATCGGAATGAGGTTTTGGGGGTCTCCTGAGAAAAATATACTTTCATTTTCAAGACCTCCTGAAGCCCACCATCCCTCCTTAAGACCATCATGACCCCCAAGCAGCTCCTTGACTAGCTCTTCCTTGCTCACTCCTAGTGACAGGAGGCTCACTCTCCTCGAAGTAATCCATTCCATATTTGGATATCAAAAATCTTCCGTGGGGCGCCTGGGTGGCTCAGTTGATTAAGCGACTGCCTTCGGCTCAGGTCACGATCCTGGAGTCCCGGAATCGAGTACTCCGTCTGGCTCCCTGCTTGGCGGGGAGTCTGCTTCTCCCTCTGACCCTCCCCCTTCTCACGCTGTCTCTCTCTCTCTCATTCTCTCTCTCTCAAACAAATAAATAAAATCTTTAAAAACATAAAAATCTTTAAAAAAAATTCTTCTAAAAAAAAAAAAAAAACTCTGTACAACCAGTTGCCAAAGCCTAGATATAGCCTCGGGGGTCTCCAATCACCCAAAGTGGCCCTTTAATGAGATAAGGACAGAGATCCTATCTTCCAAGTCTGTTGCTTCTGGACTCAACAGCTACTTGTTCCAGTCCATGCTCATTTTCATCCTCTGCTCAGCAGCTCTTGCAGGCCTTAAGGACCTTTATCTTGGGACGCCTGGGTGGCTCAGTGGGTTAAAGCCTCTGCCTTCAGCTCGGGTCATGATCCCAGGTCCTGGGATCGAGCCCCGCATCGGGCTCTCTGCTCAGCGGGGAGCCTGCTTCCTCCTCTCTCTCTGCCTGCCTCTCTGCCTACTTGTGATCTCTGTCTGTCAAATAAATAAATAAAATCTTAAAAAAAAAAAAAAAGACCTTTATCTTACTCTAGGGCCAGGTGATGGCCCCTTCTAAAGAAGGCCATTTCTTTCTGGGGAGGTGGGGAGCTCCTGGGAGAGAGCCCAGACCAGAAAGACCCCCCCTCTTCCAAGGAAGAGCCCCTCCAGCTTAGGAGACAACAGAAGATCCCTTCCAGATGGGTTTTGGTCCAAGGACTCCCGCTGTTTTCCTGTGGGATCTTGGGCAGTGAGTCCCCATCTCTGGCTACTTTCCCCTTGCCTATCTTATGCACAGTGAAGAGACAGAAGAGGTCCTTAAGGGCACTTGCAGCTCTAAGGTTCTCCGTCTGGTGGGCCCTGCTCGCCTCTACATCCCAGCAATGCTCAGACTCAGGTCCCTGTGTAGGGGGTGCATGGGAAGACTTGGGTTCCGTTTTTTGGCAGCCCTGACTTCAGATTCCAGCTTCAGTTTTTCTTACTTGCTGTGTGACCTGGCAGACGCCAGTCCACCTCTCTGAATCTCAGATTGTCCATAACAGTGAGAACTGTATTGCTTACCCCACGGGAGTCTTAGAATGAAATAAGTTCAATGTGTGTCCTCAGTGGATGTTTTCCCTTTTACCAAGCGTTCGCATTTTAAGAGAAAAGCCTCATTCCACCAGAGAGAGACTCAGTAAGATTCTAATACTAAATTTGAGGCACTATTGAGGTAGTTTGGTTGAGAAGTAGTGGTTGTAATGGGGCCTTTTATAATATTCCCAAATCCCTTAAAGGCTTTCCTCAGTTCAGGGTCTCCCCCAAGGCAGTCATTCATTCATTCAGCAAATTAACTCAGCAAATATTTAGCGTGGGGATGCCCTCTGACGGCTAGCCAGACACTGGGGATGTGACTGACATTGGAGATGAGACAAACAGGAAATGAGGAAAGAAGTGGTTCTACTGGGGGTGATTAAGTGTCGATTGGGAAGATACAGGGAGTCTGAGAAGGACTCCTCCCCCACACCTAGGAATCAGGAGAGGCTTCCTGGAGGAAGTCGCACAGCAGCACTGTGGAGGGAGAAAAGTACGTGATGGCCTGTGCCGGACACAGGACAGAATTGGACCTGGCAGCTGAAGGTGGGAGGGGTAGCCATCAGGTCATATCCTTGGAAGCCCTACCGTGACTTCCTGTGGGTGCTCCTGAGGGTCTGAATCCCCAGGGTCCCCTGCCCTCCTTCCTGCTCCTGGAACTGCTCTATGCTGTGCTGTGTGTGGTGTAAGTTTGCTTCTCTGGGGCTCATTTTTTTCACCTGTAAAATGAAGAAAACAAAAGCACCTCCTTCGAAGATTATTGTGGGGACGAAATGAGATCATGTGTGACAAGGTGGAAAGCTTCCGCTGGCCTGGAGCCATGGCAGCGATCGTGGTTATTGCCATGTCATCCTTATGTGCTGGGCCCTGCAGAGGGAGGAGACGGTGTGAACTCTGGCGTCTGGAAGGAAGCTCACCGGCTGCCAGGAGGGGAGAGCTGCGTACACGCGAGCACGCTCTCCAGCCGTCCGCACCAACCTGGACTGGCCCTAAGAACACTGGCTGATGCAGCCAGACATTCCTGCACAGTCCTGGCTGGGGGGCCTTGTGTAGTGGCTGCCCTCGCTGATCTGTGGTTTCTTCCTTTGTTCAGTGGGATATCCACAGTCCCCATGTGAGCGACAGGGAGAGTGATGACAAGGTGCTTTGGAAGGGCTAGCCAGTGCATCTGCTTCAAGCTGCACCAGCTTCTGGGCCCAGGTGACCTGGAAAAACATAACCCTCCCTCTCTGAGGCTTGTTTTCCTGCCTATAAGATGGGAAGATTGACTACAAAAACATTCCGACGTGCTGGGTTTCTAGTAGAGTCAGATAGTCGCTAAACTTGACTGGGTCTGTTTCACTGTGTGATCTTGGGCTAGAGACTTAATCTCTCTGAACCTCAGTTCCCACATCTATAAATAGGGACAATCTTCACCTCACAGGATTCTTTTGTGGCTTCCATTAGCCATTTGTTCATTCAACAAATATTTCCTGAGACCCTACTGTGTGCCAGGTAGTGTCTAAGATTTGGGGACACAGCAGCAAGTCTCATGGTCATGGTGTCTGGCCTTGTGCAGGTTACCTCGCAGTGCAGAAGACAGACGCAAAATGAGCTAACAGACAAACTGGGTTGTTTCAGATGGGTAATGGGTAATGAGTGACAGGGTGGGTGGGAAGGGGTCTTCCTTGGCTAACAGTATGAGGGAGGGCCTCTGGAGGCCTGAGTGCGAAGGAGCTGGCCATGGGAAAGGGAGTCCAGAAAGAAGGCAGAGTGAGTGAGTGTAAAGGGTTTGAGGCAAAAGCAATATTCCCTGCCCCACCCCAAATCTGGAACATTCCAGATCCTCTCCTGGCAGCAGGTGGAAGGCAGCTGAGCAGCCAGGGGCGTTGGAGGCCTACCGTCTCTCAGATCAAGAACTGCTGCTCACGAGGCAGGTCAGGGGGAGGGGGCGGGCGTTCTGGGCAGGCAGGCAAGACCAGGCTTGGGTTGGGCCTTGAGTGAGCAGAACGTCCTTTGAGCTCGCAGGGGTGAAGGCCTGGACCCACCCGGCCACCCTCCGGCCAAGACATATTCTGGGGTCTGGCACAGAGATCCTGGGCAATTCGGGGAGAGGTTGGGGGCAGGGGAGCAAGGGAACTTACACTTACTTCCTCATCCAAGCCAGCCTGAGTCTGGGCACTGGCCACAAGTGTCTCGGCCAGAACTGGCCCACCCACGGGGCCAGAGGCTCTTTGGGATGACCCCCCCCCTCGTATGCACATGTGCACGCACACAGACACGCACACGGTTTCCGTACTTAGGCTCATGGACTTGCCTCCTGTCCAGACAGTGTTGTCATTAGCAGAGAGTTACATCCATACACGGTCCCTCCTGGCACAGAGCCTCACTGAACATCGACTGTGTGCTAGGCCCCCAAACAGATCCGGACCTCACCTGAGGAAGCTCCATTTCTAGAAGGAGAGATTGGCAGTGATGGAGGTCACAGCAGGACACGTGCAAGACAAACCAGTCCATCCACGAGGGTTGCACGCTTCTGCAGAACCCTCCAGGACAGGGTTCTGGAGAAGCGGGTCAGGGGAGGGGCGGCCTGAGCCAGTGTGAGGCAGGGGTTCCGCAAAGCCTGGAGAAGAGGGTACCACCTGCGGGGAGATGGGGGAAAACGGGGCGTGTGTGACAGGTAGGGGGTGTGGTGTGTGCGCAGAGGCCTCGTGGGCCGCGTGAGGAGCCACAGGGGGGGCTTTGAGGCTGGTGGATGACGCTAGAGATGCGCACCCCCACACGGCCCAGACACGAACGCTTTCTCTCCCACCCACATTTCACGTTCCTGCCAGGCCTGCCTCGACATCCTCCCCCACGGAGACACACACCCTGTCGCACCACCAGGCAGAGCTGCAGAAAACTCTGAGCTGGCTTCTAGCAAAAGCGTCAGACGTTTGCCCCGCCAGCTCGCCAAGTGCGAGCGGCAGGGCGCTCTGACTCAGCTGGGACCGACCTTTGTCCCTGCCGCTGGGCAGGGGCATCACCGTCCCCTGCACGTGGCTGGTGGCTTCCAGCTTGGGGAGCACGGCGGCTGGCATCCTCTCACTGAATGCTCCCAGCAACCCTGCAGGGAACAATCAACACCGTTTGGCAGCTGGGGAAACAAGCTCCAGAGAGGTCAGGTGATGGGTCCCAGGCCACACAGCTAGAGTTTGACATCGTGGGAATCTGAACGCAGGTCCACCTAACCTCTAGATGTGTCCAGTGGCCCGTCCAGACTCGGGCACATGTGGATGTGCATGTCGCCTTTCCAGGCTCTTGTGGAACATGTGGCAGACAACCTTCAATGACAAATTCTTCCAGAAACAGGTCGATCAACATGGAAAGCTACTTAGGGCCCCAGTGTGTGCCCACCTGCCCAGGGACCCTGCAGCCTCTGTGGGGTAAGGTCAATGGTAGGACTGAACACCTGCCAGCCCGCCAGCCGGGGGCAGATCAGGGCACAGAGCTGAAGCCTGGAGCTCGGACTCTGCATTTGCATTTGCAAATAAGGCAGACAGCCCTGTCTCCCCCCAAACCCCAGTAGGCTAACCCCAGCTGGCCTGGCTCCCAGGACATGACAGCTGAGGTCCTGGGGCATGGCCCTGTGCCCAGCTGCCTGGGCTGCTTTTCTCCAGTCTTGTCCCTTCCCTGACTGCAGAGAAGGCTGCCTAATGCGTAACGTAGGGGGAAAAGCATGGGCTTCAGAGTCTGTCAGAACTGGGGGTACAGCCCAGCTCTGTGACTCCTGACCAGGGGACTCTGGACATCGTCCTTAAGCTTCCTTCTCTGTCAGCTTCTCCTCCTTAGAATAAGGAGTGAAGAGTATCTACTTCAGGATGCCTGAGACAGGTAGGAGTCGGCTACTCCAAGAGCTGACTCATAGTCAGTGCTGATTTTCTTTTTTCTTTTCTTTTCTTTTCTTTTTTTTTTTTTTAAGATTTATTTACTTATTTGACAGAGAGAGAGAGAGACAGAGAGAGAAGGAACACAAACAGGGGGAGTGGGAGAGGGAGAAGCAGGCTCCCCGCTGAGCAGAGAGTCGATGCGGGGCTCTATCCCAGGACCCTGAGATCATGACCTGAGCCAAAGGCAGAGGTTTAACCCATTGAGCCGCCCGGGCGCCCCTCAAGTGTTCAGATTTTCTTAAAGAGATCTTTTCTCCCCCCAATTACAAAAATAATAAGTGTTCATCATAAAGATCCAAAAAATGCAGAAAAATATATCTCGTAGAAGGCAGGCGTGCCTAGTGGTCCTGCTTCCCATAGATAACCCACGTGAACTTCTACATTTCATCTTTAATTTTTACAAGTGAGGTTTTTGTTGGGCAACTTGCTTTTTTTTTTCCCCCCTTAACTTAAGGATATGCCTCAAACCCCTTTTTCCATCTGGACAAGAGGTCTCCTTTGTGATCAGTGCATGGCCGTCCATGCTTTGCGTGGGCCTTGAGGCTTTTATCCAGACTCCCTTGAATGGACGTTGGAGGTGGCGTTCAGATGTTGGCCCCTGCAGACGCTGCCGCCGGATGTCATCTGTTCGTATGTTTTTATACATGTGGGGATAAATGTCTAGAAATGGAGGGGCCGGGCCGAAGAGTATACACATTTTCGTCTGTAACAGGAGCAGCCCAAACCCCTGCAAAGAAGTGATAGCGAGCAACGGGCCCCCACAGATCTGGAAAAGTCCGCGTCTCAAAATCAGGAGAATTTACCCACCACCTCCGCCACGACGTGGGAGGCGCCTGGGAGGTCCCCTCGTCCAGCTGCACCTTCCCCCTACACCTCCTGTCCCTGCACCTTAGGGAATCTCCCCACTACACCCCTGTGCGGCCCTGTCTGGCTTTGCTCAGGGCCTCGCATGTTGGTTGTTTCGCTCTTGGGCAGCTCCAGTCGGCCTTCGCCCAGCTTCCAACCAGGCCTCCTGCCTCGGTCCTCAGCAACCCACATAGAAAGGGAAGAAGGAAGAAAGGAGGAGAGAAGGAAATATTCAGGGTTAATGCTGATAGTCTTCGCCTGGACGAACTTGTTCAATCCACCTGAACCCTTTGGAGGCAGACACTGTCGTTATTCCCGTGGCATAGATAAGGAAATTGAGGCTCAGAGATGTTGAGTAACTTACCCAAGGTCACACAGACATTAAGTGGCAGAGCTAGGGTACAAACTCAGGCCATCTGGCTCCAGAGCCCACACCTGTGATGCTACACTGCTTCTTCAGGTGGGAGCCTTGTGACTTATTGAGCACTTACTGTATACTCAGCTCTAGGCTAGTCGGACTATGCATGGAACCTCTGATTTATTCTATACAAGCACCCGGCAAAGTAGGTCTTACCATTTCCTGTTGCAGATGAGGAATCAGGCTCAGAGAAGAGAAGCAGCTTGGAGGAGTCGACCCCCTCCCCAGCTCCCCCCCCCAGGGCAGAGTAAGCCCACCAGGGTTCTGGTGCCTCTCTTTGTCTCATCCTCCTAGCCATCCTGCTGGAGGATGTCAGACCTGGGCCTTAGCACCGTCTAATCAGAATCCCAGTTCCCCATGGAATCGGCTTGAAGAGATCGTGATCACTTAATCCTGTCCACGTACTGATTTATAGGCAAAGCCAGGGCTCCTCCTTGTCACCTGTGCTTAGGACATGGCGACCCTGTCCCTCTCTGAGGGGGTTTCACCTTGGCCTGGCAGGGACTTCTGCTCACCAGCCTCGCCTGGGGCCCACGAGGGCGCGACCCCACCAGCTAGGAAGGGAGAGGGATGGACTAAACAAGACCCCAGCACACTAAGGTTCTGTGTCAGGGTGCTGGGACCCAAGGAGTGCCGAGAACAGCTAGAGAACAGTGGGCCGGGTGTCCCCGGGGCTTTGCTTGGAGGTGGGGGAGGCTGGGCTCACCCTGCTCAGATGCCAACACCCCGACCGCTGTCTGGCCCAGAGCAGGGGGGCAGGACATGAATCCTGAACAAGTGACTGAGCGTAGGGGTGAAGGTCAAGTGGGGGAGGGGGCAGATCCGTGTGACTGAAGGAATGCGTGGGGTGCAGAAAAGGGAGACCAACCCCCTGGGCAGCAGAGGCGGGGAAGGACAGTGAGGTCAACGAGGAAGGGGGAGTGTAGGTGGCATTGGGCCCCAGCCCACAGGTGCTGGGAAGGGCCCAGCTCAGTCTCCCTGGGCACTGGGGGTGGCAGCCTGTGGCAGGCCCGTCAGGAAGGCCCGTCTGTGCCTACCGGCTGAGGGTGGAGCAGCGAGTTGGAGCAGCACCTTGGGCAAGCGGCCACCGCCATCCTGGCTTCTAGTTTCTTCCACGTGGACCGGAGGAGATAACGTTCTCTGCCTTAGGTGCTTTGTAAGGCTGTTGGCAAGGTCTAGCACGAAGGAGGCGGTTTGCGGACTGTAAAGTACCAGGCTGGGTCAGCAGCTGTTGTCATTACCACGGCAGGAAGAGGCCCTGTGCCTAGGTCATCTCGGTGTCACTCCTCCCCCCTGCCCCAAGTGCAGGGAGGAGTTCATCCCAGGGAGGTGCAGGGCGGGGGGGGGGGGTCACGCCTAGGCCACGGCGGAGCTCTGGACACCTGGGCAGGGGAGGGGCTGGCAGGCAGCAGGTGGATGGGAGGCCCAGGCTCTAGGTGCTGTACCCCCAGGTGGGGGCCGGTCCCATGACCTCCTTTTGGGGCTGCCAACCTGTTGTTTGCTCAGGAGGCCACCTCCTGGCCCGGCTCCGGCATCCGGGTGTCTTGGCGCTCAGCCAGCATGGAGTGAGGGTGGGGGCCCATGTGCCGCCTTCCTGCTCACCCCCTCTGCCCAGCCTGCAGACTGAAGCCTGCTCCTTCCACTCCCAAGGGGGCCCCACCATGCTACCTCTTGGAGGTTGTGGGACCCTGGCCCATCTAGCAACCTCTCCGAGCCTCTGCTTCCTTATTCTGAAAGGCTGTGACAGTCCCTCCATTAGGGTTGTCGCTATAAGGACTACATGACATCACAGCGCCTGGCACCTCCACCCCCACGCTCCCTCTTGTGTCCTGGGAGAGGTCAAAGGTGCCTGGGGAAAGGAGAGCCAGGAGTGGCCATGTCTGTGTCTCTCCCCTCCCTGGGCCTGGCCTCGGAAACTTGCTCGCTGGGCTGCCCCTGGCGCCACCTTCCCTGGCATCTTGGCAAGGGCAGGGGCAAGCGGGGGGGGGTGGGCCATGCCGGGTGGTTGAACACTGGAGACAATGGGCCTCTGTGGCCCACAGGGGAGGGGACAGTGTCAGGGAGTCTCTAGTCTCCGGTTTCAGGAGATTAGAGTCCCCTCAGACCTGACCATGGCTGGGAGACAAGGGCAGCCCCCACACTCCATCCAGAGGGCCTCCCTCAGGGGCGTGAGGACCCACAGGAGTAGCCCCCCACACCTGCTTTTCCTCTGGGCCCTCTGCAGTCCCCCATGTCAGCTACCAGCTTGGGAAACCATTTGGTTTCATGGAGCCCAGGGAGACTCAAGGGACCCCGACTTCCGGTGACCAGTGCCCGGCTGGGCTGGACCACTCAGGCGCTGTGCTGGGCTAGCCCCCTCCCCACCCCAAGTCCCTCTCAGCCCTGTGTTCTCTGGCCAGCTGAGGACCCGCTCTGCTGGCTGGTTTCCCAGCTTGTGTGTGTGCTGTCCAGCACCTGCCTGGCTGCCCTGCTCCCAGTCGCAGGTTTCCTGCCTTGATGGTCATATGTTACCTGCTAGGGCCACCAGAGCCTCACCCCTTTAAGAGGAACTTTAAAGCACGAATAGTTCACCAGCCCCCAAAGAAGGAAAAGGGAGCCCCCAGCAGAGGGAACGGTGTGCAGAGGCTCAGCAGTGAAACACTGTGTCTTGTTTGGAAAACAACTTGCAGCCAGGCCAGGCTAGGCCAAGGCCACTGGGGCAGGACAGGAAGCGGGTGTGTGTGGAGAAGAGGCTGGGACAGTCAGCAGGGGCCACTCCCACCGGGGGACCTCCATCCAGCAGGTCTCTTTGGGTGGCCACAGGGCCGAGTCATACCCAGAGGACAGCCCAGCCACTGAGCTAGTGCCCTGGAAGTTCTCCAGGAGAACGGCTAATATGGCTAATAATAATAATAGTAATAATAATAATAGCAAATGCTTCTCTAGTGCTTCCTCTACTCTGTGGCTCACAGCAGCCTTGTAAGGAGGGATGTTATCTCTCATTTTGCAGAGGAGGAGAAAGGACTCTCCTACCAACTCTCCAGCTGGGGGGGAAGCAACCCAGGAAGGCATCTGGCAGCTTTCCTCCACCTTACCTAGCTCCCTCCACCGTGCCTCGATCTGACTTGCCCTTTGGCCATGGACAGACCACCCTGAGATGCCCCTGCCGCTACCCCAGTGTGGCATCTGGAGCCCTGGACTGATGGAAGGCCTGGGTTCTGGCCCCCAATCTGCTTCTGCTTTGCTGGATGACCTTGAGGTGGTGGTTTAAGCTCTCCAAGCCTTGGTTTATCCTTCTGGGAATTGGGGATCCTAGCGACTGCCTTATCTCCCACTCCAGTTCCGCTGAGACTCCCAGGAGTGAGCAGATAAAGAGCACTTTTGAAAAGTACAAAGAGCTGTACTCACGACAGTGAGATTATTATTGTTACCTCGATGTGGAGATAAGGAATGGGAGGAGGAGCCGTGACAGTTGCCAAGAAACCCGGGAGCTGTCAGCAGCGGCTTCCGGCCGGGCCCATCCCACTCAGGAGCTGGGCCACGGGGCCCTTCCTCCACCCTCCACTCCCCCCCACCTCCCGCCGCTGTGCCCTTTCTCTGGGAGAGATGGGTGCTCCAACACAGTGGGGAGCTGGGGCCAACTGGCTGGCGGCCACACACCTCTAGGCCCTGAAGGTGACCCTGGAATGTGCCTGGTCCAGACGCCAGCTTGGATCAGGCTTTCTGTGTGACCTTGGGCAAGTCACCTTCTCTCTGGCTGCCACCTTTTCCTGTGCCCAGGTGTCCTGTACCTGGAGGTGGGTGGCCAGGCCAAACAGGGCAGGACTGGATCTAGGCCCGAGAAAGATGCTCGGTTGTGGCTGCTGGGCCCAGGGAGGGCTGGGAAGTGATTGGGAGCCACGGCTGGGTGACTGGACTGAGGTCCTGGGTTGAGAGCAGCTATGATGTATGTAGTGGAAGAACCTTGGGCTGGAGTAAAACTTCTGACCTGCCCTTTCCCTGGTGTGACCATGGACTTGTCACTTAACCTCTCTGAGGCTTGGTTTTCTTATCTGGAGAAGAGGTGGATAATATCCAACCTCACCAAGTTGCCATGGTGTTCAGATAAGATAATAGACTGTAGAGTGCTGTGCAGATATGACTTTGGTCATAGCATGGGGAGAGGAAAACAGAGGAGAGTCCCCATGTCCCAGCCCACTCCAGGCACACACACACACACACACACACACACACACCAACTGCTGCTCGTAGAGGGAGAATACAAAGCATTTGAAGCTGAGCTAGGCCAGAGGGTCAGGGAGATTTGCAGAGAGGTGCTGAGGGGCAGACCTCAGGTGAACAGAATGATGAAGACCAGGAGGAGACAAGGGTAGGCTAGAGATGGGGGAGGGATGGAGAAGTTCAAGTTCAGAAGATGGAGGGAAATGGCTAAGTTGGGGGAGGTCTGTAGAGGCAAGAGGCAGAAAGGAAGTGGGGGGGGGTAGAAGCTGGGGGGTGAGGTGGGTATGAGGTGAGAGGGAGGCTGACAGGGGACATGGCAGGGGAGTGGGTGGGGAAGAGGCAGGCTGAGTTTATTCATCTTTGCCAAATGATTTATTGAGGAACTAGTGTCTACTCAGAGTCAGTAGAGTGTCGCATTAGGGCACCTAGACTCAGATCCTCTGCGTTTCATTTACTGTCGGTGTGATTTGGGACAAGTTGCTTAACCAGTCCGTGTCTTAGTGCCCTCCTTTGAAAGAGTGAGTCCAAGCAAAGCAGTTAGAGCAGAGCCTGCCCGGGGCACCTGCGCCCAGTATCAGCCTCAGCTGCCCTCGCTGTTACTGTTACCACTGCCTCCCTGATGCGAGCGGCTGGGTCCGCCTGGGCTGTGAAGCTCAGATCTTGGGCTCTGGAGGGACACACCTGGATCCCAACGCCTGCTCTCCCTCCTTCACCGTGTGACCCTGGGCAGGTTAACACACCTTGCTGCACGTCAGCGTCCCCGTGTGTGAAGCAGGCAGCTTTCTAGCACCTGCCTCCCTGGGTTGCTGTGTTAATTAAGTGGAATCCTACAAGGCACAGGTGGGCTGTGGCTTTCGTGATTACTGTCCTTCTGCTCCCTCAGGGCTGGGACGGATGGGGGCAGGGAGGGCCCAGAGCCTCCTGCTCTGTTCCCGTGGTGGAGCCCCTCAGTCTCCTTGCCCTTTAGGACCTCAGCAATGACCTTGTAGGTGGAGGAGGTAGTTGCCTAACTAACAAGGGGGCTGGGTACTGCCTGGGAGGGGCCCACTCTAGCCAGCCAGGAACTAGAGAGTCGAGGGCCTTGGGGCAGGGTCCCCAGTGGAAGTCAGATTTTCCTCCACCTTTGTCTTGAGACACCCCCCTAGTCCTGTGCCAGCATGAGCAGTCCAGCGTGGAATGGGTACCTGGACATGATGGAGGTGAGATGGGTATGAGGTGAGAGAGACAGAGGGTTCTGGAAGGGCAGGATGTTAGGGAGCTATTGCGGGACTGACCTGCAGCGGGACACTGCCTGAGCCTGGTGGCCTGGGAGGGGCAGACAGAACACCACCATCCGAATAGCTCAATGGTGGGCAACAACCTCCACTGGGAAGCCAAGGCCACATGAAGACCACTGTCCCCATGTCCCCAACATTACGGGGACCCAGCTTCCCCGGGGGCTGCAGCCCCAGCACTTCCTGGACCGGGGGCAGCCTCTGTTCTCCATGCCCCTGGCACTGACCTTGCCCAGTCAAGGGCGTGGGCCTTACACTCGGGCTCTGTCTCCCACCTGCTAGGGGAAGTGGCTTCATCTCTCTGAGCTCCAGGGTCTCCATCTCTAAAAACAGGGATAAATAATGCCAGTGTTGCAGCACCATGGGGAAGATCCAGGCCCATGACCTGGGGCTTGACAAAGAGTCCTCCATGGAATTTGCCTGGGCCGTTTCTGTGGGCCTCCCCCTACTCCTCTGGGTCCAGTCTCTCCCCAGCACGCCTGGCAACCTGTAGGGACCGAAGTTCAGGCTGTTTGCTCGCTCCACAAACCCCCAGTGCCTCCCTCCTGCCAACCTCCATCCACTCAAGGATTCATTCAATTATTTACCCACTCGACCAATACTGAATAAGACCCTAAGTCGGGGACCCAGAGTTCACCATGAATGAATGAATACCAAAGAGTTCATTGAGTAAAGACTTACTAGCTACCTAGGCTCTATGAGATTTTTTAGAAGCAGAGGCTGGGAGGGGTGTGTCACTGACTCCAGGTCACACAACAGGTAAGTGCCTGGAAACACCTTCCTCACACTGATGCCAAAGCTTGCAATGCCACTGCGACTATCTCTGGTTTTCTGGATCAAGCGCTGCTTAGTGTGGGCCCCTCTTTAAAGAAGCCAGCAGCCCTGAGAGGCCAAGAGGCATCTGATGTGTGCGGCGGGGCTGTGGACAGCTCCTCCAGACCGGTTCTCCCACGGGAGAGGCCGGGCTGAGGGGAGTCAGCAGGGGCAGGGGGGAGGTGGCTCAGAGGGTCCCGGGGTCTCCTTCCCCAGCCAGCTTCCTGCAGGCCCTCCCCCTTTCAGGGTGTGGCAGTCCCAATTCTGCCTGACTCAAGCTCCCCGATCCTCAGCGGCCTGAATGACTCACTCTCTCAGGACCAGCCTCGGTAGATGGGACCCAGGCGGGGGTGCAGCCACGTCAGGGTGGCCCCAGGCAGCACGGGGAAGCCAGGCCTGCTTGCCCTGCCCTGGGCTCCCCGGGTCCCAGGAGCCACTGGGCACTTCCTCTCTGTGACCCCCAAGGTGGCCTCCCCAGTAGGCTTTCTAGGGTGACGGAAGCTGACTTCACCCTCACCAGACCTGCTTCCTTTCCTCAGGGAGAGGTGTGGGTGTGCGCAAGAAGGCTGAACTCGGAGTCGGGCCTCACGCGGCTGCTGGCTCTGCCCCTGACCAGCTGTGTGACCTCGGCATGCCTCTGGGTCCCATCTATTAAGAGGGAATGCCAGTGTGGTGAGGAGTCTGTGCCCTGAGGCCTGGAAAGAGGGGCCTGACACAGGGCCTGGCACACAGTAGGCCCAGTGGGTGTCTACAGTTGTTATTGTCATTGAGAACAGCAATAGCCCAAATGTTCTCTCCATCCTAAGGCTGTGTCTCCTCGAAGGCCCAGGGAGGGGTCTATAAAGGTTGAACACCCTGCTTAGGACAGAGGTCAGAGGACTCAGCCCTGTACCACAGCCCTCACTCCCCCTGCCTCAGTCTACCCATCTTCAGAATGG
The DNA here is from genome assembly GCF_011764305.1 of Mustela putorius furo. Taxonomy (NCBI): domain Eukaryota; kingdom Metazoa; phylum Chordata; class Mammalia; order Carnivora; family Mustelidae; genus Mustela; species Mustela putorius. Next base: position 15,366,286 of record NW_025422005.1, on the reverse strand, counting down.
GCTGTGGAGGTCCTCTTGGCTGGAGTATGTGTGTGTGGGGGAAGGGCTAACACAGAACTTGGGGAGAGACCCTGTCCAGATTCCTGATCTCTGGGGAAGGAGAGCCTGTTTGGCCACCCTGCTCCAGAAGCCTCTCTTCTCCCTCTTCCTGGGGAAACCAGGACCCCCCCTCCTTGTGAAATCTGTCCCCCAACTCTGAGAGCAACTCTTCCTCCCAGAGTCCACCCATCTCCCAGCTTGGGGCTCTCCCTGACCACAGACTCTTTCTGTCTTCCAGGAGGAGTGATGGGCAGAACCAGTGCTTCCCTCAGGCATTAGACCTGCCACGCGCGGACTTGGTTCCCCCCCATCCTGCTTCACTCTACCCCAAGGTGAGTGTCCCCTCCCCACTGCCCCTGCTCTGGCGAGCCCTGGGGCCCAGAGCCCATTAAAAAGGACCACTGGACAGGGGTAAAATGTTCAAGCAGGTGCTGCTTAAGGTTTAGCTCCCCAAGGGGACACCAGTCCTCACCCCGGGTGGGTCATGTGGCTCTGCTGGGGAGGGGGCAGAGCAAGCTGGGAATAGACCAGCTGACCACCTTCATTATCAACATCACGGTCAGCCTCCTCATCTGCAGACTGGGTATGATGACAGCACCAGCACCGGGCACGGAGCTGTCGTGAGGATTAAAGGAAAGAGTACCAATGCAACAGTCCATGCATGATATCCAGCATGGGGCAGGAGCTCTACAAATGAGATCATCAGAATCAAACGTTTGTCCGGCACTTGATTCGTGCCAGATTTTGTACTGGGTGCTTCGGGACCAGAAATCAGTCTGACACAGACCCTGCCCTCACAGAGCCAAAGTCCTGATGAGAGATGAATAACTGAACAACCTAGCAGAACACCAGCAGCAACCACTAGAATTTACTGAGACTTACTGTGTGCCAGCTGGGTGCTTAACACTTTGCGGGCACTATTCCATTACATCCTCCAACTCTAAGTACTATGTGATAGCTACTGTTATTAGTCCCATTTCGCAGATGAGAAAATCAAGACTCGGAGACGTTAAGTTCCCTGCTTAAAGACACACAAGTTAGGATATGATGGGGTGTGACCCCATATCAAAGGATACCACGCTGTGTGACCAGAGGACGTGGTACAGGTCATCAGCCTCACTTCTGCAGTACACTTTTTGGTTTTTAAATCATGTCCACAGACATCATGCGTCTGGGTCATTTCATCAGACCTTGGGGTAGGCATTCTCCAGATGAGGAACCAGATGCTCAGAGAGGTTTTCCCATGGTCACACAGCCAGGAAATAGCAAACATAGGGCTGGCCAACGGCAGTGTACCTCTCCTGCTCCACAAAGGCAGATGGCCAAGGACCTTAATCCTTGGGGGGGGGGGCACCACCTCCAATGGTGTCCCAAGTGGGTGTCCTAGGGCAGCGTGAGGGACTCCTGAGACCTTCGCCTGCTCCCTGTGTCTGGGCAAAAGCCCAAGATGGGGCTATGTGGATCCTGGGGCTTGGCAGGAAGGGAGCAACTTGAGGGAACCTGGGTTCATGAAGCCCCCAGCCCCTCTTCCTCTAAGCATACAGGAGAAGGCCTTGGTTCTCACCAAGGGCTATGTGCCCTTGGACCATAGCTTCCCTGGGCCTGGGCCTCAGTCTTCCCTTCCCTATGATATGGGGTCACACCCCATCATATCCTAACCTGTGTGTCTTTAAGCAGGGAACTTAACTTCTCTGAGCCTTGATTTTCTCATCTGCAAAATGGGACTAATAATAGTAGCTATCACATAGTACTTAGAGTTGGAGGACAGAATGGAATAGTGCCCACAAAGCGTTAATCAGTGTAGGAAAAACCCATCACTCTGAGTCCCACCTGCTCACACAGCCTAGGGCTGCCTTTTGCGGATTAGCTCTGGGCCACCTCCCCTTGGGCTTCCTGGCCTCTGCCCAGTCAGACAGAAGCCTCTGTTTTTGCCAGTGCTGCTCAGACGGTGGGCTTCAAACTGTCCTGACAGCCCACCCCTACTCCAGAAGGAAGCCCCAGGCTGCGGATCACCCTCCTTTGATTGGGAGGGAAACCAGAGTACAGAGAGACTGAGCGATCCCCCTGGATGTCCAGTAAACCCGTGGTGGAGCTGAGGGGACTCAGGCTTATGATACATTCTCCATGCCTCTCCTCTAGCATCCCTAAGTCTGGGCACATTTATCATGTGGATGCAGCCAATCTGAGGGACAAGTCACCTCCCTGTGCCAGTGGGCAAGTCCCTGCTCCCCTCTGGGTGTCAGTTTCCTCTTCTGTAAGACAGAGGTGACAATTCTTTCTCTAGCCACCTTGCGAGCTTCCAGCTGGGTGATGACTACGGAACTAACTTTGGAAAGCAGAAACCAGGAAGCTTGGCAATGTACATTCCCAGGGTAGGATGGAACTCCCAGAAGGGACATTGCCCTCTCACTGGAAAAACCATATTTGTACAGACACTGAGCTCTTTAGGGCCCTCCCACTCTACCCCCCCCCCCACACACACACACAGGGATTTCTCCACTCAGGAATTCAGGAATCTGCACATGTGTACATCACAGTCTACCCATGCCTCTGTCCATGGACACGTTCACACATCTGCAAAGGTATTCAGAGACGTGCAAGTGAACACAGGCCTGTGTATACAGACACCCATGTACAGACACGAATACAGACATCCAGGATGTCCACGCACACGCAGCCACATCTGGTCCCCGAGTCACACACATACAGCTGCTTGCACATGGGTATACACTCTCTACTCTGCCTGTCACGCAGACGTCTCCAGTGATGCGAGAAGGTCTCACCTCCTCCCACTGGGGGAATGGATGTTTTCTCTGGCTGCATTTCGATGGGTGCCCGGAAGCGCTCAGGCCTGGAAGCGCCTGCGTAAATCAATATTTGCTGCTGTTAATTATTAAAAACAAAACTACGCCGTGTCTGGAACACACATCTCCAGAGTTCCCGCCGACTCCCTGGGCTCCGACCTGACCCAGGGCCAGGTCTGGAGGAAAGGAAGTTCCGGTGCCTTCCTTCCAGAAGCCCTTAGCCTTGGAGACGAGGGTTGTGGGCAGTGGCTGGCGGCTCCTCCAGGGAACTGAAGAGAGGCTGTGCACTGAGCTGGAGCTGGTGGGCAGCCTTGCCCCTGCAGGCTCCAAAGCAGCTGGTGTTGACTTGGCCGCAGCTCAGGAAGCAAGTGCTGCTTTCCCAGTACCTGTCTGGGGAAGGGTTTCTGAGGGGATGGCCCTGCCCCTGCTGTAGAGGGACAGACCCAAAGCAGGGTCAGCTGGAAGGGCCTGCGGAGGTGGGAAAACGGAGGGCCTTATAGTTTACAGATGGGAAAACGGAAGCCTGCCGAGGTGGCTGGGACTCACTCAAGTCCACTCAGCAAGTTGTAGCAAGGCCCGTGCTGGAACCCTCATGTCCTGAAGTCCTTGGCAGCCCCTGTTGCCTCCCTCCTCCAGGATCAGGGCAGTTAGCATCGGGTGTGGGCATAGGATCTGAGGAAGGGAGGGAACAGGCCAGTCACGGGCAGGCATTAGGGGAGATGAGGAAGGGGAGAGCAGCTCCAGGCCTTGCCCTGGGGAACAGGGAACCGTTTCTGTCTTTTCCTGCCTGTGTGAACCTGAGCATGATATTTCACCTCTTAAATCAGTTTTCTATTCCGTAAAATGGGGCTGACACTCGTACGTCCTGGATTGTGGGGAGAGGTCATCCTTGCTAAGTACAACCTCAAGTAGATGCTCAAGGAGAGCCCTCTGTCTGCGAGGTAACCCTCTCCTCTTCCAGCCCAGCTTCACAGCCTGTCTCAAGAATCCCTGAGGCGGGGTAGCCAGAGTCCGGGAAGATAGAGAAGGCGAGGTAGGGGTGCGCCGAGTACAGCCTGGGGGCTCGGGGGCGGGGCGGGGGGGGTGCTCTAAGCGCCGAAAGCGTATAGCACGCAGGCGCAGTGTCCGGGGACCGCGGGCCGGGGCGGGCCGCGCCGCGCCGGGGGCGTGGCCAGTGATGTCCCCGCCCCGGAATTCCGAAGCCACGCCCCCGCGCCGCCCGTACCTGGCGCCCCGCCCCCTCCGGGCCCGACTGCTGGGGGAGCCCAGCTCAGGCAGTTTGCCGCCGGGAGCCCGGAGCCGAGAGCGCGGAGCTCGGCGCTGCGGGGCCCGGGCCGGGGCGCGCACGGGCGGGAGCCGGCCGGGCCAGCTGAAACGCAGCCGGGGCGGGGGCCCGGCCGGGCCAGGCTCGGGATGGCGCAGCCGCGGCCCCTGGCGCCCCCCGGCCGTCCGCGGAGGGGCTCGCTGCCGGCTGGGGCCGGCTGGCAGGTGAGGACCGGGACGAGGGCGGCCTGGCCGAGGGGATCTTCTGGAGCCGGCTCAGCCCGACTTCCTCGAAGCTGGGGAGACTCTGCCCCAGCCGGGGCGGTGTGCGAGGCTCCGTCATGGAGGGTGTGTTAGCTTCTGGGCTGACACCCGGGCACGGCGGCCACAGGGCGCAGCCCTGCCCCGGGGTCCTGGGCCTTGGGCTCTTTCTCGAGCCGCCCCCGGATCGGAGTGCCCGTGATGGCACGGTGGCTCCGGGCTACCGCGGCGCTGTGTGTGCGTGCGTGAGTTGGCGTGTCTGTCAGCCTTGGGATCACTTCGCCGACCCCTGCCCCCTTTAGGAGGGGTCTGAATGTCCCAGTGTGTAACTTTGCGGGGTGCTCTGAGCCACTTCGCTCAAGGTCTGCCATGTGGCTGGCGTCTGCTGGCCAGTGAAGCTGTAACTGTGGGTGTCACTTGTTGCTGTGTGTGCTCCCTGGATGACAGTCCCATGTGTCAGTGTTTATGTGGCTGTGACTCCGCGTGCATTGTTCCTGGCCATTGTTCCCTCGGGTCACTCTAAGTGGGGCGCTCTGGGGGCCAATGATGCACCCACATCACTGCCAGGACCGTGCGGGGCTGAGATTGCGGGCCCGAGCACAGATGCCCCTGTTGCTGTTGGGCAGGATGTTGAGTTAACCGGTGTGTTTGTCTACCTGAACTGCAGGTGTGGCAGTGTGGCTGCCTGGGGAATTGTCCCTTCCAGGCTCAGAGTGTTGGGTGTGGCTCTAGGTGACTGTGGGTCGGTGTCTCCCATGGTCTCTCATCGTGCATTTACAGGGTGGGTTCTGCGTCTGGGGACAGGCCCCCGAGTGTGCACATGGAGTGTTTGCGTCTCGTCATCCTCACGCAGTGTGTGCACGTGTGATAGGTGGTGTGTGCCCCAGTGGGCATGAGGGGGAGTGTGTGAGTGTCAGACCTTCTGACCTGTGCCCCCACCCTTGCTGGTGAACCACTTGCACAGTGGATATTCACTGTTTTCCCCCTCAAAACTCACTTAATGTGGAATCAAGTCTGTCCTGTCTGTTACCAGGGTGCGTGACTCTGTGAGGAACAGTGAGCTTGTGCGCGGGACCGGGGCTCCGTGGCTCAGTGTCTGTGAACACAGCTGCTGATGTCTGTGAGTGCATGCTATTGTGTCTCTTGGCACACAGATGTGAGAGTGGTTTTGTGGGGTTGTGTAGCTTCGTGTTCCATTACTGATGTGCACCTCTACACAGGGGTGGGTTGGCATCTGTGTGTTCAGCTTTGCAGGAGGTAGACCTGTGTGTGAGTGGGTGTGCTATTGTGTCATTTAGGACACTGCCATGTGTTACTTGTGTGTTAGCCTATGGCTCTGAGGCTCCAGATGGGTGTGCACAGACCCTCTGGGTTTGTGGATAGTGGTGCTGATTTATGTGTGTTTGCTTTCTTTGGTATAGTGAGAGTGTGTTTAAATATTGGTGTACAAGGCTGTGTGTGTTCAAGCAAGAGAGAGAGAGAGTGAGAGTATGTGTTTCCTGGTGCCCAAGTCTACAGCACACGCGTGAGAGCTCAGGCGGTGCCCCCACCAGGCAGCAGGAGCCAAATGAGTTGAGGCCTTGGAAGTGCTGGGGGAGGGGCACTATCATGGAGACCCTGGGGGCTTCCCAGGCCCAGCCCCCAGCCCAGCCAATGGGCAAGGATGCCGCCTTCCAGGAAGGCTCATAGGGAGTTGGCGCTGGAGAGCCCAGAGCTGCCAAGCACGGCTGGCAGAGGCCCCGATTAACCCTGTGTGGCACTGGCTGGTCTTCGGAGAGGCAGGCTGCAGTGGGAGGGGCGAGGGGGATGCATGTGGACTCACACACAGCTGTTGAGCTGATGGGACATCCCATCTCCCCCAACAGCACCCCCCTCCCCCCATAATGCTTGCAGGGGGGTGAGGGTGGGGCCTTCTTCCAGGAGGGGTGGGTGGAGCCACAGACCCTCCTGAGAATTCCGCTGTCTCCTCTCTGGGGCTGGGACCTGGGATACTTGGCCCATCCTGGCACTGCCAGACATGCAGTGACATGGGACACCTGTCTGTCCCCGAGGGTCACATCCACCGCGTCTGAGGCAGCAGCCTCCTTACTCTGGGAAGGGGACTGAGTGGGGTGGGCTGCCTGGGAAGGGGCCTGGGCCCTGGGCTGGCTTCACGAAGCAGTTGGTCGAGCTCTGCTGGTCATCTGCCCAGAGCTCCCTTCTGCACTGCCCTTTCCACTCCCTCTTGGTGCTCAGACAGGCACACGGGGCTTGGTTAGAGTTGTGGAGACTCCTTGGGGACTTAGTGGGGTCCTCTGGGCCGACCCTGAGGACTGACCTGCCCTCCTCCCTCTCTGTTGCAGAACACAGAGCTGTTTGAGATGATTGAGAAGATGCAGGTGAGGTTGGCTCTGTTGCCCATTTGGGGGAGCCACAGAAGGGGCTGGGCTGGGGTAGGGGCCCTTGCTATATGTCCAGCCCTATTCCTCTCTGAGGATGGGCCAGGAGCCCCCAGCAGACTGTTTTGCAAAGAGGTGGTAGCAGGGCATTGTCCTGAGCCCTCTCTCTGGGGTCCGAGTAGAGGATGGAGGCTGGGAGTGCTAATGCCCCGTTTGACCCATGTGCCCAGACCCCACCTGTGTCTCCCCTGCTCCCATCCCCATGTAGGTCCCCAGCAGGGCTGGGATCAGTGGCTCATCCCAACTCCCCACCCCCACCCCCATATACACCCCCCAACCCCCGACACACATTCACACACATTTCCCATCTACTAAGAGGCATCCCAAGCTCCGCAGACCCCTGTGTAGGATGGCAGGAGGAACAGGTGCCAGGGCACAGGGCAACCCAAGGCTGTGCCACAGGCAGAGGGATGTGCCCCACCCCCTCTGCCTGACCCCTGTCTGCCTTGCACTCCTACCCTGGTCTTCCAGGCCTCTGTCCGGTGCATGGGTGCGTGCTGGGAGGTGGGCAGGGGCATGGGGCAACTTGAACAAAGCTCAGGAGCTTTCCCTCCAATGTCAGTTCGCCTGTCCTCCAAACCATCTCCTCTGCCCCTTCCTGTTTCTCTGCCTCTCTCACTTTTTCCGTCTCCACCTGTCCCCTCCTTTCTCTCTTTCCCTCGGTCCCTTTCCTCTCTCTCCTAAAACACACATCTTTGTAGAGTGGCCTCCCTCCCACACTCACACACTAGCATGTGCAGGCCCCCACCTACTTCCAGTCCCAGCGGCACACATTCCCGCACAGAACCCCCGGCACCCTGCCCCGGGAGTATCCCACCCCCGGCCATGGCCAGGCTTTCCCTCTCATAGGACGTCAGCCTCCAGCCCGTGGGGTGCAGCACTGGCCACAGGCATGGGAGGGGTAGAACGGGCTCTGTTATCTTCTCTCTGCAGGGAAGCAGGATGGATGAACAGCGATGCTCCTTCCCACCACCCCTCAAAGTAGGTTGGAACCATGGCCCCACCCCAATTTTCTGTGGCTTTCTGCCCGTGCTGTCTGCTTCCTGAGCAGCCTCTCCGAAGGGCTTGGGACCTGGAAGGGATGGGGAGACTCCCTCCCTCGTGTGATCAGCCAGTTGCAGGAAAACTCAAACCCAGGACCCAGGTGGCTTCTGCCTGGGAAGGCTGATGGGAGGGTAGGGTAGGAGGTGGGGGGGTAACCTGGTTGCCAGCCCCCCCCCACCCCTTCCTCCCCAGCCTACTGTGAGGAGACAGACAGGAGGCGGGGGCTGGAAGGAGATGGGAGGAGACTCTTGTTTAGACTTAGAATTTTCTTGTGGGGGAGGGGGTGGGGGGGTCGCACCTCCCCTGCAGATAGGCATATGGTTCTGTGGTTGATCGGGACCTCAACAATCCAGAAGACTGGCAGCTGGGCCTGGGGGGTGGGGGCGAGGTGGGCCCAGGGCTTCAAGGTGAGGGTTGAAGGGGAAGTTCATGGGCATATGCCTGACACTTTGTCCAGAGCAGGGGTTCTCCAAGTGGGGTCCTCAAACCAGGGCATCCCCATTACCTGGGAGCTTGTTAGAATGTAAATTCTTTAAAAAAAAAAAAAAAAGTAAATTTTGGTGCCCCACCCAGACCCTGGGAAACTGGGGGGGGTGGGGCATGGCAGTGTGTTTAAGGAGCCCTCGAGGCCATACCGATGCACTGAGAACCACTGGTCCCAAGGTTTCTTCCGGGGAGGCAGTGAGCCTTTTTCCCAAGGCAGAAGGAGACCCAGAGGATGCCGCCAGCACCAGTGAGCTGAGTTTGCCTCAGCCTCTGCCTCCAGGGGTCACCCCAAGGCAAGCCCTGGGGAGATGCCTCGGCCCTATCCACACTCCCAGCCCGGATGGCTGGCTGAACGATGGAGCATTCTGGGGAGACTGGAGGTGAGTCAAGGGTAAAGACCCCACCACAGCTGGGTCTCTGCCCTGTTTGTGTTTTGTAGACGGAGGAGGACTACATTCCCTACCCGAGCGTCCACGAGGTAACTGGCTCGCCCCTCTGAGCCCATCCCTTCTTGGGGCCCAGAGGTACCCACGAAGGAAGTCTGGATTCTCAGGTCCTCTTCCCTGCCAAGAGCCTGATCACAGGCCTTGCTGTGGGCACCAGAGCCTCAGCTTACTGACCCGAGTGTTTAGAACTCCTATGAACCCTTAGACCTCTAATCCAGATCTTCCAGCCTCTTGGCCAAGGTCATGCTCCCAGCCCTACCTTCCCCCAAGTCCTCATCCCTGGAGACTGGAACCCCATGCGCCCTGGGTCTGTGCCTGTAGTAGGAGGAGAGGGGCTGGAGCACGTCTGCTGGAGGGGGGTGGATGCAAGCCCTGGGGCCCATGTAAGCTCTGGCTCGTTCCCTGGCACTCCTGAGCCATGGCAAAAGGGGCCCAGTCTGAGTTTGGGGGGGTGTCCTGGGGCCCTGGTAGGGGGCAACATGGGTGGTTTTTACCCGAGTCCCCTTTCAGGTCCTAGGGCGAGAAGGACCTTTCCCCCTCATCCTGTTGCCCCAGTTCGGGGGCTACTGGATCGAAGGCACCAACCACGAAATCACCAGCATCCCGGAGACGGAGCCGCTACAGTCACCCACGACCAAGGTGAAGCTCGAGTGCAACCCCACAGCCCGCATCTACCGGAAGCACTTTCTTGGCAAGGTGGGTAGCCCACCGGTGATGGGGGCCGGGCCTGGGAGGCAGCCAAACCCACAAGCTGGGGCTGGGTGTTAGTCCCCAAGTCCCGGGTCTCAAAATATTTGTGGTGGACTCACACATCCATTCAAAAAACATGCATTGCAAAAAGCGGTATGGTGCCATAGTTAGCAGCAGAGGCGGCACCACGGCGTGACCCTGGCTCTGTCACTTGCTACATGACACATTGGGCAAGTCACTTACCAACCCCCCCTCCCCCATGCCTCTGTCTCCTTGTCCATAAAAACTGAGGGGGTGGTGACACCCACCTCATGGGGTTGCTGTAAAGCCTTAATGACAGCAGTGTTTGCAAGGTGTTTAAAATGGTGTCAGGCAAAAAATGAGGCCTCAGTCAATGTTGTTGGCAAGTAATGAGCACCAGCTGTATGCCCAGCCCTGTTCAGGGCACCAGATATGCAGCAGTAAGGGGAACAGACCCAGGCCCCACCCTCAGATCAGGCCTGGAGGAACAGTGCCATGGACCGATGCAAACCCCTGTCCCATCTCCACCTCCAGAGCAGGGGTCCTGCCCGGTGACAGCTTGTCAGAGTCCGCGGGTGAGACTCTGGGGGCTGGAGGGGAGGTCACACGCTGGGATCGTGTGTGTCTGGCTCCATGCCAGATGCTGTTCTCTGTGCCCGTTTGCAGCCCAGGTGGTGGGGAGAGATGTGGGCTCTGGGGTCTCAATGCCTGTGTGTGCATCTGGGCTCTTCCATTTCTTGACGTTGTGACCTTAGGTCAGTTACTTAACCTCTCTGAGCCTGTTTCCTCATCCATAAGAACGTGGCTCGTAGAAGCATGTGTAAAGCTCACTCACGCTGGGCACAGAGTGAGTACTTAAATCAGTGTTCGCTGTTACTACAGCTTCCTAATTACTCTGTGAGATCAGGATCATCCCAGTTTTTACAGAAGAGGAAAACTGAGGCTCATAGAGGTCAAGCGTCTTGGTCAAGGTCACATAATTACCGAGCTAGGAACTGGACTTAGCTCCGGCTGACGTTCCGTTAAAGGGCGCTGAGATGGCTCATGCTTCCAGCTCAAGGGACTTGAAGACCTCAGTGTGGCCCTTTGCCAAGTGCCTGCCGCTCCATCTGCGGTTGGTGCCAAGCATTTGGGAGTTTCCATCACTCCATCACTCTGTGCCCACCAGGGCTCAGGGGACTCTCAGCTGCAGGTCAACCCAGATTGTCCCCGAGCTGCGGGTTTGTGGGGGCACATCCCCTTCCCCTTTCTCCACCTGTCCTCTGAGCACAGGTGTTCCCGTTTCAACAGGACTTAACTTCAGAATGACTCCTCTGGCCAGGAGCCAGAACCACTACCAGGGCCAGGGCCAGTAGGGGGCGCAGGGCCAGGCTGGGGCGAAATATCTTGGCGTTCTGGGCCTGCCGTTGACCTCAGGACTTCCCTGTCCGGAGGTGCCAGCCCTGGGCTCCCCTCTGGGGGGACCATTCCTGTCACAGCTCCCCCTCAGTCCCGCTGTGGTTTTTCTTCCCAACCCTGTGGCTCCTCCAGGTGAGGAAGGAGGGTGGGAACCTGCCGGGTCAGCCGCCCAGTGTGTTTATGAGATGTTTCACTTCCTGTTTCTCACGGGCCCTGCCTTCAGGGACCACAGAGCCACAAGCTGAGCAATCAGTCAGAAGACTTTTATAAAGCACCTACTGTGTGCCCAGTCTGAGAAGAGCAGGGGCTGGGAGATAGGTATGCAGGTACAAATGTAGTTCTGACTTGGATGAGGACCCAGCCAGCCAAAGTAACTACAAACGTTCAGTGAACACCTACACTCTGCAAGGCTGTTTATCTCTTCAGTCCCTGCGCCGTCCTACAAGGCAGTTGGCCTCCCATTTTACAGAGTGGGAAACTGAGGCACAGAGAGGCGAGGTGACCTTCTTGGGCTGCCCAGCTGGCAAGTGGCAGAGCGGGGATTTGAATGCAGGTCTATCTGATACCGAGTCTGCCATCACCCATGACACCTGCTGCTTGGTGAAGGACCCTCATCTGGGAGTGAGCTGGCTTTCTGGCCTGGTTTCTGGAAGCCCCAAGCTCAGCTCTACCCTCTCTCCCGGCCCCCGCCTCCCACCACAGGAGCATTTCAATTACTACTCACTGGACACTGCCCTGGGCCACCTTGTCTTCTCGCTGAAGTATGACGTCATTGGGGACCAGGAGCATCTCCGGCTACTGCTCAGGTGAGGGTGGGCCAAGGGGACCCGGCGACAGCAGGAAGAGCTGAGGCCTTACAGCCTAGAAGCCCATCTCATTGTACCCACTCTTCTCGTCAAGGCCCAGTGAGGCCAGGGAGTTGCCAGAGTTTGCTCTGCAAACTAGCCCCCGAGCCAGGCCAGACCCCATCATCACCTCCGGTCCTCCCTCTCCCTGGGATATATCCCCTCCGGGCTGACTGTGCAGAGGGGCTCCTCCATCTCTCTCTCCGCTGCCTCGCCCCTCAGTGTGGGCTTTCTCCTCCCAGGACCAAGTGCCGGACACACCATGACGTCATCCCCATCTCCTGCCTCACTGAGTTCCCCAATGTGGTCCAGATGGCAAAGGTGAGGCCTGTTTGGGCACCCCAAGGGGGCACACGGCCAGGTGCAGCTTTGCCAGTGCACACTGTCCTCTTGAGCCCCAGGTCTCAGCCCTGCCTGCTGTAGCCCTGCCTCCAAGGTCCCACCTGTGTCCCATGATGCTGGCATGTGGCTCTGTGGTTTGGGCTCCTGTCCCCGGCCCATGTGCTTTTCGGTCACTTTAGAGCACCTTCGGATACAGGGACCCCGGTTCTCTTCGCCCCATCCTGAGCAGCAGTGAGCCCCCAGTCTGGCTGCAGACTTGGCTGCTCCCTCTCTGTTCGGCCGCTGTTCTTCCCAGATGGTGGCCCGGGAGGCCCAGAGGCCCAGAGCCCCTCCCCCCAGGCCCTCCCTTCTCCCTGCAGCTGGTGTGTGAAGATGTGAACGTGGACCGGTTTTACCCTGTGCTCTACCCTAAGGTACGGCTGTATCTGGGCCCCGCTCACTGGGCTGGGTGGCTAACTAGGGAACTGAGCACTTATGGGGCACCTGTTGTGTGCAGGGTAGTCCTCCCCAGGTTCTCTCATTGAATCCACACAACTGTGCAAAGTCTGCTTTTGCAGGACAGAAGCAGAGGCCCAGAGTGGCCCAGTGCCTTATCTGGCGATGCCCAGCAGATGAAGGGGGCCTGCCTTTAACCTTAGTGTTGTCCGCCCTGGAGGCAAGCCTCACATCCTGGAGCTCTCAATGCCATTTGGGGCCCCTCCCAAGGGCAGTCACTGCTCCTGAGCCAGGGGATTCTGATGGCCTTGCCTTTTGACCCAAGGGGACACGGGGAGAGGGAATAACACAGGTGCCTTCACAAATGCTGCCCCGCCGAGAGCGGCTCTGCTCCCCGCTCTGGCGCTGGATTTGAGGCCCTGTGGCCACGTGGGGTAAAGATTGGGCTTGTCTATAGTGAGACAGGGGTGCTTCCTGGAAGAGGTGACCCTGAAAGACATGTCAGCCCTCGTGGCTCTGACTGAGTTCTGGAACGGGATGAGGACCCTGAGGGGTGCTGTGGTCCAGGAAAGTTCCCCCAAAGGAAGGGGCCTCAGAAATCAAATGTTACCTCTCAGGTACAAAAGAGGCAACGGAGACCCAAGGTGAGGGGAACGTCTCAAGGCTCCACAGCAAGCTGGTAGGACTAGTCTCATTCTAGAACGAGGCTGTGGGTTTACAAAGGAGCCAAGGACAAAGTTGGGTATTACAGAGTGGACTCGGGTGGAGGCCTGTGGGCAAGACTCCAGAGCAGTGAGCTTAAGCTTTGGTCATGAGTTCCAGTCCTAGCTCTGCCACTTGCAAGCGGCTTACCTTAGGCAAATCACAAGTTCCTTAACCTCTCCGAACCTTGGTTTCTTTGTCTGTGAAATGGGGGCAGCAGCAGTGTCTTCCTCATGGGCTGGTCATGAAGGTTCAGTGAGAGGACCCGGGGAGAGGACCCGGCCCCGCGCTCGGCATGGAGTCAGAGCGGGACGTGGGGGCAGGTTGGAGAAGCGGCCATCTCACCCCTGGTCCTCTCCCCCCAGGCTTCCCGGCTCATCGTCACCTTTGACGAACATGTTATCAGCAATAACTTCAAGTTTGGAGTCATTTATCAGAAGCTTGGGCAGGTGCGCTCACCTCCTCCTCCAGGCTTCCCCACCCTGCTGGCCATGGACCTGGGGCTTCAGACCTTTGCCAGCGAGGCCGCCTGCCCAGGGACTGTGCTTTCCAGGAGCTCGGGGCAGTGGGGGGAGGGGACACGGAGGTCCTCCTCCCAGCCTGCTCTAGGTGCGAGTTGGGAGCTGGGGGCAGCAGCAACTCAGGAGTGCGAGCTGGGTGACCTCTGCCCTCCCCGTGTCCCCAGACCTCTGAGGAAGAGCTCTTCAGCACCAATGAGGAAAGCCCCGCCTTCGTGGAGTTTCTCGAATTTCTGGGCCAGAAGGTCAAACTGCAGGACTTTAAAGGGTGAGCATTAAGTGGGAAGAGCATCGCTTATAGGGGACCCATGCCCTGGCGCAGGGAGGGAGCCCCTGTCCTGGCCCGATGGAGGCCTGGCTGGGACTGGAGACTGAGCCGTGGCCTGGGGGGCCTGGGGCAGGTTCCGAGGAGGCCTGGACGTGACCCACGGGCAGACGGGGACCGAGTCTGTGTACTGCAACTTCCGCAACAAGGAGATCATGTTTCACGTGTCCACCAAGCTGCCCTACACAGAAGGGGACGCCCAGCAGGTAGCCTGGGCACCCACCCACCTGCTTCCCACCTGTCCCCCTGTCCCCCCATCCACCTGTCTGTTCAGTGTTCACCACACCAGGCTCAGGGGCCTTGGGGTATAGACATGGAAACAGTCCCTTCCCCCGACTTGTGGGCCCTCGTGAGGGCAAGGTGACACACTGCTGTAGTGTTGGGAAAGCCTGTTTCCACATCCACGCCGTGTGGATGATAATGGCACTGACCTCACAGGTGAGCGTTCAGGAGGGACTGCATACCATGCGGCTAGAACAGTATCTGGTACATGACAAGAGCTCAATAAATGGGAGTTAGTGTTTTTACAGGCAAGGAGAGGCATTGTGGGGTCACATGGGGCTACTTAAACTTGGCAGAGGTAGGAGTCAAGAAAAGCTTTTAAGATAAAATGATCTCTAGGCCACAGAGGAGCTGGGAGAAGGAGGGGGAATATTCCAGGTGGAGAAAAGGGCTTCCACGTCCTGCAGAGGCCTGGAGGCAAGGAAGTGCAGGGCGTAGTCTGGGAGCTGAACTCTGAAATTTGTCACCTGTCCCAAGCTCCCTGCAGGGCGGTCCACTTGACCCGATGCCGCCACCCCAGGGAGATAAAAGGGTAGTGTGAGAAAAATGGAAGCATTTCTGTTTAGTATCTTTCAAGTTTCTTCTGAGAGGATCCTGTGTTCATCTCAGCACCAGGAGTGTATACTCTGAGTGGAACCTGTTTGTTCATGGGGGGTTGTGTTTGGGGTACTGAGACAGAAGGAGGGCTGTGAGGTAGAGCCCGGGGCCCAGGAGCCCTGGATTGGGGTCCTCTCACTCACTGCGGGGCCTCGCGAACCCCTTCTCTGTCAGTCTCCGTTTCCTCATCAGTCACAGGACTCCAAGCAAACTCAAATAATTTGAAGCCAAGTTCCTCCTGACATTTTTTGGGGAGAGAAGCGAATCCTCAGACGTACCCTCTGCCTACCCCAAACCCTCCGGCTGACCTGTGGGCACCCTCCCCACCCTCCCCTGCGCCCGGCGAGCCCCTCTCTAGCCAGGTGGTCAAGGCCTGTGGCCCTGTGCTCAGTTGCAGCGGAAGCGGCACATCGGGAACGACATTGTCGCTGTCGTCTTCCAGGACGAGAACACACCCTTTGTGCCTGATATGATTGCATCCAACTTTCTACATGCCTATGTGGTGGTACAGGCCGAGGGCGGGGGGCCGGATGGCCCGCTCTACAAGGTGGGTGATGATGCCGATCAGCCGCAGCCCCAGGCCCAGCCCCGCCCGGAGTCACTGAGACGGCCCAGGGGGCTCTGAGTCCCCCTCTTGCTCTGTTGATGAAGGAGTCCCAGCCTGCCCTCTCTGCCCTCCCCCAGGATATCCCCCTCCACGGAGCTGGTTACCTTTCTCCACCCTTGAATCTCCTTGGCCTTCCCTATCCTCGTGACCCTGGAGATCCTCAACCTCTTCTCACCACTCAGATTCAGGACCGAGGATGGAAGAGCTGAAAGCCTGGGGTTCACTGGCCCAATCAGCAGTTACTGAACCTTCCCCAGCAAGGGGCAGGCCTGGGATGAATTAGGGGTCTCTGGCTGGGGTGTGGACTCCACAGCAACTGCTGCTCTCCCTTCCAGGTCTCTGTCACTGCTAGAGACGACGTGCCCTTCTTTGGGCCCCCCCTCCCGGACCCCGCTGTGTTCAGGAAGGTGAGAGGCAGCCCCCAGGCCCCGACACGGAGAGAGCAGGACGAGATGGGTGGGGACACCTTCTGCTATAAGTGGTCCTGAAGCCCCACCGTGTGCCAGGCCAGCTGGGCTCCCCTAACCATGTAACTGGGGCCTGGCTTCTCATTCAAAGTGATCTTCACTTACAAAGCCACAGAACAAAGTGCACCATTGTTTTAGATTTCTCATGGGAGACTCTGTGGCCTTTCCTAATAGCTATTATCTTTTTGGCAATTAACAGTCTTCTTTCTTCTAAAATGTCTGGGAAGGGGGCACACGTTTCTCTTACCTGTCGGGCCCTGGCTTCACTTCTCCCCCAGACTGAGGCATAGGAGTGCCAGCTAGCTCCTTACCACTGTGAAGTTTCCTCTCCCGAGGGGTGGGCGACCATGAAGGGCACAGGGGACCCTCACAGGTACCGAGGCCAAGGAGCGCCCTTCGGGAGTGAAGAGAACGACCCCAGGGCCCCAGCAAGGCACAGCTCAGGGACTCCAGCCCCTGAGTCACTGGGGTGCAGCCCCTTGCCTCTGTGTTCATCTGAGCACCTTTCTCCTCTCCACACTGGGGGCTCGCAGGGGCCCGAGTTCCAGGAATTTCTGCTGACAAAGCTGATCAATGCTGAATATGCCTGCTACAAGGCAGAGAAGTTTGCCAAACTGGAGGTGAGGATGGGCTGTTGGGTTGAACCCCTCCCCCTAACCTGGGATGTCAGCCCGGCCCCTGGGGAGGGAAGTGCCACCTTCAGACTTTGGCCTGAGGGAGAGCTGTCTGGGGCGGGGGTGGATTTACACGTGAGCAGGGCTAGGGTCAGGGGAGAGGGAGTAGGGAATTTCTAGGAATATGTGAGGAATGTCCCAGGAGGCGCCCGCAGGTGGGCGGCTGGCACAGAGGACACCGTGCGGGAGGGGGAAAACTGGGGTTCGGGACGGGAGGAGCCCTGGGGGCTGCCGGAGCTGCGGAGGGGCCCAGGGGGAAGACAGCGTAGGCTCCCAGAACCCAGGCTCACCCCCTACTCACTCGGAGAAGGCGGACAGGATTCTAATTGTGGAACGAAAGGCGGATCACTGCGCTCTCTCCTGACGGCCCCCACCTGGCCCACAGGAGCGGACACGCGCCGCCCTCCTGGAGACGCTCTATGAGGAACTGCACATCCACAGCCAGTCCATGATGGGCCTGGGCGGTGACGAGGACAAGATGGAGAACGGTGGCGGCGGAGGCGGCTTCTTCGAGTCTTTTAAGGTGAAGAGCCAGGGTCTACCTGGAGCGGAGGGGCGGGGGCGTGTCCAGGGTGGAGTCAGGGGCGGGGTTACAGGCGAGGCGTGGGGGTGTGGCCGGAGGCGGGCTCGCAGTGGGGTGGAGTCGGGCCAGGATCTATCTGGGGTGGGGTCGGGGGCGGGGTTATGAGAAGGCGTGGGGGTGTAGCCAGAGGCGGGCTCACATGGGGGGGGTGGAGGCGAGGGGGTGGGGTCAGGGGCGGGGTTAATAAACAGGCGTGAGATGAGTTGGGAGCTAGGTGGCAAGTACCTGGGTGGTGTCTGGATAAAGACGAGCTTCGGGGAGGGCGGGGGAACCTAGGTTTTAGGGTGGGGCTCTAACTTGGGAGGAGTTAATGATTGGAGGCAGAGCCTAGACTTGGGGGTGGAGTCTACTTGGGAGTTCTGCGAAGGTGGAGCCTTCTGGGTGGCAACCAGGTGCCTCTGGTGGTGGCCGCCAGGTCAGCAAGCAGAAAAGGGAGGAGGAGGTGTCTGTTCTCAGAGGGAAAGTCTGAGGTGCAGTCTGTGACCTGAGTGGCCATAGGAGAGGGACGTGGCCTGTGACCTGGCTGTCTCTGGTTTGGTGAAGTCCTGGGTTTATTCCCAGTTCTGCCACTCACCAGCTTGAGCATCCTCTGAGCCTCAGTTTCTTTCTTTTGTTTTATTAAGTTTTATTTAAATAATCTCTACACTCGGGGCACCGGGGTGGCTCAGTGGGTTAAAGCCTCTGCCTTTGGCTCAGGTCATGATCCCAGGGTCCTGGGATAGAGCCCCGCATCGGGCTCTCTGCTCAGCAGGGGGCCTGCTTCCCCCTCCCTCTCTCTCTGCCTGCCTCTCTGCCTGCTTGTGATCTCTGTCTGTCAGATAAATAAAATCTTTAAAAATAATAATAATAATCTCTACACTCGATATGAGGCTCCAACTTATGGCCCCGTGATCAAAAGTTGCATGGTCTTCCCATTGAACCGTTTCTTTATCTACTGGGTAGGGCGGTGACAGTTTACCTCCTATAACTGTTGAAAATTATTTGTGAAGGAGTTATGTTTGTGCGATATAAGTTCAAAAGCAAAATGCAAAACGCTGCCCGTCTCCCTCAGCAGTTGCTGTCCAAAGTAAGAGGTAGAGGAGGGGGGAGCTCCTCTTTCCCCCTCAGGTTCTGGACTCCCCCCGCAGCTGCAGGTGCCCAGGCGGTGGCTTCCTTGCCATTTCTCCTTCATTCAAGGTTGGGAAAATGCCCACCCTCGGGGGCACCTGGAGGTGCGTCACCTCAGGTGAGGTGTGCCTCACCCTCAGCTCAGGGCAGGCAGCAGAGCTGGAGATGTTGGTTTGCAATGGGTTTGCATAAGGGGATTGGTCCAGCTGCCTCGGCCTGCCCTGGACTTGGGCGAGCAGACTGTCTTTGAGAAAGGAGCCAAAGGAGAGCCGTGCCTGTGCCCACTGGAGACAGGGAATTGGGGGGTGGTAAAAATGTCTCTGGGGTGCCTTGAGGGGGATGGGGCTCGGTGGCTCCACATCTCTGGTGGGTGCTGGACAGTAGACCTGGATTAAGTCAAAGAATTTCTCAGAGGCAGCAGAACCCACAGTTAAGGTTGTGTGATTTGGACTATGGGTTCTAGGCTTATCTCGTATATGTAAAATCGACACGGTAACAGTGCCTACCTCGTAGGGCGGATCGACTGAGTGACCGTAAAGTGCCTGGCCCCGTAGGAAACATTCAGTACAGACTGGCCGAGAAAAGCAAGGAAGGCGAGAGGGAGGAAAGAAAAGAAAGTAGGAGAGAAAGACCTACAGGACCCTAAGAGCAGAAAACTGAGGTTTCTGGAGGGTTCTCTATGCATGCTCTGGTCTTGCCCCAGCAACCTCTGCAATCCTTACAACAGCCATGTGAGAGTCTAGGAGGCTCAGAGAGGTGCGGTGACTGGTCCAACATCACCCAGCAAGCTGGTGGCAGAGCCAAGGCCCGAACTACCCTTAGGCGACATGTGGGCTTGCCCCTCCTATGGCCTCCCAGACAGAGACTTCCTCGGGTTACCTGGAGTGGCACTGGTGGCGAGGGACCAGATGCCTGGGCTCCTAGGTTTCCTGGGGGGAGAGGGGACCTCAAAGTCTGTGCCTCCTCCACTCCCACCCCACCTTCACAGCGGGCCATCCGAAGCCGCAGCCAGTCCATGGATGCCATGGGACTAAGCAACAAGAAGCCCAACACCGTGTCCACCAGCCACAGCGGGAGCTTTGCCCCCAACAACCCCGACCTGGCCAAGGCAGCTGGAATAGTGAGTGCCCTCCCCCGGCAGGCCTCAGCTCTCCCCCGCCTCTGGGGCCTGCCCTGCACCCCCCCCCATTGCCCTGCTGAGTGCCCATCCTGGGTTCTAGACTGAATCCAGCCACTGCTCCCCATGGGGGGGTCCAATGTCCAGGCCACGACAGTGGGGTGCTGAGAGCCTGCAGCCCCCTTCCAGCTCCTCATCCCCCCCTCCTGGTCCCTTATTCAGGTGACTTTCTGCGGGTCTGCTCTGGGGCTACCTCTGTATGACTTTCCTTACTGAGCACGTACTGTCTATCATGTGCTGGGAATGGGGCTGCTTTGTGGGCACCTACTGTCAAGCCTTGGGTTGCTGGGAGCACTACTGTGTGTCAGGACCTGGATTTCTGTGTGAGCGCCTGCCGTGTGCCTGGCCCTGAGATGCTGGTGGGTACTTACTGTGTGTCAGGACTTGGGCTGCTCTGCGAGCTCCTGTTGTGTCAGGACCCGGTTGCTGTGTGGACGTGTACTGTGTGAGCTACAACCGTGGGCCTGAGCCTGAGTGTCTGTGAGTACTTACTGTGTGTCCGTTCCTGGGCAGCTGTGTGGGCATCAGCTCTGTAAGTGTCCACTGGATGCCCGTCCCTGGGCTTTTGTGTGAGAACCTACTATGCATCAGGAGATGGGCTTCTGACTCCTGACCGAGCACACGGTCCATGCTAAGCCCTGGAGATGGGGGAAATTTCGCTGCGTGTCAGGAAGCGAGCTGTGGTGTGAGCGTGTTCTCTGTGAGCCCCTTCTTCTGCGCGCCTGGCCCTGGGCTGCCATGTGAGCACCTACTGTGTGTCGGGGCCTCTCTGGTTGTGGCTGCCTCTCGTGTCAAGAACTGGCTTCTTTGCGAGCGTCTCCCAAGTGAGCACCTCCTGTGTGATTACTTCCTGTCTGCCATCCTCTGCGGGACTCTGCCGCTAAGACTGGGGGGTGTGCTGGGCACACGGGGTGGATGAGGCCTTCAGCTCTGGGCCCATCTGCTTTCCACCACCCAGCGTCCGCCCCGGCATGGCACCTGCCACTCTGCTCCTCCCCATCCTGCCATCTTTCTTCCATCCATCTGTCCGGCTGTCCTTTTGTCTTTCATTGACTGCATGCTGCATGCCAAGCCCTGTGCTCCATGCTGTGAGGCTGTGTCACGTGGCAGGAGGTATCGCCCCCCCACCCCATCCCCCAGCCACCCCTGTCCCATGGTCTGGCCTGGCCCGGGGAGGGGGGGCAAGGCAGGGCCTCTGCTGGCCTGCAGTCACCAAGCCTACTGTCCCAGGAGAAGCAGGCTCACCCCCTCCCTTCCCGCCGAGTGGCCCAGCCTCCTGTGGGTGCTGTCAAGGGGCCCCGGGGCCGGGCCAGGCCAACAGCACCCACCAGGGCAGTAACCAGACCCATTTCTGTTTTTGTTTTTGTACATCTCTCTCTTCTGCTCTTACTCCTTTTCCTTCTGCGTCTGTATCATCCCTCTCCCTCCCTACTGCCCCCGCCCCCCACGGACACCTGTCTCTTCCCTCCTCCCGCCCCCGCCCACACTGTTCTCTCCCTGCTTTCTCCTTCCCGCCTCCCTGTTCTTCCTGGCTCTGTCTGTCTGCGTTTCTCCCCATGACCCCGTTTGTGCTCCCCAACCTGTGTCTGTCCGCGTCCCTGTCTTTGGGCCCATCTCTCTCCTCCATCCGCTGTCCTACCCCTTCCTGGCCGTGTTGTCTCTGCCAACCCACTGCCTCACTGTCGACTCTGTTTCTCTCTGTCCGTCTGTCCTTCCCCCCGTTCCCTGTCTTGCCTCTCCCGCCCCTTCCATCTCTCTGTGTGTCTCTCTCCACGTCTGTCTGTTTCTCTCTGGCCCTGCCCTCTGCCGCTTGCCAGTCATTGCTTATTCCCGGGAAAAGCGCGAGTAGATTCGGACGCCGGGGCAGTGCCATAGGCATAGGAACCGTGGAAGAGGTTGTCGTCCGCGGGGCCGCCGGCTCTGGAGGCTGCCTGCACGTGCTGTTCTCTGCTCGCTCTCAGGACGGAGGCCATATTGGGGACGTTGCCCCGCACCTTCCCTTGGGCCGGGCCCGGGGCTGTGCAGGGTGGAGTGCCGGCAGCTCGGGCTCGGAGGCCTCATACCTGGGCCCGAGCCTGTGTACCCCTCCCCCCAAGCCCCCACTAGGGGCTTCTGGCCCTGCCCTGGCCCTTGGGACCCTGGCCTAGTCCCTGCCAAGATCTGGTACCCAAAGACCCTATGCCCAGCTGCACGTCCCCCAATATCGCCAGTTCTGCATGGAACGCCATTCCTCTCCTTTGCCCTGATTCCCCCCCCCCCCCCCGCACCATGAACCGGCCTGGGGGTTCCTGCCACTCCATGCCTCCCTGGGGCCCACCTTCCTGCCTCCTCAGAGAAGCCGGGGTCTGCCTCTGGCGCTGGGGCCTAGCGTGCTGAGTAACCACGGGAGGGAGGGTGTCTTTCAACCACGGGGCGAGTATCTCCTCCAGCCAGTTTGGAGGTTCCAAGGTGGGGCGGGGGCTTGTGCTGCAATGTCCACCCTCTCCCCGTGGCCCTGAGCCGTCTCCCGGTCCCAAGACAACGTGGGCCAGGGGCCTGGGAGTCATGCTGAGGTCTCAGTCCCTTCCCATCCCGGCCCAGAGTGGCAGCCCAGCCTCCTCGGGTTCCTGCCCTTCTCCTGGACTGAGATTCCAGGCCCCATGTTGCTGTGTGCTCTTGGGGGGCCCTGGCCCTCACCAGACCTGTTTCCCTGTCTGTGAACTTGGAGGGCTATCTCTGGAGGAGATTTCTCTCATCCTTTCTTGCTCCATTGCCTCTGCTTCAGGGCCTGGGGCAGCAGGGCCCCAGGTGGCATGTGGGGGGCAGTGGCTCTCCCAGGACAGGTGGGCACTGAGTTGGGGCCTTTCCCTGCAGTCACTGATCGTCCCTGGAAAGAGCCCCACAAGGAAGAAGTCGGGCCCGTTCGGCTCACGCCGCAGCAGTGCCATCGGAATCGAAAACATCCAGGAGGTGCAGGAGAAAAGGTGGGTGGGCAGGTCCTCTGTCTCCTCCAGCCCTTCCCCTCCTGTGCGGTGGCAGAGTTAGGCATGCAGGAGGAGTGCCAACTCCTCTGCCCCCTGTCCCTCTCTGGGCACAGCTATGCAGCCAAGCACTGTGTGCCAGGTCCTTGGGCCAGCTCGTTATCTACCGTGCGATGCCGGCTTTGGTCAGCGGGTCTGCTGGCTCCCCAGCGGGTCACACCTTGCATGGCACCAGGGTGCAGGGGCCTGCCCAGGTCACACAGCCAGTGAGAGGTGGAGCTGAGATGGACAGCCTGGCCTGTGGGGGTTGCGGGGCGACACCTGTGTGGGGAGAGTGCAGGTGGCATACCTCAGCAGCAGCAGGACAGCCCCTGGGAAGCAGAGGAGAGGTCCTGACTGTGAATTCTGCCTCTACCACGTTGGGGCTGGGTGACCCTGGAAAAGTCACTGGACCTCTCTGAGCCTCACCGTCCCAATTTGGAAAAAGAGTCTAAGAACACAACAGAGCATGGGGCGGCTGTAGAGGTGTGGTGTGGGGCATGTGACACAGGACAGGTGGCCCGGGGCTCAGGAGTGGAGGTGGTACCATCCTCATGGCCACGGGAGCCCAGAAGCCTGTGAAACCTGGGTTCAGATCTTGACTTTGCCATGGAGCTAGCTGTGCATCACGGGGCAGATTCCTTCCCGTCTCTGGTCTCCAGTTGCCTTCCTCATGACAGGGATAAGGAGGGGAGAACTGGAGGAGTGTCCTATCTTCCATAGATGTTCCGGCACACCGGCTCCTTTCCTCGGCCAGGCCAGCCACGCTGCTGCAGGGACCGCCCTGGGGTTGGCCCCTGAGGCTATAGGCTATGGGGATGAGGCAGGAGGCACCCGTGACCTCACCACCTGGGCCTCATTCTACCTTTGATGCCAGGCCCGGTGCTGAATCCCCCCACTGCCCCCGTGTGCCCCGCAGGGAGAGTCCCCCCGCCGGCCAGAAGACCCCAGACAGCGGGCACGCCTCACAGGAGCCCAAGTCGGAGAACTCATCCACTCAGAGCTCCCCAGAGATGCCCACGACCAAGAACAGGTTGGGGTTCGGGGCACGCTGAGCCAGGGGGCTTGGACTCACCCTTTCCAGTCTCTGCGTGGGCCTGGGGCTGCCCGTTGGGCACCAGGGCTTTGTGTGTTGGACACCAGGGCATCAGGGAGGTCTGGGCACTCTCACAGGTCCTCCTTTGACACACACCAACCGAGAGCTTCATTCATGCCAGGCCCCAGGCCAAGCTCCAAATCCAATAGTGAGCTGGGCATGCACAGCCCCTGCCCCATGGAGCTGACACTGCAGAGTAGCGTAACCTGATGAGCTGTTTCTAGCTGGTGACACAAGACAATAAAGCAGGGGAGGCAATGAGGACTTACTGGGGGGGGGGCAGGTAGTTGGTGCTCAAGAAAGACATCTAGAAATGAGGGAGGCTTCAAGTGAGAGCTGAGTGAGGAGCCAGCCCTGGCAAGACTGGCATGGCAGAGGGAAGAGGGCTCCAGGCAAAAAGCACAGCAAGTGCAAAGGTCCTGAGGCATGCTTGAAGGATAGAAGAGTGGTGCGGTTGGAGCTGGGTGAGTGAGGGGCTGGGCCCAGGCAGACTTTGTGCTGGGTGATGCTGGGGATGTCAGAGGTGGGCAGGGGCTAGATCCTGACTTTGGAAGCCATATAAGAATTTTGCATTTTACTCTAAGTGGGGCCAAGGAGGACCCTTTGGGATTTTAGTTCAGAGGAGTGATGCTTTCCAAACTGGTTGTGGTTGCCATGCGAAGAGGTGGGGTGGGGAAGAATGGAAGTAGAGAGAGGCCACCCCTCTCTCCAGTGCTGTGGCTCAGCCTCCTCTGTCCTGGCTGTGGGAGTGTCTAGACTCCCAAACTGTGCTCTCCTGAAGAGTCAGGCCAGTGAACAGAGGAGGAGGAATGCACAACAGGGACAGGGACAGGGGGAGACAGGGCTTGCAGACCCAGAGTGGGGAGGTCCTTTCCCACCTCGAGAGGAGGAAATCAGGGAGGAGGAGACCCTCAGCTGAGTTTTGAAAATTTGCTTTTGGGGATTTGAGGGAAGGAGTGAGACTCCAGGAGACACAAAGTGCTGAGCATGGAACAAAACTGAGAGGGTTGAGAGTAGACTGTGGAGTTGGAAGGCCTGGGTCCTAACCCCTGTTCTCCCACTTATAGCTGGGTGACCTTGGGCTATGTGCCCACCCTCTCTGAACCTCGGTGTTTCCTTATCTGTAAGATGGGTCTTTTAATGATAACCATGAGATAACTCCAGTAACAGCACTTGAAACAGTGCCTGGCCCAGAGCAAACGTACCCTGGACCAGAGTTTCTCTGTGAATAGTTATTATTATTACTGAATACCTCGCCAAGGAAATTAGACTTTATCCGGGCTGATGGGGAAACACAAGAGGGTTTTGCTCAGGGGAGAGGTGTGCTCAGACCCATGAATTAGGAAGGACAGCCGTGGGGGGAGGCTCTGAGGCCTGGGCAGCTGTCGTGGGGGCCACCGAGGTGCCTGGGTGGCTGCAGGCTGGGCCTCCCAGGGCAGGGAAGCGGGGTGCAGGGCCCGGAGCAGACACAGGCTGACAAGGTGCTGTCTGCGCAGAGCGGAGACGACAGCCCAGAGGGCAGAAGTGCTGAAGGACTTCTCCCGCTCCTCGTCCAGCGCCAGCAGCTTCGCCAGCGTGGTGGAGGAGACCGAGGGTGGCGACGCGGACGACACAGGCCTGGTGAGAGGCCCAGGGAGCCGTGGTGGGAGGCAGCCCTCTGGTCCCTGTAGATACTCGGGGCAGAAACGTGGTGTGTGGGTGAGATGTGGGTGTGCTGAGATGTGATCAGGGGACCCAGCCCAAAGGACTGATGCAGACGAATGCTCCCTTACTCTGAAGCCTTCCATGGCTCCCCATTGTCACCCCCAGAGAGCCCCATCTCTAAGGGCTCCATTGAGGAGCCGGTCCCTCCCCAGCCTGGTCTGGAACACTCTCCCTGTCTCCTCTTTCCCCCTTTGTCTGACTGACTCCTATTCATCCTTCCCACTCGGCCTCCCATCACCTACTCCTGAAAGCCTTCCCTGATTTTCTAGTCCCAGGATAGGTTGGGAATCCCCCTTTTCATGCTCTCACAGCCCCCCACCCCGGGGCTTTGCCTTTAGCGCCCTTGTGTCATTCTTCATTCAGCAAAGCTCTAGCAGCCCCCTCTTCCTTGCCAGACCCTGCTCCAAATGCTGCGGATGCAGCAGGGAGCAGGGCAGACCATGGCCCTGCCCGTGGGGCTCAGAGTCTGGAATTCTGCTGGTCTCTCCACAGCCTGACTTGCCTCCTAGACCTCACTGTCTGAGGGCAGGGACCCTGCCTGCTTTCTCTCATGGGGGTTCGGCCCAGGATAAACCTCAGAATGTTTGCTGAATGAATGAATGAGCGTGTGTGGTGTTCCCCCCCACCCCCGCCCTCCTGTGGTCTCGCTGGGGCAGATGTTGCTGGGCCCCCATCCTCTTTGCAGGGGGACGAGGGTGAGGAGTTCTGGATTGCAAACAGAGGAGGCCAGGAGATGGGCCCGGAGCCCCGCCAGCCCCTGGGGGAGAGCTGACCTCCCTCTTTCTCTCTTCCCCCATCCCCAGGAGAGCGTCTCATCCTCAGGGACGCCTCACAAACGGGACTCCTTCATCTACAGCACGTGGCTGGAGGATAGCGTCAGCACCACGAGTGGGGGCAGCTCTCCAGGTACCAGGCCACAGGCAGCTTCCCCTGCCAAGCCCCCCATGTGGCAGGAGGGGGACCGGGAGAGGCCCCAGGGCGGAGACCACGCCTCCCGCCCCAGGCGGTGGGTGTGTGCCAGGCCTGGGCCCCACCCCCCCACCGCCGGGACCAGCGGTGGGTCATAATCTCACCATAATCTCACCATAATCTCACCTGCTGCCTTCAGGAGGGCTCTCGGGGGATGATGGAGGAGGGGTCAGGAAGGGAGGAGAGGGGGGTTCCCTGAGGGAGGGACTCGGTGGGGGCGGGGGCGTGGAGCACCGGCGCCTACCGCCCATCCATGCCTCACTCTCCCTGGTGCCTCCCCGCGGCCAGTGAGGTGGCTCCCTCCTGCCCCCCTTCCCAGGCCCCTCACGGTCACCCCATCCCGACGCCGGCAAGTCGGGGGACCCTGCGTGTCCCGAGATCAAGATCCAGCTGGAGGCGTCTGAGCAGCACATATCCCAGCTGGTAGGTGCGGCCGCCCGGGGGCTGCCCGGTGAGAACGCTCCCCCAGGAGGGGGTCTGCTGCTGGGGAAAGGGGACAGGTGTCCAAGGGGACTGGGGGTGGACGCCAGACCAAGAGGTCCCCTGAGGCCAGGAGGGGCTGGGTTCATCTGGCCCCGGGGGCAGCCCGTGTCTTCTGCTTGTCTATGTCTCCTGCCGGGTGTTGTCATCTGTCCTGTGTCTCCTGCCCCGTGTTGTCATCTGTCCTGTGTCTCCTGCCCCGTGTTGTCCTCTGTCCTATCTCCTGCCTCACCCGCACTCTGTCCGCGCAGGGCTGTTAGCCAGGCTCCCGTTCTGAAGGTGACACTGAGCAGGTCAGACCCAGTCCTTGGCTCTTGTTTGGTGTGGAGAGGGCGGGAGGGGGCGGGGGTGGGCGGGAAGGGGGCGTGACTCCTCCTTGTTCCTCTACCGTCTATGGATCTGGATTGGAACCCTCTGCCCCTCAGGGGTTGGGCGGGACTCTGGAGGTGACTGGCCCCTGTCCGAGACTTGGTTTCCTTATCAGTGTAGTGGGTCCAATAGCTGCTGCCTCACCTCCAGCCACCAGTTGCTGGGAGGATTTGGTGGGAGCCAGCGATGGACTTGGGAAAGGGCCTGGGGGATTCCCAGTGGGACCGGAAGACCCGGAGATAGAGCCTGGGACCGCAGGGGTGGGCCCCTCCCGCTTCTCTCTCCTTGCTTCATGGCGTGTTCATCTCCCTTGACTCTGCAGATGACGCGGCAGAAGCACAAGGTGAAGATGCTGTGTCAAGTCCAGGTGGCTAGGCCCTCTGCCCCCAAGGCCAGCACCAGCCTGTGGGCTGTCCCCTGCCCCCACCTTGGCCACCCGTCTGGGCTGTCTCTGCAGGGCGGAGCCATCCAGACCTGGGAGGGGGAAGCTGCTGGCATCATCCCAACCCCCCCGAGGCTGGGGCAGGCTGTGATCAGTTGAAGCAGGACCCCAGGCCTGGCTTGTCCCCACCCCAGGCCCTTCATCACACCTGGGTGCCCCTCTGGACTCATGGGGAACAGGGTGGGAGGGAGGACTGACCTATCTCCGTGCATACGCAGCCTACTGTGGAGGCAGTGGGATGTGAAGTCTGGGGGAATGAGCGCTGGGCTGGGAGTCCTGAGTCCTGGCTTCCAATTTTGGTTCTGCTGTGTGACTTTGGGCAAGTCCCCGTCCCTCTCTGTGTACCTCTACTGCAAATGGACAAGATTATTTCAGAGGTCATTGAAGACTGTGATTCCATGCACCTGCCCCAGAATGGGGGCTATCCTCCTAGGGGCCCCCATCACCCTACCTTGCTTCTTGGGTTCCCTGGGACCCCAGGTGGGCTGAAGCGCTGGGAGCTGGCTATGCCCGTTGCCCCTCCTGGACCCTCGAGCTCTACCACAGGTCCTGTCCACTGCCTCCACCTGACAGACAAGTGTCCCCCTGAGGGGGAGGGGGACCCATCTAGCTCCTCAGCCAGCACCCAGCTTAACCCCTGCCATCCCATGCTCTGGGCACTCCAGGTCGAGGGGTCTCAGCTGGCCTAGAGTTATGGGCCTCGCCTTTGCGCCCCCCACCCAACTCCCACGGAGGGGGCAGCCAGGCCCAGCTGCTGTGAGTCCACATCCTTGTGTGTGTCTGTCCACACTTTTTAGGCACCACACCAAAGGCCAGCCTTCCGGCCCCAACACCCATTTTGGAAGCCCCTGTGGCTGTGTGTATGTCAGTAACAGTTGTACAAAATAAATTCTATTTATCGCTATTGTACCCCGGGTCGGGCCTGGCTTTGTGCGAACCAACCGACTCCAGACAGATCTCAGTGGCCCCGGGGTACCAGCCTGTCCGTCCCCTTCACCCCACCCTTCAGAGCTGCAGGGGTACCTCCATGGCCAAACTACGGGTTCTGTGTGCTTCCCTCCCATCGTGCTGCCCTTCCATCCACCCTGCTCCCCGTCTGCGTAGCGCGGGAGGAAGACCGCTCTGCGGTCAGGCTGACCTCGGTTTGAGTCCCGGCGCCAAATCTTTCTAGCTGGGGGGCCTTGAGAAACTGGAGCCACGGTTTCCACTTCAGTGAAATGGGAGCGAGAGTATCTGTCCCCAGGGCTTGTGATGGGGGTTCCTCGAGCTGGTGTATAGCAAGCACCTGGCTCACTGGTACACAGTGGGTGCTGGGTGATCCGCCTCCGGCTCTCCTTTAGGTCGCTCAGGGAAGCACAAGAATTTCCTCAATATGGCCACGAGGGGGCGCCAAGGGATCGCTTACCGGGACGGCGGTGCTGGGCAGTTACAGTAAGGGTACTGCGTGACCGGGATGTGCACAAACCTGGGTGGGGGGGCCAGCCTGGGTGAGGGAGCCGTGGAGCAGACTCCGCAGCAGTGCTGCCCGAGCATCCTGGAAAAGCCTAAAAAGGGTCCCTGGGCCAGGGTTCCGCAGGTGCAAATGTGGTGGAGCAGACTGCCTGGAACTGGGAAGGGAGCTTTTATATATATATATATTTTTTTTTTTTTTTGAAGATTGTATTTCTTTCTTTTTCTTAAGATTTTATTTATTTATTTGATAGAGAGAGAGATCACAAGTAGGCAGGGGCAGGCATAGAGAGAGGGGGAAGCAGGCTCCCCACTAAGCAGAGAGCCTGATGTGGGCCTCAATCCCCGGACCCTAGGACCATGACCTGAGCCGAAGGCAGAGGCTTAACCCACTGAGCCACCCAGGCACCCCTGAAGACTATTTATTTACTTAGCATTCATGAACGGGGGTAGAGAGGCAGAGGGTAAGGGGAGAGAGAATCTTTTTTTTTTTTTTTTAAGATTTCATTTATTTATTTGACAGATCACAAGTAGACAGGCAGGCTGAGAGAGAGAGGAGGAATCAGGCTCCCTGCTGAGCAGAAAGCCTGCTGTGGGGCTCAGTCCCAGGACCCCGGGATCATGGCCCGAGCTAAAGGCAGAAACTTTAACCCACAGAGCCACCCAGGTGCCCCGAGAGAGAGAATCTTAAGCAGATTCTGCACTGAGCACAGAGCCCGACCTGGGGCTCCATCTCACGACCCTGAGATCATGACCTGAGCCGAAATCAAGAGGTGGAGGTGGGCGTTCAGCTGACTGGGCCACCCAGGGGCCCTGCAAATAGTTCTGAGTGATGGGAAGGTGACGGGGTAAAGATGAGGCCAGAACCATGTGGCCTTGAATGCCAGACCAAGGGGCCAGGGGTCTATGCTCAGGGCAGCGGGGAGCCATGGTGGATTTGAAACCAGATTGCCATAGAAGCTGGGCTTGCTGCTGGACTGGGCAATGTCAGGCAGGGAAGAGAGTGTCGAGAAAGCTGTTGTTGGGGACAGTGGGCAGGCCTGGAAGGACTGGGGGGCATGAGCGTCTGGCTGAAGGGCCTGATGGGATGGGGCTGAGGCGGGGGAGTCCAACCCTGCTACTGGGTGGGGGGGTCCCCTCTGAAGTAGGAGGGCAGGATGAAGAGTAGCTTGGGGTGGCACATGCCTTGGCCTTCCTGACAGCTTTGCGGCCTCTCCTCTGCCTGCCACAACCCCCACGCCCTCCCCAGGACAGTGGTGAGCGCACACCTCCCCCTTCCAAGGGGCTGCCATGTTTTTCCTGACAGTGGCGCTAGGATGTCTGGGGCCACCCAGGGGCTGTGACTCACAACCAATCCCTAACCCCGCCCCAGTTTTTTGGCTCTAGGCTGCCCTGGGCTCCATGGGTCCCCTACAAACCCCTGCACAGCCTCACCCCAGTCCCGTAGCCTGAAGCCTCCCTGTCACCTTCCGTCCTCCCCTCGGTCTCTTGCCTGGCCTCCTCCCACGCCACCATGGAAGGGCTGGGGTTAGGCAGCCGCAGTTCAGCACCAAGGTCAAGAGCTGGGTGCCTTTACCTCCTCTCTCTGTGACTCGGGGGACATGATTTTGGCTCTCTGGGCCTCAGTTTCCTCATCCGCGCAGTGAGAGTGCTGATAGTTCTGACTTGGGTACCCTGACGGGCGGATTCAGGGGTGCAGCCCCAGCACGGGGTGTGCTCTATAAACAGTGAACGTGTTGCGGGTGGGGGGTGATTTGTCATTAACGGGGACCAATACAGCAGCCCCATAGGAGGGCGTGGGGTCGGCTTTCTGTGCGGATGATGGAGTAGCCCGTGCCGGTGTCCAGACCTTGGGGACGTGTGATCGCCAGTTGCTCCCGGAGCCTCAGCTCCCTGGGCTTTGCCGGGACTGACAGTCCTTTCAGAAGGGGGCTCGGATACCCTCACCTGTGTGCTTCCCCACGCACCCCGCATGCGCTCTGCTCTGCTCCGCGGCTGGGCCGGAGCCCTGGAGTCTGTCACGGCAGATGTGGGACCTACCTTTGCCGGCCCAGCCTGCACCAGCCCCGCTCTGTGGCCAGGGCAGACCTCTGGGCTGAGTTTCGGGCTCGGCCCCAACCCATCCCCACCTCCCCGGCCTCCAAGGTGGGGCCAAGGGAGGCTGGCCTCCAGGATCAAAGTGTCCGATGGTTTCTCTTGGGCCCACGCCAGCTCCTGGCTCGCTCTGGGTTCTGAGGTGGGGAGGGCGTGCCAGGACACTGACCCCAGGCTGGAATTAGGGCTTGGGTGGGGGGCCCCAGGCTCCGGGAAGCCGGGGACTCTACTTAGAAATAACTCCAGCGGTGGAAATGGCAGCCAGGGGTGTCTCCAGACGCAGGAGGCAAGAGGCCTCCTGTAGAGGGGCTTGGGAGCCTGGCTGACCCGACACCCGTCTCCCCTGCCTCAGAGCTGGTACCTGTCTCTCCAGGTTGCAGGTTCACCACCTTTAAAAGGAGGACAAAGCCTTACCTATTGCTGTGAGGGGGCTGTCATGGCTTCTGAGGTGCCTGGCCTGAGACCCGTGCCCACTAGGAGGGGTCCTCCCCCATCCCATACAGCTGGGGTGTGCACCGTCATCCATGGCTAACCCTGGGTGACTTGGCCAAAGAAACGGCCGCAGGCCCAGGCCCGCCCCGTGCCAGGGGACCGGACCTGGATGTTCTCTACTGCTTAGGCCACAGGGGGTACTTAGCCAGGGACCCTGGAATGTAGAGGTCCCTCCCTCTCTCCCTGTACCCGCCCTGCCCAGGGGACAGTCAGGGACGGAGCCTCCTGAAATAAGCAGATCTGGTTAGGGAGGCTAATTTTAAAAGCCACTCTGGCTGCCCCATAGGCCCTTCTGGGAAGCCATGAATGTCCCTGTGTTGCCCCTGGGAACCAGGGTGAGGGCCGAGCAGCAGGGGCCGGGGCTGGACTCCTCGCCCTGACTGTTAGGGCGGGAGACCCCCAGCTGCCTCTCAGGGCCTTCCCATCCAGAACCCAGAGTCCCAAGGCCAATGTTGGGGCTTAGGGGCCCAGCCTCTACCCCAATCCCCTCAGGGAGAACCCTGGAATCTTTAGATCTCTCTCTCCCTGCCACTGACACTTGAGGTCCCTCTTTGCAGGAGTGGCTCTGTCTCCCTCTTTCTGGGCCCATCACGAAGGCGGTCAGACAGCATTCCTGACAGACCATAGGTTGGAGCGTGCACACCAGGGGGGACTGGGTGCCCACCTGGGAACCAGGGGCCTGTTGGGGAGGACAGCGGTTCTGGAGGCGGACAGGAGCTATAACGGGGCAGGCAGGGGCCATGTCGAGGCACGACATGGGCCATCTGGACAGGCCAGGTGCCAACAGAAGGAATGAGCTCCAGGGGTAGCGTTGCCAGATTTAGCAAGTAGAAACACAGAGCCCAGTTAAACTTGAATTTTAGATAAACAAGAAATAATTTTTAGTTTAAGTATACCTCATGCAATATTTGGGACATACTTATACTAAAAAATCATTCCTTGTTTATTTGAAATTCAAGTTTAACTGGGCATCCTATATTTTATCTGGCAGCCCTAACCTTGGGAGGTTCCAGGAGTGAGCCGAGAGGTTTCTCGGGAATGGCAGGTTTTATAGCCTGTGGGAGTCCCAGGCTTGGCGGGGGGGATAGCACAACCATGCCCTGTCTCATGGCAGGGGCACACCTCCTGCCCACAGAGAGATTTCAGTTTTCTGGTGGTAGGGACCGTCCTTGGGAGCCTGGGGGCAGGGGGCCGTGACCCTGACACCAGCACCACACAGGGAACCACAGGGATAGAAGGGAGGGTCTGTGTATGTTCCCCGCTGAGCCGCAGGGTCTAATCCAGGGCCTGGCACCTAGTAGGAGCTTCATAACAATTTGCTGAATGAATGAAGTATCTTCCCCACCTCCGTGGGGATGGGCACGCTTAGCCAGCAGGGGGCTCCAGCAGCCTACCGCGCAAGCTCCGTGGAGCTAACTGGTGTGTGCAGAGCTCCCCCATCCTGGGGGCTCCCCAAAGTGAGCTGCAGGAAAAGCGTGAAGGCCGAGCATCGAGCATCGGAGCATTTGGAGAGAGGAGGTCAGTTTTCTCTATGGCTCCCCTGCCCCAGACTCCACACTCACCTGGAGTTCAGCCTGGGCAGGAGGGCCGTGGGAAGTGGGGACTAGGGCGGAAGGACCTCCGGCTGACAGCATGGGGGGGTTGCTTGGGACGAAAGTGGAGGGGCAGACCACAGAGGTGTTCTCAGGGTTCCTTCGCGGGGGCACTCAGACAGCCGGGGGAATTCCTGGGACCCAGGTAGCCGGGGACCCTCGTTTCTGGAGAGCTGAAATCGGCCTTTTCCTGTAGGTTATTAATCTCAGGGGACTCCCTGGAGGGAATGACTATGCCCTCTCACACCTCCCCAAGAACAGAGTCCTTACATAGCCTTTTCATCCCTCATTCATTCATTCATTCATTCATTCCTCACTCACCCACTGTCAACCATTTGCTGAGGTGACCTCGCTTGGGGACTTGGGCTAAAGGACCATAGCAAATTGTCTGGGCTTAACAGGAGCGCACCTGTTCTAATGCCCACACTGTCCCTGGCTCCCTGTGCAGTCCTGGGCAAGAGACTGAGGACTTGGGCTTTGCCATCCCTGCCGTGGGGATGGGGCCCTCAGCCCTCCGCTGGAGTAGCTGAAGGTGGAAGATGGTGCCTGCCCACAAAGGGGGCTGCGGTGGCGGGGACACCTCCTGATGAGTGTTGTTACCCTCAGTGTCCTCCTCATGAGGTCCCTGCATGCCGGTCAAGGAGCTGCCCCTGGCCCCGAGGCCCTGGCTTCATGGCCAGTGTCACGCTCAGGTTTCATCATCTCAGCCCTCGTGCCTCCTTCTCGGGGAATGTCATCTCTTTCAAGGTGCCTCTGGCCTCCAGATGCAGCAATGAATCTTTCGGGGAAAAGCAAAAGGGACAGTGCTTGGAGCGGCCATCGGAAGGCAGGGCTTGGGCTCGGCCCCCTCTAACCTGCAGTGTGTGCTGGAGCTTGTCTCTTCCTGCCTTGGATCTCGGTTTCCCCAGTTGTACAACGAGGGGTTGGGGCTGGACATCCTCCATGCCCTGGAAGGGGCCTTTCTGTGTGTCATCCTGTTAGTAACGGTTTAGCTCCGAGCCTATAATCACATCTGCCCTGGGAAGAACTAACACAGCGTTTCTTTAAATTGGGCTCTAATTGCGGCTTTTAGTGGAGTCAGATGCTCCCCATCCCCCAGCTGGTCTGAATCAGGGAGGTTGTCCCGACCTGCCCTGCCAGGCCCAGGAATCCCCTGGGATTGTTCTAGCTGTCATGGCGCCGGTGACAGGTCAGGCGCTGGGGTTTCCCAAGAGTCTACTGTGTGTCAGGCCCCCCAAGCCAGGCACTTTCCATCTGGAGGATGACCCAGGAGGACTTCGGGCCATCTCACTACATCCGTGGGAGGCAGGGGCCACTGAACCACTTTTCAGAGAGGAAACTGAGGCACAGAGAAGTGTAGTCACTTACCCAAGGCTGCTCATCTAGGAAGACGCACGGGCCAGATTTGAACCCAGATCTGTTTGATTCCAGGGCGTTGCACTCAGTCTGAAGCTGAGGAGCCACACCCCATCCCCAGCTCGGTCAAACCCCCCTCCTGGGGGGCTCTGCGGGAGCAGCAAGCGTCGCCCAAGCCCCCGGTCGCAGCTTTTTCTGTCCACATGTGACCACAGCCATTCTGCTCCTTCCCCACTGGTTGCGCCTGGAGAACAGGGTGTTGGTGGACGTGGCCAGAGGCAGCTCTGTGGGGCTCGGGTGGGGCAGGGGCCTGTGGTTTCCCTGTTTGTTCTGGAGATCCCAGCCGCTTCCCTGAGGAGACAGCTAGCGGTTCCCAGGCCGCAGCCCCTCGGGTGGAGCCAGACCGCGGCTGGCCAGCCCGGGAGCCCTGCCCGCCAGCCCCACTGGGCTCTGCCAGGCCCTGGCGCTGGGTGGTCTGGGCGGGGGCCAGAGGGGCTCGATCCGGGCTGTGGGACAGGAGCCGGGACTGGGGCCAGGCTCAAGGCTGCCCTGCCAGGGACCTGGAGGGGTCCTGAAGGCTGGGGATGGCTGGATGAGGGATAGTAGAGGCAGGCGTGGGGTCAACACTACCTTGTGGGGAGCCCAGGAGGGAAGGCCCCAGACTCCGGTTCCATCCGAGGGCCCAAGAGAAACATTCTCCCCCTCCAGGATTGTCTCTATTGGGTGGTTTCAACCCAACCATTGAGTTGGTTGAGACAGGAGCCTAACTCAGAGGCCGGTGGAAAAGTCAGAGTGGCAGGCAGAAGACCTAGATCCTGGCTCTGTGCTCCTCTGGACCTCAGTCTCCATCTGTACAATGGGAAGGGGACAGGAATCCATGCATGTCGAGAGCTCATCTGCCTGGGTAGGTAGTCGCTGTGGGGTGGGTAGCCCAGGCTGGAAGTTTCTCAGTTGTTCCCAAATTCATTTCCAGAAGCTTCCAACAACACCTCCTCCCTGCCCAACACACACTTTGGATGAAACCCAGAGATGAACACCTGTCGGAGTGGAAACGGCTCCTGCAGGTTTTGGAGTCTGACAGACCCCAGTTCAAATCCTGGCCACTGGCTGGCTGTGATCTTGAATGCACCATATTGTCTCTGTGCCCTGCAGCTTTAAATGCCACCCCAGCCCCCCTTCTGTCTCCAGTGGAGTTCCTCCACTGAACCCCAGACTATTCCTTCCTAACTACCTATGGGCACGTCCGCCTCCATGTCCAATGGACATCTCTAAGCTAACATGATCCAAACCACATCTGTATTTTCTTTCCAGATCTGCTCCCCATATCCATAAATGGCACTCCACCCAGGTGCTCAGGCCAAAAATTCAGGGGGCATCCCTGGTTCCGCTATTTCCTCTGCTCCCCACAGTGAGCCCATCAGCAAGCCCCGCTGGCTTCGACTCCCAAACATGCCTGGGATCCAGCTGCTTCCCGCCACCACTACACTGGGCTGGTCCAAGCCACCAGCACCTCCACCCCCAGCAACAAAAAGGCCTCCAGACTGCCCTCCAGCATTGGCTCCTGGCGTCCCTGGGTCCTCCTCTGCAAGGCTGCCAGAGCGATCTCTCCAAAGCATCAGTCAGACCACGTCTCCCTCGGTGTCTAACCCGTTTTATTGCGTGACCTTCACCTTGATGTCTCATTCTCTCTGGGCCATGTTCCTCTCTGGCCTCCAGCCCTGAGCTTTGTCTGGGGGACAGTGGCAAGAGGCCTGTGTCCCAGGAGATCCCTCAGGCATGGCAGACAAAGGGCCCCCGAAGAGCCAAAACCGGCCATGAAAGTGGATGTCGGGACAGTAGCGTCCTTGGGGCACAGCCTCTCTACTGTCATTGTTCCCCAACCGGGTATGACCTGAGTGGACAGGAAGCTAATTCCAGGGCCCTCAGCCAGCATGTGCAAGCCCGGGCTGACCCTGGAGACCCTGGAGCCGCCCACCATGGCCTGGGCGGGGAGGAGGCAGGGGCTCTGCAGGAGGCCTCTGGGCATGACAAGGACACAAACCTCATAGGACAGGACCTCTGCCGGGGACGTCCTCCCCACACACCTTTGCATTACATTCCTGACCCCCCCTTGCTGCTCCTTACCCCACCGAAAGGAGCTATCAGGATGATCAAAGCCCACTCTGGAGCCACAGTGCTTGGCCTCACGCCCTCCTGCATCCCCTCTTGGTGGTGCGGGCTTTGCGTAAGTCACCAGTTCCCCTCTGCTTCTGTGTCTTCATCTGGAAACGGGGGACAGACACAGTAGTGGGGAAGATAAGGGGGTTCAGGGCCTGTGAGGTACTGGGAACCGTGACTGGCACTCTGGGGGACACCATAGGAATGTTGGCAAGTGTGCCCACCACTCGGCTTCCAGTGATCCTCGGCCTGTGTTCTAATGGGTAGAAGGGACAGGTGGCCCGGGCTGGTGGTGGACCCCAACCCGGCCTGCCTCTCCACTTGGCTGATGGGGCCCGTGTCTACCCCATCCTGAGGCCAGCGCCCACAGCAAAGGACAGCAAAGGAGTCAGAAGAGGGCCTGGAACCATGCAGGGGCAGCAGCACCAGGAAGCCCCAGGAAGCCACCCAGACACTCCAGAAACTTGGGAGCCCAAATCCCCTTCTGAGAACTTAATCCCCCCAGCCCCCCCACCCCCACCCCCAGATCGGCTGGTGCTAGATCTTGCTGGGAGGTCTTGGGTTAGCCACCAGGGCTAATTATAAACTCCACTGGCGTAGGGCTCTTACTACCCCCATCTGACGGCTTCTGTGGCTGGTGGGGCCTGGGTTGTTTGCCTTGGAGAGATTAGCACCCAGAGGCCAGGGAGGGGACATGGGCTGGGAGCCACGCAGACCTAGGTGCAACTTGCAGCTGTCCCTTTCAAGCCGCGGGCCCCGAGCAGGTCACTGTGCTCTGCCAATCCTCTCCCTTCTCATCTGCAAAATGGGGATAATGCCTGCCTCACAGGATGGTGGGGGCAGTATATGTGACAAGATGGCAACTTCATGGCCAAGTCCCGGGTGCTTAGATGGGTGTGTGGCATGTTCTGGGTATGATTCTCCCTCCTTCCCTCCATCTCAGAGCAAACCATTTGCTGATGACCTATTCATTCGTGTGCCGGTCTAGCTTCCTCCTTGACAGGAGCGGGACTCTCAGGCCTGTATTTGGGGTTTGTTCCCCGTCCCCATCTCCTGGGCCCCAGTTTCTTCTGCCTGGTCTGCTCTAGCACTTTCCTTGGGCAGCCAAGATGATCTTTCAAAAATGAGGCTCACTCCCCAACTCCCCAGGTGCTCGGTCCACCTGCAGCTCCTTGGAACGGCATCTGAGAACTTCCTGCCCATCTGTCCCCATGGTGTCCTCCAAAGTCCCCTCTGTACCCTCATGTCCAGCCTCAGAACTCCTTGACCTGTCAAGCCCCAGCTCACTGGTTGCTTTCTCTGCCTCTGGACCTGCCCCACTCTGCCCCGCACTGGTCAGTTGCCCCCTCCCTGCCCCGCGGCTTCCAGCTTCCTCGCACTGGGATGGCTTCTGGAAATCTGTGTCTTGAGACAGGAGCTTTCCAAGGATGGAGAGGCTTGCCTACTCCCAGAGTAAAGCAGGGGCCATGAGCTCAGTCTCCACCGGGACCAGAGAGGTAGCACTGTCTTAAGGGTTTTAGTGTAAGAGTACCAAGAGTTCTGGGGACTGTGGCAAATGGGAGAGCCGTACCCTGGACGGGCAGCCGTCTCTTGGCTCCAATCAGCCATTACCTTGCAGAAAGGTGGAGCAGTACCAGCCAGATCTCCCCCCCACCCACCCTTTTTTTCCTCCAAAAAAGCCTTAGAGACTTCATGTCCCAGCCTCTTGTGCAGCTAGTTGGGGTCACGTGACTAGTTCTCGCCAATGG
The DNA here is from genome assembly GCF_011764305.1 of Mustela putorius furo. Lineage (NCBI taxonomy): Eukaryota > Metazoa > Chordata > Mammalia > Carnivora > Mustelidae > Mustela > Mustela putorius. The sequence goes on along the minus strand of NW_025422005.1, from coordinate 15,327,788 downwards.
ATGAGAGTGGAAGCTATGTGTGTCACTTCCAGGAAGAAGTGGTTAAAAAGGGTCCCTACGCCCCTCCACCCCCCCATCGATGTGCTGCACACAGGACTTCAGTAGTTCTGGTGAGAAAAAGCATCCAGGACTCGGAGGAGGGCAGAGCCACAAGATGGAAAGAGCCTGGGTCCCTCTCACCTGACCGGATGCACCATCACACGTTTGAGATAGAAATAAACTCTTCACTGTGTTACATTCCGGATTTATCTTTAACAGGAGAAGGGTTATGTGGATGAATAGAGGTGGATTTTACAGCCCCTCTCTGTTCTTTCTTCCTGAGAAAGCATCTGAGAGCCCTGGAAACCCGTGCTGAAGGAGGAGGATGCTCACTCTTAGCTTCTGATGGGGGCTGGTGGGCAGGGCTGGGACCACTGCCTCTGCCCTCTGACATGGATTAGTTACAGTAAAGGTGACAAGTGACCTGAGAGTGTGGGGGCCCAGCTTCGGTGATGGTGTCCGAGGGCATGGGGTGCCCGAGCACCACGGATTCACCTGGAAGCCCATAGGGCAGACTCAGGATGGGAGGGAGCCCCTGCTCCTCATGGGAGCTAATACTCATTACATGCTCGACTGAGCACCCTCCATTCAGGTGTAGCAAAGTTGAAGAACTTGACCTCGTTCATGGAGACGGGCTCCTCCATCTCTGACTCCTGGCCCCTGCTTTCCAACCTCACAATATCCCAATGTTTCACAGATGCTATTGGTGCCCTGTTGGCATCCTCTGAGCATTTAGTGTTTCAGTACATTGCGGGGTGGGGGTTCTCTGAGCTCTTCAAGGGCAAGTTGGAAGTGTCAGGGTGTTCCCTTTCCAGGAAGCAGCACTTAGCCAATGAGGGAGGAATTGGGGAATAAATGCCCCAGCTCCCTCGCCCGGTGGTGGAAGGATTGAGGTGCATCCTCTGCTGGGTCTCCCAGTGGCTGTGGGGTGGGCTTGAGCCCTGGTTGCCCTTGATGGCAAACTGCTTCGTAACTTACCTTTTATCAGCTTCCTTCCCTTCCCTGTCCCATTTCCCGACCTTCTGGGCTCCTTTTACAAACCACCTGCACGCAAATCTCAGAGTCTGCCCTTGGAGAACCCAACCCAAGACACAAAGTACGGTTTACACCTTGGCACATGGAAGTTGATTTCAGGTGGTGCTGGTGAACTTTTAAAATCTGACTCCTCACCTGTGCATTTAGACAAGTTTTAGGAAAGAGTAGTAGCAATAGGACAAAAATAGGGAAGGTGGTATGAGCGGTCTCTTTGCCCTGGTGAGAATGTGAGCACGTGGTTTAAATTTTCCGAGCCAGTTTTGGAGTGGCTGTGTCCCCCTTTATGCCAGGACTGCCGGGAAGTTCAGAGAGAAACCTGCTTGATTGTATTTTCTCCCTCAAGGAGGGCCCTCTTCCGACGTGGTCTCTCAGCCTTCCGAGCTCAATAACTTGACCGGCAGTGTGTTGAGTCACCTGGACTGGCTGCGTCAGAACCGTATTGGCAAGTGGTTGGAAATGTATTATAAACAAATGAAGGATGTCTTGAGTTTTGGAGCTTTGGAATGGAATGTACCTGGACTCCAATCCCAGCCTCGCAACCTGGGGAACCTTGAGCAATCACACCAACTCTTAGACCCTCAGTCTCATCTACAAATGTGGATGACGGGGGCCTACTTCCTAGCGAGGGTCGGATTAACCAACTCCATATAAAGCACCAAGCATAGAGCTTGGCAGATGGTAATTGACAGGAATGGTTACGATGATTACCATTATAGGTAATCATTCTGTCCAGCTAATTATAGGGACTGTCATTGCAGTAAGGCAAGGAGCCAACCTGGGGACCCTGAATACGCCATGTCAGTTGCAACCCTGAGTCTAGTACCCAGGCCTGATAATTAGGAATGGAAAAGAGATCACAATCGCCAAGCCAGGCTGAAGCTCTGTGAAGGTCTGTGTGCTTTGCTGCATAATTCGTAAGACTTGCCACAGTGCCCGGCATCAGCTCAATGCAGTTGGCGCTTGACCAGGAGTGGGAGGGATGCCAACTTCCTGCAGTCAGAAATCCATGTGTAATTTCTGACTCCCCCCTCCAAAATGAACTACAAACAGCCTTACTGATAATATAAGCACTCAGTTAACACATATTTTATATGTTATATGTAGTATAGACTGTATTCTTACAATAAAGTCAGCTACAGGAATGAAAATGTTATTAGAAATCGTAAGGAAAGGGGCGCCTGGGTGACTCAGTGGGTTAAAGCCTCTGCCTTCCTCTCGGGTCATGATCCAGGGTCCTGGGATTGAGCCCCGCATTGGGCTCTCTGCTCAGCAGGTAGCCTGCTTCTCCTCTCTCTCTGCCTGCCTCTCTGCCTACTTGTGATCTCTTGTCTGTCAAATAAATAAAATCTTAAAAAAAAAAAAAGAAAAGAAATCATAAGGAAAATACAGTTTACAGAACTCTATTTATCCAAAAAAATCTGCAAGTAGACCCACGCAATTCAAACCTGTGTTGTTCAAGGGTGAACTGGATTTGTTGAATGAGTGAATGAATGAATGAACAAATAGCTCCGCTGAGCCAGGCCATGTGGCTCTGTCTGTAGGCATTGTGGCAAGGGTGTCCCAGGCCCCTTGGAGGCCTTCTTGCTGTGGATTTCAGGGCCCAGAGGCATTCTTCTTGGATTTTCACAGCAACCCAGGACTGGGCTATCTCCCATTTTATTGTTAAGGAAACAGAGACACAGAGATATAGAGCCATTTGCCCAAAGTCACACAGGTACGGAGTGGTGAAGCCCCAGGTCGGCAGGCAGCCCCTTCCTCCCGGCCCAACGCCACCCGCACTCCTGGGCCCAGAGTCCAGTCCTCTCCCAAAGAAACAAGCTTGTTTCTCTCTCTTCCTCACTGACCACAAAGACTCAGTTCTGTCCTCAGAAATATTTGGAAAGTTTTATTTAAATGTTTTGTGTTCCCTTTTAACCGACACCAAAAAGAGAAAAAAAAATTTTTTTTTTTTTTTTTTTTGGCCTTTCCAAACAGGAGTGTCCCTTCAGAGAGGAGTGGGCACGTGTGTTAAGAGCTGAGAAATGTCTGCCTGTCCCGGCTGCTCTTCCCGGCCCAGGAAGCCCTGGGGTCGGATGGCCAGTCCCAGCTCACCTCCCGGGAGTCCCCGGCAGCCCCGGGATGAGTGAGCAAACCCCCATCCTGGGGAGAAGAATCGGGTCTCCCAGGCAGGGAGGGACATGAGCCCAATGAGACCTGGTGGTTCCAAGAGGGGAGGGGAGTGGGAAGGTCAGATCCGGAATGTTCCATGGAAGCTCCAGGACCTCCAGGTCTGGAGAGGTGTGTTTGCTAGAAAAATAAGATGCTTTGAGAATTTCTGCAGTCAGCCTTCTCTGCCTGCCCAGAGAAACCTACTCTGTGGGCCCACGAGGCAACAGGAAGGGAGTAGAGGCCGGAGGCCAGGAACTTGTCTGGCTCCAGTGGAGGATTCCAGAGGGGAGCGAGGCTGGGCAGCAGACTTTGGTTTCCTGGGTCCTCTTTCTGGCAGCTGTCGAGGCTGTGAAGGCCCCTCTACCTGGTCCTTGAGGGGCAGGCTTCCAGATGGTGGGCCGTGCTGAGAGGGGGAGGCTGGCCATCTGTCATAGGCTGGTGGGTGCCTGGGCCCTGGGCCCTCAGAACAGGATGCCCAAGGGGAGCAGGGCCAGCAGGAGGAGGAGGGGCCCTGGAGAAGGGCCACCAGCTGAGCTGGCAGAGGCACAGTGGTCCTGGTTGGCACCGATGCAGGCCGCGTAACCCATCACATGGGGAATGTAGTTCTGCTCGTGGACGCCATGCAGCAGGTGCGCCATGGGACCCTTGGCGAAGACCGCGACGTCCTCCCCACCATGGGTCTCATAGCGCAGGGGCACAGCAGACTGCGCCTGGTAGTTGTTGTGAGCTGTGGGCCAGAAGAAACACTTGCTGAGAGCCTGCCAGGGGGCTGGGCTCTGCTGTGGCTTTTCCCTGCCCTTCCATGCTGGCTCGAGTGCTCTCCTTCTATAGAGGACACGAGGCTCGGTGCAGGGACATCACTTTGTGCAAGGGCTGTGGGATTTGGGGCAGAGTCTGTTCTGACACAGAAGCCTCCCCTCGACGCCCAGAAGAGAACAATCCAGCTCCTCTGGGCTGTTTAGTGAACCCAGGAGAGCCTCTCACTGGGCTTGCTGAGAGCGGCACAGTGAGACCCCCAAGGACGACTGCGGCCACCGTGAGCAAATGAACATTCAACCATACGGAACTAGAGGAGCACATGGAGAAGGCTCAGCTCCGGGGAATTACAGCCACAGTGGAAATGGCGGTATAACAGCAAAAGGCGCTGGGAGCCACGTTAAGCCCTTCAGACAACCCTGGGAGGCAAAACTCTTTCACGGAAGAAAGGGAAGCTGGGAAAGGTAAAACTGCACGCCCAAGGTCACACAGCTACTCCACGGTGGATGGGGAGTTGACCTGAGATTGTTTTGATCCAAGTCCTGGCTATTTGGAGCCTTCCCCAACCTTGGCCACGAGCCTCCAGTATACCCAGACCCATCCCCACAGGGTGCCCTGCCCTGGATTTGGGCAATCTCACCGTAGTCCACCATGGAGACGTTCTCGCGCTCGCCACCTACCACCTTGTAGCCAGGCCCATTGCCATATAGGATGGAGGTGAAGGGCTTCTTATCCGTGTCACTCACCATGGGGGCCAGACCTGCGCAGGAAGGCATTGGCCCAGGGATCTTGGAGCACCAAGACTACAGCTTGGCGATCCCTAGATTCCCTGTGAAGAACCTTGAACCACTCCATGAAGCCACTTTCCCAACCTGATTGATTTCCCACCAACTACCCCTCCGTTTTCATGGTGCCCACGTTCCTCCTGATGGCGGTCCATTCCCCCCAAGGCCATGTAGCCATCCTTCCTCATTCTTCTATCCACCCATCACCCAGGTAGCCATGCAGCCCCCCACCGGAGCACTCACTTTACTCTGTCTCCTCATCCTGTAACGGCTCCCGGCCCCCAACACTACCTTCTCTTCCGTACTCCATTCTCACAGTCCCACCTGGGACAGGCCTGGAGCTTGCTGCCTCTCCCATCCTACTCCGGCTCCCCGATAGGCACCCCGCGGGAGTGGCCAGTGCCCACCCCAAGCAAGACTCACTTACCAAAGATAGAGTTGCCACGGGGGGTGTACCCCCCAAAGGTGAAGACGTGGGAGTGGTCCGCAGTGACGACGGTCAGCGTGTCTTCCACGGAGGTCAGGATGCCTGCCTTCCCGATTGCCCGGTCCATCTCCACCGTCTCGTGCAGTGCCAGCTTGGCCTTGCCCTCATGATGCCCGTGGTCAATCCTGCCCCCTTGAGACACCAAGGCAAAGGCCTTGGGTGAGGGGGAGAGCTGCACCCCCAGGTCCTGTCACATGACCGCCAGAGGAACCATTCTTTGATGGGGAATGGCCACATGCCAAGTACCATGTTGGACACATCATGCCGCCGTGCAACCTTTACAGCGGCTCGGTGGGGACGGGTTGTGGACCAAGGGTCCATGCATGGAGAGCGCAAAGCCAGGGTTTAGAGCAGATCCACGTGACTGAAAAGCTGGTGCTCTGTCCAGCACCCCTCACGGCCCTCAGAACAGCTTCTCCAACTCCTCAAAGGAGTCGGAGACCTCTGACAGGTGGAAATGGAACAAGCATGCTTTAAGGGCCTACTGAGTGCCAGGCATAACAAGCTGGTGTTTAGTTTCCCCTTCATAACAATCCTAGGCACAAATGGGTACAAAATCAGCCCCATTTACAGATGGGGCAACTGAGGCCTTAGGTGCAGAAGTGACGTGCCCAAGGTGGGATGACTGGGATTTGAACTTGGGTGTTACTCTCATTCTCCATACCTGGGCAGTACCCACGGCAGGCCTGCATAAAGGCCTCTAAAAAGTCTGTGCCACCTCTCTCCTAGGTGGGTGCAAGAGGCCTGGCTTTGCGCCTGGCTTCAAAGTCATGGCCAAGGGCTGCATGACCTGAGGCGACTCCTTCTCGTCTCTAAGAGGAGGACACTGCCTGAGTGGACACTCCCACTTCTTAGGGTCCTGAGCCCGGTGTCCTCCCTTCCCATTGGCCTGAGCCTCACCACGCTGGCCTTGCAGGCTGGCAGGGTGGGTCCTTCCTTTGTTGTGGTTCTGGGAGCAGTCACAAAGAGGACTGCTCCCAGGGGAGCCCATGTTCACCACCACTGGTTCCTGGCTGGGTCCTTGGCGTCAGAGGGCTGTTCAGGCCAGGCCGAGACTGCCATGCTTGAGTGGGAACCCCGGGGTTTGGCAAGAAAGCTGCCAAGCCAGGCGGCCGGCTGCTGGCCTCTGGAAGGCAGAGGGGCCGGAGTGTGTATATGTGTGGTGAGTGTGTATGTGCAAGTGTGTGTGTGTGTGTACAGGGAGAGTTCAGTGAGGCAACATCTGGAACCATGGGAGACAATGGCTGTTAGAACTCTGAAGATTCTGGAAACTTTATCACTTCCTCACACTTCCTATTGTTATTGACTTGGCTATTGTGTAATCATAATAATGGTAATAATAGAAACACCGAAAGATTTATTTTCTGCTGGACTCTGTTCCAAGTACTTTATGCCTCTGAATGCAATGGATGTTAATAATCTAAGACCATTTTTTTACCTCATTTTACAGAAATGTACAGGCAGAGGTCATACAGCACCAGCAAAGAACCAAAGCCCGACTCTAGGGCCTCCCTGCATGCTGGGAAACCCCGTAAACATTAGCATACAACACTGCCAACTCCTAAAGGGACAGACTCTCCCAGTCTGGGGGATCTGGGACATCCCAGGGTCATGAATCTGACCTTGGCCTCACAAGAACATAGTAACAGCAGATGCCTGCCATCCAGCTGAGAGCTCCCTCAGACTGATAGGTATCTGACGTGGAGGACCTTGGACCTGTCTTTTGGGAGGAGGGAAGCTCAGGGAGGGACCCCCAAAAGGAAGGCTTCCACCTCTTCTTCTGGGAAGCCTTCCTGGACTAGTTGGCCTGACAGGTGATCCTCGTGCCTAAAGGAGAACAGCTTGTTGGGCTTGGAGTTTCAACACCATGCATAACCCATCTTCCCCAAAAGGAATTTAGCCTTCTCCCCAGAAGTGGATGGTTGTCTTTGAGAGTCGGAGCACCCCATCCCCGGACCGAAGGCCATATACCCAGAATCTCCCGGGGAAGTGGCCCTGCAGCCTGGGGCCCTACCTTCCACCAGCAAGAAGAAGCCTTTGGGGTTCTTCTTCAGAATCTTGATGGCTATCTCCACCATCTCCGAGAGTGACGGGTCAGTCACATTGTTCCTATTCAGCTCGTACTGCAAGTCCCCCGGCTCAAAGAGACCTAAGGAAGATGTAGACAGTGAGGTTTTCCTGTGACCCTGCAAGGGGGGCCCTCCCCCACAAGGAGCCTGGGCTGTCTCAGGGAACACAGGTTCCCCACACACAACTTGGGGTTAGAACAAGCCAGGAAGAAGCTGCCCACAGGTGGGTCCAAACTGTGCCCAGCGCTGTGGGAGCACAGACGGTTTCGTTTCCCCTTCACAACCATACTATGGTGAGAGGATCACCACATGCATTTTTCAGAGGAGACTGGTAAGGGGATCGCTATGTCCATTTTACAGAGGAGACTGAGGCACGGGTGCTCAGTAGCTTGGTATCTTCAGCAGCTAAGTGGGCGATCCAGGACTTAAAATCCATCAGTGTAGTCCCAGGTATGAAGGGCCCCAGACACGGCACCACAACCCCCCCAGGCAGAAGACCATGGACTCAACGGGGCAGCTTGGGTGTGTACTTACATGTCACGAATAGGTCAGGCTTGAAAGCCATAGTGCCCGGTACAGGGAAGTAGCAGAAGCGGCACCAGCCTCCAAGATGGCGCCCAATAATCCCTGCCTTCTGAATTTACACCCTAGTGTGGCCCCTCCTACAGTAAGACTATCCTATGTACCCAATAGAACACCACAGAAATGATGCTATGTGACTTTCATGCCATGACATAAAATATTATGGCTTTAGCTCTGAAACAAGCCACCATGTTGTAAGGACACCCCACCAACTCTACAGAGATCTCCATGTGGTGAGGACCTGAGGCTTCCTGACAATAGCCTGCACCCACTTGCTAGCCATGGGAGGAAGCCATTTTGGAATCCCCAGCCCCAGTCAAGCCTTTGGATGACGGCAACCTCATGGGAGACCCAGCTAAGCCGCTGGAAATTCCTGACCCCAAGAAACTGTGTAGTCATAAATGCTTACTTTTGTTATGTTTTTTTACTTATTTTTCATTTTTCGTTTACTCTTCTTTTAAACTGTTTGTGGAGATAATTTGTTTGGAGATAACAAGTAACTTACACAAGGCATTGGCTCTTGTGTGCTCATAACAATCCTGAGGTCATTTGCCTCACCTTACAGAACAGTCATCATTCCTACTTTACAGAAGAGAAAACTGAGGCGCAGAGAGGAGAAATCACTTGCCCAAGGTTGCACAGTTTATATGCAGTTGGATCTGCATATAAGTGAGGTGGGATCTGCATATAAGTGGGGTACAGTGGGATCTGAACCCAGCACTCAGGCTCTAAGGTCCATGAGGGGGCCCGTTGTGGTACATGGGAACTTAAACAGCTCTCCACAGCCTGCGTCTGGCATAGGGTGTTTGTCGCATGACCCAGGCAAGCGGTGTGTGTGTGTGTCTGGGGGATCTTCCAAGGTGCCCAGCTTTGAACCCATAACCTCACACCCAGGACCTAGAGGCTGTGCCCCTTGGGAAAGATTTGCAGATTTTGCCACCACTCGCTGGGCACAACAGCCAGGTGGGGCAGGGGACCAGGTGTTGGCATGGCGGGGCTCAGGGCCTCATTCCACCAAGCCAGGGCCCCTCCCATGCTCCCCACTCCCTTGGGGAGGGCCTCCAGTCAAACCAGCAGAGACAGCGTGGCGGGCTTCTGCCCAGGCCACATAGCAGGGCTGGCTCCAGGTCTCCTGCCCCAGCCAGGGGTCAGATTTACCTGGGCTGTGATGCTACTGGGCTGAGGGACACATCCCAGTCTCCTCCCCAACCTGAGCTTCTGTTTTCCTTTGTGCTCAAGGGAACCACTCACTCTGCACAGGCAGCAGATTTCAGGCCCAATTCTATGAACCAGAACCCCTTCCACACCTCTTCCAGGTCCTAGAGCCTGAGAGCAAAGGTCCCTAAGTAGGGGGAAGGCTAGGGCCCTGGCCTCCCCAAGTGCTGGACTCACAGCCCCAGCCGCAGGGCACCCAGCTGGGGGTCCTCCATCCCCCTCTCCCCTTCCACCCACACCTCCCCCCACTTACCCAAGAGATAGTCCACAGTGTAGGGGTCCAGGCTCAGGAGTTCGGTGCGGTTCCAGACGTAGTGAGAGTGCTAGGAGGAAGGGCCTTTGTCAGCCACATGGGGGCTGGGGGGGTTGGGAGGACGGACCCCAGCTGGTCTTGGGGTCTAGGGAATATATCTGTTTCCTTCAGCCCTTTACTAATCCCTCCTTAAGGCTCTATCACATGCCTTCAAGAAATGACAAACAAGCAATTCTAATGCGGGGGAATGAGAATGGAGAGACCAGGGGATATTGTGAGCCCAGAGGCAGCAACAGGGAAGGCTTCCTAGTGGAGGTGATGTCCTCATGGGGCCCTGGAGGACAAGAAGCCAGTGACCGCCTGGGGTCAGGAAGGAGAGTTTCAAACAGCAGGGACAGATCATGGAGGCAAGAAGAGAAAGATATGGGTCACCAGGGGCCTGGAGTGTCCATCAGGAGCTAAGCACTGGGTGTATGATGGAAGTTGTGGATAGCCAAGGAGGAAGTGAAGCCCTAGCTCTGCTCCAGTGACCCCATTGGAGGACAGAGGCCATAGAAGAAGCTGGCTGACTTATCCCGAGAGGGCACCACTCAGCGGCTGGGCTGGGGGACACAGTACAGCTGGGAATTGGCTGTGCATCCTTAGGACAGCCCCTTGCCTTCTCTGGGCAATGACATCAGGATCTGTGGTTCTGGAGCCTCAGGGGCTGTTATGGGAAGGAGGGCAGGAAGACTGAGGAAGTGCCTGGCTTCGCTGAGCTGGTTCCCCTTGTGTTACCTCATTCAGTCACTCACATTGGCCCTATGAGGAAAGTAGTTATTCCCATTTTGCAGACAAGGATACTGAGATCCAGATGGCAGAGCCACTCGGCGGCAAAGGAGAGTCTGACTCTAGAAGGGTCCAATCTCTCCCTCTTAGAGTCTACACTGAGCTCTGGGGTTAAGCACCCACCCAGGCTAGAAGGGTTAAACTCTGGTCCCATGTTCCACGTAGAGAAACTGAGGCTGGGAGGAGCCGTGTCTCTCTGACTTGGGCCAGGAAGGGGCTCTGGCCTGGCCGGGGCTGACTCAGACGAATGGGAAGGGTTCAAAGTGGCTCAGTCCCGCCCTCATTCATCCTGTGGGGGCCATCCTCAGGCCCCTGCCCCCACCTTGCTTTTGGCCCAGCCCCATCCCACAAAGCGCCCCCCCACCCCTGGGGGCCAGTCCTGGAACCCTCAGAAACCCAACCCCAGAGTGACATCAAAGTGGCTCCCAGGCTGCTCCCCACTGTCTTTAGTCCTAACCACAGTCATTTCCAGACCCCATCTGCCCCAGGCCCAGTGGCTGCCACAGCCACTCCAGTGAGCCAGCACTCAGGCCCTGCCAGGGCTCCAGCCTTTCTTCCCCAGCACGTGCTCTCACCGCTGGGGCCAAAGCCAAGTCACGATGGAGGGCTTCCATCTCCCCTCATGGCTCGCGCACTCCCCTAACCCTCCTCTCCCTCCTCCTGCTCAGGGCTGGTCAGCCCCTCCCTTGTGGTCTGTCCCCTCCGGGTTCCCGTAGCTCCTGGGCCCTTCGCCATCCAAGCACACAGTGATCCACAATTCCTTGCCCATCTGATTCACCCTTTGGAATTCGTGCCCAGCCAGGGGCCCTGCACACAGTAGGGGCTCAAGGGAATGTCCATGCAGGTGCTTCCATGGCCACTGTCCTTACTGCCCGGCTAGCTCCCCTGGGTGTCCGCCCCTGGAGGAACTGACTGATCACCTACTATGTGCCACTCATGTGTCTCTTAGACCATTTGGGCCCATCAGGGTAAGAATGATGACCCACTCCCCACCGAGGAGGAAATAAACCGAGACTCAGAGAGACGGGACCCAGCCCCTCCCAGCACAAGCCAGCCCTGTAGCCACGGGGCCCCGGGACAGGTTACCTTGTGTCTCGGTTTGAAGCTCTTCCAGATGTTGATGAGGTTCAGCCCATCCAGCCTCGTGCCCCTGGACTTCTCGTCCATCTCATACTCCACGTCGGTTTTATTCTTGGGGAACATGTACTTCCGGCCGCCCCCCATGATCACCTATGGGGGACAGGAGCCATCAGTACCCCAGGGTTCCAAGCCTCAAGAGCTGGGTTCCTGGAGGCGCTGGGGATACTGTGGACGCTTCTCCAGCTCGGAGAGTCTTGGTTTCGGTCTACACTGCCCATCCTGAGCCTCTGCTTTTCCTCTTGGGGAGATGAAAGCATGAACATATGAGGACCATGGTTTGGGGCATCTGTGTGGAATGTTGGGAGGTACTGGTAACTTCTCCTACCTAGCTTTCCAGAAGCCTGACTCTGCTCCTGCTCGCTTAAGAGTAACACTGTCTACAGAGCGCTGTCGGCATGTCAGGCACTAAACACTTCCAATATGTCATTTTTTTTTTTTTTAAGATTTTATTTATTTATTTGACACAGAGAGAACACAAGTAGGCAGAGAGGCAGGCAGAGAGAGAGGGGGAAACAGGTTCCCCGCTGAGCGGAGAGTCTGACGCGGGGCTCGATCCTAGGAACCTGAGATCATGACCCGAGGTGAAGGCAGAGGCTTAACCCTCTGAGCCATCAGGCGCCCCCCGATATGTTATCTTAATCAACTTCATTACCAAGGCTGCAAGGGAACCCGTGTCCCCATTTTGCAACTCAAGAAATGTAAACATTCCCCCCAGGGCCACACGGATTTGAACCCATGGCTCCTGACTCCAGCATGGGGGAACTTGGTCCATCTGCAGAGCTGAGGACGGGGAGGCCAAAAGCCTCCTCTCCTCAGTGGGAAGCAGCATGCCACAGGCAAGAGGCCGCTGCCAGGGAGGTCTCGGGGCCGCCCGGCCGCCGGGAGCCTGGGCAAACAATGACCAGCGCTCACGTCTGTGTAGTCCCCGCCAGGCTAATTTTACTCACCATGGCTGGTGTGCGTGGGCGGACGGACGCGGGACTGTTTGTTTTCCTTGGGAGTCCATGTTTGAAGTCCTGACTATTTTTAAAATGGGGCCAAGAGCATAACAGTCGCCGCCTGCGGTGACCACCACACCGGTGTCCTCCTGTCACCGCGGGCGTCAGGCCAGGCCACCGCCCCTGGACACCTTGGGAGAGCAAAGCCCGGCTCTGGCTGGCCTCAGATCCACTGTCCCAGGCCTGGCATTTCCTAGGCTCCAAGGTCTCCCTTCCACTTCATTCCTTCCCAAGAACCCAGGAGTCTGGGCAGATAGCAGAGGTGGGGAAGGCACCCAGGACCAGCCTGGGTCATAGGGAACTGGAAAGGGCACGGGCTTGGAAGTCAGACTTGGGTCTGACTCCGACTCTGTCACGTACGGACCAAGGACCTGTCACTTCACCTCTCTGAGCCTCAGTTTCCTCATCTGTAAGATGGAAGCAACACCCACCGGCAGGATAGCCGCAGAGGAAAGTGCGTTAATACAGTGTTACAACGTGCTCCCAGCACCCGGGGGCGGCCCAGGGGAAGGTGTTCTCTCTGGCAGAAGCAGAGGACACCAGAGTATTTCCAAAGAGGTCACGGCCGGCCCCAGCCAGGAGCTCTGGGGGCAGGGCGGGCTCTGAGGGGAAGGAGAGGGGACCCCGGGTCACCGGCCCCCAGCTCCCCACCCCCGTTCCCACAGAACCTGACCCCTTGGCATTTTCAGAGTGGAAAATGAAGCCCCCAATCTTCTATGCCGGGAGCCTCATCATTTCCAGCCCTAGCAGGGACTTCACACGCTCATTAAACTCCCAAATAACAGACTTGCTGTTTGGCTTTGGGGTTTGGGTTTGTGTCTTTCTTTCTTTCTTTCCTTTTTTTTTTTAGTCAAAGATATTTATTTTCAGGGCGGACACCGGGAGTTGTGTTTCATGTGCAGCCTGGGGGCCGGGGGGCTTTGGGACGGTGGAGATGCGGGAGAGGACGGGAGGCCAAGTGGGAAAGAACGAGAGGAAGGGGGGGCAGCCTTCGCTCCAGCCCACCCCCTCACTCACGCCCCAGCATGCTCCCCAGTGACCCAAGGACCCCCATCTACACTCGCCCCATGGAGCAGGCTTCCCTAAGCTCCTGTCCCCCTCTCCGGCGGTTCCTGGCACATCTCCCCAAGAAGCAGCCCCGTAATTACACCCTGCGCTTGTACAACAAATGTTCTCACATCCATGACCTCATCTCGGCCTCCCGCGGCCCTGGGAGGGGGCAGGTGGGGCGCCCTAGGCTTGTTGCACAGGTGGGGAAACTGAGGCTCGGGAAGGGGAAGCAACTTGTCCCAGGATGTGCATCAAGTGGAGGTAAAGTCAGGACAGAGGCTTGGCCTCTCAGGTCCATGCTCACTAGGACGGGTTGCTAGGACTGTTTGTCCCGAAAGGGGGTGCTCAATCCACTGCTTGGAAAAGGGAAGTCATGGGTGGGGAAAGGGGCCTTGGCAATTGGGTGGTGCATGGGGGACAGAGGGTGGGTCTGGGAGCCAGTCCGTTTGTCTGGTGGTGGTAGAAACAGGTGAGGGGGAAGTGGGACCTGGGGGCTTCCTCTGAGCCCCCACTGAACCCCCATTTTAGTTTTGGGGAGCTAACATCCCCTTGTGCCCTCTCCAGATCCCAGGCATGGGTAACAAGAGCCTAAAAAAGGAATAAGCCGGAGGTCCTCAATGAAGGCCAGAGCAGGGAACCCCCCGAGAACCGAGGGGACAGTACCTGTTCCGTGTGTTCGCACCTGTGCGCACCTGTGCGCACCTGTGCACACCTGCTGGCCTGGGGTGGTGAAGTCGGGATTCTGGGCAGGCCTGTGTGGCTTGTGCAGAATGCCACCACCTTCTGAGAACCCACGAGGTGTCAGGCCTTACTAAACTCTAAGTTTATTTAGATCTGGATCTTGCAGTGGGCTGACGAGGGAGCCACAAGTCACCAACAAGCCCTCAAAAGGAAGCTACGGAGGGGTGCCTGGGTGGTTCAGTGGGTTAAAGCCTCTGCCTTTGGCTCAGGTCACGATCCCGGATCGAACCCTTCATGGGGCTCTCTGCTCAGCAGGGAGCCTGCTTCCTCCTCTCTCTCTGCCTGCCTCTCTGCCTACTTGTGATCTATCTCTGTCAAATAAATAAATTAATTAAATAAAATCCTAAACAAACAAAAAAAGAAGCTATGGAGGTTAACTGACCCATGGCCACACATCAGCAGGTGGTGGGACAAGGGCTGGCAGCCGGGAAGCTGAACCACGAGCGCTCGTGCTAACCACTGCCCGCACCGCCTCTGCTCCAGGCTTCCAGGTCGGGGGCTCCAACCTGTGACTGTCTGTGCCCGAGGGCACATGCAGGACAGGTACAGCCCTCAGATGGCCATGGGTCACCCCTACCTCCCCATGTGGGGAGCGGGTGGGCGAGGGGGCGCTGGTGGAGCAGTGCCGGATCCCCACTTACAGGATAATCCTTGGGCGCCTGATTCTTGGGGTGTGGTGGCAGCCACACCGGGGCTTAGCCCTCAGCCCCACCGCGGAGAGCGCCTCCAGGGCTTCCCTGCCCCGACCGCAAATCCCCTAATGGGCTGGGAGCCTCTCAGGTGTGTGGGGCGCCAGGCCGGCCGCTTCTCCTGAGCCAGCAGAGGCTGGAGGCCCGTCAGAGGCCCCGCCTCACAAGCCTGCCCGTCCCAGAGTGGCCTGCACCCACAAACTCGCCTCGATGTCCTTGATGTTGTGCATGAGCTGGTAGGCAATGTCCTTGCAGCCCTGGCTCAGGGCCTCCGGGGGCATCTCGTTGTCTGAGTACCAGTCCCGGTCCGCAGAGTGGGCGTAGGCAGCACTGGGGGTGGCGTGGTTCACTCTCGTGGTGGTCACAATGCCCACAGATTTGCCTGGGGTGTGGGAGAGGATGGTTGGCGTCGGCTGGGGATGGGGCGCTCCAAGCTGTCTTCTCCTTCCCTTTCCCGACTAAAGACTGGCCTTCCATTCTGTTCCACTGACTGCCTGGGCCTCAGTCTCGCCCCCCAGTCCTGTGGGGATTGGTGTGGGGGGGGGACACGGTGGACTTCCGAAGACCCCCACAGCACAGCTCAGACTTTGCCTCTGTGGCCCTCCCCCCTTGACGGCCCTTGAGCTGTGAGCACCTGGGCGGGGGTCCTTCCCTCCATCGTGCACCCTGCAGGAGCCCCTCCTATAGGAAGCCCCCCCCACCGGGTACCCTGCAAGAACACAGGGACCCCCCCCCAAGGGCTCTCAGGTGGTGTGGCTGTGTCACCTTGTCAGTCGATCTCATACCCTGACTCCAAAGTTCCCGGGACACCAAGCAGGAGAAGAGCCCCCACTTCCAGGGAGGAAGGGACAGGCAGACACTGATCTCCCACGGGGCCGGCGCCAGGCTACGTTCTACGTGCACCTTCCTCACACCGTTCCTACGAGGCAGCGGATGTTTTCACACCCATTTTATTGTCAAATAAATAGACTCGGAAATGAGCTGGGACAGGAACCCACATCTGAGCGGGCCCCTAAAGCCACTAGCCTTCCTGCTCATGAACAGGATTCCACAAATATCTCCTAGTTTCCTAGCCATGAGCTGGACGAGCCCTGGAGAGCATCTTTCTCTGTTCTCTCCCCATTACGCAGTGGGGCAGACCGAGGCCCAGCCCAGTCATAGAGCTGGGCCCCACTCCCTACCACTACCCCACTCACCGGCATCCTTGGCCCAGCGCAGGATGGAGGTGACCTCGTTCCCCGCAGTCGTGTTGCACTGGGTACGCTGGGTCGCTGCGCTCACCCCCACAGTACCCTCATTGGCCTTCACGCCACACAAGTAGGCAGTGGCCGTGCCTGCGCTGTCGGGGACCTGAGCATTGGTGTTGTACGTCTGCAGGTGGAAAAGGAGGGTCAGGAATTGGCCAGGCCTTGCTGCTGGCCTCCACCTCACTCCCACTCCCACCATGAGGACTGGAGCATGATGGAGACAGAGAGGCCTCCTGTGCCCCTAGCCAAGCCCTGCTACCTCCCAAGGTCTCCCCAGAGCCAAGGTATCACTTAGCCGCTTGCTTTCTGCACCCACACCCCATGCCCTGGCAGCCAGAGTGGCGGGAAGGGGCGAGTGGAACCTTCCAACATGCAGGGGGGGTGGGGGCTGGGTCACTCGGGCCTCCCTCTGGGTCTGGGGCTGTGGGAGCCAGCAAGGGGGCAGGTGCGTCCTAGAGATGGGAAAGGGAGAGGGGTGTTCTTGAAAAAGTGACATGGGGGAGGCTGAGGCAAAGGGAGGAAAAGATGGGGGGGAGCAGGATCTAGAATGGGGAAAAACCTCTAATTGAGACCCTGAAGCCGTGTGCCTGCCTGCCTTCCCCACTAGGCTGAGAACTGCATCCCGGCTCCTGCCAATTGCCCCAGAAGTGAGCCCAGGCCTGACCCAGGATGTCCAGAAGACCTTCATTCCATTAACGTCCCCATTGCTGCCCCCGCCGCCCCCACCAGAGACCCCAACAGCAAGCGCTGCCATCACTAATTGAATTCACCCGGAGGCCCCTGGGGAGGGAACGAACGCAATAGGACCAGTGCAGAAGCATATAGGCCACGGGATTCCCCAGACAGCAAGGAGGAAGCGGAACAGCTCTGCGGTGGTGTTGGAAGTCAGAAGGGGGACAGGGAGGACAAGGGTTTGGGGGAGAGCTGGGGGCCCTGGTGGCTGCTGTCACATTCAGTTTCTTAGCCTGGACACTGGCTCTATAGACAGGCACAGTCTGCAGTAACGCAAGCTGCCCACTGGGGCACGTGCACGTTCCCCATACGGGTTATACTTCCATAGATTTTTAAACCAACGACTACTACCCTCAAGATCAAGTCTCGGCAAGCCGCTGTTGCTATCCTCGCTTCACGGTGGGGCCACAGAGACCCCAGGAGGGCCGACTGCCTTGCCCACAGGCCCTATTGCTCTGCCCTTCCTCGGTGAGGCCAAGCTGAGAGGTGGGAGGCCTGGGCCTGCGCGGCTGGAGCTCACCTTGGAGAGGGCCACGTAGGGGAACTTGTCCATCTCCAGCCTGGTCTCCTCCCCGGGGTAATGGTGCAGCTGACCCTTGAGGATACGGGCGGCCGTCACCGTGGAGACACCCATCCCTACAGCAGGGGAAGGGGGGACTCAGTCTCTCGGGCTCCCTGCCCCTCCACCTCGGGCACCACCTGCCCTTCTCTAGTTTGGGGCCAAGGCTGGCTGGGGTGTGGGCGCCAGAGCACGGGGCTCTACAAATTTGACTCTATGGCCCCTTTCTCTCACTCTTCCCCAGATCCTCAGGAACTGCCTGGCAGAGCAGACAGACCTCCTGGGTCCACAGCCTGCCCCCTCCCCCGTCCCTTTAAACATCCCCCCATCCCTGGGCCCCAGCCTCTTCAACACAGCCCCCTCCACCGCAGCCTGGCTCCCTGAGCCCCTACTGAGGTGCCTGCACCCAGCTGTGTCCTCGTCCCCCACCCCCACCGGTCTCACCATCTCCCAGGAACATGATGACATTCCTAGCCACTTTCGTGTTGAGATTTTGAAGCCTGAGGGCATACTTCAGGGTCTGCTGAGCTTGGTCTCTCCAATACTTGGGGTCTTTCTCTTTCTCTGCAGAGACAGAGAGACAGAGTTATCTGGCAAGGGTGGGGGTAGCTTTCCGTCCCCAGACATTACGGATACCCCAACTTCTCGTGCCTAAGGGCAAGGCAGCCTGGACTTGGCAGAGGGAGCCAGGATGGTCTGTCTCCGCCAGCCACTGTGTGGTCTGTAGACCACCTAGGTCAGCCCAAGGCTCAGAGATGTCAATCAATGTGCCCAGGGATGCACAGCTCTGGCTCCGCTCCCCAGAACCCGCGCTGCTTCCTTCCACCCAGTAGAGAGACATTCTGCTAAGGCAGCAAATGAATTGTGCAAGCACAATTAGGAGGGTAATGTTTAATCTGTTCAAGAAAACAAACTACTTTCACCTGAAGGAGTCCCCAGAGGTATCCAGCCATCAATTATAAACTCTGCCTGGCTTAGTCATTAAAGGCAGCAGAAACCTGAGTTAGCAATAGCATTGACTGCGGTACTGGAAAGCAAGATTGCCCTTTGTTTAACGAATCGGATTAAAGCAGCCACACACAATCTCACCCCTGTTAGGAGACATTAGCAAAGAGGAGGGTGTTCTGTGTCCCTGGTCTTGGGAAAAACTGGGAACGAGGAATGCTCTTCTCCCCCACCCCTGACTCCCTACCTTGCCCCCCCTCGTCCCCCCCTCCGTGTGTCCAGCAGTCAATCCTTCAATGGAAAGAACACAGTGGCAGTGCCTGACAGACCTCAGTGACAACCACAGCTGTGCCAAGGACCCCCATGGCGGCAGGTCACACCTCCCTAACCTCCATTTCCTTCCCTGTCAAATGCATTTATTTATGTAGATTCCTCTCAAGGTCACTGTGCCGACTGGTTCAATAAATGCCTTACTCGGCCCCCAGATCACCAACCAGCACCCAGAGGAATAATTCCACACCAGACCTGGAATCCCCTGTTCCTCCCAGCAGAGGCCACGAGGACTTGTCCCACTGCCCCCCACCCCCAGGGCCCCCAGCCTCCAGGGCCACCACTCTTCTGAAGGGCTCTGCTGACTCACAGGGGAAGAGACACCCCCCCCACCCCACTGGAATCTCGGGAGCCTCAGTCCTCCCATCCAGCTGTGTACCTTGAGGCAAATTCCCACCACCTGAGCTTCTGCCCCCAGGAAAATGGGAGTTACAGCTTCCTAGAAGCAGTTTTAGGATTGAGTTCAAGACTCAACAAAGGACAGAGCCAGTGGCTTTGACCAGGGCTGGCTCCCATCTCCTTCTGCTTTCCTCCACACCTACCACAGTGGCAAGGCCTGGGTCCAGGAGCTTCTCGGGCCATTTGGGTGCTATCGGGGTGGTCTTGATTTACCGGCCCCTCTCTCCCCTAGCCCCAACATCCGCGCAGATGCCCCCTCCTCCCACCCGACCACAGGGGCTGGGCTGACATCAGCCTGCCCTGCCCCCATTCCTTCTTCTTGATTCCAGCTCTGATCCCACTCTGCCAAGCTCCCAGCTCTGGATGCTCCCTGGGAGACCCACAAAGACTGGTGAGAGCCCTTGTCTTTTCTACCAGCGCCACCCCCAGGGCCTGGCCCCGAGAAGGGTTTGGTGCATGTGAAACTGACTTCATTGTCAGAGGAATGGCCTCAGCAATCATGGCCTTGGACAACAGAGTATCAGGAGGCCATTGTTTCTAGAGAACATTATAGGACACGCACAAATGCTCAGAATATAATGCTAGGGGAAGAGTACTTATCAGTACATACTGTACAATTCCATGTACATGAAGTTCCAAACAGGCTCAATTCATGTACGGTGGCAGGAGTAAGTCTAGGTCACCACCTTTGGCTTGGGGGCCAAGGGGCGGGCTTGGTTGGGGAGTGCATACGAAAGTCCCTTCTGTCCCATGACTGGAAATGTTCCCTCTTCATCTGGTGGTGGTTGTGTGGGCACAAAATATGTCAAAACCTATGAAGTGATACATTTTGAATTGGTGCACTTTACTGTAAGTTATACCTAATTTAAAAAGGGGGGGGGGTGCCTGGGTGGCTCAGTTGGTTAAGCAACTGCCTTCAGCTCAGGTCATGATCCTGGAGTCTTGGGATCGAATCCCACATGGGGCTCCCTGCTCAGCGGGGAGTCTGCTTCTCCCTCTGACCTCTTCCCTCTCATGCGCTCTCTCTCTCAAAGAAATAAATAAAATCTGGGGCGCCTGGGTGGCTCAGCAGGTTAAAGGTTCTGCCTTGGGCTCAGGTTATGATCCTGGGGGGTCCTGGATTCGAGCCCTGTATTGGGTTCTCCTCTCAGCAGGGAGCCTGCTTTGCCCTCTCTCTCCGCCTGCCTCTCTGCCTACTTGCGATCTCTGTCTGTCAAATAAATAAATAAAATCTTAAAAAACAAAGAAAGAAAATCTTAAGAAAATAAAAAATAAGAAATAAAAAAGTAAAAAGAGAAGACCATGTAACACCACTACACGCTCATCCGAACGGCTAAAAGGGAACAAATACAAAAGACGTTCGACTGCTGAATATCTGAAGATTTCTCACATTGTTGCTTGTTCATCTTTTCATTTTTCATCCCTCTGTCTACCTTTCACTCAGGCGGGCTGTGAGTGTTGAGAAAGCAGGGATGTGGTCCCACAGAGTGACTGCAGATCCCCAAGGATCCACACTGAAAGGCTTCATGGGTTTGCAAAAGGGAGCAATGGCCTGAGACTCTGGCAGCTCTGGTTCCACCCCCAGTCCTGACGGGCTGGGGCTGTGTAACCGGGGGGAAGCGCCAGTCAGTCCCTTCCCTGCACCCCAATCTCCCCACCTGTTGAAAATATTCTTCCCAAGAGCACTCACTCCCTGTTTAGCACTGACTATACTGCGTGATTCCCACACGGCCTTAAGGAGGAGGAATTCCTGTCTCCACCGGACAGGAAAAGAACATCCACAGGATAGACTGATCCGAGGGGGGCTCCCCTCTCCCACTGGGGCCAGGGCTGGGTGCTGAGGGGTCAGATCGGATACAGATCTAGATTGATAATGCGCATGTGTTACTACAGAAAGGATACGGAAAAGCGAGTCTTGAGAAATGTGAGCACCACTCCGAAAGGAAGCCCAGTCTCCGCAGAGGTCTGAATTTACAGCGTGAGAACCGGAAATTGAAGAGTTAACATAAACAACCTATCTAGAATGTGTTGGAGAATCAAGAAAACTTCCATGTGAGTCTCTAATAAGCAACAACAAAAAAAACGAGGGGTGCCTGGGTGGCTCAGTGGGTTAAGCCTCTGCCTTTGGCTCAGGTCATGAGCTCAGGGCTCTCTGCTCAGCGGGGAGCCTGCATCCCCCCCCCTCCCCCGCAACCCTCTCTGCCTGCCTCTCTACCTACCTCTCTACCTACTTGTGATCTGTCCTTCTCTATCAAAGAAATATAATCTTAAAAAAAAAAAAAAAAGAAAAGAAACAAACAAACAAAAACGAAACAAAACTTTTGTCGATTTCACCAGCAAAATTTAGACCACCAGGGAATGTTATCGCCATGGAGGAGTGTTAAGTAGACAAAAGCAACAGGAGACTTAACATTCCAAGACTTGGCATAGTCTATACCCCCATTAAGGAACAGGATCATCTAAAGAGAAAGAGAGTGCCCTAACAGTAGCACGTGCAACAGCAGAGCTGGGATCTCCTGCTCTGGAAACACGTGTTTCCAGCTGTTAAAGCCTTTGAATAGTTCTATGACCCTGAACAGAGACATCACCCTCCTCCTATTCCACCCGCACTGGGGTTCCCCACCCTTCTGCCCAGTCCTCCAGCTTACCTGGCACCAAGGAGTTGGTAAGGCAGGCGCCAATGGCCAGCACTAAGAAGGGAGAAATCATGGTGCCCTCTCCAAGACCGGCTTTCTCTCAAGCCCAGAGGTATGATCAACGTGTGTGCGAGGGGATGGGCTGGCAGGGGTCAGATGTTAACTGATGTGCCGATCCTAGAAATTAAAGGGGAAAAAACCACGTGAGCTCCAGCTCTGGATTCATTCGTCCATTCACTTACACATCCGCTAATTCATTCCTTATTTGTTGAGCACTGATCACCGGCCTCGCATGGGGCTTGGCATGGGGCTCCGACCCAGGCAGTCCCTCCCTCCAGAAGCTTTATCACGCAGTCATGTAAGTATAATGAACTCCATGCTGCAAAGCAGTTCCTTCCCCATTTCCCAGGTGAACCCCCACCTCCACTCCATCTGGAACCCGGAACCCAGAGTTTGGTCTTCCTGTGTAATGCTCCCCAAACCACAGCAAGCACTTAGAGGAATAGGCCCAGGGTCCACCTGCCCTTGCCCAAACTCCTGAGTTCATTTCCAATGAGCTCCCAGGTCAGGCTTCTCCTGCTCCCAATTCTGACTAGTCTATAGCCTTTTAATGACCCGTGTCCCGAGCCCATCAGAGACAAAACAGAGTCCACCCTTTCTTAGAGGGACAACCTCACTTGCCACATTCTCTTCTAGAACTTGGCATTTATAATGAGATATAAAAGCTATAGGGAGTGAGTGACACACAGGAAGTCTGGCTGCTAAGACTGCCCGTTTCTGGGTGGTGACATTTCAGTGACTTGACTGCCTTTTCACTGTCTTTTCTGCATCTCCCAAATTTTCTTCTGAGTTGAGATGTTACCTTTATAATTAAAAAAAAAAAAAACCTGTTACACACACACCACACACACACACAGACACACAGACACACACACACACACACACACACACACACTGGAAGGAAATACACCAAAACATTAGCTGTGGTCTTTTCTGGGCAGAAAGACCAAGAATGATGATTTCCTCTTCTTTTTATTATACATATTTTTAAGTTTTCCACATTGTTTAAAATTGAGCACGTATTCGATGGCATCAGAAAGTTTCTATGGGTGCCTGGGTGGCTCAGTTGGTTGAGCAACTGCCTTCGGCTCAGGTCATGGTCCTGGAGTCCCGGGATCGAGTCCCACATCGGGCTCCCAGCTCCATGGGGAGTCTGCTTCTCCCTCTGACCTTCTTGCCTCTCATGTTCTCTCTCACTGTCTCTCTCTCAAATAAATAAATAAAATCTTTTTTTTTAAAAAAAAAAAAAAGTTTCTAAATTATGGTCATGCATCAGAATCACAACTGGTAACCCCAGTTGCAGTTGAGAAATGCACTAACCCTATTGTGTGTAAATGTTGCTGGAAGAGGAGAGATTTCAACTGCAACAGTTGCACAGGAAAATGTTATTTCCACCAAAACCGAGATAAAAATGATTACTCCATTGGTGTATGTACCAGTGGTGGTGATGTACCACTTTTTGCCGTTGAGTGTGGTGTCAGATAAGAAACCATGCTGCCACTAGCAAAGGCGATCTTGATTCAACCTTAAAAATGTGTGCGCTGGGGATGCCTGGGTGGCTCAGCTTGTGAAGAGTCTGACTCTTGGTTTCCCTCAGGTCAGGATCTCAGGGTCAGGAGATTGAGCTCTCTCCCTCTCCCTCTGCCCACCTGCACACATGCGCACTCACTCTCTCCCCCTCAAATAAATAAATCAAAGGGGGAAAATTACACACTGCATGTCAGTGCCCAGAGGTGAGGGCTCACCGGCACCTCCCACCCACAAACACCCAACGTTCACCAAAAGCACCAAACTGCACCCTTTTGCTTTTCCAGCCCCTTTTACATCCACCTGGCTCTTTGGTGGGGGGCAGTGGGGCGGGCAGGAACTAAAAGGAAACACTACATCTGACATCTACCAGCACTTTACTGAGAGGTATGACTTCTGATTTCTTTTTACTCCACCTTTTAAAAAAAAAAAAACAAAAAACTTTTTTAAGATTTTATTTATTTGAGAGAGAGATTGAGAGAGAAAGAGCAGGAGTAGTGGGGAGGGGCAGAGGGAGAAGGAGAAGCGACTTCCCACTGAGCAGGAAGCCTGATGTTGGGCTCGATCCCATGACCCTGTGATCATGATCTGAGCCAAAGGCAGACACAACTGACTGAGCCACCCCAGCGCCCCTTTTTCAAATGTTTCTAGAGTAAATCCTAACGTCAGAAAGAATGCTATTAAATTGATAAGCAATATCAATACATCACAATATTATTCCAAGAGCTTAAAAACTGAAGTCACCTCTTCTAGGAAGCCTTCCGGTTGGCCACTCATTCCAGGATGCTACCTCTGAACTTCATACAATCTCCATCACTGTGGGCATGTCCCTGTTTCGAAAGTAATCCTTTTCTGGTCCTTTCCCTCACCACACTGGGATTCTCTACAAGCTGGGACTTTGCCTTGTTTGTCCTACTCCAGTGCTTGGCAGTATTGGTAAATATTGACATCAGTTGAAAGCCAACGCTCCAAGGAGGGAGGTGGGGGAAAGGAAGAATCACCCCCAAATCCTTCCTTTGTGTGTGGGGAAATGCACTCGTTGTCAAGTGCATGGGGCAGAACTAGAGTATCCATTCACTGCTGAGGGCTGCAGATTGGTACAATCCCTTTGGAAAACTAGGAGCATCTACCAAAGCTGAAATGTACATCTGCCTTCTGACCCATCTATCTCCAACAGAAACGCACACGTGTGTTCACCAAAAGACAAGTAGGAGAACACTGGCATCAGCACCGTTGGTCATGGCCTCAGAACGGCTCCACCTCCAGCAGGATGGAAATACGCTGTGTGGGTTCCCAGAAGGAAATCTACGCAACAGTGAGGACGAATGATTGACAACTCCGCCCAAAAACATGGATGGATCTTGCCAAGGTAAGGATGATCGGAGGAAGTCGATCCAAGAGTACGGAGAGAGTAATTCCCAAGATACAAAGTACAAGGACAAAGCGAGGAGTTAGAAGATCAAGATCAAGGTTGCACTTGGGGGTGTGGTGACTGGAGTGGGCACAGGGGACTTGGGACTGATCTGCGGACTAGTTCCATGGGTGGATTCCATCTGAAATGTATGTATAATATATAATGATGTAGAATATGAGTGCTTTTCTGCATGAAGGCATGTATGTTCTATTTCAAGCTCTCTAAGAGCTTAGGTAAACAATCTGGAAACAGACAGAAGGCAAATGACCGGTGCATTGCCCGTTGCTATTTATGAAGTCTTCCACCATAACGTCTCACCAGGAAGCCCTACAGTGGACAGAGGGGGGCTACATTCTCCTCTGTAGGTGAGAAAACCAAGGCTCATGATAGTTCACCATGTACCGAGAAACAGGACTTAATCCTCTACCCGTGGGGCCCAATACAAACAAGGAAAGAAGGAAGAAGAAAAGTCAAGGGTGGCCCCAGGAGATCTGAAGGCCACGTGATTATTCTTGTTTGATTCTCTTCCCTGTCCGCTTGATGCCCTGGGAGAGTAAACGGGAGAGTAAACACCATTTTCCCCATCATTGGATCCCCAACCCTGTGCATACAGGGGCAACTCTGTAAATGTTAACTTAATGAAAAGTTTCAAGATTCAGGCTGGAATGCCCTGAATTTTGGCCCCAGGGATGTGGCCTTGAGACCCAGCTGTCCTAGAGACAGGTGGCTTCTCCTTGTGCTTCCTCCCACTGCCACTGCCTGAAAAGGAGAGGGGGCTGAAATCTAGGAAACCCTTCGGAAACAAGAGTCTCCTCTGCTGGCTCCTCTCTTGGCCCCCCAACCCCCAGAGGCTCCAAGCCTACTCTCTTGCAGCCCTGGTGATGGGCTCGGTGGGGCCCAGTCTGGGGCTGCAGGGGCCCCGGCTGCCCACCACCCTCTGCCAACGCTCTGCTAGCTCAGAATGGAGCCTCCGAGTGTGTGCCAGCCCCACTGTCCCCCACCTCCCAGCTAGACCATCTCTGCCAGGCTCCCAGCTACGTGTTCTGATTACTCATGGCAAGCACACAGAAGCCCTAACTGGGCTCTGGCCCCCCCTGGAGAAGGAGCAGCTACTTGGCAGGTCAGGAGAGAGAGCAGGGGGGCTGAGCCTTGGCCCTGAGGACTGACTCAGCATCCTGGGGTGGAGGGCATGAGAGCCCCTTGGAGCCAGGCAAAATGCCAGTCCTGGAAGGCTGGGTCTCAAAAGGTCCAGGGCAACTGACAGCTACAAATCACGAGCATTTCTCGGGTACTCACGTGGTGCCAAACATTGTGCTAAGTATTGATATCTGTGGTCTTGCTTAATCTCGCACAGCAAGTGTCATTAGCCTCTTTTACACTTTAGGAAATTGAGCAAAGGATCTAGCGAGTCTGTGGCCAAGGGCGATTCCATCCCAAGCTGAAACTCAGCCTCTCTGGGCCTTGGTTTCCCCACCACAGAGGGCGAGAGAGACCAGGGCCCAACCCCCTCTCTATCCCACAGGAGAGAACTGTAGCCAAATGAGTTTAGGGCAGGAGAGCTGGCAGGGGAGGGAGTATGGCCCAGGTGAGTTCTCCTACCTGAGTGGCCTGGCCAGGCGGCAGGTGAAGAAGCAGAGGAGGCTCAAGGCCAGGGTCAGGAAGAGGAGGCTGAGGACGGCTGTGAGGACCATGCTCAGGGTGGGGGACACAAGAGCCATCTTGGGGCAAAGAGGGCCCCACAGAGCACCTTGTAAGCACCCAGGCAGGCTAGCCTTGGATGCTCTCTGCAATGCCCTGGGTCAGTGGCTGTGACCTGGCTTTGTTCCTTGGGGTTAATCTTTTGGGGATTAACCCAGGAAGGATGAACTGGGAGGGGTGGGGGTGGGGGAACTGCCCATGAAGCTCCCCTCCCCCCCAAGCCAGGCCTTCCCTACCCTGATGCCTATTCATTCAACTTTGTTCAGTCTTTCTTCAGTCCCCAGCATTTAGTGAGCAGCTGTCTAGGTACTAAGGATTTGTTGGCGGAACAGGATAGACTCGGTCTCTATTCTCTTGGAGATCCCTGACCAGCCCGGGTAAAAAGAGCACCTACTAAGCAGCTGCCATTATGCTGGTTCCCCCCCACCCCCACCCCATGGGATAAAAGCACAGAAGGAAGGGAATCCCCAGCTGGCAAAAGCCATGATCCGTGACTCCTCTGAAGCAGCTACAATGGCTGTTCCACCCCATTTACAAGCCTGGGAACGAGATTGCACTGAATCTGCCGAAAGGGGGAAGGATGTCCAGAATAAGAGGAACTGTTCTTATGGAGCACCCACTGCGTCCTGGCCCCATGATGGGCATCAGCACCCCTCTTTACAGATGAAGCAAACAGGAGCTCAGAACAGCCTGTCACCCCAACCCCTGGACTGCCCCAGAACTGGGAGAGCACCAGACCTGCAGGACAGCGGCCTTCAGTAAAATCATCAGCTATCCCCGCAGAGCCCGCACACATAGGCTGGAGGCAGCTGAGCTGCCACGGCCTGCCTGGAGGTCCCTTTCCGTTCCGGAAAGGGACCCAGTATCCATCTCTCTTGGGTTTCAACAACATCACATCAAGCTAGGACGGGCTTAACAGTTCCCGTCTTACAGACTGGAAAACCGAGGCTCAGAGAAGTGAAGCCACTAGACATAACCAGAGCCCAGACATCATCTGCAGTGTGCCTTTGAGACCAGGCCTTGTCCAGCTGTAACTCCGGCCACCTGGGACCCCTCACACTCCATGGTACAAAACACTCAAGGTCAGGGGAAGAGGCGCTTACCCTCTCACACCAAGTGGTCCCCTCTTTCTGGTCCCACAAGGGCCACTAGCCTCGTCATGAAGATAGGAAATCCAGGCGTGTGACTCCATGAAAGCCTTTTCTTTCTCAATAGGCCCTTAACTCAGACTGCATCAGACCAGCACAGCACGCTAGGGACATGAGCAGCGTTGGTTTACGGGCCCCCATGACAGACAGGGAAACTGAGGCTCATCAGTAAAATCATCTGGCCCAGCTGTCACAAGGCCAGCACTGTTTGGGTCAGGCCCCAGTGCACCACCCCCCCCAACTGAGACATTGGGTCAATGCCTGTGGCCCTGAGCCTACACCCATCACCCACTCCG
The DNA here is from genome assembly GCF_011764305.1 of Mustela putorius furo. Taxonomy (NCBI): domain Eukaryota; kingdom Metazoa; phylum Chordata; class Mammalia; order Carnivora; family Mustelidae; genus Mustela; species Mustela putorius. Next base: position 15,299,982 of record NW_025422005.1, on the reverse strand, counting down.
GAGAGCACCTGTGGTGTGCCAGACACTGAGTGGGACACACCTGACCTCAGGCTTGTTATCGAGAGAGCTGGCTCATCTGTCCCCCTTCCCAGGCGAGGGAGGCAAGATCTGGGCAGTAGTGGGAGGCGGGGCGGATACGGTGGTGGAAATGATTCAGGCTCACATAGATGGAAAGTGCTGACCATGCCCTGCACAGGACCCCTCAAGAAAGCTACCAGAAGGTCACCCCTGCTCCAGGTTCCCTCCCCCACAGCTCCCCGGGGCTGGGACAACTCTAAGTCTCCCCCACCATCCAGCCTCCCAAATCAATAGGAGACCCGAAGAGGGTCACCTCTTGCTCCCCGGCCTTGTTAGGCCAGGCCAGAGGACAGTGATTTGTCCTTAGGGAGCCTCCTGGCTGGAGGTCACAGCCCTGGGAAATCTAGGCTGAGGAGGTCCTTTGAGCAGACTTCCCCAAACCAGGCCACAAGAATCACTTGGGAGTGAATGGAGGGTGGGGGTTAGAGAGTTCTACTCCCAAGTGGTTTCCTGGGGAGGGAGACAGACTGGGAAAAGTATGAGAGTGATGGAGGTGTTCTTTACGGTGACCGGGAGGTATTAAAAGCGTGTGTTTGTGTATCTGTACAACTCCAGCTGGGGCCTAACAGCCCTCACTCTGCCTGTATTGCCAGGTGCTGAGGACCTGATGAGCTTTGAGTGAAGGGAGCACAGAGAAAGAAAAGGGTGTGGCTGATTCAAATTTAAAAGGCGATTAAAGAGACACACCAACCCCCAAATTCCCATTCTCCCCCAGGACCTACCGAGTCATTCTGTGAGTAGACTGTCCCACTGCCCAGATGGGAAGACTGAGGCCCAGAGAGAAAAGACTTACCCCGGTTGCCCAGCTCCTCCTTCCCCGAAGGGAACAATCAGAATCAGAACAGGCGGAAGCCAGCGCCCTCTGGGCTGTCAAGGGGGGCCTTCCTGGCTCTTTGAAGGAGCTGTGGCCACAGGAACTGCTGTGTGTTCCCTGAGCTGCCAGCGGGCTGGGGACCGGGGTGGGGGCTGGGGGCCTACTAGAGCACCAAACTGGGCTGTAGCAGCTCCCCGGGGAGGAACATTTCAGCTGCAGGGTCAGAGAGAGGGGACATGGAATCCCTCTCTCAGCCAAGCCTGGTGTCCCTGGCAAGCCTTGCTGGCCCGGACTTTATTCATTCAGTGACATGGCTTATTTATGGCTTCCATGAAGCAGCCTCTGGGTGCAGGGCTCAGGAAGGAATGTGTGGTTGTCAGAGTGGGCTGCAGGTCAGACCCACGGAAGGACTTCCCCAGAGGGCAGTTGGCCAAATGCTGGGGACAGGCAAGGCTCAGCCCTCCAGCAGCGGACAGTACTCCACATGAGCAGAAAACAGATGTGCAAGTGCCCGGGGAAGCACGGGGTCATCCGGCTGCCAAGCCATTGCGTCTTTAAGGCTCAGCTGAGACACCAGCTGTCCCCGGAGCACTTCCAGTCTCATCATCTCTGTACACAGTGTTCCCTGGTCTAGAATGTTCCCTGCTATCCGCTCCATGCAGGCTTCCCATCATCATTCCACCTTGATAGCTCTGCAGAGTTGCCCCACACCCCTGCCTCAGCCCAGGCAGTGGGTATATCTCCTCCCCAAGCTCCCAGAACCTGGGGCGCTCAAGACCTTGGTCATGGTTACCCCTATCAGAGCCTCAGAGAGCCACTGGTTGTGGCCCCTTCACCACAGCATGAGCTCTGCTGACGGTGGCAGCCCTGTGGCTGGCAGAGCCAGGTGCACAGCTGGGCGGCCAGGGGGTGTCGGCAGGTGGGTGAGAGGGTGGTGGGGTCCAGGGGGGGTGAGTGGCCGAAGACACAGCCCAGCAGCAGAAGAGCGAGCCCCGCCGCCAGGCCACGGGGCTCAGACCCTGCCTCCGCCCCTCCAGCTGGGCAGCTAAGGGCCACCAGCCCCAGCCCTCTGTGCCTCGGGCTTCTCATCCGCAAAGTGGGAGACCAGGACAAACCACAGGGTTGTTGTAAGGGCTGCAGGAGTTAACAGATGGACCGGCTTAAAACAGACCACAGGGCAGGGTAAGTGTTCGGCTGACTGCCGGCCGGAGTGGCGGAGGACGGATGGACACACAAAGGACAGGCAAGGAGAGGGGCACGTGAGAATTGGGAGCAGAAAATGGACTGGCCATTCTCTGCTCACTCGGCCAGGCAGCCGATCACCCTCAGGGCTTTCCCACAGTCCTGCTTGTCTGGAAGGCCCCACCAGAGTTCCGGCTACAGCGTGCTAATGTGGCGGGAGGAGGGGTATTTAGTGAAGGGAAAGGGAGTGAGGTTCCAGTTCTTCGAGTCAAAGGGTTTCCATGTCTCCACGCGGGAGGAAACAACCCACCACACAGCCTGACATGCTCTTTTCCTCTTGAAGGGGAGAGAGAGAACATTGGCCAGGAAGGTTCCATGGATGGATGGGGAGGAAGGCTGGGCTGGAAAGACGGGGGTGGGGGGTGGGGTAGAAAGATGGGGGGTGCAGATAACGGGGTCGGGCGGTGCCCCTGGCAGGAGGGCAGAGGGGGCAGCCCAGACGAGTCACAAAGGGCTCTGCTCGCGCAGCTGAGCCTAGTCGAGAGCCCGTCCTGCGTGTCCCTGCACACGGACATGCCAGTCCATCTTACAGGTAGGGACACTGAAGCTCAGGCGTCTGCTCCTTGCCCAAGGCCACACTGCGGAGCTGGAATCAGAGGCCCCCAAAGGAGCCGGTTCTGGAGCCAAAGCTTTTCTGGGGCTTCCTGGGGCATCTGGATGGTTTGGATGCCACAGACTGGCTCTGTGGGCAGAGGACTGAAGCCAGTCAAGGGCCAAGTGGTGGGAGGACAGCTGCCACGGGGATGGGGGGATGGCAGGACCCAGAAACCTGAGCCTGGGACCTGAGATGGCTGAGGGCCTGGGAGGTGGTCAAGGATGGCTGCTCGACGGGCACACAGGCTTCCACCATCCCACGGAGAGGACATGGGGAGGGACAGGCGGGGGAGGCAGGTGCTGCGTCTCTCCAAGGTGTCCGCCATCCCCGTACTTGGGGGACACTCAGCACCCCTGAGGCAGGAGCCCCTCCGCTACCGGGACACCAGACTGTCCCATCCTCGCTCTCCCAATCAACAACACAGAAAGGAAGGGCCCAGGGAGGGTACACGCCTCCCCAGGGTCACACAGCACACCAACAGCAGGGACAGGGGTCCACGGAAGCTGGCTCCAATGCGGGGGCTGCGACTAGAAGCACAAGGCAGTCCGTGAGCCTAACGTGGGCGCCCGGGTCTTGGCATTCCAAACATTAATGATCTGTGTCACCTAAAGAGAACCATTCAATCCGAGACCATTCTAAGGAAGCCCTCAAACCTACTCACAGCCCTTACTCTGCACCGACCATTGTTCAAAGCACTGTACCTCCATCCACTCATTTACTCCCTACCCGCCACCTGCCACGCGGGCACTATTCTTACCCCCAGTCTGCAGGTGACAGAGCAGAAGCACAGAGAGGTTGAAGTCCCTTACCCAAGGTCACACAGCCCAGCCAGATTTCAACACTCCTTCTGGATGTTTGTCTCCCAGGGCCGAGTGTAAACCCCTAAGCCGCCGGCGAGCCTGGAAAGGAACCACGTGGGCCCCAGCTGCAGCGTGGGTCATTTTGTGTCTGTGGATGAATGGGACACGTGCAGCTACTAGTGGACTCGGGCTCCCTACACACCCATCCCATACCCCAGTCGCCAGAGGGAAGGGGGTGGGCTTCCTCCTTGTCCCCACGCCCTGTCCCCACTTACAGAACAGAGGTGAGGCGAGGTGACTTACCCGAGGTCAGAGGGTGTGAGTGAGCCTGGACGCGCGCCTCCAGCCTGACCCACCCCACCCCTATTCTGAGGGGTTCCTGGAGCAGGTCCCTGGACCACCCCGGCTCTCTCCACTCCCCGCCCTCCCCCTCAAACCTCCGCACCTGGCAGCCTTCCCCTGGGAGAGGAAGCCACCATCCCACAGCCCCCATGTGGGCCCTGAGAGAGGCCAGACACTGGGGATGGGGGAAATAGGCAGTTAACTTGTAACCTGCTGGACAGCGGCCAACACGAGCAGCATCCCCGGGTGGCATGTGCAGGGGGCTCGCAAACACGGTGCTGGCGTCAGAGCCGGGAGGACACGGGATGTTCCCAGAGATAGTGCGCTGCAGCTGGCCCGGGATAAGCGCGTTCCGCACATTCCCAGAGAACCTTCCAGCAAGAGGAGGAGACTCCTGCCCCTGGTGCACTTGCCGGTGACCCCAGGAGGTGGCAGGGCAGGGAGACTGCCTCGCCCCACAGGAAACCTGAGCCCACGGAAGCAAGGGTCCCACCCAAGGGTGCACAGCTCAGCTGAGTCCCCGTGGCTTACAGGTTTCGCGACCTTGGGCAAGTCACTTCACCTTTCTGGGCCTCAGTATCCTCCCTTGTCGCAGGCAGACCATCACCGTGTGTGCCTATGTCACTGTCTTGATTGGAAGCACGAGAATACGATCAACTGGGAGGTAAATGCCCCGGGCTCGGCACATTAAAACACTCAATGTTAGCTGGTAGTAACGGGTGCAACGAGCATGCCAGGCCCCGTTCGAGGCGCGTCACATGCACGGACTCGCCTAACCCGCACAGCAACCCTCCCATATGTGCCACCATCGCTCCCACAGTACAGAGAAGGTCAGTAACTTGGCCAAGATCACAAGGAGATGGAAAGGGAAAGACTCTTAATGGAGCACCTACTATGTGCTGGAGCTTTTGATTCCGCCTTCCCAGGATCCTGTGAGGTGGGAATTATCAGCTCTGGGTCAGGAGACAGCACTGAGACTCAGGAAGTAGGAGGGAGGAGCAGGGTCACACAGCCATCGCGTGGGAGAGCTGGGATCTAGGCCAGGGCCCGCTGGCTCCACCGCCAGTGTACTTGCTTCTACCCCCATCACAGCCATCTGCCAGGACTACTTCCACCACTGGTGGCAAGACCTGAGGCCTCAGCCACCCCCGGTACAGGGAGCCCTGTACCAGCGTGCCGGGTGATCTCGTTCTGCCTTTCTTTGTGTGCATGCTGGTGTCCTCACAGGAGTGCTGCGGGATATCCCTGGTATGTGTGCCCAGCCCCTGCCCCACCATTGGCCCTGAAGTCAGGCTGCTCCCTCCGCCCCCTGGCCAACTCCCCTTGGGCTGCCTCCATAAGGGGAGTGGCTTTGCTTGGTCACAATTGCTTCCTCCCTCCCAGGTCAGCCTTTCCCCGTTTGTAACTCCCTGGAGAGGCTTAGATGCGCAGGGGCAGCCCAGGGGTACAAGTCAGGGTCCTGGCCAAATATTCAAGAGCTGTTTCTTCATCTGTGAAGCAGGGATAATAAACACCACTCTGCCTCCAATATCAGCTTCCGGGGAGGGAAGGAAACTTCCAAACTATAAAGTGGTGTACAGATGTTCCTAAGGCTTTCCACAGCTCCCCTTCTGATGACCATAGTGGATCTCCGCTGTCATCTCTGGCCACCCGGAATCCAGTCCCCCTTCCTAACAATATGACAGTTTCCTTGGACAGCCACCCTCCCTGTTTCAGCCCTGGGGTTTGGGTGGGATTGATCCCCACCCCCAGCAGCTCCAGGTGGGTCCTGCTGGGCTTACCCTGGAAGACTTTCTCCACCTGGATGGTGTGTTCTAAGGGTGAGGCAGAGGGGAAGAGCACTGTGTGGGGCCTAAAGATGGAACCACTCCTTAGAATCTGGAGTCTTGGGTAACATTGCTTGAGTCCCTGGATGCAGCCATGCCTGAAGCTTGCCTCTAAACATCCAGGTTCCATGAGCCAATTAATTCCCCTTATGGTTTGCCTTGGGTTTCCTGTTTCTTGGAACACAGTCTGACCTCAGAACTCCAGTCCAGTCAGTTCTTCTGAGCCCCTTATAATGTAAGCAACCACATCATGTCATACCCAGCCAGCCGTTCCTACCAAAGGAAAAAGCTTGTAAACAAGGTAAAGATGGATCCATAAATTTCAAGTGCATGATTAAATAGAAGTCCAACTGAATACAAGTTACATTTTCTTTTTGGAATCTATAAACCCTTAGAATCATAGGAGGTCCTCGGACAGGAGCCACGACCCTACTGCAGGCAGGACTGAGACCCTCCCCCTTCCAACAGCTGATGTCAGTGGGGTTTAGTTCTTCCACCTGTGCCAAGTGTCTGTGGTATGCCTGGCCCTGTGCTCGGCGCTGCAGGTGCAAAGCTCTGCCTTGCAGGTCCTTCAGTCTAGCAAACACATTTGCACTGGGTTTTATAGAAAGCCCCAGGAGGTCAGAGTATGGGGGGTAATACTGCTACACCCATTTCACAGAGAAAGAAACGGAGAGGCAGAGAGGTGAAGTAACCTGCCCAAGATCCTTCTGCTAGATGGGGGGCCAGACCAGGCCATGCTGTGGGATCGGCCTGGTTCCAGAACCAGAGCTTTTTCTCCCAGGTGCAGGGTTGGCACTGGGGCTGTCATCTCTCCGAGGCAGTCTGTGCTGTTGAGAAGTCAGAGTGGTTTAAAGAGCTGAAGAAGAGGAGGAGGAGGAGCCAACTGGCGGGCTCAGTTGGTAGAGAGTGTGACTCTTGATCTCAGGGTCATGAGTCCAACCCCACATGGGACATAGAGATTACTTAAAAAATGAATAAATAAAAATAATAAAATAAATGCAATTTTAAAAATCTAATGAAGAAAGCCCAGCATCATGGGCTTCCTGTTTGCCTGAGGCTCTTGGCTCCATGCAAAGCCCCAGTGAGCAGGCCCATCTGGCTTTACTATCCGATGAGACTCTCCTCCTGCAGGCTGCGGCCAGAGAGGGAACCAGGCACAACCCGGAAATCTAGGCCTCAAAAGCTTTCACAGGCAGCCCTGGGCGCCCCAAATGAACTGTCCCAGCCTCTACCCTGCCTCGCCAAGATCCAGCTGATACTGACTGAGCACCGCTGGCACACCAGGGCCTTCCCTCCTTGTAATTCAACCAACATCTGGCTGATTGCTGTTTACTGAGCACCTACTATGGCTGGAGGGTATTCTACACAATGAACAGAACCACCCGAATCCCTGCTGCTGGGGTGACCAGACAACAAAGAAGGAGCAAAGTCAACAGGCTACCAGGTGGTTGGTGCTAGGCCTGACAGAGAAACAGGAGGCAGCGAGGCCAAGAGGAGATGGTGAGGAAAAGCCGAGACGGCAGGAGAAGGCAGTAGATCTCCTCACCGCAGAGCACGTGATTCCCGATCTGCAGATAAGGAAAGTTCAGGAAGCTTTAGGATTGAAGCTGGTGTCCGCCTCCGTCTGTTCATCTCACCAGTGGCTGCAGGGCTCCCTGATGCCCTCTCCCCTAACCCTACCACATGGCACTAGCTGCCCTTTGGCAGATGACGCAAGCAAGGCTCCGCCAGGTGAAGGCACAAGCCCGGGCCCGCAGGAGCACAGAGAGGCCGGGGTCAGCCGGTGCCAGCCTCTGCAGCCGCCTCTGGGCAAGGCCCACATCTGCTCCCGAAGGCCTCGCTTTCCGTCTCCAGCTCTGGGCTTGTTGAAACTCAAGCCTCCTCTTCACTGATTCCCTGTCCTCCGAGAGTCCCTTTCCCTTTCCCAAAGCCCCTGTGGCTCTATCCCAGGTCACATGAGCCTGTAATTAACTTCTGCCCATCACTAAACCCGCATCTGTGTTAAGCCTCCTAAAAAGACATCTTGTGTAAGGCCAAGGGGAGGCGGACAGCTGGAATACGCATGGAAGGGGTGGGGAGCTTCCCACTGAGCTTCCCCATCTGGATCTGTCCAGGAATCCCCAAAACCCCCATGTAATCTCCCTGAACGCTGGAGCATAGTGGAAAGACCTTGGCCATGGAGGAAGCAGACATGGATTGAGTCTGTCCAACTTTGAAAGTGACTCTGCGTCTGGGGCTGCAGATTTCTTATCCATCAAACAAGGTTAGTCAAGCCCACCTTGCAAGGTTGTTGTAAAGATAAGATGCCCAGGAGAGTATCTGTTAAGAGATAAAACTCAATAGAAAGTGTTATTTAGAAAACATTTAGGAAGGCCTGGCAGACAAACACCAAGAATTTGTTGAACTGAATAGAGAAGTTTGCGTCATGGTGAACCACCACCAGCGGCCAAACAATAGCTGCATTCATTATGCTCCTAGTAGGCATCCTCAGTACCAACCCCATTTTACAGAAGGCGGGGGTGGGGGGAGCACAGAGAGGTTAAGTAACTTGCCTATGATCACACAGCAGGCAGTAGTCAAGCTGGGACTAGGAGCCCAGAATGTCCACCTTGGAAGTACAGACTTTGAACCATTATGCCAGGTTAGTAAACCGAGGCACTGAAATACAGGGACTAAGTGCTGAGCCAGGAAGGGATCATGCGCAGCCCCACTCCAAAACCTTTGCGCTTAACCATCCCATCGGCTTGTCAGAGCCAAAAGGGACTCTAGTCTACCCTGACACACTCATATTTTTCCCCCAGCAGGTTCCTGAAGTCCAAAGAGGTAGTGTGACCCTCCCAAAGTCAGACGGGCCCGTGAGCTGAAGAATCAGGACAAGCAGCCAGGTTTCCTAACTCCAGAGCCCAAAGCCATCCCTGAGTATCACACAGACCATGAGGGGCCACCAGGGAAGGAGTCTCAAGGATGCACCAGAATTTTTCCAGCAGAGTAGAAGGCAGGCAGTCTCAGGAGAGCAAACAGCCCATGCAAAGTTCTAGGGTAGGTCACTAAAGTCCCCCCCACCCCCGGAGAATAGTGAGCTACGAAGTGCATGAAAAGGTTGGGGCAGGGGCAGGTGATGAGGCTGGTTTTTCATATTAAATACTTCCATTTTGTTCTTTTATTTTTTTTTATACTTTCTTATTCTGTTCTATGTTACCACCATCTTTCCTTATTTCTTTTGCACGCTTCTAATGCTTATTTAAAGTTCTTGGTACAGAGTTGCCTGGGTGGCTCGTCAGATAAGTGTCTGCCTTATGGCTCAGGTCATGATCCCAGGGTGCTAGGATTGAACCTCACTTCCAGTTCCGCCTTCAGCAAATCCCTATGCCCCTCCCCACTGCCAGCTCCTGCTCAAAGCACACACTCGCTTGCTTTCAAATAATAAAATCTTAAAATATGTGAATATAGAGGCACCTGGGCACCTGGCTCAGTGGGTTGGGGCCTCTGCCTTCAGCTTAGGTTGTGATCCCAGGACCCTGGGATCGAGCCCCACATCAGGCTCTCTGCTCAGTAGGGAGCCTACTTCCCTTCCTCTCTCTCTGCCTGCCTCTCTGCCTACCTGTGATCTCTGTCAAAATTCGTAAATAAAATAAAATTCTTGGTCCATCTGTTCTAATATCACGGAATCAGTGGTACCCCCTAATCAATGCGCCGTTTTTCTGCAGCAGCCACTGGGCTCCAGCTGGTGGCTCAGTGGCTGCGGGAGCAGGGAAGTCATGCAGCGTTAAAGCTAACGGTAAGGGAAGATTATCCACCTCCTGAACCTTCTTTCTCAAATTAACACCTGAGTACCGAAACAGCAAAGCAGCAACACGTCACTAAGCCTAGGGACTTACAGAGAAAATGCAATGTCCAGGGGACACCGAAGGGAGTTTTAAACTTGTGTGTAGGGGGTTGGTGCAACAGCCAAGAGGAGTGGGACATAGTCTTTAGGCTGATGGAGATATTAGAATAGAAAAGAAAATCAGGTTTAAGTTCTGCTCTTACCCCTTTGCATCAAAAGCCTTCCCCAGCAGGCCCACTGCCCTGGACCGACCATAGCAAGCACGCTCACCTGGACATGAGTGTCTGCACGCCTGAGTGTCTGCTGGTGTAAAACCAGGGCCAAAGGGGACCTGGCTGGCTTAGTCCATACAGCATTCGACTCTTGATCTCGGGGTTTTGAGTTCAAGCCCCAAGTTGGGTGCAGAAATAACTTAAAAATTAAACCTTTTTTTTTTTTTAAAGATTCTATTTATTTATTTGCAAGACAGAGAGAGAGAACGCACACAAACAGGGGGAGCAGCAAGAAGATGGGAGAAACAGGCTCTTTGCTGAGCCCAATATAGGACTCGATCCCAGGACTCTGAGATCCCATGACCTCAGCTGAAGGCAGATGCTTAACCAGCTTAGCCACTCAGGCATCCCCCAAATAAAACCTATATAACAAAAGAAAATCACAAACAACAACCTTGGAGTGCAATCAGGGCAATGAAGCAGGCCACGTGGGGTTAAAGGAATCAAGAGGAAACGGATGGGCCTCCAGCCACTTCAACCATCCCTCCCCTTCCAGACCTCAGGGCTGGTGGATTCTGACCTAACCAGACAGCCCCATTCCCTGCCTGCTGCTTCTGGGGTGCTGGAAGTGAGGCCCAGTCCTGGGGTATTGGTTACCTGGGGAGGGGGAGAGGCAAAGCCAAACTGAGGCTCTCCACGCCAGGACTGCCATCTCCTTGGGCTCACTGATGCTGACAGAGACCAGAGTCAGGCTTAGATCCTTAGCTCAGTCCTCAGCACCAGACATAATCTCTGAACCTGACCTCTCCGCCCCCCATAAACACACCTGACTCCCAAGAAATGAGATCACAGGTGAAAGACCGGGGAATCCAAGGAACACAATGACTTCAAAACAAACTGATTAGAGATACTACTGGAATCAGCTGTATTCAACAGATGGACCGAGAATTTCAACTAAGCATTAGAAACACACAGAAAAAGTAAGGAAAGATATTAGCAATAGAGAACAGAACAATCAAGTGTTAGAGCACCCAAGTGGAAATACTCAGTATGAAAAACAGTTGAAATAACAAAGGCAAGAGGCAAAGTGGAAATAGGGAACAGATACCAGATCGGGGAACACTTCCAGGAAAGAGCCAGGAAGGATTAAGAAACAGAAATGATTTTTTAATTTTTTTTTAATTTTTTTTTAAAGATTTTATTATTTATTTCAGAGGGAAATCACAAGTAGGCAGAGAGAGAGAGAGACAGAGGAGGAAGCAGGCTTCCTGCTGAACAGAGAGCCCGACGCGGGACTCAATCCCAGGACCCCAAGATCATGACCTGAGCCGAAGGCAGCGGCTAAACCCACTGAGCCACCCAGGCGCCCGAAACAGAAAAGATTTTTAAAGAGAGGGTAAAACAGGGGCACCTGGGTGGCTCAGTGGGTTAAAACCTCTGCCTTCGGCTCCAGTCATGATCTCAGGGTTCTAGGATCAAGGCCCACATCGGGCTCTCTGCTCAGCAGGGAGCCTGCTACCCCCTCTCTCCCTGCCTGCCTCTCTGCCCACTGGTGATCTCTCTCCCTGTCAAATAAATAAATAAAATCTTTAAAAAAAAAAAAAAGAGATCTTATTTATTTATTTGACAGAGAGAGAGAGAGTAAAACATCAATTAAAGTTAAAACATCAGCCCCAAACTTACTCCATTAATTTGAAATGGATCACAGACCGAGTGATAAAAGCTAGAACCACAAAGCTTCTAAAAGAAAATGTAAGAGAGTATCTTTGTGACTTTGGGGAAGACAGGAAGTCTTAACCCCCCCACCCCAAAAACCGATAAACTGGACTTATCAATAGTAAAATTTCTGCCCACCAAAAGACACCACAAAAGAAAAAAAAAAAAAGATGCCATTAAGAGACTGAATAGATGGGGTGTCTGGGTAGATCATCCATTAAGTGTTTGACTTTGGTTCAGGTCATGATCTCAGTGTCATGGAATCCAGCCCTGCATCAGACTCCTCACTCAGCGGGGAGTCTGCTTCTCCCTGAGCACACTTCTCCCTCCCTCCCTCTCCCCTGCTCTTCCCCTCTGCCACTCCCCACTCATGCATAAATAAAATCTTTTTTTTTTTAAGATTTTATTTATTTATCTAACACACACACACACAAAGAGAGAGAGATCACAAGCAGGCAGAGAGGCAGGCAGAGAGGGGAGGAAGCAGGCTCCCTGCTGAGCAGAGAGCCCAATGCGGCGCTGGATCCCAGGACCTTGAGATCATGACCTGAGCCAAAAGCAGAGGCTTAACCCACTGAGCCATCCAGGTGCCTCTGCATAAATAAAATCTTAAAAAAATACTGGACAAGGCACATAATGGAAAAGAACATACATAGTACATACAACTGACAAAGGTCTGTATCCAGTAAATAAAGAACTACTGAAGTTGACAATCCATGATTAACAAACATCCTCCACACACACACACACACACACACACAGGGAAAACTGCTCAGCAAAAAGACGTGTGAACAAAGAATACAACAGATGTATTTCAAAAATATTATGCTAAGTGAAAGAAGCTGAACATAAAAGAGTATATGTTGTGTAATCCATCTATATGAAACTCCAGAAAAGACCAATATAATCTACAATGAAAGAAATCAGAATAAAGATTACATTTGGGAGGCAAAATGGACTGGACAGGGGCAAGAGGGAAACAGCTGGAGAGAGAGAAATGTTTTTTAAATCTAGATTGGGATCATGGTTGTAAGGTAATGCATACGTGTCAAAACACACAGAATTGTACACTTAACATCTGTGCATTTTATTGTATGAACTGTACGTCAACAAAAAGAAAGATAGTGTAAGTCCCAATATCTAGGTATTTCAAGAAATAATGACAATAACCATAGAACTAAAGATGAGGGCCCCAAATAAACCAAACAGGACAGAGAAGGAAAAACACACACTTAAAAATATTATAGTGAATATTAAAACACAACAAAATATTCTAAAGTCTAGAGAAAAACAGATCACTTACAAAGGAATATATATCAAACTGAATTGACCAAAGTACCAAAGGAAAAGAATCTGAAGCAAGAATTTTATATCCAGCTAAACTGTCATTCGGATGTTAAAGACTACATTGAAGGGATCAAGTTTGTCCCAAAAAACACCCTCTAGGGGCGCCTGGGTGGCTCAGTGGGTTAAGCCTCTGCCTTCAGCTCAGGTCAAGATCCCGGAGTTCTGGGATCAAGTCACGTGTTGGGCTCCCTGCTTGGTGGGAAGCCTGCTTCTCCCTCTTCCTCTCCCCCGATTGTGTTTCTTCTCTTGCTGTGTCTCTCCATCAAATAAATAAATAAAAATTAAAAAAAAAAAAAACTCCCAGATCAAAGGAAAGAACAAGACCATATATCCAAAAATAACTCAGTACTAAAAAATCTGGAAAATTTTAATCTGAACGACAAGTCAGTGGATATAAGGGCTTAAGAGGGAGACCAAGAAACATGAGCAAATGTTAATCTGGCCTTTGTGTGGAAAAACTATGGCTGGCAATCTTTTTTAAGTAAATGAAACATTAAAATGAAAGAAAAGCAAGATAAAATGAAATAAAAATCTAGGACGGCAGAAATAAAAGAACACAGACACATTCTTTTCAGGAACACTCAAAACATTTTAAAAATTGATCACAGGGGCACCTGGGTGGCTCAGTGGGTTAAGCCTCTGACTTTAGCTCAGTATGTGATCTCAGGGTCCTGGGATCGAGCCCCACATCGGGCTCCCTGATCAGCGGGGAGCCTGCTTCCCTTCTTTTCTCTCTGCCTGCCTCTCTGCCTACTTGTGATCTCTCTGTCAAATAAATAAATAAAATCTTCAAAAAAAAAATTGATCACATACCAGCCCATAAAAGCAAGTCTCTCCTTTATTTTTATTGGTTTTTAAGATTTATTTTATTTATTTTTAAATATTTTATTTATTTATTTGACAGAGAGACAGTGAGAGAAGGAACACAGTAGGGGGAGTGGGAGAAGCAGGCTTCCCACTAAGCAGGGAGCCCAATGAGAGCTCAATCCCAAGACCCTGGGATCATGACCTGAGCTGAAGGCAGACACTTAACGACTGAACCACCCAGGCACTCCTAAGATTTTATTTTCAAGTCATCTCTACAATCAACATGGGTCTCAAGCTCACAAACGCAAGATCAAGAGTCATAGGCTCTCATTTTATTTTATTTTAAAGGAATAAAGGATTTTTTTTAAAGATTTTATTTACTTATTTGACAGAGAGAGATCACAAGTAGGCAGAGAGGCAGGCAGAGAGAGGGAAGGGGGAAGCAGGCTCCCCGCTGAGCAGAGAGCCCGATGTGGGGCTTGATCCCAGGACCCTGAGATCATGACCTGAGTTGAAGGCAGAGGCTTAACCCGCTGATCCATCCAGGCACCCTAGGAGTAAAGGATTTTAAAGGATTTTTTTTTTTTTTTAAGATTTATTAATTTGAAAGAGAAAGAACGAGAGACAGCACATGGGAAGGAGCAGAAGGAGAGGGAGAGGAGCAGACACTGCTAAGCACAGAGCCCCAGTCAGGGCTCGATCCCACAACCCTGAGATCATGACCTGAGCTGGAAATCAAGAGTCACACTTAACCGACTGAGCCATCCAGGCGCCCCTCCAAGTCTCTCATTTTAAATGACCAGTTTCCGCAAAGCCCACATTCTCTGACAATGGTACAATTAAGTTAGAAGTCATGTTCTTTTATTTCATGTTCTTTAGAAATCATGTTTTGAAAAGGACAAACAATTCCCTATACAACCAGAGATGAAAAGCATCTCTAAATAACTCATAGATCAAAGAAAAATCATAGTAGAAGTCTGAAATTACTTAGAACTGGGTGATAATAAAAACACTGATATATCAAAAAGTACAGAATGCAGCAAAGAAAGGGTACAAATTAATGAGCGAAGAGCCACCCGAGTAGCTGAGTGGGTTGAGCGACCAACTCTTGGCTTCAGCTCAGGTCATGATCTCATGGGTGGTGGGACTGAGCTCCTCATGGGGCTCCACTCAACAGGGAGTCTGCTTGAAGATTCTCTCCCTCTGCCCCTATGGCCACCCCCTCCTCTCTCAAATAAATAAATGGATTTTAAAAAGTATTGTGTTAGGCATCTAACTTAGGAAGTTAGAAAAAAAGCAACCCAAAGAAAATAAAAGATTATAAAGAACTGTAATCAACACTACTGAGAACAAAGATTCATTTGTAAAGATCAAAACCACAAGAATGTCCTTTTAAAAAAAAGGTCAGTAAGGGGGGACTGGGTGGCTCAGTCACTAAGCATCTGCCTTCGGCTCCGGTCATGATCCCGGGGTCCTGGGATCAAGCCCCACATTGTGCTCTCTACTCGGCGGGGAGCCTGCTTTTCCCTCTCCCACTCCCCCTGCTTCTGTTCCCTTCTCTTGCTGTCTCTCTCTCTAATACAAAAATAAAATCTTTTTAAAAAGTCAATCAACCTAAAGCAAGATTAATTTTAAAAAAATACAAAATAGAGATAAGACACAACTATTATGAAAATGGAGATGCGGGGCGCCTGGGTGGTTGAGCCTTTGGCTCAGGTCATGATCTCAGGGTCCTGGAATCGAGCCCCACATTGGGTTCCCGGTTTGACGGGAAGTCTGCTTCTCCCTCTCCCACTCCCCCTGCTTGTGTTCTCTCTCTCGTTGAATCTCTTTGTCAAATAAATAAATAAAATCTTAAAAAAAAAAAAAAGAAAGAAATAAAGAAAAGAAAAGGGTATACAATTTCTTCCTTCTCCTTTTCCTTTCCTTTCCTTTCCTTTTCAGTAGTCTCCAGGCTCAGTGTGGAACCCAATGCAAGGCTTAAACTCATGACCCTTAGATTAACACCTGGGCTGAGGGATACCTGGGTGGCTCAGTTGGTTAAGCATCTGCCTTTGTCTCAGGTCATGATCCCAGAGTCCTGGTATTGAGTCCTGCATCAGACTCCTTGCTCATCGGGAAGCCTACTTTTCCCTCTCCCTTGACTGCTGCTCTGTCTGCTTGCGCGGGTGCTCTGTCTGACAAATAATTAAATAAAATCTTTTTGGAAAAAAAAGACCTGGGCTGAGATTAAGAGTTAGGTGCTGGGGCGCCTGGGTGGCTCAGTGGGTGAAACCTCTGCCTTCGGCTCTGGTCATGATCTCACGGTCCTGGGATTGAGTCCTGCATCAGGCTCTCTGCTCAGCAGGGAGCCTGCTTCCCCCCTCTCTGTCTGCCTCTCTGCCTACTTGTAATCTCTCTGTCCAAAAAATAAAGTTAGGTGCTCAGGGCACCCGGGTGGCTCAGTCAGTGGTGTCTGACTCTTGGTTTTGACTCAGGTCATGATCTTGAGGTCTGGGGATTAAGCCCCACATCGGGATCTTTGCTCACTGCAGAGTCTGCTTGTCTCTCTCTCTCTGCTCCTTCCCCTGCTCTCTCCCTCTCTCTTAACTCTCTTAACTGGCTCAGTGGGTTAAGTGTCTGCCTTCAGCTCAGGTCATGATCCCAGGATCCTAGGATTGAGGCTCACACTGCACTCCTTGCTCAGCAGGGGAACCCGCTTCTCCCTCTGCCTGCCACTCCCCCTGCTTGTGCTCTCTCTATCTCACAACTAAGTAAAATTATAAATAAATAAATAAACTGCTAAATTGACCTATATTCAATTTTAGAATGTCCAGTTTCCAAAATATGATTAGACTCATACGATGACAAACCAGTAAGAAAATGCCCCCCCCCCAAAAAAAAAGACAAATAGAAAAATAAGCAAAACACATTACCAAAAGAAGACTCACACATAGGCTTACACACTTACTCAACCCCGCCAGAAATGTGGGAACTGCAAATCAAGGTCTACAACGAGAAGTCGTTACACTTACTGGTTGGAAATAATGAAGTCTGACAACACCACGTGTTACAGAAGACACAAAGAGCAGAACTTCTTATACGTTACTGGTGGGAGTGCAAAGAGATCCAACCATTTTGCTCTTCTCTTGTAACGCTGAACAAATTTTCACATGCCCTATGGCCCAACAATCGGTGGCTAGGTGGACATTCATCAAGAGAAATCCTAGCTGCACGCATTAGAGAACATACACATGAATCTTCGTAGGTACTTTTCCTATACTAGCAAAAACCTGAACACAACCCCAGTGCCATCAACAAGAAATTAAATAAAATTCTGAAACAGTTAGCTGGTATATAAATGACATACACAGCAAACAGTTTTAAAAACAAACAAACAAACAAACAAAAAAACCACTGCAGCGCCTGGATGGCTCAGTCGGCTAAGCGGCCAATTCTTGATCTCAGCTCAGGTCTTGATCCCAGGGTTGTGAGCTCAAGCCTTGCATCTGGCTCCACGCTTGGCGTCTATTTAAACAACGATGAAAGAAATACAGCCATAGGCAGCAAGCGGATCAATTTCAGCAACATAAGATTCACTTACAACCAAGTCCAAGGAGATTATTACATAAAATACGGGACACCTCTGTGCAGTGTATATAGGGACACCTGGGTGGTTCAGTCAGTTAAGCCTCTGACTTGGGGGTCAAGTCAGGATTTCGGTGTCCTGGAATGGGCCGCGGGCCCTGCATCCAGTGGGGACTCTGTTTCTTCCTCTCCCTCTGCTCACACCCTCACCCCGCTCATCCTCTCTCCCAAATAAGTAACACCTTTCTAAATAAATAAATGTGAGAACTTAAAACTGGGAATGGGAAACCCTAGATTCAGGAGTGATTACACCACCACTCTCCACCCCCCCTGCCCCCCGACCCCCGCCCGTGAAGACAGGCAATTGGCGGAGGTTGGAGGAGCTCAGAGGAATGTGTAAATTACTGTCAATATTCTAGTCCTGGTAGTGGATGATGGTTCATAGGGACTTTAAATGGATTTACTTATTTATTTATTTTCAAGACTGATCGATTGATTTACTGATTGGAGAGAGTGCTGGTGGGGGAGGGGCAGTGGGAAAGCATCTCAAGCAGCCTCCCTGCTGAGTGCCTGGGGACCCCACAAACCTAAGGGGCCATCCAGCAAACGGGAGATCACCCAACCCCTTACTTGCTCTGCTCATTCCTCCACAGCTGCTGGGAGGTCTGCAAGCTCTGGGTCCTGCCCACTTCTCTGACATCACCTCCTGGCCCCCACCCGCACCACTCACCACTCACACCTGGTCCGCCCAGCTTTCCCCCCACCCCTTCAGGGCTTTGGTGCTGGCCCATCCCCTGCCTGGAACACTCTTCCCCAGGACAATGCTGGTCTCACTCCTCCTCCTTCAGGTCAGAGGCCGCATCTCACATCCTTTCCTTCCTTGCCCTGCCAGGTGAAGAGGCCCCCACGACTCCCCAGTCCCCCTACTATTTTACAATCCTATTTTCTTCCCAGCACTCCCACTGTCTGAAATTACCTTACTTTATGGTCTGTCTCTTCCAGTACCGTGGAGTTCCTGGAGGACTTGGTGGTGGTTGCTGCTCTACCCCCCTGTACCTAGAACCACACCTGCCTATAGAAGATCCTCAGAAAATATTTGCTGGAGGGAGGGGGAAAAAAAAGATCTAACGCCACCTCCTCCAGAAATCCCTTGTGGTCATTCTACCCAAGGCTTGGTGAGGAGGCCCCCCCGCCTCTGGTCCCACGGCTCTCGAACTTTCTTTCCTTCATCCTACACCACCTGGGACTCTGCAGGGGCCTGTCCACCTGAGCATCTCCCCAAACACTGGACGTTCTCTGAAGGAAGAACTGGACCAGATTCACTCATGAATTCCAGCACCTAGCCCTGGGCCCAGCAGGGAGCTGGGCTAATAAAATATTTGTTGAATGAATGGATGAACGAACGTCCTCCGCATTCATCTCATCCCCCTTGCTGACGCTGCTTCCTCCTTTCTCCACCCTGACAGGTGCTAAGAAGTCGACACCCAGGTGAGCTGACACACCCAGGTGAGCTGACACACCCAGGTGAGCTGACACACCCAGGTGAGCTGACGAGCAAGGCCACTCAAGCCGGAACATCGGAATATCGAGCAAGGCCACTCAAGCCGGAATATCGGAATATGGTGGAGCAGGGGAATTCCTTTTCTTCCTCCCTCCCCACCCAGGAGCCACTTCAGGCCTCAGAGGGGACAAACCCACAGGCCAGTACTGGCCTCTCACAGGAATCCTCTGGGGCCTGCCTTGGCCAAACCAACAAGACAGGCGTTCTGCCCATATTTCACCCTCCGTGACTGGCTGAGAAGGTTGGCCGGCCTGTCTCATTGCCCCAGCTAGAGGCCTTGCACAGCTGAGCTCTCTGTGGCCAGGTGCTGGTTGGGCAAATCCAATCACGTAGCTACCCTACGGGACAGGATCCACTTCCTTTTGGGGGGAGGAAATGGGACAGGCAGGCCAGCCCGGGGATTCCGTGAAAGAGGAAATTTCAGTGCCAGGTTCTCACTTAAGCCAGCGCTCTGACGTTTCCCAACCCAGGAAGACCTTAGGAGGGTGGGACAGAAACCCAGGAGGGTCAGGCCGGAGGCCAGATTTCTGGACTGAGGCTGGGGCCAATCTCCCACTGAGGTTTCTGAGTTAACAGTGGTTTCAGTCTGCTAATTGCCCTGGCCTTCCTTTGACCCAGGATCCCAGAGACACCGGGACTGCCCTGCTGTGCCCCCCACCCCCATTTCTCCCTGCCTCCAGGAACCACGCAGGGGACAGATAAACTTCGCACTCCTCGGCTCAGTGTCATGCAGTCTGTTTCTGCCTTGTACCTCCTCCCCGAGTCTGGCTCCGGAAAAACCAGGAGGTTCAGGAGTTTACACATCTGGCCTGCAGAGATTTATCTAGTATTAAATGATTACGGGCCCATACTCTGGAGCCAGGCTGCCCAGGTTCAAATTCTGGCTTAACTGCTTATGAGCTGCATGACCTTGAGCCCCCTGCTGTGCTTCTACTCTTTAACCTTTAAAACGAGCGATTTGTCCCTACTCGATGGGGAGGCTAAGTCACCCAAACAGAGAAGGGTGTGTCGAACACTTACTTAGCAGGCCAAGCACACTTACGGGATTCGGTGAAAGACCACTCTTATTATCATTACTAAATACATTGAGGTTGCTTGGAGTCAGGCCTGGAACTCTGGACCAGACATCCGTAGACAGACACACCAGAGCCAAAACCAACCTGCTCAGCAGATTGGGATGGAACAAGAGGAAAGACTCTAGGCTCTGGGTCCAAATTCCAGCTTCACAGTTCTGTGACCCCGGGCAAGTTACTGAACTGCACTGAGCCTCATTTCTGCCTCTGGGTACTCCGGATCACAGCCGTACTTCCTTCCAAGCGGTCACGGTTTCTCCTCACCGGGAAAGATGCTAATCTCTGCTGCTGCTGGCTGTGGGCAGTGTTGGGCAATTAGGGAGCTGACACAGGTAGGGGCTACCCCAGGCAGGGGTGAGGTGACAGGCAGGTTCCCCTTCCGGGAAACCTCTGTTGAGGCCCCTGCCTGGGGGTGTGATGCGCAAGTTCATTCATTCATCAAATATGCATTGTGTACTATGTGCCAAAAAGCACAGTACACATTGATGGAGCAGATGACAGCCATTTCTATTATTATTAAAGAAGTTAGGGGCACCTGGGTGGCTCAGTGGGTTGAAGCCTCTGCCTTCGGCTCGGATCGTGGTCCCGGGGTCCGGGGATCGAGCCCCGCGTCGGGCTCTCTGCTCCTCGGAGACCCTGCTTCCTCCTCTCTCTCTTCCTGCCTCTCTGCCTGCTTGTTATCTCTGTCTGTCAAATAAATAAATAAAATCTTTAAAAAAAAAAAGGAAGTTAAAGTTGTTTGGCACTGAGGTGAGGGTACATCTGTAAATAAAACGGACGAAAAGACCAGTCAGAAGTCGTTGGGAGAACCCATACCTAAGGACCTGAGCTGCCCATAAGGAAACTGACTTGTCCTGCTGCCAATCACTACCAAACTATTTATGAGTTGGTATCATCAGCGGAGATGTGAAGACATCAACGGAAGGGCAGCCAGGCTCTTCCTGGGGTAGCTCAGGTGTCACACCCAGCAGGACCAGCCTCCACAGGTTTCCCTGTGGTGAGAGAGTCCAGCAGGGCTGGGGAAAGCCTTGCCAGGTGCGGCAGCCTCTCCTTAACTCAAGGATGACACGCATATGCCGAAGGCAGGCACCTTGCTAGACACTGGAGTTCACCAAGGATTCGATGAGATTCTTGCCCTCCAGAAAAACCATACTCCAAGGCAGATACCCCATAGACAATCAGATTGTAAGAGTCTTCAGCATACATCTGGAGAAAGAGCATTGGCCTGGGATCCTGATCTGAATTTGGGGCTAATTTTTGCCATTGGTTTGACCTAAGCCTCATTTTCTCATTTTCCCCTTTTGCAAAATGAAGACAGTATTTTGGGGGGGCTGTTTTAAGGATCCAGTGAGTTCACGAATAAGAAAGGGCTTTAAAAGTACACTTGGCCAGCTCAGTTGGTGGAGCATGGACCTTTTTTTTTTTTTTTAAGGTAATCTCTACACCCAATGTGGGGCTTGAACTCACAACCTCAAGATCTCAAGATCAAGAGTCGTATGCTCCACTGACTGAGCCCGTCATGTGCTCCAGAGAATATGACTCTTGATCTTAGGGTTGCAAGTTCGAGGTCCCATATTGGGTGTAGAGATTTCAAATAAATAAATAAATGGGCTTTAAAAATGGAAAAGTAAGATAGGAGCTGAGGTTGGGAGTCTCACAGTAACTCATCCAGCATCACGTGGCTGATTAGAACAAAAGCTAGAATTGGAACCCTGGAACCGGAGCTGGGAAGGCCAGGCCCGCCCCCCTCAGTCCACTGCCCCTCTCAGCTGCTTGCCTTTGCACCCTGGGGCCATCGATTCACACGAGGCCCAGGGGACAGGTAGAACACTAAATCCCCTGGAGCAGGGATGACCATTTCTTTCCTCGGGACCCCAGGTTTTCTAACCTGCCAAAGGGAAGATGCCATCTGCCGGGCTGTCCTCATTGGTAGGTGGGAGGTGTCTTGCAGGGAAGGGCGCCCTCCCCAGGGAAAGGGGTGGCCCCATCACAAAGGAGGCCTCGGCTGCTGGGCTGGGGAAGAGCAAGTGCGGAGCCAGGGAGGGAGCCAGCGGCAGGGACACAAGAACGTGAATTAAAATCTGGGCAGAAGTCCTGGGTTCACCAGCCCGGCAAGTCAGGCACATTGCTTCACCTCTGAGTCATTTCCCTCGCTTGGAGAATGGGTCGCTAGAACGATTAAAAGTGTATATACACAAAGCACTTAACCAGAATGGCTCGGTGCATGATAAATATTCAAAATATATCCGAAAGTCATTAATTCTTTTTAAATTTATTTTTAAAATTTTTGAGAGGGAGCGAGCACACAGCAGGGGGAGCAGCTGAGGGAGAAGGAGAAGCAGACTCCTCGATGAGCAGGGAGCCCCATGCAGGACTCCATCCCAGGACCCTAAGGTCATGACCCGAGCTCAAGGCAGACAAGACACTTGACCGACTGAGCCACCCAGGCGCCCCAAATGTTAGTGATTCCACTATTATTACTCTACCATTCTTACTACCATTAGTACTGTAAGGACCTATTTAGCTAGAGGCTTCCATCAAGGTTAAAATAATAACGTAGTTTAACCCTTAAACTATCCCTGCTCCCCTTCCCCCAGAGGACTTCACTTAAAAACAAGTCCCAGAAACCAGCTCCAGGTAACAAAGCCCAGATACAAGGGTGGGTCAGGCCAGGTGGAGACATCCAATCAGTGGGGGGATGCACACTGTCTCCCTAGTTACCAAGGTGTGATAGGCTAGGTCAAATGTCTATTATAGGGTAAATTGTAATTCAATTGGTCACCTAACATCACTGTGCGGCTTTCTCTGTGTGATACAATCTCATTGGCCACCTGTGCGTGGCCAGGCCCGACCACATGGCCTTTGCCCTTAAAAGCTAGTCTGTGAAACAGAGAAAGGTCGCCCTCTTGTAAGAGGCGTGGCCCTGGCTGGTCAGTTTGATTCTTGATGCTTGGCACTAAATAAAGCTTTGCTTGACCTTCGCTTTCTATCAGTCTTGCTCTTAATCACGGACCCATTTTGGGGGCATAACAGTACTATCATAGAGGGTGGGGTAGGGGTGAGCGTAACTCTTCAGGACCAACCAGCCTCTTTCTTTCCACTCTCACTATACAACCTGGGTCATCACATCCCTAGAAGCCAGCACCGCCCCCACCTTGAGGACTAAACATGGGCACCACGGTGCGCCCCAGGAAAGGTCCCCACCTGGCACCAGAGGGGAGTTCTGGCTCAGTCTAGCTCTGAGCGCCTCCTGCTTTCCTGTACAAGGAAAGGAGACTGAGGAGCCAGGGGACAATGACCTAGGGCCTCCATGGGCCTGTCCCTTCTCCACCCTCCATGCAATGACCAGATCTAATTTGGTTCTGGGATATCCTTCAGTCTCGTGCCAACTCTAATTTGGTGAAAAGGGCTGCCTGGAGGACTGCATTTAGAAGGCCCTGAAGTTGGGGGAAAAAAAAGAGCGGTGGCTGAGTGATGGTATCTGACTGGGAGTCAGTGTAACTATTTGCCACAAAAGAGCTAGAAAAGCCCTGAAGGCCTTGCCTCAATACAAGTCCTAGTTGTCAGGTGGGATAACTGGAAGCCAAGAGGGAAAGGGACTTGCCCAAGATCACAAAGCATGAAAAAGGGCAGGGATTCAAACTCAGCCTCCTCTGGCTTTCTGAGGTTGCTTCCCACCACGAATGTCACTTCCTTCCTCTGGACCAGAAAGGAGGTGTCCAGGTCCATTGAGACCCACTGTCTGAGAGAACAGAAGCCAGAAGAGGACCGCCTACTCGGTTCCCCACCCCCACCCCTGGGGCCTCCTACCACACTTTGCAAACCCCAGAGGCAGATGGTTCCAGTGAAAATAAATGTAGACAGCACCATCCCCTGAGGGCTTGTATACAAACAAAGATTTGAATTCAGATGCTAATCAGATGAAGCCAAGACCACGTGAGACCAGGATTTGGTTCTCTTTCCCCTTTGCAGCTGTGTGTCCGTGGGAAGTTAGAGCTTCACTGAGTTTCAGTTTGCTCCTCTGTAAAATGGAGAGAAGGAAAAAACACACTACAGTCATTCAAAGAGATGAGCTCCGTGTTCCTGACGCAGAGTAAGCCCTTAGACATTAATTATCAGGATTAGGTTAAAGGGGGAAAAAAAACCCACATCATTTTCACACAAAAAAAATACTCAAGTGACCCACCCAGGCAAGGGTTTGGAAGGGCTGTCGGGAGGAGCCCTGTTTTTCATCCTTGATAGCTGGCTAACTGAACCGAAATATGAATTATCAAGTTTGATGATTTCATAGTAAGGAAGGAACCAGATTCTCCTAGGAAAATGGATTGTATCATTGATGTCACAGAAAAGGAAGCAGCAATGAGTGGATGGATTGGCAATACTGGGGGACAAATGTATATTGGCAATACTAGGGGACTTCGTGCCTCAGTTTCCTCCTGTGTAAATTGGGGATAATAGCCCTGGCCACCCAGAGCTGCTGTTAAGACCAAATGAGCAATTCCAGGTGAGGCAGTGGGCCACCCCTGGCCTGGCAATGCTAGTAGGTATTAGTGAGCGTTGGGACATATGGCACGGGGAGTGGGCGACACTTACTAAAGGAGGCAGAGAAAACAGGACCTACAACAGTGCTAAGAGGGAGGGAGGGGAGGGAGACTCAGAATCCGCTGAGACACTTTCTGCCCAGAATGGTGGCAGATGGGTAAGTTATTAACTCCTGTATGCTAAGGAGCTGGTGGTAAGTCAACGTGGGCACAGGTGGAGGGAGAAATTGACAAAGATACTCAGGCAGGTCAATCCTGACGCGGTTCAGTGACCGCCTACAAGAGGCCTGGGGGATTACAGGACAGAGACCTGGGAGCCTCAGCCTGAGATCTGAGAAGACACCTCCCACCCTCGTTGTTTCCTAGACAAAGTGAAAAGGTAGATCAAAGGAGGCAAGAGATTGACTTAACAAAAAGTCCCATGACAGATCCTTTTAAAGGTTGGATTTATGGCTTTTCGAATAAAAGCCACCTAAACACTTTTTTAAAGAACACAAAATGTTTGCTGAGCTCTGCCGGGCAGCTTACATACTTGACCTCATGAAATTCACTCACCCAAACCACAAACTGAGGTCTGGGAGAGTGAAGATACTTCCACGGGACTTTGGGTTGGGGAAAGGGGAGTTGTCCTGGAGGTCTTTTTCCCAGAAATAGCCTCCCAGCCTCCCCTCCCCTCTCCTCCCTTCCCTGGGTCAAAAGTACTGGGGAAGGGTTTGACCCCAGCATGTCTACCCTCTGAACCTCAGTCTGCAAAAGGGCAGGAGGTGAGGAAGAGAGAAGGGATCAGAGATCATGTTCAAGATGCCTGGTGCCCCAGCAGGTACTTATAAAATACAAATCCACACGGGGCCCATTTCTGAGCTCCTCCGCAAGTGGGAGGACCATGTGGGGGCCCGTGGTTACTATCAGGTTGTCAGGTGGGGTAACTGACCTCCTTGTTCATCTTGTACCCCCAGAACAGTTGTGGTGACCTTCTGGAATCTTCCGTCCAGGCAGCTACTTTCAGACCCCCTGTATTTGACCATAAGGCTTCATGGCCTGCCACACTGCCCTTACTTAAGCTCAGACAACAGTGACTTGGAGGTCTGTGTTGCCACCATGATGCCTGCCTGTCATGGCTAGGCCTTGGCACTCAGCAAAGGTGGCCCAACAGAGCCCTGAGTTCAGAGTGCAAGACAGTGTTCCCTGTCTCGGGGATGAGTGACAGCGGCACGGAGGGCAGCTGGGAGCATTTAGGTGAACGGGTACTAGTCCAGGGAGTCCCTTCCCTGAAGGAGCTGTGTCATCTGTACCCTGAAGGACCAAGGGCTGCCTGTCCCCAAGTGGGTAGGCCCCGGGCCAGCTATCTAGGTCCTGACAGGCTGTTGCCATCACCCTTAGACCTCTAGAGCCCTTAGACTCTTCCCAGGGACCACCAGAGCAGGAAGAAAGCTCCTGCCACAGAAGGAGGGACTGCTCTCCACGTGTCCCACATTCTTACCCTGAGCTCCCTGAGGGCCAACCCAAACCCCATGCCCTCATTCGGATGGGATCAGAGACCTCCTTCCAAAGCCTCAAAGCACCTCACCCAGAAACTGCAAATACAGAAGGCAGGGAGGTCATGTCCATGAGACAAGTGGGCATGAGGGAGAAGGGAGCCGTGGGGACTGTCATCAAGTGGACAGAGGGGCTGTTACTCAGCTCCACCCATGGCGACACAGCTGGGATGCAGCCCAGTGTGGCCACATCCCCTGGTCTTTCAAGAAAAGTAGAATGAAATCACGTGGCTGAGTAACAGCAACAACAAAATCAAGGTCTTTAAATCACTGCAGAAGCCAACAATCGGCCACAGCTGTCCCCTGCCCCGTTTGGAGGGCAATCTGCGCCCTAGGCCTGTGTAGGCCTGCCATGACCTGGGCCATAAATATGGGAAAGCCAGTTCACTGAATTAGAGACATTCCTAGTCTTGGGGATGTCAGGCATTTGGGCTTACCAACAAGGACACGGAGGCTCAGAGAGGGGACTTGCCCAAGGTCCTACCAGTAGTGTATCAACCCCTCATGACTCAGGCCCTGCTCTCAAATGAGTAGAAGATTCTTTTCCTACCAATCCACACCATCTGCATCCTCCCTGAACAGCTTTCTTTTCAAAAACTAGATACACTGTGGATGTACTACAGACACAGAGACGGGCCAAATCCAAAGCACTGGTTACTTTTATTTTTTTTAAGATTGTATTTATTTATTTGTCAGAGATAGAGAGTGCACAAGCAGGCAGAGAAGTAGGCAGAGGCAGAGAGAAGCAGGCTCCCCGCTGAGCAAGAAGCCCAATGCGGGACTCGATCCCAGGGTCCTGGCATCATAACCTGAGCCAAAGGCAGCAGCTTAACCGACTGAGCCACCCAGGCGTCCCAACACTGGTTACTTTTAAGGAAGTTGTGGACCTTAGAGCCAAAAGACTGAATTCCCAGTCCAGCTCCCCTCTAAGCAGCTGGTGACTCTGGGTAAATTCCTTCCCCTCTCTGGGCCTCCATCTCCCTGATCTGCACAGCAGCTCAATGACCGAGCTAGCTGCTAAACACCTTCCAGCTCTGAAATCCCAGGCATCTGTGAGGTATTCTCACTGCTCAGTATTTTGTGGCCACAGATGAATATAGAATAATAATAATAATAATAATAATAATGAGGAAGGCAAGCCCACATTCGCTGGGAAGGCACACTACAATTTTTAGTGAAACCTGACTCCTGGTTACTGGAATCCAGAAAGAACCATGGTAATACTCAGGCAGTTTAACCACCATCCGACAGTTAAACAAAAACACATCTGGTTTAACTTCATTTTCCTCATCTCCTCCCCCAACCCCCTACCCTCATCTCAAATTTTACCCCTTAATTTGAGAAGTCAAATTAAATGCAAACAATTGATTTCATGCCACAGTGAGGTTGAGAATTTCAGCATGGAAAACTTTAAGCACGAACTTTTTCTGGGAGCAATCATGAACTGTTGGGGGGAGGTATAGGGAGGTGGAAAACATAGAGACTGTTCACGTGAATGTTCTTTGGACCCTGAACATTCTACCAAAGTTGCTAAGGGCCGACTGTGAACCCAGCACTCGAGAGGCCAACTGATTTGCCTGAGGTCACACAGCGAGGACTGGAACCCAAGATACTGACCCAGAAGCCAGGGTTTCCCCTGGTGTCCGGGCCTTTCACCTAAACAGGGTCTCTCCCATGCCCTATGGATCACCTGCTAGTGGTGAAGGAAAATACCCTGGGAACACAGAACTTCTCAGCCACCAACACCGGTTCATCCCAGTGTTGGAAACCATTTATGATCTTGCTGGTCCCTTATTAACCCACATTACAGATGATTTCTTCTTCTGAGGCTCACAGAGGGAAAGTAACTGGTTCAGGGTCACATAGGAATGCTGGGAATGAACCTCCAATCTCCTCCCCACAGCAAGCTACTGCTCCTTGCCCCCTAAAGTCAGGATACCTCTAGAAGGGATGGAAGAAAAATGAAGCCATACGGCCCAGCCTAGCTCCAGCCTGCCGGAGACTACGTTGCCCTGGGAAAGCTGAGTCAGCATTCCTGAGGCCCTGTGCAGATTTCCGAGCGCTGGTTCTCAGCCCAGCTCGCTCACTCTCCCCGCAAAGCTCTCTTCGAGTTCTGGGGTTTGTATCGATAACTTCAGTTGGGCCTACTTCAAGGTCTCTGGGCTGTGCTGCTGGATCCTGCTCCTGGATTTAGATACCCTCATCCCTGGAGATGGGTACAACACAGAGATCACCAGACTTGGCATTCTCACCACTTGGGCCCTCAATCCCAGCTCCGCCCGGTAGCATCTGAGTGTCCTTGGGCAAATCCCTTCCCCTAAGACCAGTTTCCTCCCAGGAAATGTAAGGCGAAGACAGCACCTAGCTTGCAGGGTCAGATAGGTAATGTCCAGTGGGACAGGCAGGGGCTGAGTTCCGTTTCACTCCATTTCCAAGCTGGGACACGGTAAGACAGAGGGCAGGAGGTCCTGCAGAGGTAAAAGCCTGGACCCGTGCCCGGCACAGAACTCCAGGCTCCTGACCTAGGCTGTGTCTCGGATGATAGGTAGCTTCTGAGTATGGGCAATGGCACCGTGCCACTCTCTAGGGCAGCTAATCAAAGATTGGGCAGAGCCCGGGTGAAGGTGGGTGACCAGGCGTCAGGGGCAGTGACATAACCATACACCCAGGGTTAGGGTTGCATTTTTTGCTGAGATTAGAGCTCACTGGAGCCAATGTTTTCTTAAGCACAGACACCAGCTCAACACCTTGCACGCATTAGTCATATCCAGAATTCACCACGGGTAGGTAGTTTACTGATGGCCTCAGCTTAAAGGAAAACATCAAAGCATAATAGGGGACAGAACCATCTCTGGTCACACAGCTAGGGTGCCTGATCTTTGAGTGAGAACAAAATGTTAGGCAACCAATCTTACACGTGTTACTGCATTTTAATCTCCTCCCTTGTGAATTTCTGGATTCCAATTCTATGCAAATGTCCAAATATTGCTGTGTTCTCTCCACTGCTCCTTGGCCAGCACCTAGAAGGGGCTTGGCACAAAGTTTCGTATTTCCTGAATGAAGATAGTATTTTGTTTCTGGCCTCAGTTCAGTTTTATTCCTCACAAGAGTCTTATCCACGAGGCATGCTCGCCATTTACAAGTGGTGCCTCAGACGGGGCCACTCACGCTGATCTCACTCCAGGGGTGGGAAAGCTGGGGAGCTGCGTTCTGCTTAGTGAATTCAGAGGCATGAAGTTCAGGAAGAAAAAAAGAGACAGAGGGCCCAGATGGACAGGTGGGGAGGACTGAAGAGGAAGCAGGTTTGGAGGGTGGGCAGGAATGGAGGCCAGAACTAAGGCTCTGCTCTTTCGTCTCTTAGGTGGTAGAGTAGAATCGGGAAGCTAAGGTTGTGTGGGTTAGAGTCTGGGTTAGAATCCTAGTCTCATCACTTCCTTAATGTCTATAAACCTCAGTTTCCCCATCTGTAAACCAGATGATGCGTGTGAAGTGTTGGAGCAGGCCTGGCACACAGCAGGCACTCAATGAACAGCTTTTGTCCTGGCTCGTGTGGGAAACGACCCTCGCCTCCCTGGGAAGCCTGCCCCCCTCAGATTTCCCCAGGGTCCAAAGCCCTTTCTGGCCTGAGAATGGCCCCCTCTTTTGATCTCCAGCGTTTTTTCTCCTCCAGCCAGAGGCCTTTGTAAAGGCCCCGACCCCATTATGTGTTGGAAAAGGGTCAGGAGGGACAATGATGGGGCTTTTTCTCAGCATCCACTACCAACATTGTGACCAGGCATTGAACTGTTTTTTATTTAAAGTGGGCATGGGAAACAACTCTGGGCGACCCACTCACCTGAGCACTGCCAGAGGTGAATCATGGGCTCCCTCGGCTTCCAGGGCTCCAGAGCTTTGCCCCCACGGCCGCTGTGCCCACCCCAACTCCCAGATAAACACCCACTCGCCAGAGATCCCCTCTCCTCCCACCCCACCCCCCATCATGCGGCTCTGGGACCCTCAGCGCCTCCCTCGCTCTATTCATCCGGGCTCTGGCCCAAACTATTTTGGACCCCACCTGGACGCACTGGCCTCCTCCCCAAGCGGCAGTGGCGTGATCTAGAGGCTCCCAGGTGGGAGGCATGGCAGGGCACTAGGTTGGGGTTGGCAGCCTGAGTCTCTTGATCTCCCGCCAAGGGGGTATCCTCGGGGCTGCTCAGTCACGGGACGCCAGGGAGAGGGGCATAGATGAAAGGTCTAAGTCCCGGGCAGAGACACGGGAGGCAGGTAACCCAGGACTACAGCAGCGATCCCAAGCACGGTCCTCTTAGCTCGCGGTCCCCGCGGGCGCCACGTCCAACCTCCAGCCCAGCCCAGCACGCTGCCGGGAGCCCCGGATGCGCGCGAAAACCGGAACAGAACAGGTGCCTGAGGGTCCCCAAAAGGCTGCCCTGGGTGGTGTGGAGGCGCGGAGGTCCGCGCCCTGACATTTATATCCATCCTCGCCGCCACCCCCGGACGAGCGAAGGATGTAGGAGGGGCCGGGATCGACCACGTTCCCGGGGGCCGGAGGACAGCACAGAGTCCTTACCTGAACGGACTTCGTGGGCGAGGGTCTGTCCTGGCACAAGCGACGTGGGGTCGGTGCGCTAGTACCGAAGGCGCGGAGTGGCGGGAGCGCGACGCTGCCGGGGCCACCTCCCCCGCGGGCTTATAAAGGCGGCCGAGGGGCCCGGCTAGCAGCCGGGGCAATCCGCCCCCGCCCCCGCCCCCGCCCCCGCCGCCGGCCCCGTCCCCGGCCAGGGCCCCGGCCCTCCCCCTCCCCTACCCCGCCCCCGCCCCGCCCCCGCCGGAACGCTGCAGGCCGACCCGGCCACGCAGCCAGGGCGCCCCCTGCCGGGAAGCTGCCCAGTCCCCCGCCCCCCACGCCCGGCTGCTCGGGAGGGACGGCGGGGCGGGGGAGGTGGGAGGCATCTGCCTGCGCGTTCCCGGTCCCCCCGCGCTCCCCGGCCCTCTCCACCTCCTGGCTTCCCGCGGGGACCCTCTGTCCCTTCCTCTCTGCGAGGTCGGGCGGATTCCGCTCTGTGCGCGTGTATCCCAGTCGTCTTCATCCTTGGCTGCAACTTCGTTATGTGTCTCTCTGTGGTCTTCCTCCTGCCCCACTCTCTGTGTCTGTCTGTGTCTGTCTACCGGGCTTTCCTCGGATCTCCGCACATCTCTATCCATCTTTATCCTGTCACTGCCCACCTGTGTGTCTGATTCTCCCTGCCCTCTCTCTCCTCCCACGGCACTCTTCCCTGCTAGCTCTCTTCCCTGTCCTTGGACTGTCTCCTTGGCTAGGACCAAAAGAAGCAGAGGATGGCCTGGGAAGGGTGGCTTCCGGGAGGGGAGCCTCCGATGGACAGGGGCTGTTACCTCTTTTCTCCTGACAAGGAAGGGGCCAGTCAGGGTTCATGCTGACTTGTCCCAAGCAGAGTCCCAGCCACAAGTCTCCTGGGTCACAGAGGAGGAAGCTACTCTTCCCAGGCACTGGAGCCAGACAGCCTGGGTTCAAGACTCCACCCTCCTGATCTTGAACAAGTCACTTGCCCCTCCACCCCCCCTCCACCCCGTGTATCCGCCTGCTCCTTAGCAGGCAGACCCTGTCTCCCCCGGCTTCCCTCACCACGTGCTGGGAGGGTCATATGAGACAGTAGTTGAAAAGTACACAGGAAACTCTAAAATTCTAGATAAATGTGAGGGGGGGTGGACAGCAGCAGATGCTGAATGCTATGGGCTCCATCCCTGCTCCCCAGGGACCAGTACCTCATGGGCAGGAGGAGGAAGGATTTGCTCCCTTTCCCTGAGAACCAGACTGAGTGTAATTCTGACAATCTTCTGCCAAGCCCCAAGCTCTGTTTGAATGCCTCCAGTGACAAAGAACTCACTGCCACCAAGCCAAGGGTATTCTCAGTGACACTTAGTGCTGCCCGGAGCAATTTATGCCTCTAACCCACAATTGCCAGAGACTCGAAGGCAGTGATCTTGGGTCCCCCAGATCCCTGCCATCCTCAGTATCTAAGCTCCAATCTTCCTGCAGCCACTTTTTCCTGTAGGTGAGGAGGCGATCAAGTCCAGGGCAGAGAGGAGACCATGTCAGCAGCAACAGAATCAACACTAGCCCAGAAGTCTCGTACCTGTTCCATGGCAGCTCAGAGCCAGGCATCTCACATATAAGATCTCCCAACAATTCCATTTTACAGAAGAGAAAACAGAGACCCAGAAAGAGCATATGAACTTATCATAATATTGGAGCCAGAACTGGGGCCTGGCACCAGAAATCAAGAATGTCTTTGTATTTGTTTTTCTTTCTGTATTTTTAGCAATTGATACTATTTCTTTATTTACAGGAATGATACAAAGTTTCCTTTTTGACCTAAGTTTATGTTTTTTAAAAAGTTAATCAAAACATTGAGTAAATATTATTTATTTATGTATTTAATGGGTTAGGTTATTATGGCGAAGATCATGGAGGTGGTAAATGAATGAAGTTTAGGAAATACAAACTTGGCTTTGTTTTTTTAAAAAAGATTTTATTTATTTATTTATTTGACAGAGAGACGGATTGAGAGTACAAGCAGGAGGAGCAGGAGAGGGAGAGGGAGAAACAGGTTCCCCGCAATGCAGGGCTTAATCCCAGGACCTCACGATCATGACTTGAGCTGAAGGTAGAGGCTTAACCGACTGACTGAGCTGCCCAGGTACCTCTGAAACTTGGCTTCTAATGCCTGGTAAACTTAAGGCCTTGCTAAAGGCAAGTGGCTCATAGTGTGGGTTTGTTTTTGTTTTTGTTTGATTTTATTTATTTGACAGAGAGAGAGAACAAGCATGGGGAGCAGCAGGGAAAGGGAGAAGTAGGCTCTGGCTGAGTAGAGAGCACAATGCGGGGCTCGATCCCAGGTCCCTCGGATCATGACCTGAGCCGAAGGAAGACGCTTAACTGACTGAACCACCCAGGTGCCCCTCATAGCATAGCATGTTCTTAACAAATATGGAATAAATGAATGAGTAGAAAAAATTAGAAAAAGCCCCAGCTTTGATCCTGACCTTCGGGAAATTTACATCTTTGGCCTTCAGTTTCCTCATTTTTTGTGGGGATTATCAGTACCTGTCCTGTCCACTGTATGAAACCGTTGTCAGGGGGTGCCTGGGGGGCACAGTTGGTTGAGTGTCCAACTCTTGATTTCTGCTCAAATCGTGATCTCAGGGTCCCAAGATCCAGCCCCACATCAGGCTCCATGCTCAGCGTGGAGTCTCTTTTAAGTTCTCTCCCTCTTCCTCTGCCTCTCCCCTTGCTCGTGCTCTGTCTCTCTCTTTTACTCTCTCTCCTTGCTCTAAAATGAATAAATTTAAAAAAATGAAAACTGTCATGTGGATCATTAGATCATAGTTCTTAGAGCAAAGAGATCTTGGAAGTCAAACAGTCCAGTTTGCTTATTTTTCCAACAAAGAAACAGAGCCCAGAGACAAGGTATGTATAGATGTAGAGAAACCTTAATGGAATGAATTGCTTACTACCAGCCCAGTGGTCCTGGAATCGCAGCTGGATTTAGAGATTGTCAGTCCAACCAGCCAGGGGGGCATCTGAACCTAGGCAAGGAGAGTGACCTTCTCAGCTCCCCCAGAAAGCTAGGGCAGAGTTGGAGGGTAGGGTTCCTAATTTCCTATCCAGGCCTCCTTCCTGTTAGGCTGATAGCACCAGGAGGGGAGGTACCCAGGGAGCAGGGACAGTGATGGCTGCTGGGTATTCCCTGCCCCCACCTCAGGTAAATTTTCCTTGTGGGACAAAGGCCAGGAGCAGGATAGGAGAGGTAGGGGAGGAAGGTGGCAGGGCTGCCCAGAAAGCGGTTCCTCTTGTTGATAACCCATCAATGGACTCCCAACGTGGAATGGTACCTTGGGGGAAATCACCCAGACACAGAGGCCCCAATGCTAGCCACGTGGTACATCCAGAAGAGCTATCCCCCTAGCTTTGGGGAGATCAGAAGTCAGGGGCAGGTGCTAGGGGCTCATGATAAGGTGGGATGGGCTTCCCCCAACTTCCTGCTAGCTCAGCCTCCCAGACTCTGCCCAGACTGCGACAGGCAGACCTTCCATGCCAGAGGGTTTGCCCCTGGCTCACTGATGATGACGCCATCTCAAGCCTCCTCATATCTCTAAACCTTTCCTTGGCATTTGTAAGCAATGACAGAGCTCCTCCAAGAATCTGGGCTCTGTTCTGGATGTTTTTCACCCACAACAGCTTATCCGGCTGCTTTTAGCAAGGCCGTAAGTTTACCAAGCATTAGAAGCCAAGTTTCAGAGGTTACTCAGTCAGTCGGCTCAGTCAGTCGGTTAAGCCTCTACCTTCAGCTCAAGGCATGATCCTGGGGTTCTGGGATTAAGCCCTGCATTGAGGGGAGCCTGCTTCTCCCTCTCCCTCTCCTGCTTGTACTCTCAATCCATCTCTCTGTCAAATAAATAAACACATAAATCTTAAAAAAAAAAAAAAAAAAAAAAAGCCAAGTTTGAGGTGAGAAGGCCAAGAGGCCCAGAATTTTAATTCTCATTTCCACTGCCCCCTGGGGAGCCTCCTGCAGTGGGAAATGCTAGGATGGGGGGCACACATGGGTCAGGGCTGAGTGGAGAGGGAGGAAGGGGAAAAAACAGAGAGAGGAGACGAAACTCTGGGCGGGGGCGGGGAGGGGCAGTGAGGAATTGGTCCTGACCCAGGGCTGGGGAAACACTGGCTGAAGTCTGGGAAAATATTTAAAGGGGATGGTGTCGGGAAACGTTTGCCTGTTTAGACCATTATATTCAAAGGAACATTTTATCTCAAGGGCAGGTATGACCAAAGTTTCAGCCACTTGCCTCCTAGTGCCTCCTCCAGCCCCATCGTCAACTCTGTATGATAATGAACTGGGAAGACTGAGGACAAGGCACTTTCATTAAACCAACATGATGCCCAACCTTACTGAACCCTGACTTCATAACAGGCCCTGGTCTAAGTTCTTTGTACCTATTAATCCATCTACTGCTATTCCTCACAACAGCCCTATAAAGCAGGACTTCCCCACTTTACAGATGAGGAAACAGAGGCATATACAAGCTGTCTTTGGTGGAAGTGCCCACCAGCCCAGTGGGAGACGTGATCTCACTTGTTCTCTGCAGCTCGCAGGCTGCATCGTGACTCTCTCCCCTCACTTTTCAAAGGAGGAAGCTCTCAGATCAGAGAAACCTAACAACTAGGTTCATTCAACCAGTATTTATTAGATCCCTGTCTGTGCCAGGCACTGTTCTAGGAACCGCGGACACAAGTGAATAAAAGATTTCTGTCCTCATGGAGCTGACATTCTAGTTAGGGAGGACATCATAAACAATAAGCGTTATAAATACGTATTATAGAGTACATTAGAAGATGGTAAAGGAGGGGCGCCTGGGTGGCTCAGTCGGTTAAGCGGCTGACTTTGGCTCAGGTCATGATCCCAGGGTTCTGGGATCGAACCCCATGTCAGACTCCCTGCTCAGAGTGGAACCTGCTTCTCCCTCTCCCACTCCCCCTGCTTGTGTTCCCTCTCTCACTGTCTCTCTCTCTCTGTCAAATAAATAAATAAAATCTTTGGGGAAAAAAATATGTTAAGAGAGTGAATAAAGAACTATGAGGAGCGGGGTTCCTGGGTGGCTCAGTGGGTTAAAGCCTCTGCCTTCAGCTCAGGTCACGGTCCCAGGGTCCTGGGATCAAGCCCCGCATCAGGCTGTCTGCTCCTCGGGGAACCTGCTTCCCCCTCTCTCTCTGCCTGCCTCTCTGCCTATTTGTGATCTCTGTCAAATAAATAAAATCTTTAAAAAAGAAAAAAAAAAAAGAACTATGAGGAGGAACAAGAGTGCCAAGTGGAGCGGGTTGTGGCAGTAAATAAGATGTTCAAGGGCATGAAGATGACACCAGAGCAAAGATAAAAGGCGAGAGAAAGCCAGCTGGAGGTCCCCCAGACAATCAGAAGAGAACCTGAGCCGTCTAAGTCTGATGCCCCGCCTATGTCTGATGCCCAGGCTTTTGAGCTGTTTTGAGCTGTGACATGCCCTCCCAGAACCCATTCTCCCCTCCAAGCCTCATACCTGCCCTGGGTTCCGCCCCAGTCCTAGGTTTACTCCCTAATCCCGCCCTAGCCCCTGACTTCATCCCATCTGGAGCCTGGCCCTTGCTCCAGCCCGGTCTTCTCTTAGTCCAGTCTTTCAGGCCGTACTAACCCAAGGTGTCCCTTCACATGAACAGCTCCAACCCCAGTTCCAGGTCCCTCCCTGCCGTCAGCTTGCAGCTCAGTGCCCTAGGAACTGGCAAGTCCCAGCTGCTCTTCAAGGGAGCTCTCCTCACAAAAGGGGAAGTCCGCTTGTGAGAAACCCCATTGTCCGGGAACAATGTCCCTATTTTGTCCTTTATTTCTAAAAGGACTTGTGAGCAGGCTCTGAGCTCTGAGCTCCCAGCTCTGAACAGGAGCATGTTGCTTCCTATTCTCATCCCTGAAGAAGGCTGTAGGCCAAAAGGAAGGGTCAAGGCCATCTCCGGGGGGCTGGATTCCAGGGGCCAGAGAAGATTCAGGCAGGCCGAGTCTTAGCAGTCCCGTGGCATTTTCAAAAGGAAGCAAGAGTGAAGCCATCCATAATAAGTAGGAGAAAAGCTGGCTATCCCCAGGATAAGGGAAAGATTCTCCAAACCACCCCAACACACGGGGTTTTCATCATCTTTGACAGAATCTTCCTTGAAGATTCATCTGTCCTTCTGCCTGTGCATCGGCCGATCTGTCCATCTCCCTGTCTTCCATGGACACATCTGAGATGGATTTTGGAGATGTTCCCCCTGGAGGCTGCACTGTTTTGCCTCTCACTTCCTGTCTGATGCAGTTAGGGACCTGAGGATGCTTTAGGGCGTGGACAAAGCGTGGTGGACATTGGTAGATGGAGCATTATGAAAGCAATCTTACATTCTATTCTTAAAGGCTTAGTAGGTATCCAGTCTATTTTCTTTTAGTCAAATACATGGACCAGAAACCCAAGCCAGAGACTGCCACATCTTTGTGTCCAGAACATGGCCTATCTCCTGACAACTGGTCTTTGTCTCAGTGCATCCCCCTGCCATTGGTTTCATGGATGGCCTTCACCTTGACATCTCAAAGCCATGGCAAGTGTGGAGAGGTACCACTGATTGGCCTCTTGTCCCAAGGCTGTATCCCAGCAGAAGCAAAAGAGTAGGAGTTGGGCGTCTTTGTCCGACAAAGAATGCCTGACAGGATATGCTGGCGAGGGACCTGAGGGGTGTTCCGTTTTATCTTCTGCCAAGGCTCCCACTTCCTAAAGTGTGCTTACACTAAACACAGCTTGACATAGAAAATTCCCCTTTTTTAAAGATTTTTTTTAAAAGATTTTATTTATTCATTTGACAGACAGAGATCACAAATAGGCAGAGAGGCAGGCAGAGAGAGAGGAGGAAGCAGGCTCCCCGCCGAGCAGAGAACCCCATGTGGGGCTTGATCCCAGGACCCTGGGACCATGACCTGAGCCGAAGGCAGAGGCTTTAACCTACTGAGCCACCCAGGTGCCCCGAAAATTCCCCCTTTTGACAAGAATCCTGAATTCACCGTCAACTTGAATTGCAGACCTCAGGTAGAAAGAGCTTCTCTTGGGGCACTTGGATGGCTCAGTTAAGTGTTTGCCTTTGGCTCAGGTCATGATCCAAGAGTCCTGGGATCGAGCCACGCATGAGGCTCCCTGCTCAGCGAGGGGCCTGCTTCTCCCTCTCCCCCTGCCTGTCACTCTTCCTGCTTGTGCTCTGTTTCTCTCTAATAAATAAATAAAAATTTTAAAAGGGGGGGCTCCTTTTAGAAAAACCCTCACACTTCCTTCCCTCCTTTCAAACAGGCCTATTTCCCAGGAATCCTGTCTCTCCTGCAGGAATTTACTAATAACTGCAAAAAAGGAAAGACCCTTCTAAAATCTTGAAATTTTCCCACGAGTCTCCTTACAGAGCAGCCTTATAGGCACCTGGCTTGAATTCTAAGATTCAACAGATTCCTTTACCACCAGCTATTTAAGAAATGCCAACTTCTCAACCAGGAGGCTGGGGACCCCCTGTGCTTCCCCTACCTCCTTAGCCTCACAAGCTCTGGGGTCTATTACTCACAACAACCCACTTATGGTCCCAGTTTTTTTTATTGACCAGGAAGTTGTAACTGACAGAAAATCCAGCTTCTCAGACTGGTTTTGAAAACAGGGAATTCACTGGCACACGGACTTAAAAAGTGTGCCTTCAGGAGAGAAGGTTTTCTTAGTGGCCCAGTGATATAATCAGGACCTGGTTTTTCTCTCTTTTTCCATTTCTCAGCTCCTCTCCCTCCTTCTGGACCTGGTCCCATTCTTACCCAGGTCAATGTTACCAATTTACAGAAGTCACCTTCACTATATCCAAAAAGAGTGGAGATCTATTTCCCCAAAGAGACACAAGTCTTAGGATTGACCACCCTCCATCATGGGCTCCCTAACACAATCACCACAATGATGGATTCAAGCTGATCCAGGCCCACCGGTGGAGGTGGGATGGAATTTGGTTCACCCAATCTGCTCTGAAAGAAGCGGGGAGTGAATGCTGGTGAGGCAACTCACAAATATGCCGCACCCAGGGGCTTTAGGACTTATGCAAGTGCTCACATGCTCGCATGTATGGAGGATATGGAGGACTTTATACTTGCCAAAGCATTTAGAAGTAAGTAATAAACGTATTTTATTCGTATAAAGTATGATCTGTTTTAAAATATATAAACCATTTATGTTGATGCTAGAAAGTTTATTTTATGCTTTTTTTTTTTGAGATTTTATTTATTCATTTGACAGAGAAGGCAAGAGAGCACAAGGGGGGGGCGGCAGGCAGAGGGAGAGGGAGATGCAGGCTTCCCACTGAGCATGGAGCTCAGCACCGTGAGGAGGGGGGGACAATCCCAGGACACGGGGATCGTGACCAGAGCCAAAGGGAGACACCCAACCGACTGAGCCACCCAGGCAATCCCATGCTAGAAAGTTTAAATGCAAAAGGAAGAAAATAAAATAAATCAAAATACTTGGAATCTTATCACACAGAAATATTCCATTTAACACATTGGTATTTATCTTTCCAGATTTAAAACAAAACAAAAACTCTAAAAGAATGGGATTGTAGGGAGCACCTAGGTGGCAGATGGTTAAGCATCTGCCTCGGGCTCAGGTCATGATCTCCAGGTCCCGGGATCAAGCCCCTCATCAGGGTTACAGGGTTACAGCTCAGCAGGGAGTCTGCTTCTCCCACTCCCTCTTCCTTTCCCCCTGCTTGTGCTCTCTCTGTCTCACTCTCTCTTAAATGAATAAATAAAATCTTAAAAAAAAAAAAGGAATGGGATCATAGGATACACACTAAGGATCCCTGCTTTCCTCATGTAATAACGTAAACATTTTCCCAATCTCTCTTGGGTTTTTAAGCCCTCTGGATGCATTATCTCATTTTTGACTCTGGATAGAGGTTATTATGAATGATCCGCTTCTACAGATAATGAACCAGGCTTGGAGAACAAGTCAAGAGCAGGCAGCCAGCACCCAGTTCCTAGCCCCTGACCATGGTCCCTGACAGCCTCTGATTGGGAGAGGAACGACGTGCTACTGCTCATTCACGAAGTGCCCAGCAAGTGCTCCTGGAAGGTGAAAGTGATC
Organism: Mustela putorius furo; assembly: GCF_011764305.1. Classification (NCBI taxonomy): domain Eukaryota; kingdom Metazoa; phylum Chordata; class Mammalia; order Carnivora; family Mustelidae; genus Mustela; species Mustela putorius. Next base: position 15,260,375 of record NW_025422005.1, on the reverse strand, counting down.
ATGTACCACACCTCCAGGACAGTTCAGTCTCCTTTCCAGCCTCCTCCTTGGTGGTACCAGAGGGCTCCAAGCACTCAGAGAAAGGAAAGCCAGTGGTTTAATCTTTAGCACCCCAAAGTGCAGTGTCATGGAAACCCAGGGACTCCAGACTCTTCCCCTACCTCTAAGGAGTGTTGGGGGTAGGACAGAGGGCAATCCCTTCACCTCAGCTGCCAAATTCCCCAGCTCGAGTTGTCCTGTGTGGGTGTAGGACTGGAGTAAGCATGTGATAGGTGGCCTCGGAAAGCCTGAGTCCCTACCTCCCACCATCTTCCACTGAAAAGGCTGTAGGATAGTGACCCAGAGTCTGAATCAGACTGCCTGGGCTCGGATCTGGTTTTACTAATGTGACCTTGAGACAGGGAGCAGTGTGACCTGAGTTCCTTCTTCCCTGAAAATGGGCATAAAACATACCACATGGAATTGCTGAGTTTAAGACAATGTATATAACCCTCCTTTGGAAGAGTGTTTGGTACCCTTTATAATGAGCATTCAATAAATATCAGCTATTACTATTATCACTTTATTAGCTACCTGTAATGAGGATTCTAGTTGCAGACAATAGAAAACCACTCTCGCTGGACTAACAGAAAAGTTTGTCTGTGACCCAAGGGTAGAGAGGCTGCCAGAAGAAACTGGAGGCAGGGATTTGATCAGTCACTAATCCAAACCACTTTCCTTCCTGAGTTTCTCTTCACCTGCCCCATGATCCTCTCCCCGAGGACCTTCTGCCCTGCTTCCTAGTCTTTGCAGCAGGACCTGGCTTCCCCAGGGAGGTCCCTACCAAAGTAGGGCAGTAGGTGCTGTGCAGATGCCTAAGAAAATCGGATTGGCCCAGCTGGATCACATGGCCACTCCTGGGCCAATCAACTCTGGGTGGGGGCGGGGTCACGGAGTGCCAACATGGCAGCTCTCAAGGAGACAGGCATGGATGGGGTTGGGAATGGGACTAGATGCCCAGGTGATGGGATTCCCTCGTTCCACATTCTTCCTCGCAAACCACTTTTACTCCTTGATTCTAAAAGTGAGAAGCCATACTCTCGTCCTCACTGTATACTTACATAGAGGGCCTGCTTGCAATTTCCTTCATCCCGTGGGGAAGCCCGGCCGCGGTACCCACCGCTCTGAGTAGCCACCACAGGACACCCCTGCACATGCACATCCCTGGACACAGCTGACCGCATCAGGTTCAGCCAGAGCCTAGACGTGTCTCCTAACTCCATCTGAACTAAGAAACTGCGAGGGGAGGGCAGATTCTTCTGCGGGACTTGTGGAACCGCGTGGATCCAGAGGACGTGGAGCACACCTGCGGAGGGAGGAGAAGGGCGCAGTTCCGCAGAGAGAAACCGAGGTAAGAGTGACCTGCTGCCCGAGTCACTGCGCGAGTCGCTGCAGCCTCTGCCTCCAGCACTAGAGGCCTGGCAGAGTTTGGTGTCCTGGGCTCATGGAGATCCCTGGAATTTCCAGTTAACAGCTCACAATTCCTTCTTACTCCAGTTTTTGTTTTGTTACCAAAAATGCCCTATCCAGGAAAATTCACTTCCTCGTTTCTCCTTAAGATGAACCAGAAATCATCCAACTTCCTTATATCTTCAGGGAGAGGAGAGAACCCACACACCCCCTTATTTCTCCTGCTTAAAGCCGGTGGGGGACGTGCAGGCAGGCATGTGCTCATGTGTGTGCCTAGAGAGTGCCGCAGAATCACATCCATTTAAGGACACTCCAAATGCTGGTTCGCACCACAATACTCTTCTTGTCTCCGCATCACCTGATCTTCCCAGGAGGGAGGGGATAGAGAGCAACTTGCCCAAAATGGCCTGTAGACATGAACTTTATGGCCTCCCACCCCAGAGTGTGGGCACTGCATTCCTGAGGGCAGCAGGGGAGGGTCTTCAGGATGGGGGACATTCTCCAGGCCTCAGCGTTGGGCAGGTCATGACATGTCAAAGCAGGGCCAGAGTAGGACTTTCAGAAAACTACTTCCTCCAAGCACCCTTCTTGGTGCTTCTGCACTAGATACAGAAGCTGGTATAGAAGCTACTGTACACCAGGCAACCATTCACGAGCAAACATTCCATCTGCCTGGGAGTGGCTCTTCTTAGCTCTCTTCCTGCCCCACCGGGTTTAAGAATCTCAGCCTAGACCTGGTGCCACCCTCTCCTCTCCTCCAGCAGGTCTTCAACGAAGATGTATTCAGATTCAACGAATATATATTTTTTAGCACCTACTGTGTGCTAGGACCTGCGTATAATCAAATTACACATGCATTTAGTCCCTCCTTTTTTTTTTTTTAATAGGCTCCACAAGGGGTGCCTACGTGGCTCAGTCCGTTGGGCATCTGACTCTTGGTTTCTCCGCGGGTCATGGTCTTGGGGTTGTGGGATGTGGGCTCAGGAGTCTGCTTGAGATTCTCCTTCTCCCTCTGTACTTCTCCCTGCTCACACTTTCTGTCTCTCTAAAGTAAATAAATCAAATCTTTTAAAAATTTATTTTGTTTATTTATTTAAGAGAGGGGGTAGGGGAGAGCACAAGCAGGGAGAGTGGCAAAGGAGGAACAGACACTCCACAGAGCAGGGAGCCCGATGCAGGACTCGATCCCAAGACCCCAGGATCACGACCTGAGCTGAAGGCAGCCAATTCACCAACTGAGCCACCCAATTAAAAAAATCTTTAAAAAATTAAAAAAAAAAGTAAAGTAGGCTCCACAGGCAACATGGGGCTTGAACTCATGACCCCATGATCAATAGTCTCATGCTCTACTAGCAGAGCCAGCCAGATGCCCTGCATCCCTCCTTTTCAGGAACCACTGGTAACACTGAAATCTTATTTATGAAATGACAAGGTGGGACAAGGCATGGGCTAGGGCCCTGCCCTGCTCTCATACACTCTGAGGTGTCTCATCACAGCTCTGCATTATGGTAGTGACTGGTAGACTATTTTATTTTATTCTTTTAAAGATTTATTTATTTATTTATTTATTTATTTATTTGACAGAGAGAGAGCACAAGTAGGCACAGAGGCAGGCAGAGAGAGAGGGGAAAGCAGGTTCTCTGTGGAGCAGAGAGCCCGACACAGGGCTCGATCCCAGGACCCTGATATCATGACCTGAGCCGAAGGCAGAGGCGTAACCCACTGAGCCACCCAGGCGCCCATCGACTGTTTTATTTCTTATTCTACACCTGTGTTTCCTGATCTCTCCATGTCCCCAACACAGATTGTGTGTGTGGAGTAAACTGGGATTGTTTGCTGAGAATCCAGCTAATCTCCGGACAAAAGGCAAGGTCTTTACTGGCTGGCTAAAAGGCTGATGTCAGACTAACAGCACAGAGTGACCCTGACAGGTGACACACCAACATTCTACATTCTGATCCAGGGTGCAGCAGCTGTGGTACTAAGTCATACTCCCACCCTGCCCCTCCCTCCCTTAGCCTGCAGAGTTTAGGATAATAAGGTGCCCAGGACACCAGGAAAGTGTAAGAATCTCCTCTAATCAAACAAAACTCAAGAGCATGGGACATCAGTTAAGCATCTGCCTTCAGCTCAGGTCATGATCCCAGGGTCCTGAGACCAAGCCCCACGTCAGGCTCCCTGCTCTTTGAGAAGCCTGCTTCTCTTTCTCCCTCTGCCTACTGCTCCCCCTCCTTGAGCTCTCTCTCTCTCTGCCAAAGAAAGAAAGGAAAGAGAGAGAAAGAAGGAAATTCTTTAAAAAAAAAAAGGAAGAACAGAATGATAGTCTTACTCAGAACTTTGCCATAAATAAATTTAAAAATACAGAAGTATAGGGGCATCTGGGTGGTTCAGATGGTTGGGCATCTGCCTTTTGTTCAGGTCATCATCCTGGGGTCCTGGGACTGAGCCCCGCCTTGGGCTGCATTCTCAGCAGGGGAGTCTGTTTCTCCCTCTCCCTGCTCATGTTCTCTCTCACTCTCTCAAATAAATAATAAAATCTTTAAAAAATGAAATAAAATACAGAAGTATTAACTAGTTCTAATTTTGGTATACCTAGTAGGTATATATTTGTGGTTTAATGTTATTTATATTTCTAATCTCATGATGAGAGGTTGGTAAGGGACACCACGGTGCTCAGGCATTTAAAGGTGTCAAGTGAGTCCTGATGCTGGAAGTCAGGTCCCTAACCTTGGGACTGGTGGCCTCAAGTCATCATCTTTCTCTGAGTGGAAGGACTTGACTGTTTCTTATCACCGTCTGTTAAAATATCTTAAGACCTTAGTTGCAAAACAATGCTCAACTCACACGATATCAACTGAGTCCAAGTAGTTTTATTTATATTGTTTTTTCCCCAGGGGAGGGGTGGGAGGGAGGAAAACAGTCCCCATAGAAAACAATAACAAAGTTCTTAATTATTTTTTTAATCCCAAGCTGGTCCTTTGCTGCTTGATCTCGGACCAAAAGAAAAATACTCTAATCTCTAGGGCATTTTGGGAAAAGGTGGGACATGGATTCCACAATATAGTTTTGAGTCTATGACACTAGCTGGGGACAGTGTGTTTCCTCTTGCTTACCCCTAGAGAGCTGTTGGCATGATGTACGTCAGCACCATTTTCCTACTGGCTGATAGATTCTTCGAGGATCTGCACTTTTTTTTTTTTTTAAACTCCCATCGGTTTATTTTAGAATTAAATCTCTGTTGTTGATGGAAAACCGACCTCATTGGCCCTGAATAGAAGGTAACTGTGACCATAGTTTGATTGAATTCTAGCTTGAATCTGTTATCTGCCAAAGACTATGAGCTGTTGGTAGGGAGGTATTGAAGGTATCTTTTTTTTTTTTCTCCCTAAGATTTTATTTATTTGACAGACAGAGATCACAAGTAGGCAGAGAGGCAGGCGGGGGAGGGGGGGCGGGAAGTAGGCTCCCTGCTGAGCAGAGCTCCATCCCAGGACCTGAGGACCTGATCATGACCTGAGCCTAAGGCAGAGGCTTTAACCCACTGAGCCACCCAGGCACCCTGGTATTGAAGATATCTTAATAGATGATAGAGTGAGATAAAATTGAAGAAGGAAGGCCTTCTCAATATGTGATTCGGGGTTACTTAAGGCCACAATCTGGGTATCACCTCAAGTAGTTTCCTACTCTGGGTTCTATGAGGCTGTGAGCTCCCTGAGGGAGAGTGGTGGTAGGTGGATGTCCTGTGTTACTATGGCAGCCCCTGGCCCGCTCTTCCCTTGGAAGTCCAGTTTGCTAAGGGGTTGGGGAGCCTGTGCAGAAGAGTGGGAGCAGAGTTTCACTGTCTTGAACTGCTCCTGGGTCCTGGGGTCTTATGAGCAATATGGGACTAGGATCTTCCGTCACCCTAGTCCGAACCAAGTGGCAGCATGAAGCAGAGCTCTTCTCTGGGAGCTCAGTGCCCAACCCAGTCCCTGAATTGACCTGTTGATATTTGTAATTCTCAAAGAACAATAATTTGTTACTGCTTCTCCCATGGCCCCTGGCCAGTGTGCTTTCTCCCTGTTTTCAGCCTTCAGTGCTAATTACCTTTAGTGGCAAATTGCCAAGGGCTTGAATGGGATGTAATTATTTTCCCAGTTTAGGAATTTCATCCCCTCCCCATCCTCTGGGTGGAGGGTGCTTTGAAATTACATCAGCATCAGTTTCACTTTGTTCAAATCCCTGAAGCCTGAGGGGTTTCAGAACCAACCTGGGTCTCTTTGTTCCGATACCTAGTTTCTCTCTTGCCTGAAGGGTTGGACAGCCAAATTGGAACCACACCTTTGTCAGTGGCTGGCTGTGTGTCCTTGAGCCGGAGAAGTCATGCCCTCCCTGAACTTCAAATGGGAATTCCTTCACTCTTCAAGTCAATCTAGTAAGTAAATGCTCACAATAGCTGTAAAGGTATTCCTGGCACATAGTAGGTATTCATAAAAGTTCACTTTTCCTTTCCTTTCTGTCCTGACACCAAGGCTTTCCCAGGTGAGGAAGGGACCACTATTCCCAGTTTGATCTCTGAAGCCGAGGGAGACACCTGTGAGTGAGTGAGTGGGTAAAGCATCCCCTCCGTGGCCCCCACATTCAGATGCTAGGCCAGCCTCCTCAGTTATTGAGCACCTACTGTATGCCAGGCCCCGCACTCTGTTAGCCGGGTGGCTGCTGCCCAGAATAGTTCTGTGCTTGCAGGAAACAGTTTTCTTGGCTTCATTCTTGCTGGCTCTGTCTTCCATATGAGGTATGAAATCCTTTCCAATGCCCAGACATGGATGTTCCCAGATCTTAAGCAATCGAGTATTTCTAACCACCACCTCCACTCCCTGTCACACACACACTAGCTGGAATTTTCCCCCAGATCAGCGGGTGCTCAGAACAGCATCACTACCCTGTCCCACCCCCCCCAGCTATCTGGCCGGAACCAGTCTCTCTACCTAAAAGAACTCAGTGGAGATAACAGGACCCAACTTCTCCCTGCCACCTGAGTTCCTGTCTCACTGGCACTGCCTTTCAGCCATCGTCACACCGGAAACCTGACTGCCAGCTCCAGAACCTCTTTGTTTTACATGATAAATCCCTAAGTATTTCTGAATCCTGACCACTCCCCTTCATATCCCCCCCCCCCACCATCCTACTCAGAGCAACCACCTCCCCCACCAGGATGACCGCAAGGCTTCCCCATGGTCTCAGCGTCTAACACTGCTCTCTGCTCTCTCTTCTAAAGATTTTATTTATTTGTCAGAGAGGGAGAGAGCACAAGCAGGCAGTGTGGCAGGCAGAGGCAGAGAGGGAAGCGGGCTCCCTGCTGAGTAAGGAGCCCCATGCGGGGCTCGATCCGAGGACCCTGTGATCATGACTTGAGCCGAAGGCAGCGGCTTAACCCACTGGGCCACCCAGGCGTCCCCTGCTCTGTCTTCTAAAGCAGACCTGATCCCATCGTGCTCCTACCTCCATCCCTGCCAAAAAGCCATCCATAGGTCCTCCTTGCTCTTGTGCTAAAGACCTGATTTTTTCCTTTGGCTGATTGGGCCTATCAAAGTTTGGCCCTCACCGCCTTAGCTACACTTGGCTCCTTGCTGGGCCCACCCAAGCCTGCCTTTGGTTCCTTGAATGTATCATGTTCTTTCCTGATACAGGACATTTGCACATCCTGTCTTTTCTGCCTGGAAAGCCCCCTTTCCTCCTTTAAAGAAAGCCTTGCCTCATTCTCTCCTATTTACTCCATTTTCAGTTAAAGCGTCATCTCCTCCCAGATACCCTCTCTGATAAGCAGGCATGAGAGAGTTCAGGTTCCCATTCTATCCTTTTAGTGAACTGCGTTCTTCTTCCTGACTTTAGTATGGTTATTTGTTTTTGGTTTGTTTGTTTTTTTAAGGTTTTATCTATTTATCTGAGAGAGAGAGCAAGCACAAGCAGGTTGGGGCGGGTGGGGAGAGGCAGAGGGAGAAGCAGACTCCCTGCTGAGTGAGGAGCTTGATGCAGGGCTTGATCCCAGGACTTTTAGTTCATGACCTGAGCTACCCAGGTAGCTGAGTCTGGTTGTTTGATTACCACTCCTCTTCTGTCTTTCCCTCTTGACTGTAACCTTCAGGCAGCCAGGGACAGTGGCTATTTTAATTCACATCGTTTCCCCAGAGCTTAGCACCTGACACACAGTTGATGGTCAATAAATGTTTGTTGAGGGGTGCCTGGGTGGCTCAGTGGGTCAAGCCGCTGCCTTCGGCTCGGGTCATGATCCCAGGGTCCTGGGATCGAGTCCCGTATCGGGCTCTCTGCTCGGCGGGGAGCCTGCTTCCTCCTCTCTCTCTCTCTCTGCCTGCCTCTCTGCCTACTTGAGATCTCTGTCTGTCAAATAAATAAATAAAATCTTAAAAAAAAAAGTTTGTTGAGTGAATAAATGACTGAATGAAGGTTGTTTTGAAAATTAAATAAAGAAGAAAGAAGGTGAAACGGAGAGGGAGTTAATATTTGGTAGGTGACCACATGGCACCAGGTGCTTTAGATATGTTTTTCTAATTTTCACTAATGATACACTTTACATTTGAGAAAACAGATTCAGAGATACCAGCCCATGATACATAGCTAATAAATGGTAGACTTAGATAAGAGCAGGTCTGTTTACTACCAATGTTCCAGATCTCACTTTTTCCCTAGTCTGCCTCCAAGTTAAAAAAGTGAAGGGAGGGGCACCTGGGTGGCTCAATTGGTTGAGTGACTGGCTGTTGATTTTGGCTCAGGTCATGATCTCAAGGTCCTGAGATGGAGCCCTGCGTCAGGCTCCGTGCTCAGCATGGAGTCTGCCTGAGTTTCCCCCTCGCCTTCTGCTCCTGCCCCACCAAGGTCTCTCTCTTTCTCTCTCCCTCTCTAAAATAAACAAACAAACAAATAAATAAATCTTAAAAAGAAAAAGACTCAAACTGCCAAATCTGAATTTAAAAAAAAAAAAGAAAACTGAATAGACACATAACAAGTAAAGAGAATAAATCAGTGGTCAAAAAACTCCCAACAAAGCAAAGCCCAGGCCTCGAGGGTTTACTGGTGAATTATATCAATGGCTTGAGGAAGAATTAATGGCAGTCTTTCCAAAACACTTCCAAAAGTAGAGGAGGGAGCACTTCTCATCTCATTCTGTGAGACCAGTATAACCATGATGTCAAAGCCAGGCGAAGACATTATAAGAGGGGCCCTTGGGTGGCTCAGTCAGTTAAGCAGCTGCCTTCGGCTCAGGTCGTGATCCCAGGATCCTGGGATCGAGCTCCGTGCCAGTCTCCCTGCTCATTGGGGAGCCTGCTTCTCCCTCTCCCTCTGCCTGCCACTCTGCCTACTTGTGCTCTCTCTATCTCTGTGTCAAATACATAAAATCTTAAAAAAAAAAAAAAAGACATTATGAGAAAACAACAGAGCCAATATCCCTTGTGAATATTTATGCAAAAGTCCTCAACAAAATGGCAGGAAACCAGGGGCACCTGAATGGATCAGTCAGTTGAGTGTCTGACTGGTAATTTCAGTTCGGGTCATGATCTCAGAGTTTCAAGATCAGGCCCCGCATGAGGCTCTGCTCTCAGCAGGGAGTCTGCTTGGGATTCTCTCACTTTCGTGCTCTCTCTCTCAAATAAATAAATAAATCTTTTTTAAAAAATTAGTAGCAAACCAAAAAAAAAAGTAACAATAGCAAACCAAGGGTGCCTGGGTGGCTCTGTCAGTTAGTTAAGTCTTTGCCTTCAGCTCAGGTCATGATCTCAGGGTCCTGAGATCAAGCCCCATGTACAGCTCCTTGCTCAACAGGAGTCTGCCTCTCCCTCTTCCTTCGCCCTTCCTCCTGCTCCTGTGTCCTCTCTCTCAAATAAATAAATAAACTATTTTTTAAAAAACAGCAAATCAAATACAAACTGAATATATTATAACCAAGTAGGACTTATCTCAGGATTTCAAGACTGATTTAACATTTAAAAATCAATCAATGCAATTTACTATATTTTTACAATGAAGGAATAAAATTACTGGATTATCTCAGTTGATGCCAAAAAAAAAAAAAAACATTCTAGAAGATCCAACATCGTTTCATGATAAAAACACTCAACAACAGTCAACAAACTGTAAGAGAAGTAAGAGAAGAGAACTCTTCCTCAGCCTGACAAAGGGCATTCACAAAACCCCCACCTAATATATTGGTGATGTGTCCCCCTAAGATTAGGAGCAAGACAAGAATGTCTCTTCTCACTACTTTAATTCAACATTGTACTGGGGGTTCTAGTCAAAGCAGTTAGGCAAGAAAAAGAAATAAAAGGCATGTAGATTGGAAAGGAAGGGGAAAAACCTCTTTTCTCAAATGTCATGATCTTGTATATAGAAAATCTTTAAGAATCTACTTAGAACTAATAAACAAGTTTAGCAAGATACAGTTTTGCAGGACACAAAATACAATATAATGCAAAATACAAACATAAATAGTATTTTTTTTAAAAGATTGTATTTACTTATTTGTCAGAGAAAGAGAGGAAGCACAAGCAGGGGGAGCAGCAGGCAGGGGGAGAAGCAGGCTCCCCACTGAGTAAGGAGCCCATTTGGGACTCCATCCTGGGACCCTGGGATCACAACCCAAATGTCTGAGCTGAAGGCAGACATTTAACCGACTAAGCCACCCAGGCATCCCCACAAACATAAATAGTACTTCTAAGCACTTAGCAATAAATTCTCCAGGTGAAGTTAATAAATAATCCCATTTATCATCAAAAAACTAAAATACTTAGGGATAAATTTAACCAAGGTCCTGCACACTTACACACTAAAAACTTCAAAACTGGGGCACCTGACTGGTTCAGTGGATGGAACATGTGGCCCTTGATCTCAGAGTCGTAGGTTCAAGCTCCACATTGGGCATAGAGCTTACTTAAGAAAAATAACATACAGGCCCCCTGGGTGGCTCAGCTGGTTAAGCAACTGCCTTCGGCTCAAGTTATGATCCCCGAGTTGTGGGATCGAGTCCTGCATCAGGCTTCCAGCTCCATGAGGAGTCTGCTTCTCCCTCTGACCCTCTTCCCTCTCATGCTCTCTCTCACTGTCTCTCAAATAAATACAAATCTTTAAAAAATAATAATAATAACATACATACTACAAAACATTGTTGAAAGGAATTACATAAATAAATAGAAAAATATCCCTTGTTCATGGTTTGGAAGACTTAGTATTTATAAGATGGCAGTATTCCCCAGATCTAAAGATTCAGTGCATTCCCTGACAAAATTCCAACTATCATTTTTGCAGAAATGGATAAGCTGATCCTAAAATGTATATGGAAACTCAAGGGACCCAGAATAGCCAAAACAATCTTTAAAAAGAACAAAATTAGAGGACTCAATTCCTGACTTCAGAAACTTATTACAGGGGCACCTGGGTGGCTCAGTCAGCGTCCAACTCTTGATATCAGCTCAGGTCTTGATCTCAGAGTCCTGAGTTCAAGGCCCTCATTGGGCTCCACGCTGGGCATGGAGTCCACTTAAAAAATAACAAAACCAAAATAAAACAAAACCCAACTTACTACATAGTTACAGTGTTCAAGATACTGTGGTATTGGCATAAGGATAGACAGAGATCAGTGGGATAGAATTGAGAGTCCAGAAATAAATCTGTATATTTATGGTCAGTTGATTTTTTTCCCAAGAGTGTCAGGACCACTTAGTGGGGGAAAAACAGATTTTTCAACAAATGGTGCTGGGAAAACTGGATATCCACATGCAAAAACATGAAGTTGAATCCTTTTCTTATACTGTATACAAAAATTAAGGGAAAATGAATTGAAGACCTAAATGTAACAGCTAAAGCTGTAAAATTCTAGAAGAAAACATAGGAGTAAATCTTCATGACCTTGGATTTGATAGTAGATTCTTAGGCATGATACCAGAAGCATAAGCAATAAAAGAAAAAGTAGATAAATTGGGCCTCATCAGCATGAAAAATTTTTGTGCATTAAAGGACACCATGAAGAAAGTGAAAAGACAACCCACAGACTAGGAGAAAATACTTGCAAATCATAGAACTGGAAGAGGTCCAGTATCCAGAATATATAAAGAATGCTTACGGGAGGGGGAACTCCTTGGTGGCTGAGGGGGTTAAGCCTCTGCCTTCGGCTCAGATCATGGTCTCAGGCTCCTGGGATCGAGCCCTGAATCTGGCTCTCTGCTCAGCAGGGAGCCTGCTTCCCCCCTCTCTCTCTGCCTGCTTGTGATGTCTCTCTCTCTCTCTCTCTCTCTCTGTCAAATAAATAAATAAAATGTTAAAAAAAAAAAAAAGAGAGAATGCTTACAGGGGTCCTGTATGGCTCCGTCGGTTAAGCATCTGACTCTTGATCTCAGCTCAGGTCTTGATCTCAGGGTTCTGAGTTCAAGCCTGATGCTGGGTGTGGAGTCCACTTAAAAAAGAGAGAGAGAGAGAGAGAGAGAGAGTTTCTACAATGCAACAACAAAAAGAAGAATAACCCAATTTTAAAAATGGGCAAAGGACTTAAAGAGACATTTCTCCAAAGTAGATACACAAATGGCCCATGAGCACATGAAAGGAGGCTCAGTATCTTTCGTCATTAGGAAAATGCAAATGCAAACCACAAGAGCTACCGCTTCATACCCATCAGGATGGCTAACGAGCAGAAGAAAATAACACGTGTGAGGGTGTAGAGAAACTGGAACTCTCACACATTGCTGTGGGACACGTAAAATGGTGCAGCTGTAACGGAAAACAGTTTGGCAGTTAATCAAAATGTTAAGCATAGAGGGGTGCCTGGGTGGCTCAGTCGGTTAATCATCTGACTCTTGGTTTCCATTCAGGTCTTGATCTTAGGGTTGTGGGATTGAGCCCTGCATAGGGCTCCTGCTCAGATTTGAGCAGTTGAATCTGCTTGAGATTTTCTCTCTTTCCCTCTCCCCTCCCCACTGCTCATGTTCTTTCTCTCTAAAAAAAAAAAAAAAAAAAAAAACAGGTTAAGCATAGAATTATGATATGACCAGTGATTCAAGAGAATTGAAAACAGTCATTCAGGGGCGCCTGGGTGGCTCAGTGGGTTAAAGCCTCTGGCTGCGGCTCAGGTCATGATCCCAGGGTCCTGGGATCGAGCCCCACATCGGGCTCTCTGCTCTGTAGGGAACCTGCTTCCTCCTCTCTCTCTGCCTGCCTCTCTGCCTACTTGTGATCTCTGTCTGTCAAATAAATAAATAAAATATTAAAAAAGAAAAGAGTCATTCAAACAAAAACATATACACCAATGTGCACAGCACTGTTACTTACAGTGGCCTAAAAGTACAAACAACCTAAATGCCCATCAGGTCATGAAGGTGGTGAGGGAGCAGAAGACTAGCGGAGGAAGAAGCCCAGGCTGACACCTTGCACCGCCCCCAAGGCCTGGTTGGGTTATGTGTGATATTCCGTAAGACGGGAAGCTGTCTTAAGGTTAATGCCTTGCTAGAGGGAAGTACAACCTGACCTTGACAATGGCAAGCAGGGAGTCTTCTTTAACACAGGAAAATCCTTTTGCAACCTCTGTTTTCCTTACCTCCCCCAACTGGCAAGTGTATAGTCAGCCACCTCTCACAACAGCTTTTTCTGCCCCCAGGTCCTGTCCCCGTGCTTTAATAAAACCACCATTTTGCACCAAAGATATCTCAAGAATTCTTTCTTGGTCCTCAGCTCCCAACCTTACCCCACCAAACCTCACCTATATTCCAAAACCACATCTTGATGGTACCCAGCTGTAGGGCTTCCGGGTCTTTTCATGTGGACTCTGAACTTGGGTGCAAACTTGGTGAGTACTTTCTTTTCTTTTACTCTCATTTCTGGGGTTTGTTAAGAGGTATGGTCTTACTGGAACACTTTCATGCCAACTGCTCAGGCCACAATCCTCTAGCCTGTGGCTACTCTGCGGGGAGGAGAAAGCCTGCCTTTTGGCTGAAGTTAATACCCTGGCCTGGATGTAATAAGACCCAGAAACTTGGGGCGCGTGGGTGGCTCAGTGGGTTAAAGCCTCTGCCTTTGGCTCAGGTCATGATCCCAGGGTCCTGGGATCGAGCCCCGTTTCAGGCTCTCTGCTCAGCAGGGAGCCTGCTTCCCCCGCTCTCTCTACCTGCCTATCTGCCTACTTGTGATCTCTGTCTGTCGAATAAATAAATAAAATCTTAAAAAAAAAAAAAAAGACCCAGAAACTTGACACCCTCTTTACTCCCGTCTTTATACAAAGTCATCTGTTTGGGGCATGGGACAGCCACCTAAGTCACCAGGATGGTTCCTAATCTTAAGACTCCGTGTGAGGTTTCTTCCTGATTCATCTAATGTCAAGCCCTTCGCGAACCTGGTCTAGCCACTTCTGGCCACGGGACCTCCACTGGGAGCTGGCCGAAAGCAGGACCCGATTGAACTAAAGCCCAGCTGGGAACCATTTCCTAGGGAAGTTGGCTGTAAAGACTACTTGTGTTGGAATGTTGCTTAGAACCGTGGTTAATTTCTATCTTTACTGATTTCCGTCAATGTTCTCTAGTAACTAGTTGAATTACAAAATCAGGTAATTTCCCTTGTAAAACTTTTCTAGTGTTCTCTGCGGGTTAAAAATGACAGGGGGGGGGGAGCCTGGGTGGCTCAGTTGGTTGGGCCGCTGCCTTCGGCTCAGGTCATGATCTCGGGGTCCCGGGATCGAGTCCCACATCGGGCTCTCTGCTCAGCAGGGAGCCTGCTTCCTCCTCTCTCTCTCTCTGCCTGCCTCTCTGCCTACTTGTGATCTCTGTCTGTCAGATAAATAAATAAAATATTAAAAAAAAAAATGACAGGGGGTAACACGACTTCCAGGGCATAGGACAGCGCAGCACAGCGTTTCAGTCCATTCATCAGGCACCCATCTGTAGCCTAGGATGCGATGGGGAAGGGGAGGGACATGGCAGGAATGCCTTCACGGGAAGACCGGGTAGGGATCAATAGCAATTTTTGTTTGAGGGACACCTCTAGTCACTTTTGACACACAGAACCTCTGACATATGATGTGTGGGACGCCAGTTGGGATTTGGGGAGATCTGGTAATCAACTTTACTTTTCCGGGAACATGGCCTCAGCAGGCTTCTTCTTTGGTTCCTAAGGACTCTTCCTTGGGATGCTTTTTAGCCCAGTGGAAACAATTTGGATTGAAAAAACATAGGGAAAGACTGATCTCCTGTAACACTGCCGGCCTCAGTGGGATCTGTCAGATCTCTCTGCGGGAAACAGGGCGAATAGAAGCACCCTAGGTCCATCCAGGCTTTCGGGGCTCTAAATCAGGACCCAGACCTAAGGGCCTCTTGCAGAACATGTTTGGCTTGTAAAACTCCCTCCTGACATAGGGATGATAGTTATCTAAAAAGGTCTCCTCCAAGGAAACCTCGATTGCTGGGGGAAGCACGGGCCGTCCCTAGCAAAGGGGAATCTGACTCTCTGTTCCTCCTACTAATAATAGATGTGGGAGCTTCTCCATCCCTCATTTCCTGGGTTAATGGCAGTAACTGGAGGCAACTATGGTTACTCTGCCTTGGGACAGGAACTTTAAGGAATGTTCCCAAGCAGCTGCCGAAATTCCCTTTCTTTGGAGGAAATACCCTGTCTTCGCCTGACATGGACTGCATAATTCCATGTTGGCAGGAAAACATGGCATCTGTTCCTCTGTTGGAACTGATTAGCTCTAGAACCTCAAACCTTCTCTGCCTTCTGGCAGCACTTCCTGCATAGTTGGCTTCTGTACCAACCACCACGCCTCCTGCACCATGGCTCTTTCTCCCCTCACTGTCAAGGAGCAAGAAGAGCGCCCCTAGACCTAATACCGTCCACTCCAGGTTTCTCCGCCTGTGTCTCAGGTTAAAATTGGCAATGGGGAAGATTCAGGGAACATAATTCAGTATTTAAGCTGTTTGTTGGTTTAATTAAGATAGTTATGTCTTTAAAGTTATTAGCACTAAGTGTGAAACTTTAATTCTACCAAGATTTAGTGAAGGTCAAATAAGCTTGTATTATCTTTGTTACAGTGTGTTAGCAAAAAGATCTAAGGAGCACCTAGGTGGTTCAGTCGTTGAGCATCAGCCTTTGGTTCAGGTCATGATGCTGGGGGTCCTGGGATCTGGCCCCGAATCGGGCTCCCTGCTCTGTGGGAAGCATGTTTCTCCCTCTCCCACTCCCTCTGCTTGTGTTCCCTCTCTTGCTGAGTCTTTCTCTGTCAAATAAATAAATAAAATCTTTAAAAAAAAAAAAAAAAAAGGACCCAAAATGATGGTTAATCTTGTCTTATCTCAGAGATTTCATGGGTAATTGTTAAGATATTTTTCAAAGTCTTTGATAACCTGAAACGTTAAAGTTTTGCTTGGATGATAAGTGGAATTAAGTTCATTGGACATCTAGGTCTTTTCCAGAAAGGATGATGTGCTAAAGCACTGAGTACTGGACGTAGGTTTGTGCTTTTTGACTACTTACTGAAGAAAATGAAGGATATGTGAGTTTGTTGGTAAACATGATTTGTGCTTAACTGATTGAGAAATTTGCCATCAAATGAGTTTCGTCTTCACTGGAAACTGAGTTTTCTTTAAAAAGTACAAAATTCAACTAACTGTAGTGAAGACTGGTGGAAATATGGGAAGCAACTCTGTATGTAGAAAAGTAGGAGATACATAAGAAAGTTAAAAGGAATGGGAATGCATTTTCGCTGAGGGTTAGAGAAGGTAGGGAGGCCTCTGTGGCTCAGTCGGTTAAGCATCTGCCTTTGGCTCAGGTCATGATCTCAGGAGCCTCTGATCGAGTCCCACATCTGGCTCCCTGCTCCGCTACTTGTAAGCTTATCCACACTCTCTCTGACAAATAAATAAAATCTAAAAAAAAAAAAGGTAATTTTGGCCTAAATAAGATGGTTGTTTGGAGAAAAATGGCCTGGGCAAAATCTGAGTGCAAAAGACAGTTGTTGGGGCGCCTGGGTGGCTCAGTGGGTTAAGCCTCTGCCTTCAGCTCAGGTCATGATCTCAGGGTTCTGGGATAGAGCCCCACATCCGGGCTCTCTGCTCAGCAGGGAGCCTGCTTCCTCTTCTTTCTGCCTGTCTCTCTGCCTACTTGTGATCTCTGTCAAATAAATAAATAAAATCTTAAAAAAAAAAAAAAAGAAAGAAAGAAAGACAGTTGTAGAACTTTGTGATGGGAAATCTTTGGAAAGCAATTTTAGGTATGGTCAGGATGGACTATGGTTGAAATGAATGGATTTTTTAAAAAAAAAGATTTTATGTATTTATTTGTCAGAGAGAGAGGGAGAGCAGCAGGCTGAAGGAGGCTCAGGCTCCCCGATGAGCAAGGAGCCTGCTGTGGGACTCCATCCCAGGACCCTGGGATCATGACCTGAGCCGAAGGCACTGACTGAGCCACCCAGGAGTCCAGCCAGAAGTGAATGGATTTTGAAAGTATATTGGTATAGATTGAAAGTTTGCTTTCTGTTAAACGGACACAGTTTTCTTGGATTGTTGGGTCTGCTCTTGATAAGAAAATGTAAACAGTTGTTTTCTTTTTGCCTGCCTAGAAGAACCAGTTTCTATGTTTTGCCTTCATCTAGTCTTTGACCATCCCTAATCCTATTTAGGCCTGTGCTCTAAAACTTCCTAAGGTTTTAACAAACTCCCAAGATTTAGATTGTAAATAAAGTCTCTTTCACTCAGTAGGCCTTTTTATTTGCATTTGGCCTTTTTATTTATTTAAGTTACTCTCAGAGCACTGTTAAACAAATGCTTAGCCTTAGGTTATATTTGGGTAAATGCTATAACTATTCTAGAGATGATAAGCGATTCCTAAAGTTCTAATGGTTTCTTATAAGGTCATCACTTGAGATTTTGATTATTGAAGTCACAGAAATAACCAGACGTCCTTGACCTCTGTGTTGTAGCCTCTCATCAGATCTTTAATCATATCCCCTTTTTTTTATAGTCTTTTGTCATGTATAGTTATTGTTTTTATTCTCTTGTTAAATAGTTCATCCTCAAGGAGATTTCCCTAAGGGACTTAGGACAGATACAGGTTTTTAAAATCTTTAAAATTCTACAACTGAAATGGGTAAGAATTTCCAGAACTAATTAAAGCTGTATTCAAACCAAACAAGAATAGGACATGGGACTAAGTGAATCAGGAAAAAAAGATTATAGTTTTTTGTAACTCTTGGTTGAAACATTGCTGCTTCTCTAATATTTGGACTTCCAGGCTAAGGAAACTTTCTCTTAAGACATCAGTGATATGCTGGGGCTCCTGGGTGGCTTAAGACTCTGCCTTCTGCTCAGGTCATGATCCCAGGGTCCTGGGATGGAGCCCAGCATCCCGTTCTCTGCTTGGCAGGGAGCCTGCTTCTCCCCCTTTCTCTCTGCCTGCCTCTCTGCCTACTGTTATCTTTCTCTCTCAATCTCAAATAAATAAAATCGTTTAAAAAAAAAAAAGACGTCAGTGATATGCAGAAATAATAAAACAAATAAAAGCATTTAACTTTTCTCTCTACCTGAATGCTCTGAAATTCAAAAGATCTCAGTCCGCATTCTTTCTCCCAAGGCAGTCCTAGTCATTTGCATAAGTTCAGTAAGAATCTGTTCTCCTTGTAACAGGACACCATTGAAAACATTGATTATTTTCCCAAGGCTTTGACTAGAATGTCGTATTTGAGAAAGACATGAATAGACTCATATATGACCAAACAGCTTTCAGGAACTGAGGTTGACTTTATGAAACCCGGAGCCATAGAGCCCTTGGAAATGTTGGCCTGATACCTTGCCTACCAAGTTCCCAGCAGCCTCACCAGGTGAGTCAAGAATGTCACTTCCTGGCAGGAAGCTCAGGGTCCTCTGACCTCAGGAAGATGAGTTCACCCAGGTCGACAGGTGTTCCAGGCCATGTCTGATGGCAAGTACTGGGCTTGGCATCTGGCCTGGAGAGGCTACTAAGAGTTCAAACTAGAGATTCCTTATAAAAGTTCCAGCAAAGCAGATTCTAAAAGATCTAGATGACCACTCACTATTCTTGCTGAGCTTATGTAAATAATTAGGCCACTTTGTTAAAAGTGGACTTGTTTTGCAAGCAAATTAGTCTTGGTTTGGTTATCTCTGGAAATGAGGGTTATTTTAGAGGAAAAATGATGTTTCAATAACCCACTTTTGTGGATGTTAAATCCTAGTTTTAATTGTCCTCAAATGTTTGCCTGAGCCAGACAACTTGAGGTAAACTTCAGAGAAATTGCCTCAATAGCTCACGTATCATCTTATCATGTAAGATGATCTTCTTGCTTATTATTCTGTGGGGATCATAACAGGACCCATGGGCATGTGATTATTTGAACAGCTGAAAAATGGGATCAATCCCCCAACAACTGTATAACTCAACTACCACCTTGACCAATTCTGTGTAGCTGGGATGATGAAATTTTTCCTTAAAAGCCAGAGTGTACCCCACTCCATGGGGTTAACTGGACGTTGTGAAGATAATGGTTGGCCACGCTTTATGATTGGACTGGATAATGTACTTGGGGTGGGGGCCTTATCTCTCTCTCTCTTTTTTTAAGATTTTATTAATTTGACAGAGATCATAAGTAGGTGGAGAGGCAGGCAGAGAGAGGAAGGGAAGCAGGCTCCCTGCTGAGCAGAGCTCCATCCCTGGATCCCTGGACCCCAAGATCTAGATCGTGACCTGAGCCGAAGGCAGAGGCTTTACCCACTGAGCCACCCAGGCGCCCTGGGCCCTTATCTCTTGACAAGTTTTCTCCTGCATGCCAGTGATTCTTTTTTTTTTTTTTTAAATATTTTATTTATTTATTTATTTGACAGAGAGAGAGAGAGAGAGAGATCACAAGTAGGCAGAGAGGCAGGCAGAGAGAGGGGGGAAGCAGGCTCCCTGCTGAGCAGAGAGCCCCATGTGGGGCTCGATCCTAGGACCCTGAGATCATGACCTGAGCCGAAGGCAGAGGCTTAACCCACTGAGCCACCCAGGTGCCCCTGATTCTTTATAATTAGAATATTGTTAAGGCCAGACTTCAAACAAAGAAGGCTTCTTCTTCTTCTTCTTTTTTTTTTTTTAAAGATTTTATTTATTTGTCAGATAGAGTAGAGAGAGCAGAAGCAGGGGAAGCTGCAGGAAGAGGGAGGGAGCAGAGTCTCCACTGAGCAGGGAGCGGATGCAGGACTTTGTCCCAGGACCCTGGGATCACGCAGGAGCTGAAGGCAGATGCTTAACTGACTGAGTCACCCAGGTGTCCCACAAAGAGGGCTTCTTGATGGCTTTGTTCTTTAGTCACATTTGTCTCAGGATCTACCTCTGTTAATGTAAAATTACGAGTACACGCTTTGGCCAGGCATGCAGTGATCACCTTTAAGTGTGACATGGCATCAATATATGACTAGCTCCTGGCTGGGATCTGATGGCTGTGCAACTCTAACTTGTGTTGCTAGCTTCTCCCAGGCTGGGTAGGCCGCTGTACTCTGGGTTTTGGCTGGATGCAGGGATACACTGTTAAAACCATTACCAACCCAGCCAACCTTCCAAATTTAAAATGATGATGGACACTTTCTGTGTCTCATTGGTGTGATCAACCAACATCCACCTTTGTTCCCTCTTTAAAACCGGAGGATATATTTTTTGGCACACGGAAGCCCCCCCCCCCCCGCTTTTTTAAAAATTTCTTTTCATTGTAACAGAATTTATTGTTTATGCACCACACCCAGTACTCCATGCAATACATGCCCTCCATAATACCCATCACTAGGCTCACGCAACCTCCCACCCCGCTACACGAAGCTCTTAATAAGTACATAGTCAAAGCCCTAAATGGCACTCAACATCTCTCTGTTAAATACTAAAGTCATACAAATGTGTAAAGCAGCTTTACAAAAACACAATGGCGTTAGATGTTTGAACTGTTGCACATGGCAGAACCTGCGCTATCATAAAAACAGAATGCTGTGTATACATTCCAGATGCAGAGGGGACTAGGGAGTGCCTGCTTAATGGATAGTATAGGATTCTTGTGCGGGTGATGAAAATGTTCTGGAACCAGGAAGTGGTCATGGTTGTCCAGCTTTGTGAATTTACTGCAAGTCACTGAATTATGTAGTTTAAAGTGGTGAATTTTATGTTACGTGAATTTTAACTCGCTAATGATTTAAAAAAAAAAGAAAAGGAACGAAGGTCTGATGCTTATTACAACGTGGGTGGACCTTAAGAACGTTAATGTCATGAAAGAAGCCAGTCACAAAGGGCCACGTGCACTGTAATTCCCTTCGTGGATGTCCCAAACAGGCAAATCCATGAAGATGGAAAGTAGATTGGTAGTTGCCTAGGGCTGGGGTTGATGGAGGGGGAGCAGTGCATCAGAGAGGGGAGTCACGTTTCTTTCTAGGGGGATAGTGGTGGGGGCGCCTGCGTGGCTCAGTGGGTTAAGCATCTGCCTTCAGCTCAGGTCATGAACCCAGGGTTCCGGAATTGAACCCCATATTGGGCTCCCTGCTCCTTGCCCATATAAGAGAATCTGCTTCTCCCTCTGCGCCCTGCCCCCCCCCCCACTGCTTCTGCCCCCTCGAACTCACATGCTTGCGCGCCCACTGTCTCACTCTCTTTCGCAAAAATAAATAAATAAAATATTTTTTAAAAATTAAATTAAATGTGGTAATGGTTTCGTCAGAGAGGAAGAGCTCCCTCTGCTCTATGGTCCTTCTAGCTAGACTTAGAATCAAATGACACGAGATGGATTAATAAGAGAAAATCAGATTTAACAGGTATATATATGTAAGGAGGAATCCGTATGGACATGGAAATTCCAAAGACTGTGGCAACCTGTAGCTTACATGAGCCAAGGACAGGGATTGGGGCCTGTGGATACAAAGGGGAGGAAGTCCATTAGCAGGAAACAGATGTTTGGAAAAACAAGGGTTGAAGTTAAGTTTCTCAGGTAAAGGGGAGTCTCTCTTCATAGCTCTCTTCCCGGGGCAGGTTTTCCTTTCCAGTGTAAATTTAGGCAGTTGGAGGGGGAGGCAGAGACCTTTTTTTGGCACCTGTTGGGCTTTGATTTGACTCAAAAATAATCTTTATGCCAAAGTGTCTCATCTTGGGGCAGTCTGCCCTGGGCCCCTACAGTTTCACAACTGTGAATACGCAAAAAAAAAAAAAAAAAAAAACCACTGAATTGTGTACTTGAAGTGGGTGAATTATATTGTATGTGAATTATATCTCAATAACTTTGCTGTAAAAAAAATTCTCAGTTGTGGTATTGGTACCCTAATTATACGAGAGAATGTCCTTGTTCTGAAGGACTGTAAACTGAAGTATTTAGGGGGGGCGTGTCGTGATGTCTGCAACTTATTTTCTTTCTTTTTTTTAAATTAAGCTTTAAATTTTAATTCCAGTATAATTAACACACAGTGTCATATTAGTTTCTGACGTGCAATATAGTGATTTGCAACTTATTTTTACGTGGTTCAGCAAAATAAAAGAGTGTGTTTACATATGATGTGGGAAAGAAAGGCAGAAGAAAAATTATTGAATTTCTTTCCTACTTACAGCCCCTTGACAAAGCCTTGAAACAGGCAGAGGGATCTTTCTCTAGGGACTCAACTGCCTTGCTGTTGACGCTTTGCTAGGGGCAAAAGGCAAATCTTACTTAGCCCAGCCCTCCAGGATCTTGTGGGTCTACTTTAAACATATAGAAACTCCTTTGGAAGCTCCTTTTATCTTTACCCCGCCCTTCCAGATACATGTTAGGAATCATCATCGAAGCATTTGGCCCACTGATAATCCATCTGAAGGGTCTCATGAATTAGGGTTTACTGAATGATGGCAGAAAGACGTTAGGGCTCCAAGCCGACGGCTAAGAAAGAATCCCAGAGATCCTTGAGATGTCTTTGGTAGGAAAGGTGATTTTTATCAAAGCACAGATTCAGGACCCGTGGGCAAAAGAGCTGCACTGGGGCCGGAGGAGTGGCGCTTTATATGCTTTCAAGTTGGGAGGGGGTTAGGGTTAGCATAAGTCTCTAAGGAATTTTGGAAGCAAGGTTTCCAGGACCTTGCAGGGGCTAGCTATTGTTGGGGAAATGTCATTCATTACCATCTAATACCACCTGAGTCATGAGACCCTTCAGATGTATATCGGTGGGCCATATGCTTGGGGGATGGTTGCCAGCACATATCTTGTGGGGGTAGAGATAGAGGAAGTTTCCAAAAGAATTTTTTTTTTTTAAGATTTTATTTATTTATTTGACAGAGAGAGAGATCACAAGTAGGCAGAGAGAGAGGGGGAAGCAGGCTCCCTGCTCCCGATGTGGGGCTTGATCCCAGGATGTCCAGGCTGAAGGCAAAGGCTTAATCCACTGAGCCACCCAGGTGCCCCAAGAACTTTTATATGTTATAGTACACTTACAAGATTTTGGAGGGGGTGTCGGTCTAGCATTGCCCCTTGCCCTTAGCAAAGGCTGTTGAGTCCCTAGAGGAATGTCACTCTGCCTGTTTCAAGAACTTGTCAATGGGCTGTAGGTAGTAAAGAAATTTAATAATTTCTTTTCTGCCTTTGTTTCCCATATCACTAAACGATAATGAATGACCTTTCCTAACAATGGCTAGCCCCCTCAGGCTCCTGGAAACTTGTTTCCAAAATACCTGGGTTAGGCTACCCCCTCCCTACTTGAAACTTGAAACTGTATAATCAGTCATGCCCTACAACTTCAGTGCAGCTCTTTCTGCCCACGGGTCCTGTTCCCGTGCTTTAATAAAACCACCTTTTTGCGCCAAAGACATCTCAAGAATTCTTTCTTGGCCGTGGGTTTCGAACCCTAACATCCTTCCTGTAACACCTAGGGCTGTATCATCCAAAGCCGTAACCACTAGTCACATGTAGCTCTTTACACTTTAAATTAGTTAAAAATAAATAACTCAGTTCCTCAGTTACACTAACCACGTGAAGTGCTCAGTAACTACCTGTGACTAGTTGTTACGGTGTCGGACAGTGCAGGTATAAAACATGTCCATCTTCCTGGAAAATTTCTATCAGCCAGTGCTGACACACAGAGAAGTAAAGCAAATGTGGAAAATTTGAGCAAATGGTAAAGCTTGGTAAAACATATATAGGGGTTTCTGTGGGTCAACTGGGTGGGATGGAGGCAAGTAGCGTGGGCGGTGAAGAATTAACCCAAGGCAGAACAAAGGACGTAGAAGTTTCTGGAATACACTGCCAGGGAGAAGTAGGCAGGACAGCAAAGGAGAGATTCTGCTGGGAGGTGGGGGTGGGGGCTGCCCACCTCTAAGAGGGGGAGTGAGGGGGTCTGGGGACACGTGGAATTTAATTTTTGTGATACCTGTGCCTGGTTGTAAGTAGCCCATTGGTCAGTGAGGGCCTAGGGGTGGGTCATCTAATGAGCCTGTTTGGATTCAGCTGGGCAGTCACTATGGACTTGTACATTACTTGTACCTTACTCAGGCTTCCGTTGCTCAAGCCTGTTTCCTAAAAGTGACCTCTACAGTTTCTTGTAGGAGTCTTTCAACAGAGGGATAGTAATAACATGGCAAAGAATTCCCACTATGCATTCCATAGGTCTAACCCCTATGTGAATCCAAGTTCTCTGGAAACTTCTAGATCCTCATCTCAACAGTCTGTTCTATTTGTTCAACACTTTGTTCCTAGGATCCTCTCCCTAAAGTTTAGTGTGTGATGCTTTTTGTACCTCTGTCCATCCACATTTCTTGGAGAGGGATGATAGAGCAGTAGTCTTAGAGCTAGAGAGATTCACGTTTAATCCCTGCTGTCACTCAATTAGCCATCACTTGTAAAATGAGGCTGAGAACAGCGACTGCCTCCCACGTCATGGAAGGCCCTTATCTTTGGTCCGAGCACAGAACAAGCATGAATTACAGGCAGCTTAGATTGTTCTAGAATAAGGAAGAGTTGGGCTGGCTGAGACTGTAGGTTAACCAGCCTAGCTTCTTACTTTGAAGAGTTTCTGGTATAAAATGGTCAGCCACCTGCTGCGGTAGCCCTTCGGACAACTGTGGCTCTATTGTGTTACCAACAACAAAAGAACAAAGAATATGTGTGGCTATTCAATAAAGTTAAGCGTATCCCTCTTACGGGATTCAATGTCCTTAGTTTCTAGAAGGATGAAGCTAAGATGCCAGGAATTGTGGTTTTTAACTCCCTTACTGGTAATTTTATATCCATCCTTGTGTCTTTTCTTTTGATGGCATACAGTTTTGTAAAACCCCAAGTCTGGGAAACACTGATTCAAGAGACCCTTGAAACTGAGGGGTGCGGAGTGGCCAGAGAGAGCCCAGCCCAGGAGTCTATAAATTGAATTGCCCCGATATTTCCATTTTTAAAACTAGTCAGGGAAGCAGTGGACATTTGCCTTCCAGAGTTCCTGAGCACATATTTGTATCATTTTTTGTTTGAGCAATTGTCCGGGGTGGCGGGGAGCGGGCGTTTCCTTCCTGTGCCCACCAGCTCCTTGTCACCAGATTTGGGATGGAGAAGGGCAAGGGTGAGATGGGGCTCTAGGCAGTAGAAGAGAGGCAAGGTAGGGGGGACTTGGGCTGGGCTGGACCCCTAGGGGTGCTGGCGGTCTCTCTTTCCAAGGAAGACTGCAGGATGGCTCTCAACCCTGTCTGGTGACTTCCTTGCTTTGTGACAAAGGGCAAATCAGTTCAACCTCTCTGAGCTTCCATTTTCTCATGCATTAAAATAACATCTCTTCCCAAATTTTTAAAATTTAAATTCAATTAATTAACATATCGTGTATTATTTGTTTCAGGGGTACAGGTCTGTGATTCACCGTCTTATATAATACCTGGTGCTCATTATAACACATACCCTCCCTAGTGTCCATCACCCAGTTACCCCTCCCATCCAGCAACCTTCAGTTTGTTTCCCAAGATTAAGAGTCTCTTATGGTTTGTCTCTCTCAGCTCAGATATTGATTTCAGGGTTGTGAGTTCAAGCACCAAGCTGGGTCCACACCGGGCATGGAGCCTACTTAAAAAATAAATAAATAAATAAATAAAATAAAATGGGAGGCGTTCCTGCCTCTTGCCATGACTCCTAAGGAAAGAATTCCTCTAGAATGGGAATCAAAATTCAGTTGCCAGTCAAACAAAAACAGGTAAAGGCTCCGTAGCAACAGCTTCCCCGAGGAGTGGATTCTCCTAGGGCCATGAAGGGTGAACAGACCTCAGCTGGAAGGGGGAAGAGTTCAGAATCTGGGCAGGGGCCTATTTGTCTAGCTAGAGGGTGTTTACTAGATGACAATCACTGAGCTAAATACTTCATTCTTATTTAATTTCACAACTATGGTAGCAGGGGGAGTGTTACTACCATTTTGTAGACCAGAATCTCAGAATCAAAGAGGTTAGGTCAGCTTGCCCAACCAAGATCATGCAGCTAGAAGGTGGCGAAGCTGGGATTTGAGTGCAGGAGTTGAAACTTACCCATCACCCCTACGCTTTACAGGAAGGAAGTGGGTTCCATATGGAGTGCCTATTCCTATCGACTGATAGTAGCTACTTGGAGCCTGGCATAGAGGACTGTGAGGTTGTCTCTGAGATATAATGTAAGAGCTATGAACAATTAGTGCTGTCTTTTAAACAAATTTGACATGAGAACTCAAAATTCACGTGTTTTCAAGCAGATGATGTGCAACATTTATCCAAATTGACCATAAGTGACTGGGCTATAGTACATGGATAACAAAAGAAAAATAGAAATTCCCCAACTGCCTGGCAATTAAACATTACACCAGTCAAAGAAAAAATCAAAAAACATTTGAACTGAATGATAATGAAGATATGACATACTAAAACTGTGGGGTGCAGCGAATACAACTGTTGGAGGAAAATTTGTAGCCATAAAATGTATATTATTAGTGGGGTGCCTGGGTGGCTCAGTCAGTTAAGCATCCAACTTGATTTCCACTTGGGTCATGATCTCAGGGTGGTGAGACTGAGTCCCGTATCAGGCTCTGCGCTCAGTGGGGAGTCAGAGGCTGCTTGAGATTCTCTCCCTCTCCTTCAGTCCCTCCCTCTGCTTGTGTGCTCTCTCTCATTAATCTTTTTAAAAAATGTATCTATTAGAAAAGGAGGGCACCTGGGTGGCTCAGTGGGTTGGGCCGCTGCCTTTGGCTCAGGTCATGATCTCAGGGTCCTGGGATCGAGTCCCACATCGGGCTCTTTGCTCAGCAGGGAGCCTGCTTCCTCCTCTCTCTCTCTCTGCCTGCCTCTCTGTATACTTGTGATCTCTGTCTGTCAAATAAATAAATAAAATCTTTAAAAAAAAATAGAAAAGGAGAAAGGCTTGAAAATTGGATTAAAGTGTCCATATCAAGAGGCTGAAAAAGAATAGCAAATCAAACTGGTGGGGGAGGGAAATAATAATAGAAAAGAGTAGAAATGCAAATCAGCAATGCTAAAAGTTGGTTCTTTGAAAGAAGTAATAAAATTGAGTAAGTCATAGTACCATAGGCTAGATCATAAACAGAACATGTGCCAGGTAGTATCTATTTCTTTTTTTTTTTTAAAGATTTTATTTATCCATTGGACAGACAGTAGTAGCAGACACAAGTAGGCAGAGAGGCAGGCAGAGAGAGAGGAAGGCCTGCTGAGCAGAGAGCCCGATGTGGGGCTCGATCCCAGGACCCTGAGATCATGACCTGAGCCGAAGGCAGAGGCTTTAACCCCCTGAGCCACCCAGGCGCCCCTCTATTTCTTTTTTAAAGTTTTTATTTTACTTAATTAAGTAATTATTATTTATTTATTTTTAAAAAGATTTTATTTATTTATTTATTTAACAGAGAGGGAGAGAGATCACAAGTAGGCATAGAGGCATGCAGAGAGAGAGGGGGAAGCAGGCTCCCCACTGAGCAGAGAGTCCAATGTGGGGCTCAATCCCAGGACCCTGAGATCATGACCTGAGCCAAACGAAGGCAGAGGCTTTAACCCACTGAGCCACCCAGGCGCCCCTTTAAAGTAATTTCTATACCCAACATGGGGCTTGAAACCACAACCCCAAAATCAAGAGTTGCATGCTACACTGACAGAGTCAACCAGGTGCTCCAGTGGTATCTATTTCTAGAAACTTCTGTCTTTTATATGATATAAAAATATTAAAGGAATGGGGTGTCTTGGTGGCTCAGTTGTTGGCCGTCTGCTTTTTGCTCAGGTCATGATCCCAGGGTCCTGGGATCGAAATCCTCATCGGGCTCCCTGCTCCACGAGGAGCCTGCTTCTCCCTCTCCCACTGACCCTGTTTCTGTTACCTCTCTCTCTCTGTCAAATAAATAAATAAGTAAAATCTTTTAAAAAAATGTTAAAGTATTAGTCACATCGAGGTGTCTGGGTGGCTCAGTTGGCTGAACATATCACTTCTTCTTTTTTTTTTTTTTAATTTTATTGATTTATTTGACAGAGAGAGAAATCACAAGTAGGCAGAGATACTACAGGCAGAGGGGGGAGAGGGAAGCAGACTCTCCACTAAGCAGAGAGCCTGATGTGGGGCTCGATCCCAGGACCGTGAGATCATGACCCAAGCCAAAGGCAGAGGCTCAACACACTGAGCCACCCAGGCGCCCCTGAACATCTCACTTCTGATTTCGGCTCAGGTCATGATCTCAGGATCATGGATCGAGCCCGGTGTCGGGCTCCATGCTCATCGCAGAGTCTGCTTGAGATTCTTTCTCTCCCTCTCACTCTACCCACCCCCGCCCCGCTCATGCTTATTTACAAATAAATAAAATCTTTTTTAAAAAGTATCAATTACATGGAATTTGAGTAAAGGAAAAAAGATACTGAATGCTTAAGGGATGATGGGTAAGTTTGTTTGGTTAGAGTTAAAATACTATAAAGGGAGATGAATTAGTCTGGACTCTGTTGTAAGTGACAGAAGAGCCCGGATCAAATTGTCTTTCTTTTTTTAAGATTTTATTTATTTATATGGCAGAGAGAGATCACAAGTAGGCAGAGAGGCAGGCGGAAGGTTGAGAGGAAAGCAGGCTCCCCACTGAGCAGAGAGCCCAAAGCAGGGCTTGATCCCAAGATCCTGAGATCATGACCTGAGCTAAAGGCAGACGCTTAATCCACTGGGCCATCCAGGTGCCCCAGATCAAATTGTCCTTGTTTTTTTTTTCCAGATCAAATTGTCCTAAACAGAGACTTTATTTGTTTGCATAACTGAAAGTCCCAGGGGGAATTCTGGCTTTCGGCACAGTTGACCATACATGTTCAAACGGAGTTGCCACAATGGCTCTTCAGGCTTTCTCTTTTTCCTGCATTTATTTCATTCTCAGGCAGGCTCTCCAGCCTAGACTGGAAGGGCAGGAGGCTACTCCACTGTTCCATGGTGATGGCAGAAAGGCAAGAGGACAAGCTCAACTGCACAATCCTTTCTCATGCATCCGTATGTGTCTCACTTGCTAACACGCTGTTGGTCAAAGCAACCCGCATGGCCAAGCCCAACATCTAGGGCTGGAGAAATTCTCTCAGCCCATCTTGAGGATATGACAAGGATAGAGAGAGAGAAATTGGAACCATTATTCAATCCACACAGATACCAACTCAGTATTGGGCTTTCTGGGTCATAGGGTACATGCATGCTTAAGTTCACTTACATACTACCTGATTGTTCTCCATTCCCTCCCGCAGTTCACAAGGGTGGGTGTTTCCCTAAGTCTTCACCAAAGCTCAGCATTGTCCAGCTCACTAGTTTTTGCCAGCCTGATGGATGTGAAATGGCATCTCATTGATGCTTTACTTTGTGTGTCTCTGATGACGTATGCATCTAGGCATCTCTTCACATCTTGTTAGTCATTTGGATTTCCCTTCTGTGAGTTGCCTATTCATATCCTTTGCTCATTTTCTCTCATGTTTTGGTTCTTTTTCTTGTTGATTTGCAGGAGTTCCTTGTACAGTCTAGGTATTAATCCCTTGTTGGCTTTAGACATAGCAATATCTCTTACAAGTTTTCCATCTGTTAATTTTGTTTTTAGGGTCCTTCACTCAGTAAAAATCTTTGGTATGATCAAACCCAGCATTTCTTGTTTTATGGCTTGTGCTTTGGGTCTAATTTAAGAAGTACTTTCCCCATGTCTAGATCACATATTCTGTTTTTATTAGGTCTTTCATACATCTGGAATCTCCATTTGTGATGGGAAAGGATATGAAGCAAGTTTTGTTTTGCTGTTTCCCATAATAGTGAGCCAGTTTCCCCAGTACCATCTACTAAAACGTGTGCTCCTTCCTTCTTTGAATTATGGTGCCACCCTCGTTATATATCAGATCTATCTACCTACCTACCTGCCTTTAAAAATTTGTATTTATTTATTTATTTGATACACAGAGAGAGAACAAGCAGGGGGAGCTGCAGGCAGAGGGAGAGGGAGAGATAGACTCCCCACTGAGCACAAAGCCCAGTGTGGGGCTTGAGATCATGACCTGAGCCAAAGGCAGCTACCTAACTGACTGAGCTACCCAGACACCCCCTGCCTACCTTTCTATCATCTTTTACTCGTCTTTATATCTATATTGTTTATTCATCTTTCTATATTTATATATCTGATAAGATGCAATCTCTCCCATTTACTACTTCTTTCATAGATTGACTTAGTTCTCTGTGGACTTCGTTCTTCCATGTATAATTTAAAATAATCCAATTGGTTTTCTTCTAAACAAAGTCCATCTTGAATTTTGCTTGGGACCATACTGGTAGAAGAATTTGAGAAGAACCAGTAATTTTATGATGTTAAGTCTCATAATTTTATGATGTTAAACACAAGTATGGAATTAGATATCTATTTATATCTTCTTTATGTCCTTTAATAGAATTTTTTTAAAGATTTAATTTTTTTTGACATTTTATTTATTTATTTGGCAGAGAGAGAGAGAGAGTACAAGCATGGGGAGCGACAGGTAGAGGGGGAAGTCAGCTTCTCACAGGGCAGGACCCCCAGATGGGACTCAATACCAGGACTTCGGGATCATGACTTAAGTCAAAGCCGAACACCGACTGAGCCACCCAGGCATCCCAAAGATTTTAAGTAACCTCTACACCCAGAGTGGGACTCAAACTTGTAACCCCAAGATTAAGAGTTGCACATTCTCGTGACTGAATCAGCCAGGCATACCTCTGTAATAGAATTTTTTAAATTTCACCTTAGGAATCTTCTCCATTTCTTAAATTAATTTTTAGATACTTTAATATAGAATTTAGGTCTTTTAAATTGTTTTTTTTTTTTTTTAGTTTTTAAAAATTTTGAAATAATTTCAAACATACAGGAAAGTTGCAAGAACAATACAAAGAGGTTTTCTTTGTATACCCTTTGAGGTTGCCAACCTGATGCCCCATTATTCCCACATCCTTTATTGAGGTCAGTTTCATGTATAGCCACAATGTAACTATCAAAGTTGGGAAATTGACATTGAAATATTAGTATCCTCTTATCCTCAGACCTCATTCACATTTCAAAAATTGTCTCAGGACATTTTTTTTTAAAGATTTTATTTATTTATTTGACAGAGAGATCACAAGTAGGCAGAGAGGCAGGCAGAGAGAGAGAGGAGGAAGCAGGCTCCCCGCCAAGCAGAGAGCCTGACTCGGGGCTTGATCCCAGGACCCTGGTATCATGACCTGAGCCGAAGGCAGAGGCTTTAACCCACTGAGCCACCCAGGCACCCTGTCTCAGGACATTCTTTATGGCAAAAGGAATCATGTGTTGAAGACCACACTTTGCATTTGGTTTTTATATCTCTTTAATCTCCTTAGTTCTTCAGTCTTTCTTCGACTTGCATGACCCTGATACTTTTGAAGATCACAGACAAGTTATTTTACAAAATGTCCTCAGTTTAGGTTTGTCTGAT
Organism: Mustela putorius furo; assembly: GCF_011764305.1. Classification (NCBI taxonomy): domain Eukaryota; kingdom Metazoa; phylum Chordata; class Mammalia; order Carnivora; family Mustelidae; genus Mustela; species Mustela putorius. Next base: position 15,229,019 of record NW_025422005.1, on the reverse strand, counting down.
AATCCCTCATGATTGGATTCAGATTGTGCATTTTTGGCAGGAACATCGCATCACAGAAGTGACGCTGTATCCTTCCCACGGCATCCTATCAGATGGCGCAGAGTTTCAATTTGTCCCATTGCTAATGGCGTTTACTTCGATCACCTGATTAAGGTAGTATCAGCCAGGTTTTGCCGTTGTCAAGCTATTCTTTTTCCCTTTTTAATTAAAAGTATTTTGTGGAATGGGTTGTTTTTTTTTTTTTTTTTAAGATTTTATTTATTTATTTATTTGAGAGAGAGTGAGAAAGGACACATGGGGAGAAGGGTAGAGGAAGAGGGCAAAGCAGACTCCCTGCTGAGCAGGGAGCCCAAATGGGGGCTTGATCCCAGGACCTGGATTCATGACCTGAGCCAAAGGCAGACACTTAATGACTGAGCCACCCAGGTTCCCCTGGAGTGGTTCTGTTATTTTCTTTTCTTTTTCTTTTCTTTCCTTTCCTTTCCCTTCCTTCCTCCCTCCTTCCTTCCCTCCCTCCCTTTCTTTCCTTCTTTTTCAAGATTTTATATATTTCAGAGAGAGAGAGAGAGCACGAGCACAAGCAGGGGGAGGGGCAGAGGGCGAGGGAGGGAGGGAATCCCGAGCAGACTCCCTGGGGAGCGCGGAGCCTGACACAGATGATCCCCAACTCTGATCATGACCTGAGCTGAAATCAGGAGTTGGACACTTAACCAACTGAGCCACCCAGGCATCCCTGGCCATAATTTTTTTAAAAAAGCAAAAAACACAGGATTCAGTCAGCCAACATTCTCTTTGGGGTTTTCATCTTTCATCTTTATGTTCATAGGCACAGTGAACCTGTAATTTTCTTTTCTTGTCTTGTTTATTTTTCCAGTTTTGAAAGTGAGATTATACCGTCTAATGAAATGTGTTAAACAGCACCCCCACCCCCATTCCCCTACTGGAGAGTTGAGACTCTGATACCTAAAGAAAGGGATGGATTTGACGAAGATCACACAGGGGGTTAGGGACATTTTCTGTCCTGAAAAAGATCCCTCTTGGAGATGACACTCAGCCCGGGCTCTTTTGTCAGGCAAGAACGCTCCAGACACTACATGGCGATCTGTTCTTAGCTCTGCCGATCAGGGAAAAGAACACTGGGATCTCAAGTTGGAGTCTTGGCTTTGCCACAAGGCTTTCCCACAAGATTTTGCTTCTGTGATCTTGTGCATTGGTTTCTTCCTCTGTAAAATTAGGGCATGGGGGGGGGGGCGCACCTGTGTGGCCCAGTGGGTTAGGCCTCTGCCTTTGGCTCAGGTCATGGTCTCAAGGTCCTGGGATCCAGCCGCGCATCAGGCTCTCTGCTCTGTGGGGAGCCTGCTCCCCGCCCTCTCTGTGCCTGCCTCTGCCTACCTGTGATCCTTCTCTCTATCAAATAAATAAATAAAGTCTTAAAAAAAAAAAAAGAAACAAAAGAAAAAACCTGAGGGCATGAGATCAGGCAGCCCTGAGGATTGCTCTATCCTGCACAGTTGAGGCCTTTATCATTCGCAGGCAACCTCCTGGGGTTTTAGGCCTGGCTTCAGAGGAGGACATGGTGGGAGGGAGCATGGTCCACACAGGCAGCAGCCTTGGCCTTGTTGTAATCCCAGTTTTGGCCAAATTTGCAGCCCGGTATGGATCTCCCATGCCTGAGAGGAAAGGCTCCGGGTGATATGTCCTCTGAGACAACATGCAGGGGTGGAAAAGGACCTGGAAGAAAGAAGAAAGAGGGACGCCTGGGTGGCTCAGTTGGTTAAGCAGCTGCCTTCGGCTCAGGTCATGATCCCAGTGTCCTGGGATCGAGTCCCACATCGGGCTCCTTGCTCAGCAGGGAGCCTGCTTCTCCCTCTGCCTCTGCCTGCCTCTCTGTCTGCCTGTGCTCGCTCGCTCTCTCTCTCTCTGATAAATAAATAAAATCTTAAAAAAAAAAAAAAAAAAGAAAAGGCTACCTTATGACCTACTGGCGTGACGAGTCAAGCCACCCCAAGACATCCCTCAGTCTGTTGAGGCTCCATCTGTACAGAGGAGGACTTGAGCCCACGTGAGGCCAGCTCAGCCTGCCTCCTCCGGCTGCTGGGTCCGGAGACTCTAAGAGCAGGTTGTGTCCTTGGCCCTAGCTTGGAATCTGCCTGGTTCTCCCCGTCCTTCCTCACTCAGCACCCCCACCCCCATGGGACTTCTCTGCCCCAGGTCCCTGCTCTGCTTTCTCACTCCCATCCTGCAAAGCCTCACAGCCATTTCTCTTCCCAACTCCCAGCCTGAACTCTGCCCTGAACCCGAGTCAGCCTGAACCCCAGTCTGAACTCTGCCCTCTTCAAGTCAGCATAGTTCCCTTCCTTTCCCCAGGCTCTCCTTCCTTCCTTTTTAAAAATTTTTTTTTTATTTTTTAAGTAATCTCTACACCCAACGTGGGGCTCAAACTCACAACCCTAAGATCAAGAGTCAAGAGCTCCACCTACTAAGCCAGCTGGGCAGCCCAGCAAGGCTCCTTCTTAAGCTGGACTAGGTTCTTCATCCCAGTCTCCCCAGAACATTCCTGGTCACCCAGCCTGATCTAGCTTTGGACGCAGGGAAATAGCTGCTCTCAATTCATCTGTTTTTCTTTTGGCTCATCAAGGCTATTGCTCCCCTCTGCTGCCGGAGATGCGTCACAAGCCCTCACACTGCTTGCTCCCCGTCTCACCTGAGCTGGGGCACCCCACCTCACTCCTAACCCTATCCCCCAGCCAAAGGGGGCTCCATGCTGGCCTGGGCCCCCCTGGAGCAAGCATCATTGCTGGCTTAGGTGCCTGACCTATTTGCACCCAGTCCTTCCCCGCTTGGTCATGCTGCCCTCTGCTGGTCAGTCTGTTATACAACCTGGCAGGTTTTCTAGGCCCAGGGATGGGCACCCCCGCTTTGCTGCACTCTTACAAGTTGTAAGCACTAACCACACTTTATCTAACTGAATCTTCACAGCAAATTTATGAGGAAGGTTCTGTCATTATCCTCATATTACATGCCGGAAACTAAGACAGAGTTGGCGAGCCCCTTAACTTAGGGGTAGAGACAGTTTCGAACCCCCTTCAAGGAATAAGAAGGAAAGCAGCTCATAACCTGGCTCTTCCTTAGGATCCAGAACTGCGCTGGGCTCTTTAAATGCATCTCTTTAAACCCTCTTTCCCACATTCTGAAACCTGGTATCAAAGCTCTCAAGGTTCTCCATTTGCCCCATGCCTTCAACACTCCTTCCGCAGACGCAGCCTGCAGGCCTACCCCCTCCGCTGGGGATCCTCAAACCGGCCACAGAATGGGAAGAACCCCCCACACCTGCTGCCTTCCCCAGCCTCCCTCCCACCACTGGCCGGTGGGTGCCGGCCCCCTGGTCCCCTTCCTTCCTGTCTTCACCTAATTATCCCCTCTCTGCAGCACATCCCACTCTCTAAGCCAGACTGTCCCCAGATGTTTAACATGCTTAAGTCCGTCTCATCTTAAAAGTGTGGCACACCACACAGGGCTCCGCCACCCCTCGATTCAAGTGACCCTCCTAATTCTCCCAGCGAAAGTTCAGGAAGAGCTGTCTGTGGGCCCTGTGCTCACCTGCCTGCTTCCTCCTCCTCATTCTTCTCCAGCCTGCGCCCCTGGGGTTTTGTCACCTCCCCCAGCTTCACCGAAGCACCGTGAGTTCACCACACAGTCCCAAGTCACCAAACCCCGTGGACATCGCTCAGGCTCAGGCCAGTCCAGGTCTCCTGGCAGCACTTGGTGCTGTTGGCTTCCCATTCCTTCTGGAAACACTCCCTCGCTTGAGTTTTTGGTTTCTGGTTCTCCTCCCCCCTCTTGACCCTCTGCTCCCGGCCTCCTGCGACAGCCTGCATCACTGTACCTTACATTAGCTGCTGGTGCTCCTCAGCACGGGGTCCTGGATCCTCTTTTTCCATCCCAGTCTCTCCCGCTGGGCTTCGAGGCCACACTCACACAGATGCCGGTGACTCCCGAATGTACTCATCTAGCCCAGGGTGTCTCAACGGCTTGGCCCTGCAGGGGACTTTCCTCCAGGTCTGGAGCCAAGTGTGATCGCCCCGAGAGGGATGGTGCTACTGCCATCTAGCGGCTAGGCCAGGGATGTCGCTACACATCCCACAGTGCCCCGGACACCCTCAGTGAAGAATTACCCCGCGTAAGTGTTAGCAACACCAAGATTGAGGACCCCCCATTCTGGCCTAGCTCATCCTCTGAACCCCAAGTCGGAATATCCATCCACTTGTATCACATCTCCCCTTGGGTCCAGTCGAACTTGCCATCTCCCCCCACCTGATTCCCTTCATGATTCTCCCACCACAAACCTGGGAGCCATCCGGGAAAGCTCCCGCTCCCTCTCCCTCACCTCGGTACGCAGTCCATAACCACATACCACCCATTCCATCAGCGTCTCTCCAACACTACTCCAGGTACCATCATCTCTGGCCCAGGCTTTTGTGAGAAAACATCCAGTCTGGTCTCCCAGCATTGCCTTGGGGCCCCCTCCAGACTTTGCACCCAGCAGAGTGGTCCGTGTCACAGTGCAGATCAGATTATGACCTCTCTGCGTTTGAAACACTGATAGCTTCTCACTGATCTTTGGATCAAGACCCCAAATCTTAACTTAGCCTGCAAGGCTGCATGTTCTAGGCCCTGCTAATTCCCCAGTGTCTCTTAAAGCCCCTACCCACACCCTTCTTTGGGCTGCCTCCTACCCCTGGGCCTTTGCATGTGCTGTTCCTGCTCTGTCTGGACTGCCCCCTTCCACCTCCACTTCTTCACCTAGTTAGCACCTAGTGATCTCATCTCAGAAGTCCCCTCCTCAGTGAGACCCACATGACTGTGGAGTCTAATCTAGGTCAAGTTCTATGATAAACCCCCTCAAAAAGCTACGTCTAAGGGTGCCTGGGTGGCTCAGTAGGTTAAGCATCTGATTAAAAAAAAAAAAAAAGATTTTATTTATTTATTTGACACAGAGAGAGAGAGATCACAATTAGGCAGAGGGAGGGAAAACCAGGCTCCCTGCAGAGCAGAGAGCCTGATGCGGGGCTCGATCCCACATCTGTACTGAGATCATGACCTGAGCGGAAGGCAGAGGCCTAACCCACTGAGCCACCCAGGTGCCCTTAAGCATCTGCTTCTTGAATTCAGCTCATGTCTTGATCTTGGGGTTGTGAGTTCAAGCCCCACGTTGGGCTCCACGCCCGGGCGGGGGAAAAGCCATTGTTCTTTCCTGCCAAAAACTTAATCCACCTAAGACTCATTTATAAAATGACTTGACTCTGCCCACCAGGATGAGACAACATCTGTGCCCACTCACCAGCCCCTAAGGCGGGTCGATCACACAGAGAGGGTCAATATGATCTTTGAAGGACAGTGAGTGAAATGCAATCTTTCCACCTGGCCACACAATGATCACACCAAGAAGTTTCTGAGTCACCATATTTACCCCTGAAAGGCTTTGCAGCCATCCCATCTCACGTCCAATTGCTTGTTACTAAAACAATCCATGCTTGTGGAAAATCAGAGAATACAAACAAAAGGAGGCAGATCTGCTCCTATATTGTTTTGCAGGCTACTTTTAATCCTGAGCAACAGAGCATGACCAATAGTATAAATGAGCTTCAGGAGGTATATATATTTTTTAAGATTTTATTTATTTATTTGACAAAAATCACAAGTAGGCAGAGAGGCAGGTGGGAGGAGGAGCAGGTTCCCTGCAGAGCAGAGAGCCCGATTCGGGGCTCAATCCCAGGACCCTGGGATCATGACCTGAGCCGAAGGCAGAGGCTTTAAACCACTGAGCCACCAAGGCACCCCAGAGGTAAGTTTCTGTAACATTGTTTTTCCTGCAAATTATCCTGCTGTACGTGAAGAGTGCAGATTCTCTCTCAGTGGGCCTGCTGTGTTAGAACAGCTGGGAAGCATGTTAAAATAGAGATTTTAAACTTCACACCCAGGAGAATCTGACTTAGGTCCCAGGTGTTGCTACTTCTTATATTTGCCCCCCTGGAGATTCTGATAGGCATACCAGGGTTAGGAACGTCGGATTGAACCAAATCCTTTATTTATCTATCTATCTATTTATTTATTTATTTTTGGCCACAAAGCGAAGATCCAACATTTCGTATTTCTTGTGCAGTGATTAGGACCTTATGCCTGCCCTCGCAAATGTTCTAGATTATTTGGGAAAGCTGATTCCCGAGGCGGCCAGTGATAAGGTCAATGGAACCACACTGCCAAACTGCTTGGAGTTTTCATTCATCTAGATCTCTTCTCCATAGCTGAGTCGATACGGACTGGATCTGGAGGGGTGGGGCAGTGGGTAGGGGAAGTACGGTTTTGATTTCTTTACTTCGTACCCTTTTGTCACACTTAGGATGAAATCCAAATCTTGAAGGTGGCCCACCAGCAGCCCCCCTCCGTCTCCCCACTGTGATCTGGCCCCCTGCCTGCCTCTCCTGGCTTACCTCTCTGTTGGCAATGACAGCTGTGGCTTCCTTGTGACTCCCTGTGGCAGGTGGTTCAGCTGCTTCCCTCCTGAATGGCTTCACACATCTCTGGAACATTCTTCTCACCAAGCCTTACCTTCCTTGGGTCTCACTTTGAATGTCCCTCTCCAAAGGGGGTTTCTCTAGCCTAATCTAGGGTACAACCTCCCTCTGTCCTCTCCCATAACCACCCTTGCTTTCTAACCTTCAGGTCCATTTATAATATGTTTAGGTGTGTAATAATTGACTATTGGCTTTGTTCACTGGAATATAAGCTCCTTGCGAGCAGAGGTAGATTTGGTTCTTTGTTCACTGTGAACCCAGCAGCAGGACAACGACTGACATGGTAGGTTTTTAGTACATATTCATTAAAGGGATCCAAGGAGTAGAGGTAAAGGTATTTATTCTCCCAGTTTTTATTTATTTATTTTTTTATTTTTTTATTTTTTTTTTATTTATTTATTTGACAGAGAGAGATCACAAGTAGGCAGAGAGGCAGGCAGAGAGAGAGAGAGGAGGAAGCAGGCTCCTGCTGAGCAGAGAGCCTGATGCGGGACTCGATCCCAGGACCCCGAGATCATGACCTGAGCCAAAGGCAGCGGCTTAACCCACTGAGCCACCCAGGCGCCCCAATTCTCCCAGTTTTTAAACAGGGTACAACAGAGGCTGAAAATGTAAAGGGACTTCCCTGATGTCCCCCAGCAAGTCATGGAACTCTGGGATCTCACCCCATGTCCGTAGACTGCCTCCCCCCCCCCGGATACATTGCTCCCCCACCATCCCCACTGAGGTCTCGTGACTTATCAAAAGTCACTGGGTTTGCAAGGTAGAGTCTAGATTCATGCCCTGGCTTCTCCATCTGTTCTTTCTAATACTACAAACTAGAGCACAGACAGTTTTGTGGAGTGCTAAGAGCCAGGACCTTGCTGGAAGCTGGGGAAGCAGGAAGATCCCGCAGGCACTTAGCTGCACTCCTGGGGCCCTGGGGGAGGAGGAGGAAGCAGAAACGTCCAGTCATAATTATGCATCCTGATATCAGCCTCAGAGACTTAGCCAAGTGTCCTCGGTGTCATCATGGTATTCTCTGCCTCCAAGCATTTGGAAGTTTCTTCTGTCTCAGCCTGTCCCCAAGGCCTTTGTAGCTGGCTAATTGGGGGCCCCTTTCCCAAGGCTGACCCCTCAACTGCATTCCCAAGTGCTTGCTTCAGCTCACCACCAGGGGGCAGCTGTGCTCCACCTCCAGTGGTTCCCTTGCCAGCTTGTCTGGGAGCCTCTTGGCCCCAGAATCTCAGACTTGGTGTTGGGGGTCCCGTGTTTTGAGAGAGAAGCAGAAAGAGGGGAGAGAAGGGGACTAAAAGGTGCTCTGGGGTCCACAGCTGGGATGTCTTAGGGAAGCAGCTCTGTCCAGACCCGGGGAAGAGTTTCTCCATTGTTTTCCCTCCCTTATCCTCCTACTTGATCATTCATTAATTAAATAAACTTTTAAAATAACTGATGGTAGTACAATTTATAGGCCATGAAAAGTCACCTTTACTTAAAGTAAAGGGCAGTATGATTTCTAGTACACTTGCGGAGCCGTGCCTCCATTACCATAAACCTACTGTGGAACGTTTTCATCCCTAAAGAAATCTTGTACCAGTCACTCTCCAGGCCTCCACCCTCTGCCCCACATGGAGCCCTGCATTGGGCACCCTGCTCAGCGGGGAGCCTGCTTCTCCCTCTGTCTTCCCTCCCACCCCCCACCCACAGTCATGCAAACAAATAAGATCTTTTAAAAAAGAATATGTGGGGGCGCCTGGGTGGCTCAGTGGGTTAAGCCTCTGCCTTCGGCTCAGGTCATGATCTCAGGGTCCTGGGATCGAGGCCCCCATCAGGCTCTCTGCTCAGCGGGAAGCCTGCTTCCCCCTCTTTTCTGCCTGCCTCTCTGCCTACTTGTGATCTCTGTCTGTCAAATAAATAAAACGTTAAAAATATATATATATGTGGTTTTTTGTGACCGGCTTCTTTCACTTATTATCAAGTTTTCAAGATTCACCTAGGCTGTAGCACGGGTGAGTCCTTAGTCATGTCCTTTTTATTACCGAATAACATTTCATTGTATGGGTAGAGCATACTTTGTCTATCCATTAATCAGGTGGTGGACATTTGGGTTTTTTTTCTACTTTTTGGCAATTATGAATAAGGCTGCTGTGAACATTTAGTTTATACTACATATATTATAAAGTTCACTTTTTTTTTTTTAAAGATTTTGTGTATTTGAGAGAGCGTGTGTGTGCCTGAATGGGGGAAGGGGCAGAGGGAGAGAAAGAAGCAGACTTCCCGCAGAGCAGGAAGCCCACTGTGGGGCTCATTCCAGGACCCTGGGGTCATGACCTGAACTGAAAGCAGACGTTCAACTGACTGAGCCACCCAGGTGCCCCACAGTTCACCTTTTTCAAGAACGTAATTCAGTGGTTCTTAGCACATTCTTAAGGTGTGCAACCGCCACCACTATCTAATGCCAGAACATTTCATCATCCCAAGAAAGACCCCATACTCATTAGCGGTCACACCCCATCCCCCCCCCACCTCCCCACACCCTCACTCTGGAAACCACTAATCTACTCTCTGTCTGTCTCTATGTATTTGTCTGTTCTAGACATTTCATATAATGGAATCATGTAATATGTGGCCTTTTCTGTCTGGTTCCTTTTACTTAATACTATATATTTTTGAGGTTTGTCCGTAGTTATGGTTATATGTATCATGACTTCATATCTTTCCGTTGCTAAATAATATTGCATTGTAATGATATACCACATTTTATTTATGTACTTGTCAGCCGGCAGACATCTGGGCGTTTTTCACTTTCTGGCCATCATGAGCCGTGCCGCTATGAACATTCGTGAAACAAGTTTTTGTGTGGGTGTATGTTTTCATCCCTCTCACGTCTGCACCTAGGAGGGGAATGGCTGGATCATATGGCAACGTATGTGAAATCTGCCCGAGGAGCTCACACACTCAAACTGCACCGTTTTACATTCCCACCAGCAAGGAATCAAAGCTCTCGCTTCCCACCTCCCCACCTTTTTTTTATTGTAGCCATTGCAGCAGCGCTAAGTGTGAACTCGGTGTTCACTCAGTGAACTTTTACCGGACACGTACAGTGTGCCAGACCCTCTTCCTGGTGAACAGGACAGAGGTGGGCCTGCTCTCCCGGGGGCTCCAGATCTCCCACAGACTGGGATACGAAAGAACAGCGTGTACAGTAACAGGAGGAGCCCTGGCAGCCGGAAGAGCTCTGAACCCCTGAAACAGACTAATGGAGGCAGGGAAGGGGCGGGGAGAGGTGCAGAGCTACATCTTCTGGTGGAGCGGGGCAAGGGCCTGTCTCAGATGGTGACACTGGTGGTGATAAGAAGGGTCACCCCGGGGCACCTGGGTGGCTCAATGGGTTAAAGCCTCTGCCTTTGGCTCTCAGGTCATGATCCCAGGATTCTGGGATCGAGCCCCGCATCGGGCTCTCTCCTTGGCAGGGAGCCTGCTTCCCTTCCTCTCTCTCTCTGCCTGCTTGTGATCTCTGTCTCTCAAATAAATAAATAAAATCTTTAAAAAAAGAAAAAGAAAGAAAGGCCACCCCGCTGAGCCCTGAGGATGAGCATCCCAAGTACGGGGACAGCCAGGACCAAACACCCTGAAACCGCATGAGTTTGGCATTTTCTGGGAACATCAAAAACACTGTGGCTAGAGCTGAGTGAGTAGAGGGGAGTGGGGGGGAGAAGGGGTGGCAGAGGTGGGTCGGGCTTGGTCACGACCACGAAGAGTTGGAATTTGATTCTGACCTTGATGAGAAGCCGCCGAAGCGGAAAACTTAGGCTCTAAAAATCTCCCTCTTTCTGTGCCTAGAGAGAGGCCCTGGGGAGACAAAGGCAGAGCAGGGAGAGGGTGGGGAGCCCACGGGTGCAGTCCAGGGCAGAGGGCAGGAGGGGCGGCTGCGGCTGGATCCGCTCTCGAGGTAGAGCAAAATGATTTATGGGTGGGTTGGATGCAGGGTCTGAAGACAGAAACAGCTTCTTCCTTCCAGCCCTGCTCCATTCAGCAACCAGGCTGGGAGGCCTCCGCATACTGATTTGACGTGGGGGACCCTCCGGGACCAGGACTCATGTCATCTGCTGTCAGCCATGCCTTTCCCTGAGGCCCTGCTCCGGCCAGCTCGCCCTGCACCCCCATCCCCAGCCTTCCGTAGGTCCCTGTGTCCCTCCCAGCGTTTCCCAAACCTGAGCCTCATATAAACAAGCTCTCTGAGAAGGGAAGGAGAGCCTCCCCGGCTTCGGCACAGCCATCAGACCAAGTGCGAATGAGTCACGTCCACGGGCGACGGGCCCCGTACCGGTCAGATGGACGCGTTCGTCTCCGGCGCTGGGTGAGGAGCCTTGGCGGGATCTAAATCACGCCTGGGAACCAGGAGGGCTTTACTGGCTCTGCTGGCACGTGGTGTTTTCTTTCATGTTGGCTTTGGTTTTTACTTTGGAGTTTCTGCGAAGCTGCGTGGGCTGACTCCATTGGGCCCCTTCTCTCCCGTTTGGGCAAGGGAATCCCCTCACAGGGCGAGCGCAGGGGCTCATCCTTTGGCCTCCCTTGCTGTGGGTGTGCCATCCTTCTATATTTTATTTTATTTTTTTATTTTATTTTTTTAAAGATTTTATTTATTTATTTGACAGAGAGAAATCACAAGTAGATGGAGAGGCAGGCAGAGAGAGAGAGGGAGGGAAGCAGGCTCCCTGCCGAGCAGAGAGCCCGATGCGGGACTCGATCCCAGGACCCTGAGATCATGACCTGAGCCGAAGGCAGCGGCTTAACCCACTGAGCCACCCAGGCGCCCGATATTTTAAGATGTAACCAGGACTGTTGGTTTTTTGTTTGTTTGTTTCTTTTTTAAGGTTTACCTATTTATTTGGGAGAGACAAAGAGAGAAAGTGTGAGCACTGGGAGAAACAGAGGAACAAGCAGACTCCCCGCTGAGCGCAGAGCCTGATGCGGGGCTTGATCCCAAGACCCGGAGATCATGACCTGAGCTGAAGGCAGACACTTGACTGACAGAGCCGCGCAGGCACCCCTCACCAGGACTGTTTTAAGGATCTTCCTAGGGCTCCAGCATTCTTCCTGTGGGAGGCTCTATCTAACCCCTTGTCAAACATACTAAAATGTATCCATACCCCACAACAAACACAATTTTTATTTTATATTTTTTTAGTCAGCTTCATGCCTGGCATGGACCCCGACACAGGGCTTGAAACGATGCCTCAGATCAAGATCTGAGCTGAGATCAAGCCTCCCACACTTAGCCAACTGAGCTAGCCAGGCACCTCAAATACAATTTCTTTTCTTTTCTTTTTTTTTTTTCCTGGCATGAAAAGGAATTTATTTTTATTTATTTTTAGTATTTATTTATATATTTATTTTTATTTACTTACTTGACAGAGAGAGATTGCAAGTAGGCAGAGAGGCAGGCAGAGAGAGAGAGGAGGAAGCAGGCTCCCTGCTGAGCAGAGAGCCTGATGCTGGACTCAATCCCAGGACCCTAAGATCATGACCTGAGCTGAAGGCAGAGGCCCAACCCACTGAGCCACCCAGGCGCCCCCCCCCTTTTTTTTTAAGATTTTGGTTAGTTATTTGACTGAGGTAATGAGATAGAGCATGGGCGGGTGGTGGAGAGAGGCAGAGGGAGCAGCAGACTCCCCACTGAGCAGGGAGCCTTCACAATACCGGGCTTGATCCCAGGACCCCAGGATCATGACCTGAGCCCAAGGCAGACGCTCAACTGACTGAACCACCCAGGCACCACAGGAATTTATTTTTATAATTCTGCAATTGAAATTATTTCAGTTAACAGGGTGTGTGTGTTTGTGTGCGTATGTTATTTTGGTTGTTGCTCTAGAGTCAATAAAATATATTTTTCAGGCCTGAAAACCTCCTAGGCCCTTGGGATCTTACCAGGGGCTAGGGCTGAGCTCATGGCGCTGGCAAATAAAGCAGCCAAGCTGAGGCCTGCCTCTTTCTGTCCTTACCCTCCTGCAACAATTAAAGTAGGGTTGTTGGCAACTCACCAGACCCTGAGCGCAGACCAACGCAGGCGCTGAAATAGAGTCGGAAGCTCTGGCTTAGGAAGCCTGGGTCATTTGGAGGAGTCAGACTATGTTTATCCTTGTTGTTTTCACATTATCACTAAAATGCAATTATTAAACTCCTGGTGGAGCCAGATTCCTGGGACTTCACCTGAGGCTCCCGGGCAACAGAGAGCCCAGTCTGAAGCTGCATGTCCTTCACAAGCCCTGGCCATCCTGAGGCTCCTGAGTCCTGCGTGTTGAATGGGTGCCCCTTTGCAGAGGTTTTTCTTCCTATCCCTCCCCTGTCTGGTGCCCGAATGTGCTAGGAGCTTCTCCACAGCCATCTTTGGCCCTCCTGTTGTCTCTGCTCAGAGTGCCCTCCCTGAAGGTTTTTAGACTCTTATTTTCTTTAAGGTTTTAAAACATTGCACAGATAGGGGCACCTGGGTGGCTCATTTGGTTAAGCATCTGCTTCCGGCTCAGATCACGATCTCGGATCCTGGGATCAAGGCCCAGGTCCAGCTCCCTGCTCTGTGGGGAGTCTGCTTGTTTCTCTCCCTCTGCTCCTCCCCCAACTTGTGTTCTCTTTTTTCAAATAAATAAATAAATAAAATCTAAAAACAAAAAACATTGCACAGATAATACATGTTTACTATAGGGAAATCAGAAATTACAGATATAGGGGGAAAAAAAGCCAGTGATCTCATCACATAGAAATAATCATGCTTAACTGAGTATTTGATACACACACCCCCACACCCAGAGTACTCTTTAAATTAACTGACTAAGCCACCCAGGTGTCCCTAAGATTTTATTTTTAAATAATCTCTACACTTAATGTGGGACTCAAAATCATAACCCCAAGATTAAGAGTCACATGCTTTACCAAGGGAGTTACCCAGGCGCCCCTGAATATTGGTTTTTAAATAAGCAAACAAAAATATGGAGAATACCCTTACATTTATACTCACAACTGAGTTTTGACAAATCTTAACATTTCTAGCCTGTTTGCTTCCGCCTCCCCTCTTTAAAAAAAAAAAAAAAAAACACCTGGGGCACCTGGGTGGCTCGGTGGGTTAAGCCTCTGCCTTCGCCTCAGGTCCTGATCCCGGGGTTCTAGGATCGAGCCCTGTGTCAGGCTCTCTGCTTGGCAGGGAGTCTGCTTCCCCACCCCCCGCCCCCGCCTGCCTCTCTGCCTACTACTTGTGGTCTCTGTCAAATTATTTAAAAAAAAAAAATTTAAATAAAAAGAAACACACCTAAGAGATATGGTTGAAGCCCCCCGGGGTGCTCCTTTGCAGTCGGTCCCAGACACCCCTTCCACCCCAAGTCAGTCTGTCTTACAAGTTTGGGGCTTATCATTCCCATGCATTCCCATGCATGCTTTGGATATTGTTAAGCTTCAGATGAATAGCAGAGTTCTGCTTATACCCTCCGGCAACTTGCTTCTGGGTTTATAACATCATGTTCTAGAGGCATGTTCTTGTTGATCCCGGCCCATCCCCCTTCATTCGTGTTGCCATTCCCAATTCTGGGGAATGAATAAACTGGTTTCTTTACTTACTTCACTGATGACTGCTTTTGCAATACTACAAAGCATTCCGGTACAAGTTTTCTTGTGTATGGGAACATAAATCTCTCCGGGATCAATACCCAAGAAAGCATTGTTGAGTTGCACAAGGGCACATGGAATATCCTAACCTTCCTTTTGCTTAATTCAACCACAAATCACTTAACACTTTTCCATTTCAGTAAGTATCCCACATCAATATATTTTACTGGCTGTAGAGATCCTACCAAAAATTTCTTAACATAATGATGACAGGCATAATTAGTTCCAAAAAAATCTCTGCGAGGGACTATCTTTACAGCTACAGTTTTGTGCCTACCTTTAATTATTTCTGTAGGAGAAATTCCTAAAGGTAGAATTTCTGGGTCAAAATGGATATGTGTTTTCAAGACCAACTTCCCTGAGAATTCTTTTTTTTTTTTTAAACAGATTCTTTTTTTTTTAAGATTTTATTTGTTTGTCAGAGATTGAGAAAGAGTGAGAGAAGACACAAGCAGGGGGAGTGGCAGGCAGAGCAGGCAGAGTGAGAAGCAGGGTCCTGGCTGAGCGAGGAGCCTGATGCAGGACTCCATCCCAGGACCCTTAGGTCGTGACCCGAGCCAAAGGCAGACGTCCTGAAAATTCTTTTCTCTTTTCTCTCTCTCTCTTTTTTTTGTTTGAAAATTCTTGAACCAATTGTTCCTTCCACCAATTTCTACATCCTACAAGGGTAAGAGGGCCGGTTTCCCACAAATCTAGTCTACTCAGCTCCTTACAAGCAATGGCCTCTGGAAATCTCACCTGTTCTTCTACCCTCGCCTCTCCTGGCTCTCCTCCTGGTCCCCAAGCCAAACTCTGACCCGTGGACCCCTGAGCCCTTAATGACTCCTGTATGGCATCCATCACACACCCATTTCCTCTGCACTCACTGGGGTGTGTTTTCTCTTTCCCTCCAGATGTAAACATTTTAATACCAGGAACTCTGTTTTCTTCATTGTTATTTTTTCATAATTTATACGCCACTAAGTAACTTCTACAGCACCTACAGGAAACTACACAGACAGACCGTTAAAAAAAAATACATGGACCACTGGAAGTGTTTGATAAAAATGTTCTAAATCAATGAAGTTATTACCTTTCCATTTCATTCTACCTACCAAACATTTGCTGAGACAGCTCCTTTGGACCAGGCTGTGCTGGGCTCCAGGGGACCAGAGGCAAGCAGCTCCAATCCCTGCCCTCCAGAAGCTCACGGTCAACCGAACGCTGCTCTGACCAGCATCTCAGCCAAGGCAAAAAGGAACCCTAATGTATAGTCTCCGATTCCCAATTGAAGAATGAGGGCTATTTCAGCTGAGAAGATGCTTTAGCCCGGTGCTACAGTACAGGAATAATTGCACACAGGGCTGCCATGTGGACCTATGTCTGCAATGGCGTCTTCATTTCTTTATTATTTAATTAATTAATTATTTTTAAAGATTTTACTTATTTATTTTACACACACACACACAGAGGGACCACAAGCAGGGAAGTGGGAGAGGGAGAAGCAGGCTTCCCACTGAGCAGGGAGCCTGATGTGGGGCTCGATCCCAGGACCCTGAGATCATGACCTGAGCTGATGCCTAAAGACTGAGCCAGCCAAGCGCCCCTGGGATGACTTCTTCAGCAGCCTTTTACGGCCAGGGCGGACATGCTCCGTTCTGGGGGGAGTTGATTCCCCCATCATATTCCAGAGAGCCCAGGGCATCGTATTAAGACATCCTTCTGTAAGGGCCCTTCTTGGGGGTGAGGATGAAGCTTCTTCCGTGTAGCCTTGGTAGAAAGAGTTCTGCTGGGGGGCATCTGGGGGACTCAGTGGGTTAAGCATCTGCCTTCGGCTCCGGTCATGATCTCAGGGTTCTGGGATCAAGCCACGTACCGGGCTCCCTGCTCAGTGGGAAGCCTGCTTTCCCTCTTCCACTCCCCCTGCTTGTGTTCCAGCTCTCTCTCTATCAAATAAATAAATAAAATCTTAAACAAAAACAAAAACAAAAACGTTCTGCTGGTTTAAGGTCAATACCAAAGGAGGGCAGCATTGGGAGCCTCACAGGGCCTCGCAAGCACTGTGATTAGGACAGTGTCAGGCTCCTTGCAGGGGCCTGACCCCATGCTGATTCAGCCAGCATTATTTCGCTCATTCATTTTATTGAGTACTTACTATATGCCAGCTGTTTCAGGCTACATCCTGGGGATATTTTGGTAAAAAAAAAAAAAGAAGAAGAAGAAGAAGAAGACGACATGGTGCTACTTCCTACATTGCGGGCGGGAACATAGAACGGTCAGCCCTTTGGCAAACAGCTGGATAGTCTCTGGAGAAATTGAACACACTCTTAGCATATATCACAGCATTTCCACCCACAGGGATCGAGGTGTATACGCGAGTGAAATGCAATGTCTGTCCACACAGAGACTCGTAGGCAAATGTTCGCCAGCGGCGCGATGCTATAGGCAAAACCCGGAAGCAATCCAAGAATCAGGGAGGTGACTGAATGGATAGACAGAGCCACATCCCCGCCAGGAGCACTCCCCAGCAATAGAAAGGAACAGCCCATGACCTCGTGACAACAGGATGAAAGACTTCGTGCGAAGAAGCCAGACACAGCTCCCGTCTCGTGGGATTCCACGTGTGCGCCATTTCCAGAAAAGGCGACACCGGGGAGACAGAAAGCCCATCAGTGACTGCCTGGGGACGTGGGGGAGAGCAGGGAACGGCCCGCAAGCACACGGAGGGAACTTCTCGGGGTGATGGACGTTCTAAAACTGGCTGGCGGCGATGCCCACACAACTCCATCAGTTCGCTCAAAATCGCTGAATTATACACTTAAAATGGGTGCACTATTTTAAGGTTTTACTTGTTTATTTGACACAGAGACAGCCAGAGAGGGAACACAAGCAGTGGGAGTGGGAGAGGGAGAAGCAGGCTCACCATGGAGCAGGGAGCCTGATGTGGGGCTCGATCCCAGGACCCTGGTATCACGATGTCACCTGAGTGGAAGACAGCTGCTTAATGGCTGAGCCACCCAGGTGCCCCCAAATGGGTGCATTTTGTGGCATGTAAGGTATACCTCATGAAAAGACAGGACAGTCACAAAAGACACAGTGGTCCCCACATATGTAGGATTTGTAGTGTAACTGGAAAGAGACAACGGGTAAGTCATGGACAGCTAAGTCCGGAATGATAAGCTCTGACAAACGGAATGCAGGAAGGACAGGGTGTAAAGTGACAGTGAAGAAAGGGGAGGAACCTCCTCAGAGAGGGTCGCCAGAGAAGGCTTCCCTGAAGGACGGTGGTCTGGGGCCTGGCAGGGAGCCTGGAGCTGTGCTTTCAGTCCTATTTTGCAGCATGTCACAAAGGTGCCCTGATCTGCTGAGACCATGTCGCACATGAGTGTTGGGATGGGTGCCTCAAGATTTTCTTTAATTTGAGAGAGCGAGCGAGCGAGTGTGGGGAGGAGTAGAGGGAGAGGGGGAAGCAGACTCCCCAAGGAGCCCAGACCCCGACATGGGGCTCGATCCCAGGACCCCAAGATCATGACTTGAGCCAAGGTCAAGCAGCGGACCCAACCACCGACTGAGCCATCCAGGCGCTTCGGGTGAGTGTTTAAAACAAGTTCTGCCTGTGCCTGAAGCTGGCATCAGCCCCCCCCCACCCAACCAGCACCCCAGCTGCACACCAACTGCCCGTCCTGTTCACACTGGCCCATCGCTGCCCTGGGTGTGGGGCTTGGCGGCTAGTGGAGGTGCCTGGGCACATGCTAGGTGAGGAGATGGCTGAGATATGGGTGACTTCATGCTGTCCCAACCCCTGCTGCCTGAACTGTGAGTCACTGGGCAGGCATGGCTGCCCCCCCTCCACCCCACCGAGGGGTCCCACCCAGGCACAGGCAGTCCAGGGTGCCATGGCAGCCACAGGCTTTCAGTGGCCCCGCCCACACCTGCTCTGTCTGTCCAGGACCTCTTGTTTCTGAGGCTGCAGAGCTGGGGTCAGCTAGGGGAGACCATCGGAGTTGCCGCAGGGCGAACAGACTGGGCAAGACAGAGTAGGAGGTCCTGCACCAGCAGGGACAGCCTGTGGGAGCAGGGATGCGGGAGCCCGAATTGGACTCCGGACATGGAAGGGGGTGTGCGGCCCAGGGGTGGTGGCATCCAGGACCTCCCCCCTAGTCCCCAGACTTGGGGGATGAGCATTTATTTACTAACCACTTTATGCTGAATCTTTTGCTTTGGTTAACTCGCCTAAACTTCGGTGCCTTCAGAGCAGGTGATAATATCCCTCCCACGTTAGAGATGAAGTTCAGACAAAGAGCCTGGTCCAGGCTCACTCACATGACGCCAGAATCCATTCAGAGGGTTTGATTCTGGAGTGGAAGCTCACCGCATGGTCTCCAGCCCCTGTTGGATAGTCCTTTTGTGGCCTGGCCTGGTTGGGGCCCTGAGTGTTCCTCCATGGCCTTGACTGGCTGGGCAGCCCCTGGGGGGTTGCCCTGTGAGTCGGCAGAGCTGAGCAGGCTGGTTCTGCTTCAGGGACCCATGAATCCTTGCCCTCACCTGCACCACTGACCCAAAGGCTGTAGCTACCTTGGACAAAGGGGTGGGATACAGCTCCTGGCCTGGACTGCCAGGGCCAGCCTCGCCTCTGAGCTCCCTAGGAAAGCACCTGAGAATGGGAGTATTTGGGCTTCTGGAAGAAAGCCAGTTCACTGAGTGGCAAGGCCTGGCCTGGCTCTCCCCAGCCCCAGCGCCGACTCACCACTGTCCTCACTGCCCTAGGCGCTCCAGCCATGGGACTTTCCTCCTGTGCCCCTGCTCCCTTCCCATATCTGTGTCTTTGCACAGGCCCTTCCCACCGCTGGGGCACCCTTGCCTTCCTTGTTGACCTGCACGCTCCTTTTTCACACTCAGTTACTCCCTCCCATCAGGTCAAATATCTTTAGCACCAAGAACCTCTTCTCTATGTAACCGGTCACCACTGCTAATTTGGTCCTGCCGTCTTCTCCCTCCTCCCTGATCCACCTTCCCCCACCGTGGCCAACTCCTATGTCCTACCCCATTCCTCCGTCTGCTCTCTCTAGCTGTCAGCCGTCAAATTCACATTACAGAATGTTCGTGTTTATAACCAGTGCCTCCTCCATTTACAACCAAGCTATGAGGTGGCTGCTCAGTGTTAAGGCAAACAGTATAAAAAATCAATTTAAAAAGAGAGATGGGAGGGCGTCTCGGTGGCTCAATTAGTTAATCAATCTCAGGGTTGTGAGATCAAGCCCCACATGGGGCTTCACACTGAGTATGGAGCCTGCTTAGGATTCTCTCTCTTCCTCTCCCTCTCTTGCTGTCCCCTCCCTCTCTTTAAAAAACTTTTTTTTTAAAGGATTTTTATTTATTTATTTGACAGACAGAGATCACAGTAGGCAGAGAGGCAGGCAGAGAGGAAGGGAAGCAGGCTCCCCGATGAGCAGAGAGCCTGATGCGGGGCTTGATCCCAGGACCCCAAGATCATGACCTGAGCTGAAGGCAGAGGCTTTAACCCACTGAGGCAGAGGCTTTAACCCACTGAGCCACCCAGGCACCCTTAAAAATTTTTTTTAATAAAAAGAGAGATTGGGGCACCTGGGTGGCTCAGTGGGTAAAAGCCTCTGCCTTCAGCTCAGGTCATGATCCCAGGGTCCTGGGATTGAGCCCCACATCAGGCTCTCTGCTCCTCTGGGAGCCTGCTTCCTCCTCTCTCTCTGCCTGCCTCTCTGCCTACTTGTGATCTGCCTGTCAAATAAATAGATAAAATCTTTTAAAAAAGAAAAAAAGAGAGAGAGATTGAGGGGCACCTGGGTGGCTCAGTGGTTAACCCTCTGCCTCCAGCTCAGGTCATGATCTCAGGGTCCTGGGATCGAGCCCCGCATCAGGCTCTCTGCTCAGCAGAGCTCTCCTTCTGCCTGCCTCTCTGCCTACTTGTGATCTCTGTCTGTCAAATAAATAAATAAAATCTTAAAAGAGAG
The DNA here is from genome assembly GCF_011764305.1 of Mustela putorius furo. Lineage (NCBI taxonomy): Eukaryota > Metazoa > Chordata > Mammalia > Carnivora > Mustelidae > Mustela > Mustela putorius. The sequence continues at coordinate 15,208,843 of NW_025422005.1, read as the reverse complement.
AGAGAGAGAGAGAGATTGAAAGTCATTAGAAAGAGATAAGGAGAAATTTGCCAAGTGTCTGAACTGAATTAGTTAATAAGATAAATATGTAACTTACCTAAGAGCTTCCTAGCAGCCAGGGCAAAACGAAAAGTCTATTAGGTTGTAGTACTCTGGTTCTGGGGTGACATGGTTCTTTAAAAAAAAAAAAAAAACCACATTCTTCCTTCCTTAACTAAGAGGGGCTGTATATCAAAGTGCTGCTATTGGCAGGGCAGTCCTTTGAGGAGATGGTGTCTACTCCCTGCACTCCTGTCCCCTCGGGCCGTCTCCCTGTGTTCTTCTCAGCTAATTCTCAAGCATTTCTCCTGCTTTGCTGCTCCGGCCTGGCCTCATTTCTCAGCTGTTTCCCTCTTGGCTCTGCAGAAGTAGGGGGTCTTCTATTAGCAGAGGTATTCAGACTTGGGCCTGGTGGCCTGGGTGGGGGGCGGCGGGGTGGGGGGAACCTGCCAAGGAAATTCATAAATTGCGAAAGGGACTGGAATAGATCACTTTTCACATCTTGTTTGGGTCCAGCCTTCAGGGTCTGTGAATTAGTGCCCGGGTAACTGAGACTCCAACATAGTTCAAATCCCATGACACCGCTAAAAGGAATTGGGGGGCGGGTTTAGTAGCCGTCTGTGCCTGCCTTTGTTTAAGTGTATATCCCTACCTGGTCACAGGCAGAAAGGGGTTTGAAGCTGCTTAGGGCTGGGGGGCGGGGAGGTGAGGAGGGAGACTAAAACAAGGACATCTGGCTGGCTGAGTCAGTAGAGCATGCGACTCCTGATCTTGGGGTAGTGGGTTTGAGCCCCACATTGGGTATAGAGATTACTTAAAAATTAAATCTTCAAAACAAAACAAAACCTGCTAAACTCCAAATAAAACAGTTGCATTTACCAGAGGGTTAAAATATTTGGCAACTATCTCATCTCAGCATCCCCACTTGTTGGCTGTGTGACCTCAGGCAAGTGGCTTCACCACTCTGAGCCTCACTTCTTCATTTGTAGGATGGGATACTAGGAGTACCTACCCCCATTAGTTATTGTAGAATTCAATGCATTAATATGGAAGAGTGCTTGGTGCAGTTCCTGGCATAGAATAAGTAGGCAATACACTTTAGCAGTTACTATTATCGTGTAATCTCACTTTTTGTTTGTAAAAAAGTTAGCTGGGAAAAAGCCAGACCACCTTCAGGCTAGTATCAGCCTCCTTCCTCCGAGAAAACACTGCAAAGGAAATTTTTTTTGAAAAGCAGTTTAAATATGTATTCAGTTCTTTTGAAAATGTTAAGGAAGGGGCACCTGGGTGGCTCAGTGGGTTAAAGCCTCTGCCTTCTGCTCAGGTCATGATCTCAGGGATCCCTGGGATCGAGCCCCACGTCGGGCTCTCTGCTTATCGGGGAGCCTGCTTCCCCCTCCCCCTACCTGCTTCTCTGCCTACTTGTGATCTCCATCTGTCAGATAAATAAATAAAATCTTTGGGGCGCTTGGGTGGCTCAGTGGGTTAAGCCTCTGCCTTCGGCTCAGGTCATGATCCCAGGGTCCTGGGATGGAGCCCCGCATCAGGCTCTCTGCTCAGCAGGGAGCCTGCTTTCCTTCCTCTCTCTCTCTCTTTCTCTGCCTGCTTCTCTGCCTACTTGTGATCTCTGTCTGTCAAATAAATAAATAAAATCTTTAAAAAAAAGAAAAGAAAATGTTAAGGAAGGTCTCATTTGTAATCTCAATAAAGCTTGCTAGAATTCACTTTCCTCTCCCTCTTTCTTTTTCTAGCCTTCCCTCTCTCCCTCTGCACAGACAGCAGACCCCAAATCTGTGCTCTGATTCCCTTAAAGGCTCCCTCAAAGCCCAGTCTCTGCTGGCTCTCACCTCACTGGCCCCCTGTGCCAGCCTCTCCCCATCCTTTCCCAACCCAGCCATCTTCACCCTTGCTTGCTCTCCTAGCTCGTTTCTCTCCCCCTCCTCCACCTGTTCCCCAGATCAGCAGGATAACGCAGCTGCTTGACCTGCAGTTTCCTTCCTCAAAGCAGGGGAGAAGGGAGGCTGTGACCAGGTCGATAACGTGTTTCCTTTCACAAAATGGACGCGCATCTGTTAATACAGCTCAAGGCAAGAATCACATCAAGGAATTAGCAGGGGTTAATATCAGAGGAGTGGCAAATGGGGAACTTCTTTTTCTACTGTGTTCATGTCTGTATTATTTGCATTATTTTAAAATGAGCATGCGTTAATTCATTTTGAAATCAGAAAAAAACAGATAAATTTTGTTTTTTGAAATTAAGTGAGGAAATCAGGGCGAAGGGAGAAAATGGTAGAAAAAGTAAAGCAAACGCAGGGTTAATGTGAGTATCCGAAAGATGCTCTGTTGGTCCTGTATTTCAATCAGGGCAAGTACCCAGTAGGGGGCCGGGCAGACACTTGATAAATAGCACCCATTGTTGGTCAGGTCTTAATGGACCTCCAATTCCTCGCAGAAACTCTAACTGCCCAGCTGAATTAGAGTAGCTGGTGGCCCAAGGGGAAGGGGTCAGGCTGGGACATCCTTGTCCCCAGGCAACCTCTCTGCAGGGTTAGATGAGTTAAGAAATAGTTTAATTGGGTCTGACAAGCTCGAGCTGCCCCCTCCCCTGCCTGCATCCCAATGGGCTCCTTCCAGTGTGTTCCTGGCCCTGTCGTCTCTGACAGGCTGGTGTGTGTCGTCAGGAGCATCTGTTCCTGGAGAGTTTGATGTTCTCCTCTGGGAGCTCTAGACTGTAGTATCTGCTCAATTACGAAAGAAGAAACAAAGTAAAAATTTAAAAGCCCTTATAGCGAGTCTCATTCTGCTTGCATGCCTGTGGGCTATTCATTTTGTCTGGACCCTATTTGACTTGGTCCCTGGAATCAATGAACACACACACACACACACACACACACACACGGAATCAGTCAACCCCTGAGGATTCTTTGGACACCAACCATATACTAGACATTACTGAACATCTAGTCTTTTAATTTTTTTTTAAGATTTATTTATTTATTTGACAGACAGAGATCACAAGTAGGCAGAGAGGCAGGCAGAGAGGAAGGGAAGCAGGCTCCCCGCTGAGCAGAGAACCCGATGTGGGGCTCGATCCCAGGACCCTGAGATCATGACCTGAGCAGAGGCTTTAACCCGCTGAGCCACCCAGGCGCCCCCTTTCTTTCTTTTTTATTTTATTTTTTTAAAGATTTTATTTATTTATTTGACAGAAATCACAAGTAGGCGGAGAGGCAGGCAGAGAGAGAGGAAGGGAAGCAGGCTCCCTGCTGAGCAGAGAGCCCGATGCGGGACTTGATCCCAGGACCCTGAGATCACGACCTGAGCCGAAGGCAGCGGCTTAACCCACTGAGCCACCCAGGTGCCCAGAGCATGAGAAAGCACAAGCCAGGGGGAGGGGCAAAGGGAGAGGGAGAAGCAGGCTCCCATCTGAGCAGGGAGCCCAACACAGGGCTCAGTCCCAGGACCCCGGGATCATGACCTGAGCCCAAGGCAGACGCTTCACCGACTGAGCCACCCAGGCGCCCCTTCCCCTATATTTTTTTAAACGTGTTTTTTTTTTTTTTTAAGAATTTATTTATTTATTTATTTGACAGAGAGAGAGAAATCTCAAGTAGACAGAGAGGCAGGCAGAGAGAGAGAGAGAGGAGGAAGCAGGCTCCCCACTGAGCAGAGAGCCCAATGCAGGACTCGATCCCAGGACCCTGAAATCACTACCTGAGCTGAAGGAAGAGGCTTAACCCACTGAGCCACCCAGGTGCCCCTATTTTTTTTAACTTTTATTTATTTAAGTAATCTCTACATCCCATATGGGCTCAAACTCGGGACCCCAAGATCAAGAGTCGCATGCTCTTCTGACTGAGCCAGCCAGGTGCTCCAAACGTTTTCATTATTACATTTGTTACAGTGAACTGCGATCAATGATCTTTGATGTTTATTGTAATTGTTTTGGGGCACCATGAACTGTGCGATAGAAGATAGCAAACTATAAGACAGCATCATTTATCAGTAAACATTGTGTGTGTTCTCCCTGCTCCACTGGCCAACAATTTCCCTGGTCCCCCTCCCTCTCCTGGGGCCTCCCTATTCCCTGAGACACAACAACATTGAAATTAGGCCAAGTGTTTGAGTGAAAGGAAGAGTCACATGTCTCTTACTTTAAATAAAAAGCTAGACATGATGGGGCTCAGTGAGGAAGCCAGGTTGAAAGCTGAAATGGGCCGAAAGCTAGGCTTCCTGCACCAGGTCGCCACGTTGTGAATGCCCAAGGAAAAAAAAAAAATTAAAGATTTAAAAAAAAAAAATTTTATCATCATATAGAGATCACAAGTAGGCAGAGAGGCAGGCAGAGGAGAAGGGGGAACCAGGCTCCCTGCTGAGCAGAGAGCCTGAAGCGGGACAATCCCAGGACCCTGGGATCATGACCTGAGCCGAAGGCAGAGGCTTTAACCCACTGAGCCACCCAGGTGCCCCCCCAAGAAAAATTTTTGAAGGAAATTAAAAGTGCTCCTCCAGGGAATACATGAATGGTGAGAAAGTGAAACAGCTTTATTTCTGATAAAGAGAAAGGGTGAATGGCCTGGATAGAAGATCAACAACATTCCCTTAAGCCAAAGCTTCATCCAGAGCAAGGCCCAACTCTCAGTTCTGTGAAGGGTGAGGGAGGGGGGGAAGCTGTGGAAGAAAAGCCTGATGCTAGCAGAGGTTGATCCGTGAGGTTTAAGGAAAGAAGCTGTCTCCACAGCATGAAAGTGCAAGGGGAGGGGTGCCTGGGTGGCTCAGTGGGTTAAAGCCTCTGCCTTCGGCTCAGGTCATGATCCCAGGGTCCTGGGATCAAGCCCCATGTCGGGCTCTCTGCTCCCTGGGAGCCTGCTTCCTCCTCTCTCTCTGCCTGCCTCTCTGCCTACTTGTGATGTCTGCCTGTGAAATAAATAAATACATTCTTAAAAAAAAAAAAAAGTGCAAGGGGAAGCCCCAAGTGCTGATGTAGAAGCTGCAGCCAGCTTTCCAGAAGCTCTAGTTCAGAGACCGAGAAAGCTGACTACAGTAAAGCAACAGATTTCAGTGCAGACGGAACAGGCTTCCATTGGAAGAAGATGCCACATAGGACTTTCACAGGTGGAGAGGAGAGGTCAATGCCTGGTTTAGAAGCTTCAACAGATGGGCTGACTCTCTTGTTAGGGGCCAGTGCAGCTAGTGGCTTGAAGTCGAAGCCAATGCTCATTTACCACTTTGAAAATCCTAGGTCCTGGGCGCCTTGGTGGCTTAGTAAGTTAAGCATCTGCATTCAGCTCAGGTCGTGATCCTGGGGTCCTGGGACTGAGTCCTGCATCAGGCTCCCTGCTCAGCGGGGAGCCTGCTTCTCCATCTCCCATTCCCCCTGCTTATGCTCTTTCTGTGTCAGATAAATAAATACAATCTTTACAAGAATTATGTTAAATCCACTCTGCCTGCCCTCTACAAAGGGAACGACAAAGCCTGGATGACAGCATATCTGTTTACAACATGGTTTGCTGAATGTTTTAAGCCCACTGTTGAGTCCTATTGCTCAAGAAGAAAAAAAAAAAAAAAAGATTGTTTTCAAGATATTACTTGACATCAAGATATTATCATTGACCATGCGCCTGGTCACCCAAGAGCTCTGATAGAGATGCCCCACAAGATGGATGTTGTTTTCAGACTTACTAACACAGCACCCATCCCACAGACCCCAGATCAGGGAGTAATTCAGACTTTCAGGTCTTACTATTTAAGATTATTTAATGCTATTTAATAGGCTTATTTATATTAAAGATTTTTTTTTAAGATTTTATTTATTTTTATGACAGACAGAGCGCAAATAGACAGAAGCAGGCAGAGAGAGAAGGGTAAGCAAGCTCCCTGACAAGTAGAGAGCCCGACGAGGGGCTTGATCCCAGGACCCTGGGATCATCACCTGAGCCAAAGGCAGAGGCTTTAACCCACTGAGCCACCCAGGCGCCCCAGTATTAAAGATTCTTTAATAATATCTGAATTATTTGGATCTGGGCAAAGTAAATTGAAAAGTGTCTGGGAAAGATGTGCTATTCCAGATGCCATTAAGAATATTCGTGATTCGGGGGCAGCGCCTGGGTGGCTCAGTGGGTTGGGCCTCTGCCTTCGGCTCAGGTCATGATTCCAGGGTCCTGGGATCGAGTCCCACATCAGGGTCTCTGCTCAGCAGGGAGCCTGCTTCCCTTCTCTCTCTCTCTGCCTGCCTCTCTGCCTACTTGTGATCTCTGTCTGTCAAATAAATAAATAAAATCTTAAAAAAAAAAAAGAATATTCGTGATTCGGGTGCCTGGGTGGCTTAGTGGGTTAAACCTCTGCCTTTGGCTCAGGTCATGATCCCAGGGTCCTGGGATTGAGTCCCTCATTGGGCTCTGCTTGGCAGGGAGCCTGCTTCCTCCTCTCTCTCTCTGCCTGCCTTTCTGTCTACTTGTGATCTTTCTCTGTCAAACTAAAAAAAAAAAAAGTTAAAAAAAAAAGAATATTCGTGATTCATGGGAAGAGGTCAAGATGTCCACATTCACAGGAGTGTGGAAGAAGCTGATTCCCACTCTCACGGATGCCCGTGAGGGGTCCAGGACCTGATGGGAGCAAGTAGCTGCAGATGTGGTGGGAATGGCAGGAGAGCTAGAGCAAGAAGTGGAGCCTGCCGATGGGACCGTATGGCTACGAGCTCATGAGAAAACTCCCGTAGGTGAGGCGTTGCTGCTTACTGATGAGCCAAGAAAGTGGTTTCTTGAGATGGAATCTATTCCTGGTGAAGGTGCTGGAAAGACTGTTGAAAAGACAACAAAAGATTTAGAAGACTACAGAAATATTACATGGTTGACAAAGCAGTGGCAGGTTTGAGAGGACTGACTCCAGTTCTGGAAGAAGTTCCACGGTGGGTAACTTGCTATCAAACAGCATCGCGGGCTACAGAGAAATCGTTCACGAAAGGAAGAGCCGATCAATGCAGCAAACTTCACCATTGTCTTGTTTTAGGAAATCACCCCAGCCGCCCCAGCCTTCTGCACCTACCACCTGATCAGTGGGCCGCCATCAACATCGAGGCAAGACCAGCAAAAGATGATGACTTGCTGAAATCTCTGGTAATGGTTAGCATTTTCTAGCAATAAAGTAATAAAGTGTCTTTTTATTTTTTTTAAGTTGGCTCCATGCCCAGCATGGAGCCCAATGCAGGGCTTGAACTCACCACCCTGAGATCAACATCCAGGGCTTGAACTCATCACCCCGAGATCAACATCTGAGCTCAGATCAAGAGTCAGATGCTTAACTGAATCATCCAGGCACCTCAAAAGTATCTTTTTTTAAAAATTTACTTTTTAAAAAAATTTTTATTTATTTGAGAGATAGAGAGTGAGTGCAAGCTGGGGGAGGGGTAGAAGGAGAAGGAGAAGCAGACTCTGTGCCGAGCATGGAGCCCGATGTGGGCTTGACATTGGGTTCGATCTCATGACCTGAGGTCAGGACCTGACCCGAAATCGGCAGCTTAACCAACTGAACCACCCAGGTGTCTACCCCAAAGGTATCTTTTAATTAAAGTACATAACTTTTTTTGTAGATGTAATGCTATTGGACACTTAATAGACTGTAGTATAGTGTATAGTATAGTATAATGTAAACATAACTTTTCTATGTACTAGGAAACCAGCAGATTCACTTGACTCGCCTTATTGTGGTTTTCGTTTCATTGTGATGGTTTGGAACCAAATCTGCAATGTCTTTGAGGTACACCTGTAAGAAGAATTCACAGACCTTCAGGAAGTTTCACAAACCGAGCACATCCCCCTCCCCAGCCCCTCGGTTCTGAAACCACCTTTCCAGCACCCAGAAGAGCCCCTGCTTTCCCCTTGTCAGTTACTCCCTCCCCAAAGGTAACACTAGTCTGATCTCCTGACAGCACAGATTCATTTGCTTATTGCTGACCTTTATATAGGTGGAAAAATGCTTAATATTCTCCAGTGGTTTGTAACTTACAAGGGACCTGCATGTACATTAAGTTGTAAAGCCTTCACAGCAGTACAGGGAGGGAACAGGAATTACAAATTGCATTTTACAGAGGACAAAACTGAGGCTCAGAGAAGATAAGGGAACCCACCACGATCACACTGCTGTCAAGGGGAGGCAGGATGAATGGGTTCCATTTTTGTGTCTCCCTGGATCTCAGAATGTCCTACCAGGCATCAGGCTACAATTCCCAGGAAGACACTTGGCCAGGAATCTGAAACTGGCCCAGGCCTGAGCAGCTGATGGTGTATTACCCAACCTTCAGAATGGAGAAAGTGTCTGGAACACAGAAGGTCTTGTCACCTTTAGGGTAAGGCCCAACCCTCCCCGTTCTACCCTGCTTCCTGTCTGCTGCACTCAATGAATTTGTGAATTTTGATAAGTGACTCTCCTCCCTATGTCCTTCCCTCCACATTAAGGAAATCAGAGTGCTGCTGAATGGAAGGGGGGAAATCTATTTCCACAGAGCCCCCAGCCACCTGCAGGTTGCCACATACACTGCCCAGGAACAGACGGTCCCCTTTGGAACCTGGCACTCTGTGCCCAGAGTCACGCCAGCCAGCTTCTGAGCAGGGGTTGCTGTCAGCGGTTCCTACTCCCCCTCCTGGCAGCAGGTGTCCTCTCTCCTCTCTTCCAGAATCCACCCCCCCCCCCAATTCAACTCCCTTGCCCCCAGTTCCAGGGCTGATAGCCAAGGTTCCCCACCTCATTCCTTCTTGCCCTATGGAGGCTTATACCTCCTTCAAAGCCCAAACCCCACCCATCTCCTCCCAGAGGGCTTTGTCTCTCCTGAAAATACACCCATCATGCCTCTGGACACAATACAAATATAAGTGATTCCAAAGTCACACAAATAAAACACTTTCACAACACACACAAGGTTTTCATCTCTTTCTCAGAAACTGGGATGCATCCACAGTGTACCAAATCACAGCCATGCCCCCTCGTGTGTGTACAAGAACACAAGCACCCACAACATCACAACACCACAGGAATTTGGTGTCTGTAAGAGGGACGCAAAGTCTCTTTCTACCACATGGCCACGCATGTACAACAGGCTCATAATGCACAGGTCACACACATACAAATACAGACAACACACCCTTGAGCCCTATTCCTCCTTCGCCTTCTTAACACAACACACAGTAGACAGTTTCTACTCTGAACACACAAAACGCACAGGCATGGAGAGCTATGGGTACATCTCTGTGCTTCCCTCCCACCGCCTTCTCTTGACCCTCTCTTTTACACAGACATAGACACACACATATACACGGAACACACGGAAGCACACACGGAAGCTCCAAGTAACAAAACCCAAATATAGTCAGTCTCTGCCTTTCTGTAACAAATAAACACACAGGCACGCGGGATCCATGCCTCCCCCGCTTTTTCTCTGTCCTCCTTCCCTCCCGCGCGCGCCCGTCCGCGCGCGCGCGCGCACACACACACACACAAACACACACATACACACACACCCCGCATAAACACACGCGCAGCTGCAGCGCCCTGGGTCACACTCCGGAGCAGGCGCCAGGCAAAAGACAAAGGTCGCCGAGGCTCCCGGCGCCGCGCACCAGACGCAGCCGAGCCGCTCCCCGGGCTCTGCCTGCTCCCGAAGCGGGGCTCGGCCAGGTCCCGACCCCGCTCCCCTCAACCCGAGGCCCCGCCCGTGCAGGCCTTGGGGTCTCCAAGCACCCGCTCTCCCTGCCCGGCGCGCCAAGGGTTAAGGAGGCGAAGGGGCGGGGCCGAGGCCGGGCTCGGGGCGTGATTGGCCACGCGGCCCAGCCCCCGCGCCCCGCTATTGGCCTTCGGCGGGCCCGCCTCCCCCGGGCCAGGCGCCGGAGCCGCGCTCGCCCGCGGGGAGCCGAGCGCGCGGCCGGAGTGAGCAGCCGCGCGGTCCGAGGAGCGCGGCCGGGAGCCGAGAGCCGGGGCCGGGCCCGGGGAGCGGAGCGGTGCGGGAGCGGAGCGCGCGAGCTATGGTGAGTGCCGCACCCGGCCCCGCCTCGACTGCCCCGGCGGCCAAGCGGCGGGGGGACTCGGCCGGTCTCGCGGGGGGCTGGGCGCGGGCTGCGGCTCTGGCTCTGAAGGCGTGGAGTCGGGGGTCGCGCGGGCCAGACTCGACTGGCCGGGCTGCATCGCCGAGCTTCCGTCGGGGGCGGCCGCGCTCAGTTTGGATCTGGGCAGCTGGCCCCGGCCAGGTTTGGAGGGCTCAGGGTGGCCGATTCGGTTCGGGGACAGTTGGTGCAATTCTAGTCTGGGGCGTCCGGAAGTCCTAGCAGGGAGTGGAGACCGCGGGCATCCGGGCTGGGTCCGATACGGAGGTCGGGCACAATCGCGGAGCGGCTGGGTCCAGTTGGACCTAAATGTCCCGGGACGCCGAGGTCGGTCTGGGGCTGAGACTGGGCTTGGGGCGTCGTGGGTGGCCGAGCCTAGCGCATTTCGGAGGGCTAGGTAGAGGTCGAAGAGCTCGGGGCTGCCTGTCCCCCTATGGCCCGAGGGGGTAGAGGCAGCTAGGTTGGCGGCTGTCAGAGACCAGGGAGTGCTTGGGGACCCTACTTTCGGTAATCCGCTCTCCCCAGCATCTCCCTATAATGGGTCCTCAGAGGAGGGGGTGTTGAGGGGGCTGGCAAGCGACTCCAGGGAGAAGGGACTTGCAGGGGGGATTTCATGGGGGTTTCTGGAACCCCAGGAAAGAAACCCTTTTGGTTGAGGCTGGGTTTGTTGGGGCTGTTTTAGGGCGGGGTGTTGTCTCTGGAAGGAAACCTTGGACCTCTCAGTAATCTCTCCTAGGGCCTGATGATCACTTCTGCATCATGGGGGTGGAAGCCACCTACTTCTCTTTGCTTTCCCTTGGACAGGCCCTTCTGATTCTCTCTCCTAGTCCTGTTCTGTGCCCTGTGAAGTGAGTACAGGTCACCAGGGAGGGCTTGAGGACGGCATGTGCTGGTGATGATGGCTGCCAGTTCCAGGGAGATTGCTACCTCCATTTCTCTGTAATGATGCTGTCAAGCTTGAAGGGAACCAGGCAGGGACAAGATGGGACCCCTGTAGGCATGAGGAGTTCCCCACGGGTATCCCAGGACCGAACTCTGCTCCACCCAGAGCGGGCGTCCCCTCCCCAAATCGCTTTTTCCTCCTCTCTCCTCTCCCCACCAATATCTACCTCCTCCTCTGCCATTTGCCTGCCCAGAGTCAGTAATAATGAAATTGTGTCTTAGAGATACAACTGGAGCCAGCCTGCCTCCTTGGTCAGGAATCTCTTTCCTGGAATGCTCTACTTGGACAGTTCCGGTGGCAGGGAGCTCACACCCTGTGGCCTGGCCCTTGATTTAAGGTCTCTTCACAGGAGCAGTAAAAGGGGTTGAGACATAGAAGTCATATCCTTCACTCTGCCTTCAAAGCCACCCTGATCTAAGTTACTCAGAAAGACAACTTTTTTCCCCTTAGAAACTACCAAAAAAGAGAGGGCACCTTGCCATGGAGATACTTTTCAGAGGCTTACAACCTGAGAAACCTTCCACGCTTTAGCATCAGAGAGATTCAGGTTCGAAGCCTGGCTCTCCCATGTCCCCGTGGGGACTTGGATCAAGTCGAACCCTCACCTCTGACCATCAGTTTCCTTATCTGTGAGAAGAGACGAAAGGTCTTGGCTTGCAGGAGTAATGGGGGATTTGGTGAGATAACCCAGCGAGAGTGTTCGCTCCAACACAGCTTTATTTCCTTTCCCTACCATCTTTAGCTTGAGTTGGGACATTCTGTGTGACATCTAACCTGTTTGCTAGTTGGGAAGAAGGATTACAGGTTATCGTGAGGGGAGAAGAAGGGGCAGTGACACTTAGAGAACCATTCCTTTGTTCATCAGTCAATGAAGATTTATTGAACACTTACTATATGTCCTATGCTAAGGAGGGAAAACTGTCATTAACACAGCATTCGGGGAGCTTCTGCCAGTTCATAAATGTCTATAAGGATCCTCAGGCCAGATGGCATATCTCTGGGAGAGTCAGAGGTATCACACCAGGCGAGGAGTTCTTCCTGACTGGAGAGATAAGAGAAAATGTCACTGAGCGGGTGACATCTGAATTGGAAAGAACTTCCAGGCAGGGGAACCTCTGTGAACAGAGGACCAGGGACATGAGTGCAACAAGGAATGCACTTGGAAAGGCCAGAAATGGTGCTTGCTTGGCACCTGGGTATGAGAGAGCCAGAAAGCAGGAGAGAGAGTAGGCAAGGGACATGCCTGGGGCCAGATGGCTGAACGCTTAGGCTGAGGGGTTGGAGCCCCACTGGGGATTGTTGACCCCCCGTGCGTGGGGTGGGTGGGTGGGGTGGAGGATGACATCAGGCTTCCTTGGCCCCTGTCATTTTGGTTTCCCCTAAACACTAGTCCCTGTGCTCATTCCTGAGGTGGGGGTGATTCCGGGCTGCTAAAGAGTTCATTCCTCGGATCTCCTGCTTCATGGGTTTTAAACAAATCCCATGTTCGCTCCCTTCCAGCATGGCCAAGTTTCCCCTGGTCCCCGGGCTCCGAACAGGGTTCCTTTGGAGAGGAGGTGGGCTATTTTCTCATGTCCTGCCTGAATGTCCCCTATGGTCCCCAGCCCCCCATCCAGGTCTCTAACCCCTCGGTGGGGAGTCAGTGCAGTTCTTAAAGGCCTCAAGTGGACACCCCAGTGCAGGCTTGGGATGAGGGTTCTGAGAAGGCTTTTGTATCTCCTGTCTTCAGTTGTCCTCATACCACCCAGCAACAGGCACAGAGAGGTGAAGGAGATTGCCCAGGGTCACACAGCAGGATAAGGTCAGAGCAGGCCCAGGGTTACCAGGAAGACAGGTTGGGGGAAAGGAGGCCCAACCCAGTGTTCCCTCTCTGCTGTTGTGACGCCTTGAGAATGTTCCTCCACACTCCAACCTAGGGGCTGAGCTTAAAGCCACAGCCAAGGGTTGGGAGTCAAGTAAGTGGCTGAGTTGAGGACAGGGGCCACTGCCTAGGTTTGAACACTGATGTACCACCAGCTTGCTGTGTGACCTTGGGTCAACTCTTTCCCCCTCTCTGCACCTCTTTTCCTACCGAGCGGAGCAGATTCGCTTCCCTGGCAGGATATCATACGGATACAACCTAGGATCCAGTGTAGAAAAGCTTAAGAACTTGAGAAGGTGTTACTCTTTGAAGATGGGAGGCCAGCCACATGCCCCCTGCACCTGTCCGCTCGGAGGCCCGCTTCCGGCTTCCCAGAGCCCCGCAGTACCCTTTTCTCTGCGGCTCAGTGTCTATGCTGGTACCTGGATCACTCAGCTTTCCTGACAATGCTGAGATTTGTGGAAAACAGGTGCGTCGTGAATCTTTGTTAACAACAAGGTAGATGGTTTCTTAGGATGGGAGAGATCAGACCCTGTGGGGAGCAACAAGATTTGAGTAGTCAGAGGACTGTCCACAGGTGGGTTCAGCAGAAAGTTTCAGGCATTGGCCACGATGTAACCCGCTTGGCTAAAGTCCACACTTTGATGTCTACTGTGAGGGAGGAGTCATCGGCAAAGGTTTATGACTTTTCGTATTCCCACTCCATTTTTTTTTTTTTCTTTTTTGTCAGCTAGGTAAGCACCCCGGCCATAGTCACAGTGCTGCGTTCACTCGTTCAGCAAACAAGTCTGCCTAGCATGGGACCAGGCGTCGGGGCGGCCGTCAGCCTGAAGGAGAGCGACAGATCTCTCTTCCACAGTCGGGCGGACAGGCAGATAAGGAGCAGGAAATGAAAAGGGCAACTGCAGTCACCAAGGAGACATGTGGGGAGCTGGGAAGCAGAGAGGGGAACCTCACCTGGGGATCAGACGAGGCTCCCCGAGGACGTGGCATGAAAGCCATGGTCTCAAGAATGCGTGGTCTGAAGGGTGACTGGGTTCCAGGTGGAGGGAGCCGTAGGTGAGAGATGGGACCAGACACGGAGCCTTCAGCAGTCACTGGGTCTGGAGGCTGAGAAGATGATGTGTGGGAGGCGGCCCCGAGCAGGTGCATGCAGGGAGGGGCTTGTTAAAGATCTGGGGCCTCTATCCTAAGGACACTGGGGAGCCACTCTGGAATTCAGAGGCAGGAAGTGATGTGGTCAGAGTTGTGTTTTGAGATAGTCAACAGGGGTGAGGCCGGGAGCCAGAAAACCAGTTAGGAAGCAGGTGGAGTGGTCCTAGGAGAGACGATAGTGGACTAGACACTTAGTTACTGCCCCTCCTACCCCACCCAACAGCCCCATCATGCTGCCCAGCACGGGCAGCGAAGAGAGGGGAGGCGGTAGCCCCGGAGGTTGCATAAAGCCCATTCCCTGTGGACACTGACCGTCCTCCACATATTTTCGTACAAACAACAGTGGGGCTCCTGGCCTCAAGGAACTTTGATCAAATGAGAAGGATGAAATCCCCACATGTCTCTAAAACCAGGTAGAATAGGATGGTGCCAACCTGGGGATACCACTCTAGAGTCACCCTTGCCATGAGTATATATTAGGGAAGGCTTCCCAGAAGAGATGGCATTTGTGCTTCCTATGGCAAGTTAGTGAAATGGTATGTTTCCTAGGAGCCAAGTTTTAGAGAAATGAAAATATGAAGATACTCTCCTGTCCCTAAGGAATTATAATCTGTGGTGGGGGGGGGAGTTTAATGAACAACCAACGCTAAGTGAACCCCTCAATCAGTGAGTGGCACTGGGGGTCTAGGGCCTTGGAGTTCTCCCCTTCCCCAGGGGTCCCCAAGAGCAGAGGTGGCAGAAAGATCCACAGCCTGTCTTGGCTCACTGACAAGCCTTGGAACAGCTCCCTCCTCCCCACAGAGCCCTTGGTGGTGGGGGGGGATCCTTTGGGGAGATGTAAACAGAGGAACAAGTTTCTGGAGAACATTCGGGAAATTAGCTAAGGGAGGATCTAACTTCAGGGCTTGGAGACAGTGAGGCCTTGGCTACTAGAGCTTAAAACCAAAGCGTGCTTGTGTTCTGAACATCTGATTCACCTTCCCCATTTCATAGGTGGGAAAACTGAGGGGCAAAACGATGACCTTCCATGTGCCTGGGACTTAAAAGCAAACCTCTCTGACCTTCATGGGAACCCCAGGAAGTAGGTTTATCCCCAGCACAGAGCTGTGGAAGCTGACACTCACAGATCACTTTGGGAACTAGGGACTGGAACCAGGTAGTGAATTCCTGATTCCTCGGGATCCTGGCTTCAGTCCCAAGCTGCCACCCACTTGAGCAGAAACTCTGCTGTCCCAGGAAAGCCCCCCTGGGGACAGGGAGGGACAGGACTGCCGGGCAGCGGCCAGAGGCATTGGAAGGTGACTGGGGCCGGACGTTGACCAAGCTGAAATGTTATTTTTCACATTTGCAGAGCCCCTGACAGTTACCCCAATCCTTTCCCCCCTGGTCACTGACTGTTTTGTGGTCCCATCAACAATCCGTGGCAGAGCGAGGACTGAAACCCAGGCCTGCGACTCCCAGTTCCGACGCCATCTCCCTGGTTCCTGGCCTTGCCCTGTGGGCTGCAGCAACCCCCTGCCTGAAGATGTCCCAGGCTTCCTGCCCACTGGCCCCTGGGAGCACAAGCAGCCGCCCCAGCCCAGAAGCCTCCTCCCCCGACTCTCCTCCCCATAAGCTCCTTTTCCTCCTTGGCGGGGGGGACAGGACGGGTATGAGGCCCAGCCGGGAGGGGTAGGGTTACAGTGTAAACACCATCATGTCAATATTTACCTCTGCCTGGAACCAGGCCTCCCTGCCTCCCACGCACTGCCCATCCAGGTGCATGTGGCCCGCTCCGAGGCTCTGGTCACCGAAAGCCAGGCCAAGGGGACAAATGTAGCTTCCTGGCCAAGCCCTGCCACGAACTCTATGTGTGGCTCTGAGCAAGAGCTTCCAGGGCCTTCGTTCTCCCATCTGTAGCCCCGTGGGGCTGGAACAGACCTCCTCAGGGGCGCTTTCAGCAATAACCTGCGGGATTATAAGACAGCGCTCTGGTGTGGAACAGGGGCCTGAAGCAGGGCAGACCTGGGTTCAAATCCCCATGTCTCTGCTCTCTCGCTGTGAGGCTGTGGGAAGTCACTGAACCCTGCAGAGCTTCCATTTCTTCCTGTGTAAAATGAGATCCCAACTGTGCCTACTTCAGGGGGATGTTGGTGAGGAGCCACGGATCAAACTCCAGCTCTTGGCGCAGGGTAAGAACTGAGTAAGCCGCGGTAATGGTGGTGGTTGTTATTCCAAATAAACATTTTATGATTCTCCGAGTCCAGACACTGGGTTACGTCACGTGTGAGCTGGAGCCAAGGGTGGGGTCTCTAACCTCAAGCCCTCCTGGCCCTCTGGGGGCCACGGGCTGGGTCAGGGGAGCCCAGGAGCGGAGAAAGCCCCTTGGTCAGCACCACCCCTACCCCTCACCCCCCAGCACACAGCTGCCCAGCCTCCTGGGCTCCTTCTGGTTGGGCGGAAGGCCAGGGCTGCAGTGACCTCAGAGATCTGTGGCAGTGAGGGGGTGAGGGAGGGTGGAGGGGGCGGAAGGCGGAGGAAGAAGGCATTTCCTAAGCAGCTCTTTCACAGAAATCCAGCCCACGCTCACTGTTCCCTTAGGCCCTGGGGAGGTGGCGGCTGCGTGGGGACCAGTGACCTCGCAGTGTGGGGTGAGGAAGGCAGGGAGGTGGGGACTGCTCCCTCCCTTTCTGCCATGTCCCTTTGGACGCAGTCCCCTCTCTGAGCTTCGTTTTCCTCCCTCTGACGTGGAGATATTGGGGCCTCTTCTGGACAGTAGTTGCAAGCATTAGTCACCTGCTGTTCCCGAAGAAGCCGGCTCTGTCCCTGACACACAGTGGGGCCCCGGCGACACCAGCTGCTCTCACGATCGTCCTGTTCGGCAGGGCTGTGGGCTTCCTCAGGGCAAGACCGGGCATCTTCTAAGTCGTGTAATTTCCTTAAGTAAGATGCACACGTCTTGTGCTGCTGTTTTTACAAATGTATAGCCCTGTATAACCGCCACCTAGAGCAAAACGTAGAACACTTCCACCTCCCCAGAAAGTTCCCGGTGCCCCTTTCCATCTCTGTCTGCGACAGGTGGCTGCTGATCTGCTTTCTGTCACCCTGGTTTCTCCTGGTTTTGAACTTTATCGGATGAATTCAAAGTATGTCCTCTTGGGTCTGGTTCCCTTCAGCTTCGGTCAACAGTGAACAGTTTTCCGTTGGCCCACATTATTGCATGTTCCAGAATGTGCTCTGTTGCAGGCGTCCCACTGGGCAGATGCACACGTATGGACGACGTTCCTGTCTGGGCAGCTGTGACATTCCCGTGTGTCTCTTGGTGGGCCTACGCAAGCATTTCTCACGGGTGGGTCTGGGGAGGGGGCCTGCTGGGTCTGAGGGTCTGTGTGTCTTTCACTCTCGGAGAAACTACCAGGTGTTTCTCCAGGGAGGTGTCCATTTTCCGAGTATTGCTTGGAAAATTGCTCGCCTCTACCGACAGGCCCAAGGTCTAGCCTCGAGTAGACTCCTGACGAATCTTTTCTGAAAGAAGGAAGAAATTTGAGACTTTTCTTTGTCTTAGGGCTTCAGATGCACTCTGCTGGCCCTGCCCCTGCCCTCGGGGCCTGGCAGCTCTGGGACTGGCACTCTTCCTAGAACCTGTGCTCTGGGTCTCACTTGTCATTTCTGGGGGCAAGGAAGGGTTCTTGGATCTGGAGACCCCAGGCTGTGAAGCTTTACCAGTCTGTGCGACTTTAAATCCCTCCCTTGCCCTGGTCCTCAGTTTCCCCTTTTGCACAACATTGGGTAGATTGAAGGTTATGCTTCTTCACCTCTAGGGTTGTGCCTGCCCCACTCGTGAGCCCCAGCTGCCCTGTATCTCTGAGGAGGGGGCACTGAGGAAGTAGACAGGCCCTTCCTTCTTGGTACCCTTGCTAAGAGCCTCACTGTGAGTTGGTCCTCTCTGGGCAAGAGCCCCCTGAAGTGGGCCCCTGGCCGTGGGAGTCTCTTCCATGGAGGCCTGGCAGAAATGGCCTGGGTATCAGGCAGACCTGGGTCTCAATCCTGCCACTTCCTTGCTGTGTGACCTTGGGCAAGTCAGTATACCTCTCTGAACTCCAGCATCCTCACCTGCAGAGTTAGTTGTAAGGACAAAATGAGGTCCCAGCTCATTGTAGGAACCAAAGTGGATGGAGTAGCAAAATCCCTGCCCTTGAGGAGATGCAGTGGAGGAGAGGGACTGCACAAGCAACCCAACCAACCAGAAGGATCACTTCAGAGAAAGAAAAGAAAACCGAGTGATGTAGTGGTGAGTTAGCTGAGAGGTAGAGAGGGAACTACTCAAATGGGTCAGCAGGAAAGGAGGTGACATTGAGCCGAGTCCTGAAGGATGAGGAGAGGGCAGCTGGGCAAAGATGTGGGGCAGGAGAGTTCTGAGAGAGGGATGTGGGGTTTGGCATGTTTTGGGCAGCAAGAAGCCTGCTGTGGCTGGACAGAGGGAGCAGGGGAAAAGGGGCCAGGTCATGCAGGGCCTTGTCAATCATGGGGACGGGGGCTGGGGGAGTTGACATTTTGGTCTGAGAGTGATGGGAGGCCGCTGCAGGGCTCCAAGCAGGGAGATGACTGGTTTAGGTTTTGCCAAGGCGCTGGCTGCTGTGCAGAGGATGAACTGCAGGGGGCAGGAGCGAGGCAGGGAGGCTGGTGGCAGGTGAAGGGGGAGCCGGATCTTAGTGCTTTTGACCTGTCCTGAGGGGGAGGCTTGTCTCACTCCAGGATCTGGGATGTTAGCAGCCACTTCAGAGGATGGGAGAGAGGGAGACAGGACATCCCAGATGCCACAGGACGTTCCGGCCACAGAGCTTGGTGCGCGAAAATTGCCTTTGGAGCCCAGCAAAGGTTTTTGTCCTAAAACCTCCACTTGAACTTGACCTTCCAGAGTGAGCTCGGGATTCCCCCAAAGTGGCCACATTCCCACCACCCCAGGCCACGGGGACCCAGAGAAATGGGCCAGAAGGGCACAGAGCCAAAGCCTGCTTCCCCTACTTCCGCACACCCTGGAGAAGTGAGGGCAGAGGAAGTGGTGGCTGCGAGGGGTTGCCCGGCCCCTCTGCCCTCTGGGCTCCTGCTCCCACGGCCCAGCTCGAGGGAATCCTGTGGCTTTGCGGTTCTGGGTGTCCTGGCTGGTTGGGATCACGAGGCAGCCAGAAGAAGGCAATACTTCATGTTTTTCTGCGGGCATGGAGTGGGAGGCTCGCCGGCATCCTGCAGGGCTTCCTGGAGTGGTGGGTGGGGAGAGAGCAAGAGGTCATGGCGATTCTCAGAGTCACAGAAGGCTGAAGTGGAAGTGTGACTTAGATGTCATCTAGACCAACCTGTTGCGGGAAGACAAAGCCTCTGAAAGGAAAGGAAATTTGCCTGAGGCCATGCAGAGAGTTAGAAGAGGGACTTAGACCCTGGTCTCCTGGACCAGGGAGATAGAGTGTTCTTTCTGGTTAAGATGTGGGTTTCAGGGTGCCTGGGTGGCTCAGTGGGTTAAAGCCTCTGCCTTCAGCTCAGGTCATGATCCCAGGGACCTGTGATCGAGCCCCACATCGGGCTCTCTGCTCATCAGGGAGCCTGCTTCCTCCTCTCTCTCTGCCTGCCTCTCTGCCTACTTGTGATCTCTGTCTGTCAGATAAATAAATAAAATCTTAAAAAAAAAAAAAAAGATGTGGGTTTCAGAGCCAGACAGACCTGGGTTCTCGTCCCAGCTACATGACCTTGGGCCAGTGACTCTCTCCGAGCCTCCGTTTCCCCCGCCCTGCAGAAGGGGAAAATAGTACCATCTTTCTCATGATGGTGTTACATTGAAATGATTCTTGTAAGGCTGTGTAAAGCTCGTAGGAGGGTGCGTGCAGTAGGTCCTCGGTAATGGGTGCCGTCATCAACATTATTACTGTTGTGGTTCTGTCGTTCTAAGCCTTGTGTCGTGCTGGAAAGAATATCTGGGACTAGCCTTCATTTGTGCTGATTTCTGGTCCTGGTCAATGTGCTGAAGCCGGGGAGGTGAGGAAATTGTCTTCGTCAGCCCGCCCCATGGCTGCTTGCTTACTTTACTTCCCCAGATAGTTGGGAGACCCTTAAACAAGGTCCTTAACTGCCAGCCCCAACACACACACACACACACACACACACACACACCCTTAAACAAGGTCCTTAACTGCCAGCCCCAACACACACACACACACACACACACACACACACACCCCTCATGTGGGCTGGAGCGATTGTGTCTGCCTCCAGCCCGAGTAAGGGGCAGAGAGACCGTAAAGGCCGGCCTAGCAGGGAATGCTGCCTGACTCCCCACCTTCTGCCTCCGGTCCCTGCACTCACTGACTCCTGTACGTCCAGTGTGGCCTGAGGCTTAAGAGTGGGGGCTGTGGTATTGACTTGAACTTGAACCCAGGATCCACCACTTAGGTGTCCTGTAAAGGACCTTTCAGCAGGGAAATTTTCCTCTCTGAGGCTTTGGCTTCCTATCTGTGAAGTGGGGGTAACAATCACCTGCCTGGGTGATCACTAAAATGAGAGCTAGTAAGAGTGGAGCCTGTCGGGTGCACAATCAGGGTTCAACTCCTAGAGATGGGGGGTCGCTGATAACAGCAGCAGGCCGGCTCCTCTTTCCACAGCTGGTCTTAGACATTTTCTTGACCAACTCCCGCCTGTCTTGCGTTGCCCCAGCTGCCTTCACTTCCCACCCCGGACTCCCTTCTGTCAGGGCACAAGTCACTTTAGGTGAGACTTCCCACCCTGTCAACGCCTCCCTGCATGAGCACGGATCCAGAGCTAGAGCTCCGGGACCAGCCTGCGTAGGTCTGAGTCCCAGCTCTGCCACTTACCCAAGCAACCTCACGCAGAGTCCTTAATTCTTCACCTTTGCCTCTGCCTGAGGAAAATGGGACAATAATAGTACCAAAACTCATAGAGTTGTTTATTTTTTTTTTTTAAGATTTTATTTATTTATTTGACAGAGAGAGAGAGAGAGCACAAGCAAGGGGAGCAGCAGGCAGAGGCAGAGAGAGAAGCAGGCTCCCTGCTGAGCAAGGAGCCCCATGCCGGACTCGATCCCAGGACCCTGGGATCGTGACCTGAGCCAAAGGCAACTGCTTAACCAACTGAGCCACTCAGGCGTCCCTCATAGGGTTGTTTATAAACAAGCAGTGTAATTCTTGTAAAGTGTAGGATCCATGCCTGCCGTATGGGGAGTGCCTAGTGTCTGTGAGCTGATTTTTCTTTCTAGATGGGAGTTCTAGCAGAGCCCCTGCCTTTTCCTCTCTGTATTCCCAGCTCCTGATGGGATCAGGAGGGATTTGGGGAGTCTCTAGGGATGTATGCTTTGGGCAATAGGTACTTAACCTTACCAGTGAAAGGGGCCTCCCTGGAAGGACTGTGCTTGGAGCCTCGGTCAAAGACTCAGGTTACATTGCAAGCTTGTTTATTTGGAAGACATTCCCGCCACTCTGCTCTGTGTCAGCCTGTGCTGGGAGAACGTGCAGACAGAGCTGTTCTGAGCGAGCCCACAGTCCATGGTGAGCCCAGGAGACGGGGCTCTGCTGTGGTTAGAACGTAATCAGCACGGGGCTGGGCATGCTGCTTCTGAGGACTTTCTGGGGCCACTGACGCCCAATGAGTCCTTGGGGGGAGAGGATATATTCACTTCTGCCCACATTAGGGTTTTCTCAATAATCTTTTTATTTTTTCCTGCCAGCAGTGTTTCCCAGGCTTAGCTATTACTACATGATGATAACGGTGTTCGTGGCGTTATTTGCTGTGTGTCAGGAATAGAGCTAAATGTTTTATGTTATAAATTCACCTAGTCCTCACGTCAACCCTATGAGGTACTTATTAACCCTGTTTTACAGGGGAAACTGAGGCACGGAGAGGCAATGTATTGCTCTCAGTCAGTAAGCCGCAGAGGAAGATTTGAACCCCAGGCAGTTTGGTCACAGAGCCCAGGTTCTTACTGACGACGCTAGAATTGCTTCATCTAGAACTGACTTTTGGGGCGCCTGGGGTGGATCAGTGTGTTAAGCCTCTGCCCTCGTCTCAGGTCATGGTCTCAGGGTCCTGGGATCGAGCCCTGCATCAGGCTCTCTGCTGAGCGGGGAGCCTGCTCTCTGCTTTCCTCCCCACCTCCGCCTGTCTCTTGTGATCTACTTGCAATCTCTCTCTGTCAAATATATAAATGAAATCCTAAAAAAAAAAAATCATTATTTAGAACTGACTTTTCCCCACAGTCCTTAGGACCAGGCAGGCTCACAGACTCTGAGCATTTCACCTTCCGTGGGAGTCTTTGTAGTCAGCACAGGTGGAGAAGTGAATATTAGGTCTTTTTGTACAGGCTTCCTTACACATCAGCTCTGGGATGAGCAGGTTCAGACCTTCAGGAGAGAGGCATCTGGAAGTTAAACTCCTAGAGAATAAAGGGTCTCTCTCCGGAAGAGGAACAGGGAGTAGAGTAGGAGGCATTTACTGGGGGAAGGGAAGGGAACCAAGAGGGCTGAGAAAGTTGGAATTCAGACTGAATCAACATTTAGCTGAGTACATTCTTTGTGGCAGATGTGAGGGTGCCCTCCAGGAGCTCCCAGGTCTGTGGGAAAGATAGACAAGTCAACAGGTAAATTCCTGAATAGTATTTGAGTGTGTGGGCAGGAGCCTTTGAGGGCCCAGAGAAACAGATGACTAAGTTGGCCCCAGGAGATGATACTGAAGTTTGGGTCTTTTTTAAAAAAGATTTATTTGAGAGAGAGAGAGAGCATGAGCAAGAGAGGCAGAGGGAGAGGAAGAGAGAATGTTTTTTTTTTTAAGATTTTATTTATTTGTCAGAGAGAGAGAGGGAGAGAGAGTGAACACAGGCAGACGCAGAGGGAGAAGCATACTCCCTGCCGAGCAAGGAGCCCCATGCGGGACTCGATCCCAGGACGCCGGGATCATGACCTGAGCCGAAGGCAGCTGCTCAACCAACTGAGCCACCCAGGCGCCCCAGGAAGAGAGAATCTTAAGCAGATTCTGCACTGAGCACAGAGCCTGACATGGGGCTCGTTCTCATGACCCTGAGATCAGGGCCTGAGCTGAAATCAAGGGTGGAACACTCCACCGATTGTACCACCCAGGCCCCCCATTTGGTTGGGTCTTGAAGGGTGGGTAGGAGTTTGCCAGCCAGGTGGAGCCAGTAGTGGCAGAGCCAGAATTTTAACCGGCACAGTCTTGTCTTCAGAGTCTATGTTCTCACCATGTAACCCCTGCTTCTGCTCCTCGTAAACCTGGCTGACAGCAAGGGCTCCGGGGGATGGGGGTTGGCTGGCCTCTCAGAGAGGGTCTCTGCCTTCTCTAGATGGCCAGGAGTTGTGGTGTGTGAGGATGACACACACCTTCCGCCTCCAGAGCCCTTGTGGCAGCCCTCCAGAGCCCTTGTGGCAGCCGAGGAGGCACGGGAGACAGTGAGACGCTTCCTGTTGGGGTTTTCACCCTCCCCCCTTCTCCCACCTAGCACCTGAAATGTAGTTTGCATAAGGCGCTTCCTCAGATTATCTCAACAACCCTGGCCGGTGGAGGTTGTTTATCACGATTTTAAAATTGAGGAAGGTGACTCAGAGAGGTCGGGCCCCTTACCTGAGGTCCCACAGCTAAGCAAATGCGTGCAAGAACCAGAATTTATACTTTGATTTGGCAAATCCCAAGGCCTAGGCTCATGTTTTTTGTTTGTTTTGTTTTTGTTTTTCTTTCAAGATTTTATCTAAATTCAAATTAGTTCACATATAGTGTAGTATCAGGGG
Source organism: Mustela putorius furo (assembly GCF_011764305.1). Lineage (NCBI taxonomy): Eukaryota > Metazoa > Chordata > Mammalia > Carnivora > Mustelidae > Mustela > Mustela putorius. The sequence continues at coordinate 15,184,978 of NW_025422005.1, read as the reverse complement.
TAGAATTTAGTGATTCATCAGTTGCATAGAGCACCCAGGGCTCATTCCACGACGGGCCTTCCTTCATACCCAGCCCCTAGTTACAACCCCCCACCTCACAGCCACCTTCCTTTGTTCCCTAGAGTTTTTTTTTTTTTAAAGATTTTATTTATTTATTTGACAGAGATCACAGTAGGCAGAGAGGCAGGGAGAGAGAGGGGGAAGCAGGCTCCTTGCTGAGCAGAGAGCCCGATGCGGGGCTCGATCCCAGGACCCTGGGATCATGACCTAAGCCAAAGGCAGAGGCTTAACCCACTGAGCCACCCAGGCTCCCTGAGTCAAGAGTCTCTTATGGTTTGCCTCCCTCTCTGTCTCCATCTTACTACATTTTTCCTTCCTTTCCCCTATGTTCCTCTGTTTTTCTTTCTTAAATTCCACATTTGAGTGAAATCAGAAGGTATTTGTCTTTCCCGGGCTCATGTTTTGAAGCTGTTAGGAAGCATATCCGTTTACGATGAACCATGTGCTTTTCTGGAGACAGATGCCCTGACCCCATCCCGATAACCTCTGGACTTAGAGTCAGGGCGCCCAGGACTTCCAGGTTAGTGGCAACAGCAATAAGATTGCGTTGGTTGCCATGCTTCTCGGACTTGAGTGTGCATGAAAATCACCAGAGATTCTGCAAATGCAAATTTCACTGCCCTTGCCCCAGACTTTCTGATTCAGTAAGTTTGGAGGGCGTGTAGGAACCTAACATTTCCGACAGACTCCCTGATTCTGATGCTGGTGGGCCACGGCTCACACTTTGGAAATCCTGGTTTATTACATACCTGCTCTGGGCTCAGCATTGTCATGGGATTTTCTTTTGTCATGTCAGCCATCAGAACATCGCTGGGTAGAAACTGAGGCAAAAGGAGGCGGGGAGTCCTGAAAGACATTTCTGTCAGTCCTAATGAAGACACTGGTAACCAGTCTGTCTAAAGCATTATCTAAACCTTCAGAATAACAGGACCGGGGGCACCGGCCTGGCTTGGTTGGTAGAATGTGTGACTCTAGATCTTGGGGATGTAAGTTTGAGCCCCACGTTGGGTGGAGAGATTATTTAAAAGAAAATCTTGGGGCACCTGGGTGGCTCAGTGGGTTAAAGCTTCTGCCTTCGGCTCAGGTCATGATCTCAGGGTCCTGGGGTCGAGCCCCACCTCGGGCTCTCTGCTCAGCAGGGAGCCTGCTTCTCCCTCTCTCTCTGCCTCTCTGCCTACTTGTGATCTCTGTCAAGTAAATTAAAAACAAAAAAATTAAAATTTTTTTTAAAATAAAAAGAAAATCTTGGGGTGGCTCAGTGGGTTAAAGCCTCTGCCTTCGGCTCAGGTCATGATCTCAGGGTCCCGGGATTGAGCCCCGCATCGGGCTCTCTGCTCAGTGGGGAACCTACTTCCACCCCTCTCCCTGCCTGCTTCTCTGCCTACTTGTGATCTCTCTCTCTCTCTCTCTCTGTCAAATGAATAAAGAAAATCTTAAAAAAAAAAAAAATCTTAAAAGGGGGGTGGGTGGGAGGGGCTGGTTCAGCCCAGGCTGGTGGTAATGGCAAGGGAGAGGCGGAGACACTGAGGGAGTAGAGCCGATGGGGATTGTCTGGGCTGGGGCTGGGGACCCGGCCCAGTGCTTTGACAGGTGAGAACAGAGCGTACAAAGTTGTGTGAGCTGCTCTGGGTCTGGGTCATACATAGCTCAGTATCAAAACTCACATCCCAGGCCTCCCGTGAAACTCTTGACTCAGGGCCAAGATTCCCGCAGCCACACCTGCAGAATTCTTCCAGGCCTTCTGGTGTCTGGACCCCCTCCCCGCAACCCCTCCCCGAAAGACTGGTGGCTTCTAGGGAGGGGGATGCTTCATGTGCACACATTCTGTCTTTGAAGCAGCTGGGGGTGGGGAGGGGCTGTACTGTGACCTCCAGATTCTTTCTCTGTGACCTCTGCACTGAGGCCCTCCCCAGGCTTTGAAGGAGTCCACAGAAGTGGGCCTGGGGGGGCGGTGGTGGTTGGAAGAACTCCACACAAGCAGCCCCTCCCTGGGCTCTTAGGAGATGCCATGCTGTGGAGAGAAACAAGCCACAAGAAAGCCTGGGCCTAGTCGTTGCCCAGTGCCATCTCCCCAGCAGCAAGGGGACACCCCTTCCTCCAAACCTCTTGAAGTGGAAACTGTCCTACCTTTTGCAGGCTTCTGTTTTCTTCCCCCAGTGAAGCTTGTCTGGCAAATACGACCACGGAGATGTTCACTGAAGGGAATTTCTAGCTCTGCAGGCCTCTCCCTGCCTCCCACCCTGGCCTGAACACTCGGCTCCTGGGATCCAAGACAGCTCTAGCGCCCCGTCGTGAAACTCAACCCCTCTGAGCCCCCATTCTTCTTAGAATTTGGAGTCGCTTTGGGCTCCTTTTTTCTTACCAGGTTCTAGAGCCCACTCACCTCACTCTTCTCCCCGGGCATTGTCCCAGACCTTGGACCTGGGCCCGATCCCTCTGTGGGGACTGGCTCCCCTGCTCTCCTGGAGACCAGCCCTCCCTCCGCCCCCACAGTCTCCTGGGGTTCTGTGTCTCCCCCAGTGACCCGGCCTTTCTCACCCTGCCAGTCAGTGGGCACTCAAGAGATGTGCTCTCCTCCTTCTGCCACACCCCCTCCCCCCACCACCCACCCCAGCTCCCCCCTTTGTGGCCCCTGCCTTAGCTTGGGCGGGACGCTCCCCCGCATGGCTATTTTTGCTCAGGGAGTAGTGTGCTGTGTGGCTGCCGAGCCTGGAAAGCCGCTATTGTTGGCTCAGAACATCGGATGGAAGAAAGATGAGGTCTGAGAAGGGGCAGGGGCAACATTCAGTGCTACTGACTCAGCCCCCTGGTCCTGGTGCATCAGGGTGAGGCAAGTTTAGGACAAGTCTAAGAAGGTTCCCTTCCCACAGTAGGGAGCTCGGTTCTGGAAATCATGGCGTTGGTGTGAAATGGCCAGCGGGTTTGGAAATGAGGTGGGTTGGTGTACGGGCCACTAGCGGCCTCACAGAGAAGCCAGGAGTTCCCAGTACTGGGACCCCTTTATAACTCTTTCTAACACCTGTTCTCAGGGCTCCCTGACCTGGAACCACAGTTTAGGGAGCATCCACTTTGAGCCAGGCGCTGGGGTGAACAGCACATGTGTTGACTCATTTTCTTGGAATTGATTCTCAAGGGATGGGTCCTGTTGCGTCCCCATTGAACAGATGAGGATGCTGAGGCCTGGTGAGGCCACACTGCTTAGAGATGGCGGAGCCAGTGTTTTGGCTGACTCCAGAATCAGAGTTTCTTGTTGGCTCCTATGAAGGGTCCCACATCAGGGTGGAGGCGGGGTGTGCTTCGGGCTCAGAAGGGCCAGAGATGAGAGAAGGCCAGCCAGGCAGAAGGTTGCCCTGGAGCCCCAGGCAGGGGTCCTCCTGGAGGGGAGCAGGTGGCACCCTCGGGACGGCAGGCAGCTGGCAGCATGCGTGGAGCAGCGTATAGAACAGGCACTGTTCTGTCCTCAAGACATTTATGTCGTTACTTTCTTTCTTTTCTTTTTTTTTTAAAGATTTTATTTATTTATTTGACGGACAGAGATCACAAGTAGGCAGAGAGGCAGGCAGAGAGAGAGAGGAAGGGAAGCAGGCTCCCTGCGGGGCTTGATCCCAGGACCCTGGGATCCTGACCTGAGCCGAAGGCAGAGGCTTTAACCCACTGAGCCACCCAGGTGCCCTCATATGGTTACTTTCATTCTGACTGTTACTTCTCTCCCCTGCAGGGGAAGTCCTCAAGGGCAGAGACTGCTGTCTTGCACACTTGCGGTCAGCGTGTGCCCAGTGAAGGATGAGGATGAGCGGAGGAGGGCGCGGCCTCACACGGCTGAGATAAGGCGGGGCCCGGGATGGGGGCCAAGCCATCCTGTGGCCAGCTGATGGTTCGTGTTGTCACTGGGGACACATTTCTATGTGTCTAATGCCAGCTAATGGAGAAGTAGCACTGAATATATAAAATTTCACTTTGCCGTCCGTTCCCACCCCCAGCTCATGTAGGATGTGCTGCTAGAAAGAACAAAGCCCAGAACAAAGATGGAAGTGAGCATTCGTGCTGGTGATCTCTGATCCAGCCATTGAAGAGATTGCTTCATAGGAATCGCTTTTTCCTTCTTTGGTGATTTGTGAGTTCGCTTGCTGTCCCCAGGTGGCCGTGAGTCAGCCAGAAACCTCGTTCAGGAAAGTCCAGAGGAATTTTCTTCTCTACCAAGTTCCATGTGAGCAACGCTGGGCGACACCCAGTGACAGGCTCAAGGGTGGGTTGGGAGAGCCACTAGCCGCTTGTCTCTGCCGTCTCTGTGTCTGTCTGTCGCCTGCCTTCCTGGGGCCCAGAGCCGCCTCAGCCCAAGCAGGCCGATTAGTGACCGTCGGGCTCCCCCAGCCTGACTCAGCCCAGCCCCGGCCTCTCTGAGGAGATGTGAGTCATTTCTTCAAGGCTGAAATGCTTCTCGTTATGTGGGAAGAGAGAGGAAGGGTTCGGGGGCGGGGAGACCCCCCCCCCTTTCAGTCTCCTCCAACCTTGTTTCTCAGCCGTGAGGAGTGCCCTAGCTGTGGATGGAGGGGTCCCAGGGCGATTGTTGGTGGGGACAGCTGGACGTGGTTAACCCCGTAAACCGCATCCCCTCAGCCGTCTGGGTCACCCTAGACAAAGCTGTCATGGTGTGCTGGCCCATTTCACCCCTTAACCTCTTGAGGCTGATCAAGTGAAGAAGGTGCCTGAAGGGGGGGGGCGGCCAGCACCCCCTACTGAGGAGTTGGAAGGGACTGAAAATCCAGCTTCAGCAAGGGAGTGAGCGGTGGGCTTGATCAGTTAGTGATGAGCCGGGGCCCAGGGAGGGGCGGCGGGGGTGCCGCCAACCACCCTCCTCAGACAGGAATGAGGGGCCTGCCTCCAGTCTAATACCCTCCCCCAGGGCGCCCATGTTTTTCAAGGTGACCTTTACTCAACTGTTTTTACCTCTTTGAGGCTCGTTTTCTCATCTATAAAACAGGGCAAAGAAATACCACCCAGAGGTGTGAAAAATAAATGAGAAACCATCTGCAAAGCAACCTTATTTCCTTTCTTAGGTGTCACCTTCCCAGCCACCCGTGTGACAGATGTCCTCCCTTCCCGTTTTCTGTCCACCTCCATCCTCACACAACTTGATTTTTCTGTCGCACTTACCACATTCTACAGACTCCCTGGTTTACTTACTCATTTTCCTCCGTCCCCTCCCATTGACATAGAAGGATTTGGGACTGTCTTGTTCCCTGTGGGTCTGCCTAGGACAATGCTGGCACGTGGGGGCACATAAACATTTGTCAAAAGAATGAATGTGGGTCCCTGCACAGTGTCTACCTGCTCATAGGGCCACAGAGCTTTTGATCCCCTGCCTCCGCCTTCTCTCCTGGTAGCTTATCCACTCTTGAGGCTTCAGGCTTCCTTTCTGTTTGTTTTATTGTTATTTTTTAAAATAACCTTCTGCTCAAAATGTGGGGCTTACACACATGACCCTGAGATCAAGAGGTGCCCCCATGCTTAATTTTCATATCTGGGCTTTTCATACCAGTGCATGGACTGCCCTGGGGAATTTATTCCCTGGGGAATATATCCCCCTGGGGAATACAGCAAAATCAGAAGGTACTATCTTGGGATAGAATGTAGAATAGGCATGAATTTTAATTTTATTTTACTTTATTTTGTTTTGTTTTTAAGTAGGCTCCATGCCTAGTGCAGAGCCCAAAGCAGGGCCTGAACTCGGACCCTGACACCAAGACCTGAGCCGAGAGTCAGACGCTTAACTGACTGAGCCACCCAGACATCCCCTGGCATGAATTTTTGGATTAAAACACATGGGGTTTCTATGAAGGCTCTTCTCTGTGTCCTGAGATCTCCGTGGGTACGGATTCTCTCTCCGGAAGCCTTTGGGAAAGTGTGAGGAGACCTGTATTTGGAAATGACCTTAGCCTCGGAGCCTCCTGTCGGGGATTTCAGCAAACACGGATGATTCCCATTACGGAGCAGATCCACTCTGCAGAGTGACTTTCCCTTCCCTTTTATTTTTTATTTTTTTCAAGATTTTATTTATTTATTCATGAGGGACACAGAGAGAGAGAGGCAGAGGGAGAAGCAGGCTCCCTGCTGAGCAGGGAGCCCAATGCAGGCTCGATCCCAGGACCCTGGGATCATGACCTGAGCTGAAGGCAGATGCTTAACTGACTGAGCCACCCAGGTGCTCCCAACTCCCCTTCTCGACGCCCACCACCTTGTACCCCTATCTTTTTCTTGGGCGAGTGAATCCGTGGGACCAGGAATCCTGAAACTTTTTTTTCTTTTTTTAAGATTTTATTTATTTGACAGACAGAGATCACAAGTAGACAGAGAGGCAGGCAGGGAGAGGGAGGAGGAAGCTCTCTGCGGCCCCAGTCGCTCCATGCCCGTTCATAGAGCCCTGCGTGCTGCTTGGATTTCAGCAGTCCTTGGCGGGGAGGGCAGCATGTAGGGCACCATGTCACATTTTGTCCTCGTGTTGCCCTAGCTCCCTCTCGTCTGTGGCAGTTTCCCAGACTCTCCTTGTTTCTCACGACCTTGGCCGTCTTGAGAAGCACTGGGCAGGGGTTCTGTAGGGTTTGTGCTGCGGCCCACCTGTGATGCCTTCCTCCCTATCCGCTGCATGTTGGAGTGGTCCCCAAGGCCACTGCCTCTTTCCTTGGCCCCGGAGCCCGCCAGGCCTCCAGCTTCCGTGCTGCCCTTCCCCCGTGAAGGCCCCCTCCTGCCTCCCAGACCTGCCTGCCTTGCTGGCCTCAGTCAGGGACACCACCGAGCACAGGGGCCTCAGTGGAATTCGAGGTGGCGCCCAGACATATCCTTGACCTAGTTCTATCGATAGTCAGCCTCCCTCCCCCTTCCTGCCTTTTCCTAGACTAAGTCAGAGCCTCCAGCTTTGCCCTCCTACCTTTCCTCCTCACTGCAGCCGCAGCCATCTCTCTGAAACACAGAGCGAGCCTGTTGCTATACTGCTTCAAACCCTTCCATTGCTCCCCATTACCCTGGGAGCAAGTCAGACTCCTTCGTAGGAACTCTGTGGAGTTCCGGGCCTATTTCCTTGCCCGGTCCTTGTGTATTTCTCCAGCCACATCTCTGGCTGCCCCCGGCCTGTGCTCTTGGCTTCAGCTGAACAGACTGCTGCCCCAACCTCCGCCCCCCCCCCCCCGCCCCGCAACCCAGGCAGCCTACACTGCATTCCACCTCCACCCCTTTGCACAAGTGCCTTTTGCTGTCCCTTTCCTGCCATTAGGAAGTGAGTTCCATGAGTGTAGAGACCTTATCTGGCTTGTTTGCCTCTTCCCCGCAGTACAGTGGGCAGGGTTGGGCACATAGTAGGCACTTGATAGATACCTATTAATGGGAGGAAAGCATGGGGCGAGTTGCTCTTTAACTGATAAACTCAGACAGGCATGAAGTTGCGGCAGTGACTAATGTCGGGAAGTCCTGGTGCTATGCTTGTAGCCAGAGGATTTGACCTGGTAAAGGTTGGGGGAGGGGTTTGACCTATAAAGGTCAGAGGGGACTTTAGATCACTCACTGTGATCTGAACGAGAAGTGATATTCACTGGCTGGGAGGGGAAGAACGTTCCAGGCGCAGGGAACAGTGTGTGCAATGGCCCTGGCACCTAAGGGAACAGGAGGGACTAAAGGAAAAGCAGAGTGGCCAGGGGCCTGGGGTAGAGTGGACGTTTCGGAAAAAGGCTCAACAGGATGGGAGGGGCTCTGGCCCAGGCTCTGGGGTGCTTGTAGTTTATCTTTATTTTTGGAGCAGTAGGGGGCCATTGGATGAAGTTAGAGCCGAGAGTGAGGGGGGGACAGTGGGAGGTGGAGGGAGAAGACAGGAAGAATGGTGATTGTGTCTTTGTGTCCACACTGCGCAACGGTACAAGTCTTATAGACTGTATGAGCTCATCTACTGTCTGTGCAAGTGAGGGAAGAACCTCCTACTTTGCAGGGTCGTTCAAGGGATGAAGTGCGGTAAATGCAAAGCCTTTTACCCCGTCACGGTGCACAGTTGGCTGCCTGATAAATATCACGCTTCCAGCCCTGGCACACAAGCCGAGAGAGCTACTGACAGGCCCTGGTTCACAGCTCAGCCATCCCCTTGGCTCGGGGTCCTTCCCCGTGCTTCCCTTCTTCCCTTTGGTCTTAGCAGGCCAGGACTGTTCCTACTGGCACCCCCTGGCCTCTGCCCTGTAAGGAGGGCAGTGCCCTGTTGTCCCTCCCAAACCAGGCCCACCTCAGGCTCTGACCAGCACTGGGATCCGGGGCCTGCCGGTGGAAGGGTTGTTCTGGTAACTCGCCGATCTGCCCCACCCGGCCCACCTGGTCTCTCACTCTGCAGTGGCGATGGCCTCCATCTCCCCGGGGCCCTGCGGTAGACGCTGGGTAGCCATCACCCTGCTCGAGCCCCGGCCAGTCATACAGGTGCTGGTCAGGCAGCGTCCGCTTTTCACGGATGAAGATACTGAGGCCCAAAGAGGTGACATGGTATCTCCAGGTTCGGGTTCTCATGGCTTGTTGGTGGCAGAGATGGACTGAAAGCAGGACTGTAACTTAGACCCACTGCCCTGCACTGCCTCCTGTTGGACCTGGAGATCCAGGACACTCGGATGGTCTTTGGGGATTAGCAGCCCGTGTTTGTTTCTTTTCTTAAGATTTTATTTATTTATTTGAGACAGAGAGCGCACAAGCAGAGGGGAGGAGTAGAGGGAAAGGGAGAAGTAGGCTCCCTGCTGAGCAAGGAGCCCGATGCGGGACTCGACCCCAGGACCCTGGGATTATGACCTGAACTGTAGGTAGATGCTTCACTGTCGGAGCCCCGCAGGCATCCCGTGCAGGGGCTGTTGGCATTTGAGAGAGGCGATTTGTGTTATTTTGTAGCACTGTTATGCACACTGTGGGAATTTAACAACTGTGGCCCCCAGGATTAAATGCTAGGACTTCCCAGTCATCTAACCACCAAAAATGCTCCAACGTATATGCAGAAACTCCTTGGAGGGGCAGGATCGCCTCTGTTGAGACCCACTGATAATCCAGTGAAAGGTACGATCATGTTAATACCAGCTAATGTTGAGGACCTCATATGGGCTAAGAGCTTAACCTACATATTTTCATTCAATTTTGTCAGATATAGGTACCATTAATAGACCCTTTTCATGGATGAGGAAATCGAGGGTCAGAGAGGTTAAATGATTTCCCCAAGATCACACATATAGTTAGAAGTAGCATTTGAACTTGTGCTTCTTCTTTTTTTTTTTTTTTTAATTTTATTTATTCATTTAAGAGAGACAAGAGAGAGCACAAGCAAGGGGAGAGGCAGAGGAGAGGGGGAAGCAGACTCCCCACTGAGCTGGGAGCCCAACATGGGACTTAATCCCAGGACATGGGTCTTAATCCCACGACCTGAACCAAAGGCAGATGCCCAACCATCTGAACCCCTCAGGCTCCCCATCTTTTTTTTTTTTTTTTTTAAAGATTTTTTATTTATTTGCCAGAGAGAGAGAGAGAGAGAGCGAGAGCGAGCAAGGGAGTACACACAAGCAGGCAGAGAGGCAGGCAGAGACAGAGAGAGAAGCAAGCTCCTCGCTGAGCAAGGAGCCCGATGCAGGACTCGATCCCAGGACCCTTGGATCATGACCTGAGCCGAAGGCAGCGGCTTAAACCACTGAGCCACCCAGGCGTCCCCTTTTTTTTTTTTAATGATTGATTTGTTTGTTTGAGAGAGTGAGAGAGCACGAGTGAGTTGGGGGAGGGGCAGAGAGAGAGGGAGGGAGAGAGAAAGAGAGAGAGGCTCTCCAGCAGATCCCCTGGGGAGTGTGGAGGAATGACATGGGGCTCGATCCCAGGACCCTGGGACCTAAGCCAAAACCTGAGTCGAATGCTTAACCGACTTAGCCCCCCAGGCGCCCCTGAGCTTGTGCTCTGTCTTAAAGAGAAGGCCCAGAGAAGGCAGGTGATTTGCTCAAGGTCACAGAGCAAATGAACATCAGGGATGAGTCTTGAACCCAGGACCCATAGATCCGTGATCTTGTCATTCCCGGTGATGCGGAGGACAAAGAGGAGCCCCTGGCCTGTGGCTGGAGGAGGACGTCCGCCACCCCAGCCCTGGGCGTGGGCCCTGGGGGCCTTGAAGCCTTCTGTCTACCACTGTCCCCTCCACCTAGACAGCTTTGTTGTGTCCCCTTCCCACTGTTCCTTTCTGTCCCTCTGTCACCCCTGACCTCATACCCTGGGTTGGGCCCATCACCCCCCACCCGATGTCAGTTTTTCTGGGGGGGGGGTGCAGGAATCTTGGGAATCATGCTTATCTTTTGTGGGGGGGATGGTGCAGGAAGGTGCCAGTTTGATGCAGCTGTGTCCCACAGGCTCAGGAGATGCTCCCTAACTCTGAGCCCCCTTTTCCTTCCCAGCTCTGTCTGTCCCCCTCCTGGGATTCTCCTCACCATCTCTGGGTTTTTCTCTCTTGGCCCTCCTAGCTATTAAGGGCAGCTGCCGACTCCCAGGGCCAAATGGCCCCACCTCCCAGCCTCCTAGGCCAACAGTGGGCGCTGCCGTTTTTTGTCACAACGCCTGGGGCCTTGGGGTCGGGTGCATGGGAGGAGCCCCAGATTGTGCCCTCTGCCTGCCCTTTGCACTGGGCCTGTGAGCAAGGCCGGCTGTTTTCCTGTGCTCGGAGCATCCTCTGTGTTTCCATGGCAGCTGAATAACCAGGCTCCCTCAGCTTCTGCTGGGGAGAGGTCTGCCAGATTCCCCACAGGGTGCCCATAGCTATGGACAAGAAGCACCTCTCAGGAGGCCAGAGATGGGCGGCACTGGCCTGTTCTCCAGCCTTAGAGAGGGGAGCAGCTCTCCACAAGCCAGGGTATGGGTCTCCTGGTTTCACCCACACACATGCCTGCCGCATCCCATCTCGCGCGAAGCTGCCCCGTGACTACGCTCTGAGCCTCAGTTTCTTCTTCTGTAAGTGGAACTACGATGCCGACTTCAGATGTTGTCCAGCTGTCCCTGTGAGCCACGCAGGTGTAGTGGTCAGCGAGCCTGGGGAAGCTCCCTGGGAGCCTCGGGGAGGAGGAGAGGGGTGGGTCCCCAGATCAAAGAGAGGTACCCAGAGACTCCACTCTGTTCCGTTAGGACTTGGGGATCAGGCAGACGCCCCCCACCCACCCTAAGCAGAATGGTCTTGAGGAAGCGCCCTTCCCTCTCTAAGCCTCGGTGTCTCTGTCTCTAAAGTGAAAGTAGTGTCCTCTAAAGTGTGACAGGACTGCTACGAAAGCAGAATTAGATGTGGTAGCGAGCAAGCCTGTTGCCCGGCTCAGTATACAGCAGGTGTTTATTAAGTGTTGATTACCAGTAAAGGCACTGACTGGCCACGGCTGCACAGCGAGGTGTGTTTCCTGTGGTCAGCCCTGCCTGCCCAGAATTAGGGCCCTAACAGAGCCCCTCATGGGCATGGCTGCTGGGCGCCCCCAAGACCTGCGTCTCCTGTGAGGAATTCCTCCTGTATTATCCACACACAGACTTCCCCAGGAAGGCCGAGCCCCTCTCTGTAAGTGCCCCAGCCTGTTATCTGGCCTTTCCTGAAGGCCCTTATCGATTTCTGGTTTGTGTTAGGTTGTTTGTGTCATGTCTTATCTCCCTTAGGAGATGGGGGGCAGCCTGGTGAGTCAGAGCGGCCCGCTCATGGGCTGTGGCGTCAGCTCTCTGAGCCTGGGTCTCCTCTATAAAATGCCTCCTACGCAGGATGGTCATGAAAATGTCCAACAGGACCTGGCACAAGCTAGGTGGTATGTCCACAATGGCTCCCCCATGCCTTCTGCAGACCTGGAGGCCTGGCAGCCGCAGGACCCTACGGGCTCCGACCCAGGGCGAGAGAAGAATGTAGCATCCGGTCTGTCCCAGGCTTTGGGGTCCAGACAGCTGGGCCCCAGGCTGATGGCCGCTCCTAGTACTCCCATGGGCTGGAGGAAGTTGGGACTTGAAGAAGCATCCCCAGAATGGAGGAAGGCTGGAAGGAAGACACCAGTGAAGCTCCCACAGGGACATGGGCGAGTATGCAGGTCAGGAGCACAGGCCATGGATCAGGAACACACTTCCTCCACCTACCAGGGGCTGTGTGACCTTGTATAAGTGACTCAACCTCTCCGAGCCTCGGTTCTCCACCTGGGAAACAGGGGATAATAATGCACCCTGTCTCCCACAGTCGCTGTGTGACGTGATGCAGTGACGTTGAAAAGCTCTTGGTTCGGTCTGGCCAAGAATTTCTTGTTCCTTAATTTTTTTATTTTTTTATTTTTTTAAGATTTCATTTATTTATTTTGGAAAGAGAGAGAGTGAGAGCAGGGGAATGAGCATACGGGGCGGGAGAAGAAGGGGGAAAGACTTTCAAGCAGATTCCGTGCTCAGCACGGAGCCTGATGCAGGGCTCAGTCTCAGGACCCTGAGATGCTGACCTGAGCTGAAACCAAGATTCAAGACGCTTAAGCGACTGAGCCACCCAGGCGCCCTATTACTTATTTTTAAGACGGGCTCTCAGGGCCCATTGGCTTGTTGGCCAAATTCCTCAAGGAGCCATCAAACAGTCATAATTTAAGAGCTGATTTTTTCAGCACCTTCTACCAGCCAGGCACTGTGCTTAGTGCCTTCCTCATGCCACCCCACTGGTTCTTCCCTGTCCCTGTCATCCCCCTTTTGTAGTTGAGGAAGCCGAGCCTCTGAGAAGCAGAGTGACCTGTCCAAGCCAGCACAGCTCCCGGAGCCTCTCTCCCTTTGCCCCTGCTCCGGAGAGAGTTGAAACTGCCTTAGGGTAGCTTGCCGGGTAGTCGCTGGACACAGCCAATGCCAGACACAGTTCGTGGGGAGAATCTGTAAACAGAGGCTCTGGAGTGGGGCGGAGGCCGGCCCGGGAGGCGGGGGATCTGTGGGAAGTGGGAGGCTGGAGCTGTGTGGCCGCGGGTGTTTACTCGGCCTGTCCCCCGCAGGCAGGGGCCCTGGCTGGCCAGTGTAAACATCCGGACTGCTTGTTGTCCCGGTGGGGGGCAGAGCAAGCTGGGGAAGCAGTGAGCAGGGCCTCTGGGTGCCAGCCTGGTGCCAGGGCAGCCGTGGTGGACAGCTGGGGAGGCAGCCCGCAGCCAGCGTTTCTTGAGCAGCTAGTATATGCCGGCTTGCTGACACACTCATCCTACAACAGCTTCAAAAGCAGCCCCGTCCCGTCTGTTGTGTTATTTGGACTTAGCTACTGGAAAAACTGAGCCCGAGGAGTCAGACGGACTCAGCTCCGTGCTGGTGAGCCAACTCGGCCGTGCTGGGAAGGGGTATGAAATCGGAGCGTGGACAGCGTTCCCCGGGCTGCTTCCTCTGCTGGGGTGCGCTCTCCATGCACACCGTGGGGACCCCAACTCACCTTCCTGCGGAGTCGCGTCCACCTGGGCTGTGATCTCCTCCCTTATTGACTTGGGAGCCCATCACTGTGTGCAGGTCTGGTAGGGCGGAGGAGGGCGGCGTTACCAGTATTGGGTCTTGGCAGGCTCTGGTTATGCAGGAGTGTGGAGGGGGGCTGCGGGATGGGCTAGACCTTAGCTCTCATTCCACCCATGTTCAGATGGAGGAATGGAAGCCCAGAGAAGGGAGCTGTCAGCCCCCAGGGGATTCACGAGCAAGGCTGGGGCAGAGTGGGGCCTAGTCTGTGGGGAAGGTGTTTTCCGTCCAGGCTGCTCTTTATGAATGGGGGGTGGGGCCGGGTTAAACCAGGGCAGGGATGAAGTCAGAATGTTCCCCAGATGCATTACAATCTGAAATCAAATTTCACAGCCACCCCTGCTCCCTTCGGCCACCCTCTTAGAGCTGTGCCCCAGAAATGCCCTTGGGCTCTTGGGGACTCTGATGAACTCATAGGCTGGTGCAAGTGAGCGTAGCCTCCCTGGGCTTGGGTGTCTGAGAGGCCGTGTGGGGGCTCCCTGCTCCCCTCTTCCGGCCACTCTTCTGCCCAGGTCTTGCCCTACCCTCTCCTACACATGTACGCTCAGCCTGGTTCAGCTCTGAGTCCAATGGGCCTACCACTTAGGTTGTGCCAAAGTTGGGAGGAATGGTTTAAATACGTAACTCGTTAGATATCCGTAAGACTGACCCCGGGGACATGCCTTTGATGCCTTTGAGATGCATCTCTGAGGTGCAGACCCCAGCTGCCAGTGTTCTCCATCACCGCCTGCAGAGAGAGGTGTTGGTGACCCCAGTTTAGGGTTGAGAACACTGAAGTCACCCCCAAGGCTGGATTTGAACCAGGAGACAGACGCCTGGGCCCCATGCTCTGGGCCACAGCTGCTAAAGCCTGGGACCTGTAGAAGTTGCTCCAAAGGGGTTATTTGGGTGTAAGATGGCTGAGACTTGCCCTTGAGGATGAGGAGTCGGGTCTCAGGAGAGGCCAGGGAGTACTGGGCAGGGAGGAAGCCCAGCTGTCCCGCTCCGCTCCCAACAGGAAGGGGTCCCCAGAAGCCCAGGGACAGAGTCTGAGAAGGGAGTCCAGCCAGCCTAGGCCTGTGACTTTATGTCTCCTGGCCGAGGGACCAAGATTGGCTAATCTCCGGAGCCCCTGATGCGTCACCAGTTAAAAAATCACTGAAGGCCGCCCTGGGTGTGGGACAAGTAAGCCCTTCCCCGGCTTGATCTGAAGCCTGTGGACTGGGGCTTCTCCTCTGGCAACTCATTTTGGGAGATTCTCCCCACAGCTGGAACAACAGCAGCCTCTGTGTGCCAGGCCACCCAGCTGCACACGGGCCCCCCCAGCACAACCTCCTGTGATTCTCAGAAGGGCCCCCACATTACGATCCCTACTTCACGGAAGCAAAAATGGAGCTCATAGGACAGCAAAGCGCCGGGCTGGCTTGAAATCGCAGTCTGTCCGCCTCCACAGCCCATGCCTTTTTTTGGTGTGTGACACACAGTATTTCAGATATATAAAAAGCACTGCATTCAATAAAAACAAACACTGGTGAACCAGCCATCCAGTTTCAGGAATGAAACATTCCAAATGCAGTCCAGTCTCCCACCTGTAACCACCCGCTCCCCTGCCCTACCGCCCCCCTCCCAGAAGAAACTACTTTCTTTCTTTTCTTTTTTTAAAGATTTTATTTATTTATTTGACAGAGATCACAAGTAGGCAGAGAGGCAGGCAGAGAGAGAGAGGTGGGGAAGCAGGCTCCCTGATGAGCAGAGAGCCCGATGTGGGACTCAATCCCAGGACCCTGAGATCACGACCCGAGTCGAAGGCTGAGGCTTAACCCACTGAGCCACTCAGGTGCCCCAAGAAACTACTTTCTGCTTCCTCCTCTCTCTCTGCCTGCCTCTCTGCCTACTTGTGATCTCTCTCTCTCTGTCAAATAAATAAATAAAATCTTTTAAAAAAAAGAAACAACCAGAAACCATTGGTAGGAGGCCGTGTATTTACTCCTACAGCCAGTTCTTTTCTCTCCGGGCTGCATTCAAGCTGTTCGCCGATCGTTTTGGGGGCTGTGTAGCATTCTGTGCCGAAGACCTGCCAGGGCCCATCCAGGCTGCTGTAGACAGTCATTTTGGTTTTTCTCTTTGACTGTTTAGATGATGTGTGTGTTGGGGGGGGGGGGACTTCCTTGTCCAGGTCCTGTGGTGGCTACGGGAGAGCTTCCAAGGTGTGTCCGTGTTATCTGTGTGAAGGCCTGGGATCAGATAAGGCCACCTTATCCTAGGACTCCTTGCTGAGAGCACTGACCAACAATCCGAGATAGCCCCTGCTCTGAGGGTGAAAGTCTTCATAAGGGCGGGAATGCTGCTATTTTGTTTGCCGCTGTGAACAGCGCTAAAAACGGCATCTGGCACATAGTAGGCGAACAGTGAATATTTGTCCACTGAGGGAGAGGATGTGCCCAGCATGGTGCAAGACACTTGACATTCGTGATCTTAATCAGCTGCTGTGAGGATGGGGGGGGGGGGCGGGCGGGGCGGTTCTTCCCATTCTGTAGCTGAGCCAATTAAGGCTTTGGAGAGGTGGCGTTCCCAAGGTCCCACAAACCACTCCCTGGCTGGCTGACTCCAGAGCCCGCACTCTCCCCCGAGCCTACGTATCTCCGGTGTGGACAGAGAGCACATTTGCAGAGGCCTGGACGATGGGGCCAGCGGGAGCTGCTTCTAATGCCTTGTTGCTTGGTTACAAGTGCTTACGGCTTTCAGAGTCCTCCCAGAGGCTAGTGGAGTGCGGAGGGACCAGCTGGTTGTCCCCTGCGGCCTGAATGCTGCCATGGGGTTGGGGCTGAGTGGCATCTCACCTCTGGGGCTGATCCATGGGGGGACTGTGACAGGCTTAGGATTCAGGTGCACTTGGTGGGTGAGACCCGTCTTGCAGGAGACAGCTGGATCCAACTGAGGAATCCGTCATCTGCTTGGAGCATGAGCAGAACTGTCTTCAGGTTTCTGGCCTGCCACTTATTAGCTGTGTGATACTAGGTTAGTCTCTCAAGCTCTCTGAGCTTTATCATCTCCCATCTGTTAAATGAGGATATTGACTCTGTCTCGCAGAGTTATTGGTAGTTTAAGAATTGAGTGAAACAACCTTAGCCCAGTGCCCAGAAAGTAATTTTTTGTTTCTTGTTTTTTTTTTTTTTTTAAGATTTATTTATTTATTTTGGGGGGGAGGGAAGAGTGCACATGAGGTCGGGAAGGGCAGAGGGAGAGGGATAGAGAATCCTCAAGCAGACTCCCTGCCGAGCACAGAGCCCAACATGGCTCCATCCCAGGACCCTGAGATCATGACCTGAGCTGAAACCAAGAGTCAGATGCCCAACCAACTGAGCCACCCAGGCACCCCTAAAGGTAGTTATTAATTACGTTATGGGGTAAAGATATTCTAATTAGAGATATGTCCAGATCACTACAGGTGCATACAGTGGGGGCAGCCTAGGACACAAAGGAGGGCTTCAGGGAGTAGGTGACATCTGATCTGGGTTTTGAAGGATGAGTAAGAGTTCTCCAAGCTAAGAAGTAGGCTATGGGTCAAGCAGCCTCCATGGGTCCTGTGTTAGACTGAGAGACTCTTGAGAGGGATATCCTGCCCGTTGCCTACAAAAACAAACACACAAATGCTAGTTACTTAAAATTTGATAGAGATACGTGATCCCGTGAAGGTGGTGTAGGCTGGGCACTGAGTAAATGGACAGATCAGTGGTGCCCAGTGGTATTAAATAGACGAATTGAGAGCCAGTGGTGCCGAGGGGCAGAGGGACATGTGAACACTCTGGGCTGGGGCATTTGGGAAGTCTTCCTGGTGGAGGTGATAGGGTAGGACTTCGATGAGAAAGGAAGACAAGACAGAGAGGGCCACCTGACACTTGATTTCCTGGCAGGACTAGGTTAAGAAAGGGGTGTCTGCAGCCTGGCAGGGACAGACCTCAAGGGTTCTGGCAGCAGCCCGGCTGTGTCCTTGTCACCAAGGCTTGTGCTATTCTTTCTGTTGGAAGAGAAGAAAAGTTGTTTCCAATTGTTAATTGTGCAATTGCAAATTGGTTCCTGGGCTGGCTGAGTAGGAGCCAAGCCACAGCATGGGGAGGAGGGAGCTGGACTAGAGGGCTATAGAGCCAGGAGTTTGGGGGCCCAGGAGGGGGTTAGGGAATGCCGCTGGGTACTGTGTGCTTGGCCCAGGCAGGGATGTCTCCCAGCCCAGAATTCCCACTCTGTGCTGCAGGATCCTCTGGTACCTAAGAGCTGAGTAGACTTTGATTTGAATCACAGCCTCTCCCCAGCTGTGTGGCCTTGGACTAGTTACTTAACCTCTCTTTGTCTCTGCTGCCTAGCACTAGGCCTGGAATGAAGTCCTTGCTCAGGAGATGGTGTGCCTGCCGCCGTGGCTGCTGTTACATGTTAGCAGCCACAGCAGGGCCGTTGCTGCTGCCACCTCCGTAACACGGGCCATGTCATCACTCAGGTTGAACTCCAAGGTCATTCTGGCCACACTGCCTCTCCAGGAACCTGGACGTTGCTGAACGTTCGTGTTCAGCATCTCAGCCCATGCCCTCAGGAGGCGGAGGAACTTGAAATCCTGCGCCTTTGTCTCATCATGGTTTATCTCCTTAAATCTCACCACAGGCCCATGAAGTAGGTTTGCACATCCCCATGATATAGATGAGGACACGTGCTCAGAGAGGCAAGGGCACTTGCCCAGGGTCACACGGCAGTAGATTCCAGGGATTCACGCCCAGGTATCTCTGCTCCTCAACCTTTGCTCTTCCCACTGCAGATGGTGGCGAGAGCCCGTCCCATGGATTCGTGGCCTAGCACCTTCCCTCCGTTCATCGCCCCTCCACTCCCTTTCCTGTCACATCCCTGGTCCCTTATTCTCTACCCTCTATTCAGCTCTGCTCTGCACCTGGGACCCACTGCGGGCCACGACTGAGGATGGGGCAGCGTGTGTCCTCATGAGCCAACGCACCACTGCTCCCCCACCATCAGCAGGACTCGGGCCTCCTCTCCCGCTAGGCATTTCCTCCCAGGCTCCCCCCGGCCTCCCCGGCAAGCATGACACATGTGCGGTGAGGGGGGTAATGGGGACCAGATGCGAAGCTGAGCCTGGGGTGGGCTTTGTTAGGCGGACATTCCTGGTCACTGAGGCAACGCCAGCCCAGTAGCATCTGGTTTGGCGAGCGGCCACCCTGATTGGCTGGGGCTGGATGTGGGGAGGTGTCCTGTCACACGGCCTGGGCAGTGTGGTAGGTGGGGACAAGCCCTTCATGCTAAGACAGGATTTTGGAGTCCAGGAGGGAATATGGGGGCCAAGGGGTGGGGGAAAGATGACAGGGAGTTCAGAGTCAGACAGACTCGGTGTCTGGTGCTGGCTCCGTGTGATTTTCTCGTCTGCAAAATGGGAGCCCATGCTGGTACCTCCCACAGGCGCACGACAGGATCGAGGGACCAGCAGTCCCGTGTTCACGCTGCTTCACGTGCTTTCGCTCTTTCTTGTGCCACCTGGGAGGGTAGTGCTGCTGTTCTTTCTGTTTTACTGATAAACTGAGGCACAGAGTGGCCATGCTACTTGCCCAAGTCAGACAGGTAGTAGGAGGCAGAGCTGGGGTTCGAACCCAGGCTGCCTGGATCCTGGGTCCGCCACGCTTCCGCTGCTGCATTGTCCCGCATCTTAGTGTCATGGGTGGTGACCTGTGGGCCCAGTGCTGTGTAAACTGGCGGTGATGGCCCTCCCCCAAAGCCTATGCTGTTGGTGGTGTGTGGGATGGGCCTGCTGAGATGCTGGGACGGGCACATCAGTGGGTGAACAGAGGAGTGGACGGATGTTGGGAACATTCCTGCCCGTGGGGTAAAGGGAGGCACCAGGGTTGTGAACCTGTGGGTCCTGCCTTCTGGGCAGCCAGCAAGATCCGCCATGGCCCTGGGAGGGCCAGGGAGCTCGACTCTGACGGCAGTAGCTCCCATTCTTCCGGTCCCTACAACATGCCGCACACTTTGTCCATATTCTCTCGTTCAATCCCCACCACCACTGGGGCTGCCCTAGATCATAACATGTGTCTTCGGAAGCTGGTTGGAACATAGGTCCAACTGACTGCAAATCCAGGGCGCTTTCCCCCAGACGCACCAGTCTGGGGGCCTGTCTCCCGCTTCCTGAGGGATGGGTTCCACTCTCCTCAAAGAGGCCTTTTTTTTTTTTTTTTTTTTTTTTGGTAATAAAAGCATGAGGTTTTATTAGATTTGTGTAATCCACATCCTAAATATTTACATGAAAGTGAACACAAAATTGCAAACATATTTGTTTTATCTTCCAAGTTATTAGCTTTATGGAATTACTTACTGGAATAGTTACAAGATAAAGTCCCAATCCTGAATGTTAGTAAGGAAATACACACGAAGCAACAGGAGAAAAACCTCATTCTTCCTTTGAGAAGCAGTAAAAAAGTAACCTAATTGCCCCTTGGGGATTGTCAAAGCTTTCCTAGAACTCCTGGAGAATGGATTCTTTTGTAAAACAGTGAGAACTAAAACTACATCCTTTTACCAACCCACAGCCCTATGATAAGCTTTCTTTTCCAAACACACAGAGGCTCCCAAGTCTGAACTCCAGGTTAGTAAACTCAGCTCAAATGTCCCCATCACCCATTTCCCCAAAAAGGCAGTTCCAAAGAGGGGGAGAAAATCTTTTTTTCACTTGAACGGCTTGAATAAAATTTCAAAGAGGTTTTTTTAAAAAGATTATTTTGATGATTTTAAGTGGAGGGTCTAGGTAGGCTCAGGGTGGGATTCAAAGAATCTAGACTAAGATTCTTATCCTGGTTCCTGGTTGGCCCCTTGGGCAACTGCCTCTACCTCTTATTTTTTTCTTTCTTTAATTATGGAAAGTGATTTCTTTCTTTCTTTCTTTCTTTAAGATTTATTTATCTATTTGAAAGAGACAGACAGACAGCATGTGCAGGAGGGCCAGAGGGAGAGGGAGAGAAAATCTCAAGCAGACTCTACACTGAGCACAGAGCCCTACTCCGGGCTTGATCCTTGGACGCTGAGACCATGACCTGAGCAGAAACCAAGAGTCAGACGCTCAGCCACCTGCACTACCCAGGCGCGCCCCGCATCTACTTTCTTGTTTTCTTTTCCTCGTTTATTGAAAGTGAACTGTCTGCAGGGACCAGAGCTGAGTGCTGGGAGGCCAAGATGATGGGAGCCGTGGCCCTTTAAGACTGCCTGGCCCAGTGGGTGGGACAGCCATGGGCCCAGTGGGATCTGTTGGGGGGCGGGGTGTGCAGGATGCCATGGGAGCACAGGGGAAGGAAAAGCCGCAGAGCCAGGGTGTCAGGGCAATGGCATGGACACAGATTGTGTCTGTCCAGCTCCTCTTCCCTCTCCTGCTGCTGCTGGCAGCCCCTCCCTTTGGGGGTAGCTGGGTGCACATCCCAGGACCTTGCCTCTGCCTCTTCACAGGGAGGACACTTGAGCCAGGCCTGGCCCATCAGAGCTGTTACCTAGGAATGAATATATATATATACATATATATGTATATATATATACATATACGTATATATACGTATATGTATATGTATTTATATATATTCCCCCCCCCCAGATTTCATTTATTTATTTGAAAGAGAGAGAGAATGTGCAAGAGAGAGAAAGCATGAGCCAAGGAAGGGGTCAGGGGAGAGAAAGAATCAGGGAGCCGGACTGTGGGATGGGGGGCGGCAGGGGAAAGGGAGGGCTCCATCTCAGGACCCAGCGATCATGACCTGAGCGGAAGGCAAACACTTAACCTACTGAACCACCCAGGCATGCCCCCTCCATGCCCCCCCCCCCCGAGCTATATTTCAACAGAGGGAGAAAGAAGCGTTCATTTCTCTAGGGCTGGCAGCTGCCAGGAGGTTAGCCTGACCCAGGCTAAACCCAGAAGGCGAGAACAAGGGTAACACAAAGGGGAGGAGAGGGAGGGAGAGAACCCAGGAGTTTCCTCTGAGCTCCTGAATCTCTTCCTGTCCCAGGCCTGGCCCTCCTTCCCCTTCATGCAGTGCAGGTCAGGACGTTTGCTTTGTTAGAAACCCAAGTGGAAGCTGGGTTTCTGTCACTTACAACCCTGAGGGTCTTGACCCAGGAGGCTACAGAGAGTAGCGTGACCTTTGAACTAGGTGTTGAAGGGGTTTTGGGGACAAACGGCAGTGGCAAGGTTTTGCCAGGCAAAGAAGGCCAGTTGGAGAGACATGATCATGACCTAGGCGGGGGTAGCAGGTGGTGACGTCCACACGGACGCTAATGGGCTTTGTGAGCCACGGGGCTGAGCTTGGACGCACAGGCTCCGTCCATGTGTCTGTCCATTCCACTAACCAGTCCCATGCTAACTGGGTGCCAGGCCCCGTGGTGAACCTGTCTCAAAGAACAAATGGCGTTGTCACAACCACCCAGCGAGATAGGTACTATGATTTCACCACTTTACAGGTGAGAAAATGGAGGCACAGAGAGGTTGAGTAACTTGCTCAGGGTCACATAGCTGTTAAATAACAGAGCCAGGATTTGAACCCAAGTAGCTCGGCTCTAGAGTTTATTTTCTTAACCACAGAGTAGGAGTGACCCCACCCCCCACCCCATCTCAGAGTTGTTTCTGTGGAACTCTGTGCCTCGTGCCCCAGTGGGAATGAGACATACCCATGGCTGAGATGTGGCCCCAAAACCCCAGAGCCCGAGTGGGGCCTTAGGGATGGGCAAGAGAGGGCAGGAGGATCCCATGGATTCTCTTAGAGGTAGTGGGGTGCCCCCCTGGACCAGTTCCAGTCCCAGCTAGCCAAGAGCTAGGGCCAGCTTCTGTCACACACACTGCCGTCCTGCAGTTTCTCCAGCTCTGATAACCTCCAGAAACAGTAAATGACGGGCTCCAGCTGGGTCTGGCTAAGCCCTTGGCAAGAGGTCAGTAATGGAAACAGCTCTGGCTTCCAGCCCGAGTCCTGGAGAGTTTTAAAGCTGCCTCTGACAGGGGAGCCCCTGGGTGTCAGCAGGGGAGCAGTGGTGCAGCCCTGGGGATCCCTGGGGACCATCTACATCAGCCCATGGCTTCAGCTTGCCTCAGGCTCCAGCAGCTCCTGTGTGCCAAGGGCTTCTCCCTTCTGGTTAACAGAGGTAGGGAGTATCAATCCTATTTTCAGATGAGGAGGCTGAGGCTAAGTGACTTGTCCAAGGTCTCACAGCTGCATTTCCTAGGTCCTTGACAGGCTCTGAACAGCCTCACTCCTGCCTCTTCAGCCTCGGTCCTGAACTAGGGATTCTGGAACACACACCAGAGCTCAGATCTCCCAGCCCTTCCCACAGGACACCTTTCCTCATCTTATCTCCAATTCCCAGAAGAAATTTTTCCCCAATGGGGGTGCTTTCCCATTCCTCCAAGGGAGGAGCTCAGCAGTCCCTGGGAATCCTCCATGCGTGGTCTCTGGGGCAGGGGCTCAAGGGGCTCAAGGCTCTGATTGTGCTCCTGTGTCTGGCCCTGGCAGGATATGTGAGAAAGGAGGCCAGCCTGTCCTGAGAGTCTCCAGAAATGCTTGTAAAAGTAAAGCGCCAAGGAAGGAACCCCTTTAGGTGGGGGCACAGGAAACACCGTTTCGGCTGAACCTCAAAAGAAAAAGGTTATGTCTCTGTGAATAGAGCAGGGATCAAAGTTCTCCAGGTGGAGGAGATAGCATAAGCAAAGGTCCGGGGGTAGAGAAGGAGAAGGTGTGCTTTTGGGAAGGGCGGCAGTTCGCATGTGAGCAGCTGGAGCCGGATTATGGTTCTGTGCACGAGTGGGGCAGGCAGGGTTCTAGAGGTGACCCGTCCTGGACCTTCTGGGGGGAACTAGAAGAGACATGACCCACTGGAGTATTAGGAAAACAGTGAGCCAGACTCTTTCTTCTGAGCCAAGAGCTTCCTCCCAGACACATCCTCTGTCCCATGAGGATGCTCAAGTCAGGCTCAGGCTGGTGGGGTGGGGATAGGGGGCCCTCCCCTATACCTGGCCACCTTCCACAAAGACTAATCTGTCCCTTCCCATTTCCTGTCTGGAACAGCATCCCCTAAGGGAGCACCCCCCTTGGAGCAGGGCTGGGCTAGGCTGGTGAGCCAAAGCTCCCACGGAAGTGCAAGCCCTGGGTTATTTTCCTCAGGAGGTCTTGAGAACTGGAGCCCCAGGGCTAGTGGGGACAGTGACCAGAATGGTTTCCAGGGTGCATGGAAAGGTCTCCTGGTGCCACCGTGCTCCCAACATCCTCCTGTCTGCAGGCATAGTGATGATGTTTGAAGGCTGCCTTTTCTTTTCTTTTCTTAAGATTTTATTTATTTATTTGAGAGAGATCACAAGTAGGCAGAGAGGCAGGCAGGGGGTGGGGAAAGCAGGCTCCTTGCCGAGCAGAGAGCCCGATGCGGGGCTCGATCCCAGGACCCGGGGGTCATGACCTGAGCCAAAGGCAGAGGCCTTAACCCACTGAGCCACCCAGGCGCCCCGAAGGGTACCTTTTCTGATGCACTTACTCTGTGGCATCCATGGCATGTGGCACTTTCCACAGTGTCTCACTAGCCACTACTAACAACCTAGCGAGGAAGCCAGTAGGCCCCGAGAGGTTGCGGGATTCGCTCAGCTCAATGTCAGTTCCCAAATGGCTGAGCTGAATGTGTCCAGCTTCAAAATCTGCATTCTCACCCGTGACACAGAGACCCTGACTCTGACCCCTCAGAGTTGCTATGAAGACAAAAGTGAAATGAGGGGAGTGAGCCCCCCCAGGAGAAAGAAAGTGGGCAGCCAGTATCACCTAGCCCTGGCTGCAGAAATGTGGACGGGGTCCTGAGCAGTGAGTGGTCCAGGAGCTGATGCCCCTGACCTAGAAGGAAGGGGGCGGCCTGGTTGCAGGGAGATGACAGTCCATCAGCTACCCATGACCATCCTAGGCCCGGGCTGACTCAGTCCTCACTACCCAGCCCTTAGCATTCATGCCAAAGGCATGTGTGGCTTTGGAAGGAGCGCTGGACTGAGAGTCCAGAGGCCTGGCTTCTGGTCCTGGCTCTACCCCTGATTTGGCTCAGTTAGGGAGCTTCTTCTTGGGGCCTCAGTTAATTCATCTATAGAATGGGATGGGGTGGGGGTCAGCCCAGGCTCACTCCCTTCTGATCACACTGCCCTTCCTGCTTCTTGCACGTACACTTGGTCTTGCCTCTGGGGCTTTGCTTTTGTTATTCCCTCTGCCTGAAGTGACCTTCTGACAGTCGACACCTGTCATTCTGGTTTCAGTGTACGTGTCACTTCGCAGAGCCCTTCCTCCATTCCTACCCAGGAGTTTACTACCATGCAGCCGCCCCGCTGGACTTTCTTTATGACACAACGAGGTAGTCTCTGGCAATGAGCCTACAGGGTACTGGGTAGGGTTAGAGACTCGAGAGTCGAATTCCCTGAGTCCAAATCCCAAACGTCAACAGTTAGAGCTGCATGATCTTGGCTATAAGCTCTCTGTGCCTCAGTTTCTTCACCTATAAAATGGGGTCAATAATAACATGCATTATCATTGTTTGTAAGGAATAAATAAGAAATGCATTAAAAAGCACTTGTGCTCAGCATACAGTAAGCACTCAATAAGTGTTGGGTGCTGTTATTATTATTATTATTATTATTTTAAGATTTCAATTATTTAAGAGAGAGAGTGTGTGCACAAACAGGGAGAAGGGGCAGAGGGATAGGGAGAAGCAGACTCCCCGCGGAGCAGGGAGTCAGATGCAGAACTCAATTCCAGAACCCTGGGATCACGACCTGAGCTGAAGGCAGATGTTTAATCGCCTGAGCCACCCAGGCGCCCCTTAGCAACATGGTTTCTTGTTGATCTTACTGATTAAGATTCAAGCTCCTGAGACAAGGACTTTGTCTTGTTCAATGACGTATTTCAAGCATGGAGCTTATTTTCTGGCACACAATAGGTGCCAACTAAGTATTCGTTGAATGGGTGAACAAACAGATCCATGAGCGCTCCCCTCTTCTAAGAGGCCCCGTGTGGTTGGAGATGGAGAAGGGTAGGTGCTGGGAAGACAGGGCTGGGCCCTGAGCAAGGTGCCCCCTCTACCCCCAGCAGCCCCCATGATGGGCCCCATCCTGGCCTGCCCTGGTGGGGGTCCACACCCTATAAGACAGAGGGGTCTCTCTGGGGATCAAGGTAGCTGCCCAGCCACCGTGACCATAGCAGCGTTGTGTGTGTCTGACGCTATTTCTCAGCTCAAATTCAGGCGTCCAGGCATGGGGGCCAACGTAGATTTTTCCCTGTGCTCAGCAGCCCTCCCTCCTGAACCTGCACATTTGGGCCCCACACTGCCACCCGCTCACAAACAGAACTGCCCCCAGTGGCCCCTCTCACCTGCTCTACACTAGTTCTCCTGCAGGCCTTTTCTTGGCAGTTGGCACGAGTCCCCCCCCTCCCCCCACCCCACGAGGACACTGCTTTATGTGCCTGGGCTTGAGAGGGAGGGGAGAGAGGGCCATGCTGTCATCTCTACTGACCATATCAGGCTTGGAGGGGAGATTCACTGGAGGCCCCACAGCTGGCAAGGACCAGGGTCGGGATTCAAACCCAGGCAGTGCTGTGTGCTGCTTCTCCCTCCATTCATTCATTCAGCTCATGTTGACTGAGCACCTCTTTTGCGGCAGGCACTGCTGTGATCGCAGTGCCTGCCCGGGCGGGTGATCAGAAGGGAGTCCGGGCTTTGCAGCTGGTGCCCTTCAATAGAGCTTGCTGTGATAGGCAGGTGTTCTGTATGTGTGCTGTCCATGACCTTGTGTGGCTGTTGAGCCCTTGAAGTGTGGCTGGTGCAAATGAGCAATTGAATTTTTTTTTAAGATTTTATTTATTTATTTGACAGAATGAGTGAGCACAAGCCCAGGGAGCGGCAGGCAGAGGGATAGGGAGAAACTGGCTTCTCACTGAGCAGGGAGCCGGATGTGGGACTTGATCCCAGGACCCCGGGATCATGACCTGAGCTGACGGCCGATGCTTAACTGACTAAGCCACCCAGCCATCCCAAGGAATTGAGTTTTTAATTTTAATTTAATTTTAGTTAATTTTAATTTCAGTAGCCCCGTGTGGCTAATGGCTACAGTGCTGGTTATTATGGGTCTGTGCAGTTTTTTGAAGATCAATCATGGCCTCAGACCGTTAGGTCTCCAGCTCACATGTGAGCAGGAGAACCAGGTCGATTTCTCAGGGGCACCTCAGGCTGCCTTTTTTCCCATATATTAAAGTCACAGTTGTTCTTTTCACACCCAAAAAGGAGTTAGTCGCGGTTTTCTTTGAAATATGAGCCCCTCCTGACCCATCTTTCAGTTTTGGCTTCTTTTTTTCTTCTCGAGGTATAAGTGACATCCAGTGAAAGGCACAGGCCGGAAGCAGTTTGATGAGTTTTGACAAACAGACACGCATGAAAACACAAGGGGAATCAAGATAGGGGACATTTCTAGAACATTTCCATTCCCCCAGCAGGTCCCCTCCGGCCTCTTTCCAGGAAGTCCTAGCCTCAGAGGCAACTGCTATTGTGATTTCTGTCCCCACAGATTCATTTTGCCCTATTTCAACCTCCTATAAATCATTTTCCCACTTTGACTAAGACAAGGGGACAAGAAATACTTCTCTTTTCTCTTTGTTACAAAAACCAGAGCACTAGCATGATGACAAGTGAAGGCCGACCCTGGGCTGCAGCGAGAAGGAGCCAAGGAGAAATGGGGGTGGGGTGGGAGGGCTTGGGGCCCTGGGGACTTGTGTCCTGTCCCCTGGCAGCCCCTCCTCGGCTCCTGAGAAAAGCTGAAAATACTGCTCTTCATGTAGAGTCTTCTAAATGAGGGCATTTCAAAACCAGGTACAGTGCTGCAGGCCAATAACTCACTTCTTGTGGGCCAGACTTGACCCGTGGGATGCCGGGTTGTGAGTCCTGCCTTGGGCTAATCAGACTGTTAGCAATAATAATAATACTATTTGTTAAGTGATTCCTTTGTTTGAGGTCCTCTTCTAAGTGTCTGATGTTATTAAGTCATCTAATCCTCCTAACAACTTATTAATAAATCCATTTTACAGATGAGTAAGCTCCGCCAGAGAGAGGGATTAGGGGACTTGCCCAGGGTTACAGAGTGAAGACTTGGCTGGGCTTTGAACCCTGACTGTTCCGAGGCCACGCTCGTGACCTCTGCACGTCCTCCCCTGGGGAGTGAGCACAGCGGGAGAGGCTGCCGGGGTGGGTCACTGCACTTGGGGTGCCGCTTCGCCAGCTCCCGGGGGTGCTGCCACCCTGAACAGGCAATGAGAGCGCACCTCAGCCCCGCCCGCCGGCACTGCCCTGGCTCGGGCAGTGTGCAAGTTCAGACACCTCGGCTGTCCGTTGGCGGAGTCCTGATTGTAGGAAGTGCTGGGAAAGCAGCCAGGGGTGGGGTCGGGAGGATAGCAGCCTGGCTGATGCCTGATGAAGTTCTCGGGGAGCACTGGGCAAGTGGGGGCAGAAGGAGCAGGAACCTGGCAGGGGGAGAGCCCAGGTCCAGGAGGGAGGCAAGGGAGAAGGGAAGGCTCAGCCACCCAGGGGGGCCCAGGCCAGGCCAGGATGCTGCTACCACGGGGGCGGGGGGGGGGGGAGCTGGGGGTTGGAGCTTCCCCGCCGGCACCCCGCGCCCCAGCCTCAGCCCCTCTGCTGCACTTCGTCCAGACAAGTCTATCTCTAAGGGAAGGTTGGGCAGAGGAAGATAAGAATCATCAGGCAAAACAATGCTGTATTTCTATCATCCGGTCCCGCCTTGGGGAAGGGGCCCAGGAGGAAACAGGGCCCGTGAGGGTACAGCCAGAACCCAAACCTGGACTCTTGGCTTCCTCTCTAGTGCTCCTTCTACTCCATTTGGCCGTGTCCCTCAGGACCAGATGTTGTGGGGAAAGAGGGTCTGGGGTACCTGGCAGGAACGTGTCCCAGCAGCCTCAGTGGAATGGCGGGGACAGGCCAGACCGTCTCCCCCTCTGGCTGTGCTCTGTGTTACCAAGCCAGGCTGGCAGGAAGTGCTAAACCAGCATTTGCCAGTGTGTTTGGTTTTTCCAGTTGGATCTTCCCACCCACCTTTGCAATATGTGTTGCTCTCATATATCCCCCCTCCTACCAGTAAGGAAGCCAGGCTCAGAGAGGTAGAGATCATTGCCGAAAGGCTTTGGCAGGAGTAAACGAGTGATGTCTGTAGAGTGCTTCACACCATTCTGGTGCTCAGGGAAGGATTATGGGCCATCGGCCGGAGGGGGGAGGAGGTGACAGGACTGCTTAAGGAGGATCTCTCGGAGGAGGTGACATGGCGCCCAGCCTCTCAGGCTGCTGGTTCCCCTAGAGTTAAGATTGTTTCCTAAGTAAGCCCTGATGCTGGTTGGGTCTCCTCACTTGGAGGATGTCACTTCCCACCAGAAGACCCAAGTAACAGGGGCTGGTACCCTAGGCTCTCACAAGTCTTCTTACAGCCTCCATATCAGGGGACCCCTCCGGGCCCGGCTGCACTCCCTGTGTATTGTGAAGGGGCAGCCTGGCCTGGGGGTGGTCACAGCACCTCTCTGAGCCTCGGTTTGCTCATCTGTCAAATGGGGACAGTGTGGCTTACCAGGCAGGTTTGTGGTGAGAACCTGGCACGGGATGGGTGCTCTGCGAACAGGCACCACGGGACCTCCAGGAAACAGCTATCGAATTGAATGGGACTTTTAAAGTCGAAGGACAGACAGATTCCCATCTAGCTTGATCTGTGCTTGAGCACAGAACTGAAAAGTCCCAACTACCTCGCCTGAAGCCCGTGCTTTAGAGGATCAGGAGTCAGTCAGCCCAATTCAACTGCCGTCTGTCTACACCGGATGAGGGCCCTACGGAGCAAGCTGATTAGTGTTGCCCCAGGCCCAGAGCGGCCCGCAATGCTGTGTTTGAGGCTCTAGGCCATGCCCTCTGTGTTGTTGTCTCACGCAGGAGGCAACGGCCCTGTAACTGAGCGCTGGGGACTCGGCCAGCACTTGAACCCATGTTCTATGGCCCCAGACTCTGTGCTCCTAGGGAGAGAAAGTCATCTACTAGAAATATGCAAAAAAACATTAATTTGGGCCAGGTTTTCACAGTCGTAAAGGCTTTCTATGCCTGGGATTCAGTGTTGTCCCCATGTCGCTGGATGAGAATGGGGTCACCCCTTGGTGGCAGACAGGTACGTGAGCTGCTGGGGGCCACATGGGTCTGTGCTCCTCCCCTGGCTCCTCCCCAGCTCCTCAACCACCTCCTGGGGAGGCCGCTGTCCAGCTTGAATGGCAGCAGCCAGCAGCCCCCCTTCCTTGGACTCCACTATGGGTGTGGCCCAGCCACCCCCTGTCCCGTGCTCACCTCGTGGGGCAAGCACCATCCCAGCCCCAGGCCCCAGTCCCAGTATCCACCTCGCTTTAGAGCTGTCAGTTGTCAGGAAGCAACGTAAAGGAGTGATTTTCAAACTTCATTCCTTGGAACACTTGAGGAAACCAGATGGGGTCAGGATATGGGGTCATTGAGTGCCTAAGGGGCAGCCCCACTTACGTCTCTTTTGTATTTTGGGTTGCCATGGTAACTTTGAAATATGAAGGGCTCTATAGAATTAAGAATATACGGGCTTTGTGAACCACCGTTTGACTCCAGCAACAAACTACCTCCCCATTTTACAGATGGAAAAACTGCCTTCAAAGCCCAGGCTTTCCCCAAAAATGATAATAACATTCAGGCAGTGTTTTAAGTTTTTTAATGTGTTTGAGCCTCGCACCCCTGTGAGGGCCGCACCATTGTCTGCACCGTACCGAGGGCGCTGTAGCTCAGATGGAAGGGTTTGCTCCAAGGCTGGAATCCCGGGAGCCCAGCTCCCCAGGCCATGCTTTCAGCCACTCCCCACCTGACAGGCACACCTTCTCTTTGTGTGCTGAGGAGGGGAAGGCACTTGCTGAAGCCCAGTGGAAGGCAACATGGGACCTGGGGCCAAAATGTAGACCTCCTGCCTCCCAGCGCAAGGCCAAGCCTGCTGTCCATGACATCACCGGGCCAGATGGGGAGATTGTGTGTGAACCCCGGCTCTTTCCTCACTGGCTGTGTGACCTTGGACAAGTGAATGGACCTCTCTGAATCTGTCTCCTCACTTTAGAAAAGGGAGAACAGGGCCCACATCACAGAGTCATCACGAAAGTCGAACAGGATCAGCCACGAAAGTTGGTGGGCGTGGGGTCTGGTGCAAACTGTGAGGGCCCCAGCCACCCTCAGTTCACGGATCCAAGGAGTCCCCAAAGCTTACCTGCTTCCTCCTCCCTCTTCCTGGCCCTTACTACCCCACCTATATAACACAAATACTAATTACAACCATTTCCACGAGCTGCTTCCTGGCTGAGCCTAATTAGGGGGTACTTCAGGCGTGACCATCTTAAGTATCAAGAGAGAGAGATTAACTTTGTCCCAAGTTTTATGTGATTAGATCAGCAAATTGTTAAGACACGTGTGGTGTCCTCAGCTTGGGCCTTACACAGACCGGTCATCCTGCGTGGGGTGGGGGCCAGCTGCACGTTTCCGGTCTGTTTTGAACTTGGTGCTTGGAGAAGACCAGAGCGAGTTGGCCCTTTAACGCAGCCAGGAAGGGATGCCTGAAGTGGGAAGGACGGACCCGTCTGGGGCTGCCACCTTGTTTGTTGTCATGGCAAAACCACAGGCTTTGGGCCTTGGCACACCTGGGCTGCCGTCTGGGCTTTGTTATTCACCAGGTGTGTGACTCTGGGCATGTTGCTAACCCTCCCGGTGTTACAGTTCTGTACTGTGCAGCGGCGAACAGGCAAGGAGGTACTATGGTGCCAGCAAGGGCCAGGCCCCGCACCTGGCATGTTCTAGGTCCCATCTTTTGTCGTTCCCAGTAGGATGGGAACCGCGTTTTCTGAACCCACCGCCACCCACACTAATGCTTCCTGAGTGCAGCTTCTCTGCAAGCACTGGCCTGAGGACTTGATGTGTCTTATTTTATTTGATCTTATAAAGACCCTATAGAATAGGTACCATTATCCTCTCCACTTGATAGACAAGCAAAGCCCGCACAGGAAGTGGGGGGACTTTGTCAGGGTCACACGGCTGCACTTGCCTGCGGTCACTCTGTTGGGATGAGATGCTAGAAGGTTGTGCAGGGTGCTGCAGGGGAAGAAAGGTCACAGTGAAGTCCGAGAAGGCTGCCTGGAGGAAGAAGCATCTGAGCTGATGAGTTAGCCAGGGGAAGAAGCAAGGAGAGGCCTCATGGGCAGAGGGCAGCGGATTCGCAGAGGCCCGGCAGCTGGGAGCACGGTGTGGCTACGGGACTGAACCGTATGTATTTGAGGTTCGAGCATGTGAGGGAGGACTGGCGAGTCAAGCTCAAGGGGAGCTGGGAGCCAGACCCCAGCAGGGAGGAGAGTTTGGAAGCCGCGCCAAGGCTCCTGTTTTTTTTTCTGCCATTTCCAGAGCCGGTGTGTGAAGGAGGAGAGTGACTGGACCATATCAGTTAGTTGAGAAAGTTCTGCTTAGAGCCAGCTGGGAGGTGAGGGACTGGGGTGGGGGGTGGAGGGTGATAATGGGAGATCAAGTGGGTCAGGGGGCCGACAACAAGGAAGGCTTCCAGGGGGAGGAGGGGCAGAGCCTAGGACACTCCCCCCTGCCCCAGAGGGGCAGAGGTAACAGACAGAGGCTATCACACCGGAGTGGGGGAGGTGGAGAGAGGTGTGGTCAGCAGTGTAATGTGTGGCCCAGGTCAGGGAGTAGGGAGGAGGTTGCTGGCCAGGTTTGGGGCTTGGGCGTGGGCTGGCCGCCTCAGCAGCACTGAGGGTGTTGGTTGGCAGCACTAGGTAAGGCTCTCAATGCCTCCCAGGGCCCCCAGGCAGGTGAGTCAGCAGCAGGCCAAGTAGGGGAGTGTTTGCCAGCTCCCTGCATGTGTGAGCATGTCTCATCTGCCAGCACGTTCAGGGAGCTCGGCCTGGGACTCTCTGGTCCAGACCAGGGTGACCGACTCACGGACTGGCAAGGCCGCCACCTTCTCTGAGGAGGCTGTGAGCAGCCATAGTCTCCCATGTACGCTCTGTGCCCTTGGCCTTCTCTCTGTCTCTGAGTCTCATCTTTAGGCATCCCTTGCCCCCAACTCCTGCTTGCCTCCCCACTCTCCATGTCTGGCCTCCAGCTCCACCTGACCCCCTTGGTGGCACAAAGTGGAGTCTCCCTCCCCGCCCCCACCCACTTCTGTGGTCCCACGGCACAACCCAACTCCAGGCAGCCTGTCGTCTCCGCAGGAGGTTGGGCTAGGGAGCCAGGCCTCAGGGAGGTGGCCCAAAAACAGAGGGTCAGGAAGATCTGGGTTCAAGTTCCAGTTCTGCCGCGAACTGGCAAGCTGCTTCCTTTCTCCGGCCTTGGTCTGTGCATCTATAAAATGGGGGTCCCGGGTTTATTCCACAGGGTGCTCATGAGACACAAGTTAGATCAAGGTGTAGAGATGCCCGGGCAGCTCCGTCGGTTAAGCGTCTGCGTTCAGCTCAGGTCATGATCCCAGGATCCTGGGATTCCCCACTTCAACAGGGAGTCTGCTTCTCCCTCTGCCCCTCCTCCCCACTCGTGCACAGCTCTCTCTCTTACTCACTTTCTCTCAAATAAGTAAATTCTTTTTAAAAAATCGGCATAATTGAGCCTTGAGAACTGGACAGTGCTGGGCTTGTGTGCATGTTGATGACACTGGATGATACCGTTTTGGGTTTTGGGGCAGCAGTTGTAGAACCGTTGAGATTTATAGCATCATTGAGAAGATGGTTCAGAGAGTTCCCTTAAACCACACACCCAGCTTCCCGTGTTTTTAACGTCTTCTGTGGGATATCGGTCACAATGAATGAGCTGATATGGATACATTATTACTAACTGAAGTCTGTACTTAATTCAGATATCTTTCATTTTTACCTAATGTCCTTTTTCTGTTCTGGGATTCCCTCTGGGACACCCCATTACATTTAGAGTCCTGTCTCCTTAACTTCTCTTGGCCGTGACAGTTTCTCAGACTTGCCTTGTTTGATGACCTTGACAGCTTTGCGGAATACTGTCAGGTATTTTGTAGAATGCTTCTTCGTTGGGATTTGTTTGCTGTTTTCCTCCTTATTCGCCTGGGGGAATGTGTGTTGGGAAGGAAGAGCACAGAGGTAAAGTGCCACTTCTGTTACCTATCAAGAGTACCTACTCTCACTGGACATATCACTGTTGATGTTGACCTTGGTCAGCAGGGAGTCTGTTATTTTTGTCCTGAGCACAGTGGCACGGCTACAGTCAGGCCAGCGTTGGCTGTATGAAGGCCAAGCTCGGCTATGTGGGTGAGGGTAGGGGCGCCTGGGTGGCTCAGTCGGTTAGGTGTCTGACTCTTGATCTCAGCTCAGGTCTCCATCTCAGGGTCATGAGTTCAAGTCCCACATTGGGCCCCATCCTGGGTATGGAGCACACTTAAATAAAAAATTTATAAAAGAAAAAATATGTGGATGATGGGGAAATCCCAAGTAAATGAGAAAGATGGTGGAGAAAATAAAGAAAAACAGGTATGAAGTGGGTTGACTTGGGGCTGGGGTGCAGTGCTGTATACCAGGCTGTCCACAACAACCCTTTCTCCAGATGAGGAAAATGAGGTCCCAGAGGGGAAATGATGTGAGCCCAGGATCCTGGGATTGGGCTCAGGTCTACCTTGACTGCCTGACCCCCACTGCTGAATAAGCACCTTGACGCTGCATTCCCCGGGGAGGGGTTAAGGGAAGGGGAGTGGTCTTTGCTACAGGTTGCTTCTTTTTTTTTTAAGATTTTGTTTATTTATTTGACAGAGATCACAAGTAGGCAGAGAGGCAGGCGAGGTGGAGGGGGGAAGCAGGCTCCCTGCTGAGCAGAGATCCTGACTCTGGACTCAATCCCAGGACCCTGAGATCATGACCTGAGCTGAAGGCAGAAGCTTTAACCCACTGAGCCACCCAGGTGCCTGCTACAGGTTGCTTCTAATTTACTTTATTCTGCAAAGGATTCGTGATGGGTTATGACCAAAACTCATTCAGTAAGATAATAGGCAACTGAAATGGAAAATCAGAATCAGGGAAAACAGACTGAAAAATGTGGACAAGGAAAAGGCTGAACATAAAGACCAGGGAAGTGCCCGTAAATGAGTGTCTGATTTGACTGTCAGTTTCCTGGCAGCCAAGGGAAAAAGGGATCTGAGCCAATTCCTAGGATTCCTAGTATCAAAATAGGAACATTGTGGTAAATTTAAAAATAAATTAATCAAATGGAAATTTCCTTCTAAAAGACTGAGCAATGCAATAGATGACATAATAGTAATAATAAATGTCATATAGTCTCATCTTCAGGAGTGACACCCATATTTTCACTAGCTTGTCCCTTGCCTGAAATTATTCTATTTGATTTTACATGACTGTCATCAAGCAAATAAACTCTACTCTTTCTTCTTTGTTGAAGTCACAGATGCTAATGCCCTTGTGAAAACCTAGGATACTAGTTATCTAGTTATCTATAGTTAACTAGTTATCTAGTTAGTGAACTAGTTATCTATATACCAGGTTGTATGCTGGGTGCCAGGGCTGGAAAGTAGTAAGAGGATTGTTGCCCACCCCCCAGGTTCTCTCCATCTCGGGTGTGGAGATGCCCAGATACAGCCTGTACATAATGCAGGTGCCACTTGGAGGAGGGAGGGGGGAACCTTGAGGAAGGAAGTGGGGAGGGCTTCATGGAGGAGGAGGTAGGCCAAAGATGGAGAGCAGTAGAGGGGAGGGGGCCCCAGTCTTGGGAGACAGGTATCAGCTACTGGTCCCTTGGGGGCGGGGACCAAGTCCTCCTCTGAACTGCCCCCTCACCTTGCAGCACAGGCCTGACGTATGTCAAGGACTCTTGGACTCCCGTTGGTGGCCGACCCCTGAGGGGCTGGCTCAGAGCTGGGGTGATGACCACACACCCGAGGGGTATGTGGAGGATGGACCCGGAGAGGGAGGAGTTCGGGGTTCTTTAGGCCATAGGGATTGACGGAAGCTGTTTGATTGAGTTGCGGCGTATAAGTAATGATGGAAGGAAAAAGGATACCTCGTGAGCACCTGCCGTGTGCCCTGCACTGCTCTAAGCACTTCGTCTGTATTAACTCCCTGAAGGATGACAGCAGTCCTGCAGTGGGGGGTACAGTGATTATCATCTCCATTCTCCAGACAGGACAGCTGAGGCACAGAGAGGTTGTCACTTGCGCAAGGTCACACAGCTGGGAAGTGGCCCCATAGGCATCTAAACCGAGGCTCGGATCTAGAACTTCTACCCAGTCTGTCGTTGTGCTGTTGAATACCTACTGTGTGAGATGACCTATAAGGACTTCACGGATCCCAGCCAATCACGAGCCCCCAAAGCAGGAGCTGGTGGAGCAAAGGCTCAGAAAGAATGTGGAAGCATGGAGGGTGTGGCCAGGGTGTCGCAGGCCTGTGAATTTCACTGGGACTGCACTTCCTGCCTCTGACAGCTCCAAGGTTCCTTGAAGATCCCCCGCCTTGGGCAAACCAACAGCGAGAACCCTCTGCGTGACTAACACAGTCACAGCAAATGGGATCCCGCCCGACTGTCACCCGGCCAGAGGCCTTTGGTGTCAGAAGCATGTGAGCGTTTCTAGTATTTCTTATTTCTGTTCACCCCAGGGCCTTTGATTTCCACAGGGTGGGGTTTCCAGAGCGGGGCACTGTCACAGCTGCCTCTGGCTCCCACCACTTTTTCTCTGCAGCTGGAGGTCTGGGGCGGGGTGGGGGGTTGAGGGGGATGAGCTGTGGCTCCCACTCCTCCGTCCTTGGTCTCCACCTTCTCATGAGCATCAGGCATAGAGGGGCAGGGGGAGGAACCAGAGGACGGGGGCAGACTCGCCACAAAGCAGCTGTGTTCTCCTTTCCCCGAAGCTTGTGGGGTCAGGTGTGACCCCAGCACTGCAAAAAGACGATTAGAACGAGTGTGGGCCACCCAGCCAGCTCGGTGACTGGACTCCATGAGGGCCCCACCCGAAGGTGCAGCTCCCCCTTTCACAAAGAGCACAGGACTGAGAGTGCGGGACCCAGGTTCAAGGCCACTTCCTAGCCGCATGGCTGAGGTTCTTGGAGGCAGCAGCATGAGGCTAGGCAGGCAGGCATTCACATCCTGGGCCTCTCACTCTCCAGCCAGGTGACCTGGGCGGCGAGGGAAGAGGGGGGTCGAGTTGTGCCTCCCCCCTCATCCTCAGTCTTCTCATTGAGAGCCTTGCAGAACATCTTGGGGTCAGGACCGCTACATTTTGTCAGATAGCACATCCACAGACAGGCTGCAGTGGGACGGACGGCACCGGTGGCCTGGCCTTGGCCCCTAGGATGGGCTTCCAGCCTCCCTCCCTTGCCTCCTGCCTTCGCTCCAACAGCCGAGGAGGCTCCAGCTGCAGACTTAGCCCCGGGGAGACAGGGCCTGAGGAACCCTGGCCCCAGGCTTCAGGGTCCTCCCGTTTAGAATGCTGTGTGCTTGAACAGAAGGAAGCATGAGGTAGGGCCTTGGGTTGGGGGGGACACTGAGCAGGGGACCAGAAGCCACCTTTTCTGGAGGGTGGTGAGGAGAGCTTCCTCGAAGAGATGATCTCTGAAATGAGATAGAAGGAGGCGGAGCCACTGCCTCTGTACCCAGGCAAATTACCTGCCTGACCCTCACTTTCAGGGTCTGTAAAAGGGGCCAATAATACTTACTCAGAGGGAAGGGCAAGAGGCTTAAAAGGATGATAGATGTGAAAGAACTGACAAATGCCTCATACCCCTAAGTGTCTCTGAAACAGTAGCGGCTGTGCTGGGCTTGGAAGGTGTGTGGTGAACTGAACTTCTTTTTCAAGGGTCTTTCCTTTGGGCAGTTGACAGCTGTTACTTAGTTTAAACAAGTGTCCTGGCTTCAGAAAAAGGCCAGCTGTATGTAACTCAGCGTGAGGAGAAGCAGCCCTGGAGTCCTTTCTACCTGTAGAGGGCTTTCCCCCACCCACTGGGAGTGGGGCAGAAGACTCCAGAATTAAAATTCTTCCCAAGTACCCACCTTCCCCAGGCCCGTGCTCGATAGTTTCCTTTGTCCTTGGACATTGCAAAATTTGATGGTCAAGGACAGCGGCACTGCCCCAGAGTAATTTTCACTTCCCCTCCTCTTGTTCCACCATCGAATGGAACTGTCTATTGAGCACCTATTGTATGCGAGGTGATGGAGATTCTCTGTGCCAAAGAAGGTCCCGGCTCTGGGTGCGGGGGGGGGGGGGGGGGGGGGGGGGGGGGATCAATGTAAACTAAAATAACAACAGACTGCAGTAAAGATAGAGAAAAATGGGGTGTGTAACAGAGTATTTGAGGGACTAAGAGTGGTCAGGACGCTGGAGGAGGTGGCGATTTAAGCTAAGGTCTGAAGCGGAAGTGGCCATGGGAGGAGGAGAGATGAGGAAAGAATGTTCCAGATAGAGGGGAAAGCAGCTGGAAAGATCGGGAGGGAGGGGAGAAATGTGAGAATCTGAGGAACTGAGTGAAAGCCGAAGAAGTTGGGGCCTGAGTGAGTGAGGTGGGGGCAGCACGAGATGAGGGTAGGCGGGGGGCCCGTGGACAGACTGGCAAAGGGACTGTCTTTGGGAAGTGTCAAGCAAGGGAATAGCAAGTTCAGAATTTCCTTTTAAAGGTTCGCTCTGGGTACTGAGAGGACCAGAGCAGAAGCAGGAGGCTGCTGGGAGCTGTCGCTGTGACCCCAGGCAGTCACCCCACCCCTCTGAGCCAGTTCCTGCACACACGTGTGTGGCCTAGGGAACTGAATATGGGAATTGACGTGCTCTGGGGGAAGCTGAAAAATGTATAAATGCGGGGGATTCCAGGCCCCACTGGAAGTGGCGGGTCCTTTGGGAAACAGAGTGCTGGGTACCTAGGTTCCTGACCTGAGCACCCCACGTCTGAGGGAGCCTGCTTTTCCAGCCCAGCTCACCTGGCTGGGGAGGGAGCACCTGCTTGAGACTCTTGCCTCCTGAGACCAAAGGTGGAGGGATGGGTCACCTTCCTGGTTTTTTCACTAGCCCTAAGCCTCTGGAATTTTCATTAATTGTCTGGCTTAAAATCCCTGAGCTAGAGGAAAGGGGAAATGAGAGGGGAGACACCTGCCTTTTCTCTTCCACCTCCGGCCCCCTAATCTTTCTAGCTCTGATGGGGAGACTTACTCGAGGCATCTAAGGGGCCCTGGGAGGTGGAACCTCTCTCTTGACAGTTGTGGTCCAAATTAGGGGCATCTTCCTAGTCCTCCACTCCCGCTGGCAATCCCCGTCCTGAAGGGTGACTTGGGGATTCCCAAGAGGAGGGGCTGCTGCGAGACCCCTTCCCGCCAGCAGCGGCTGGCCTTGGGGGGCCTCCACCTACGCCAGGTCTCCCCTGGGGCCATGAAGGGAACCGGCAACTGCGCGCTGGTCAGGCCCCGCCCGCGAAGGTGGCGCGTTGTCCGGCCCGCGGGGCCAGTCTGTTGCGCAGTGGCCGCGGTGACACTGGGGACCAGGCATCGCCGGGGCGCAGCATGAGGAGCCTGTGGCCGCTGCACTGTGGGCGCCGGGGGTGAGGCGTCGTGTTGCATAAGCGGGGGCGGGGGGACGGGGGAGGCGGGATCCCCCTCCCCCCGCCGCGGGCCGGTCCGTGGGCCGGTCTCGGTGTCCCGGGCGGGGCGGGGCGCGCGGCGGTGGCGGCAGCGGCAGCGCCGGGCTGCTTCCCCATTCTCCCCATTTGCCTGAGAGCCATGGAGGCGCTGAGGGAGTCCGTGCTCCACTTGGCTTTGCAGATGTCGACCTACAAGCGGGCCACGCTGGACGAGGAGGACCTGGTGGACTCGCTGTCCGAGGGTGAAGTGTACCCAAATGGCCTGCAGGTAGGAACCCTGCCGGCTGCGAGCCCCCAGGCCGCTGGGCATGCGCACTGCTCCCTCCCCGCCCCCACCCTGCCAGCCCCCACCCTGCCAGCCGGAGAGGGGTCCATGCCTGCCTGGCCAGCTCAGGGCAGCTCTGGGCTCCGTGGGGGAAGATGACTTTACCCGGGCAGAAGTGCCTCCAAGGCACTGGGCTCCCTCCCCCCAGGGCTCCTCCCCAGCTCTGGCTGTCCCCCAGTCCTCCTGCCACCTGCCAATGGCACTACAGCCCCTTGGCAGAGTTGAAGCACCCTAAGGAACTGAACTGGACCAGTTACCTTTCACAGGAAAGGCAGTCCCTGAGTGCTGAGGGACCTGCCCAGGGTCACACAGTCCAATAACGGCAGAGTTTAAAACTGTCCCAGTTTTAGTGTGGAAAGCCCTGTGTCCCTGGAAACCTTTCAGTCCTGAGCAAACCAGGATGGTTGGTCACCCTATCTGGTAGGCATGGCCCCATTCTTCCCCTTTCCCCCAATACCTGAATTTCCTGCAGGGAGGAACCCATCTTCTACCTCCTCTTTTCCTGTCCCTTTGCAGCCTGCTCACCAAACCCAGTTCCTCCCCTCCCCAGGGTCTGTCCCTGTGAGTCTCAGACATGCCCACCACCTCCCTTCCTTGTGGCAGAGCAGTAAGCATAGCTGCTTCCTGCTCTTCTCTCCCTGCAGGGCTGAGCTGGAACAGTATTGAACAGGGCCTCAGCCCTGGTGGACCCAGGCAGGTGGGTGGGAGCAAGTTGGAAGTGTCAGGGACACTCAGGGGGGGCCCTTGATGTGGCTCCTGAGAAACCAGCCCAGAGAGAGGAACGGGGCATCTCAGTCCAGGAGAACTTATGCCAGGTTGACCAAGGGAGGCATTGGGGAATGTGTTTGGGCCCCCCAGTGAGCTGACCCCAAATCACAACTCATCCAGAGGGCAAGCTTAGGGTGCGTGCAGCCGTGGGCTGTCAGGTCCAACCCTACTCAGGGTTGCCCAGGACTGAAAGGTTTCCAGGGACACGGGGCTATTATTTCAGAAGCTGGAATAATAATACCAGTAAAGAAAAACAACACTGTTGGTGTCCTTCCTCCAGGCTGGGAAAGTAGGCTCAGGAAGATCCAAACTCATGACTCCCAAGTGGTCTGCCCCCTGGGACATGGCACTCTTACCCAAATCATCCCACTTAACTTTTCAGGATCACCCCATGAGCTATAAGGATTACTGTTCCCACTTACAGATGAGGAAACTGAGGGTCTGAGTGGGTATACAACTTGTCTTAGGTCCCAGAACTAGAAATCTGGGAGAGAGAGAGAGATCAACACAATGTGTCTGGAACCTCTTCCCTGGGACCCTTCTTGAGAGGCTAAATCCAGCAGGAAATTAGATTTCTGTGGCAGGCACTTTTCCCTTCACAAATCAAAACAGAATCTAATCAGCAATCTTTTCAGTGTCATCTTGCACAGAAGGTTCTAAATATATCAGCACAAAAGCATTTCAGAATTCACAACAAAATAATAGGCCATGTTGTCATCACCATAACATAACAACAGTAGCCCACATGCCTTTTTCAGGCCACAAAGGGTGTTCATCCATCCTGGGGCTGCCAGGGAGAGTGGAAGCAGCCCAGTCTCTCAAGCTGGGTTCCCTGGGATGAATTCTGATTCCGCTCATGGTCATGGGTGAGCTGCTTAACCCCTGAAAGCACAATTCCCTCATCTGTAAAATGGGGGTTAGGGAAAGTTGGCGATGCCTCTCACAGGGCCTGCTAGGATTATTGTTGTTTTTATGATCTGTGAGGTCAGGGCCCCGTGGCTATGTTACAGATGATGAAGCAGAGGCTCAGACAGGTTGGGGACATTCCTGTGGTCATAGAGCTATGTTTTGAAGTGCAGTGTTGCTGTCCCTACACCAATCTGCCAAACTGGGTACATTGTCTACTTTCTATACAGGCAAAGCCAAAATGATTGCCCCAAGGACTTGGGACCTTTCCGTGGGTACCTAGTCCAGCTTCACTTGAGCCCCCATGACTTCCCCAAAGCAAGTGTGAATGAGCTACTGCTTTAATGGAGAACTTGTTCAGCTCAATTTACGAAGCCAAGCTTTCTACTAATTTTTTTTTTTTAAAGATTTTATTTATTTATTTGACAGAGAGAGGTCACAAGTAGGCAGAGAGGCAGGCAGAGAGAGCGAGAGAGAGAGGAGGAAGCAGGCACCCTGATGAGCAGAGAGCCCGATGCGGGACTCTATCCCAGGACTCTGAGACAATGATCTGAGCCGAAGGCAGCGGCTTAACCCACTGAGCCACCCAGGCGCCCACTAATTTTGTTTTTAATCACTGGAGTGTTTTTTTCTCCCTGTATAAAGACTTTACGTGCTTATTTATGAAAAAACAAAAAGTGTAAAAAATATATATTTAAAAGGAAACCATAATCCCAGCACTTGGAGATAACCCCTTCTGGTTTTCCACATTTGCACACTTATATTTATAAACATAATTGAGCTCACTCTAAGTACACGA
This sequence comes from Mustela putorius furo, assembly GCF_011764305.1. Lineage (NCBI taxonomy): Eukaryota > Metazoa > Chordata > Mammalia > Carnivora > Mustelidae > Mustela > Mustela putorius. Next base: position 15,142,947 of record NW_025422005.1, on the reverse strand, counting down.
TGTTGTGCTGTGCTTGTTTCACTTAATGCCACTCCATGAGCATTTTTTCTGTTGTTTAACAACTCCCAAAACATGTTGTCATTAAAAATTATAACGCCAAGGGGCGCCTGGCTGGCTCAGTCAGTAGAGCATGTGACTCCCGATCTTGGAGTTGTGAGTTTGAGCCCATATTGGGCATAAAGGTCACAGTACATAAAATATAATGCCTCACAGTACCAGTATATAAAACTACCTATACCCCATCTGAAGGTTGGATAGTCGGCCCAATAACTAACATTGTAGGTGACCATTCCTCAGCCCTTTGGATAATTTCCTGTGAGCTGATGCTAGAATTGCAATTGCTCCTTGAAATTGAAGATTTTTTCTTATTTTTAAAAAGATTTTATTTATTTATTTTGACAATGAGAAACCAGAGAGAGAGGGAACACAAGCAGGGGCAGAGGGAGAGGGAGAAGCAGGCTTCCCGCCAAACAGGGAGCCCAATGCAGGGTTCGATCCCAGGACCCTGGGATCATGACTGAGCCGAAGGTAGGTGCTTAACGACTGAGCCCCCCAGGTGCCCCGAAGTTAAGATTTTTTAAATGGCCCCATCCCCTCCTCTCAAATTTCCCTCTTAGATGGGCAGCTATAAAAATAAGCTACTTGACTTTTCACAATTTTGAAGCCCACTGATTCTGGAAATCCAAAGTTACCCATACCAATACCAGTAAGTAAAACCCTGCATCTCTCCAGCAAACTTGACAGCTTTGTTACTGAGAATGCTGACCAAGTGCTAGATTTAGCACATTCTATGGGTACCACAGCTGAAAGGCTTTTTTTTCCCCTTTATCTCATGTTTAGGCCCAAGGTAATTGTGATTCACTAAAATTACTCACTGCAGACTAAGGGCCGAATTTAAAGCCAGATGGCTCCAAGGCCTCAGCTTTGCCTCTGATGGTCTGTGAGACCTGAAAGCAGCTCATGAAATAGGTTCTTTTCTGTCAAATGGGGTTAATATTATTTTTTTATTTTTTTAATCTATTTTTTAAAGATTTTATTTATGTATGTATTTGTGATTGAGAAGGAACGAGAGGGCACAAGCAGGGGGAGCAGTAGGCAGAGGGAAAAGCAGACTCCCTGCTGAGCAGGGAGCTTGATGCGGGACTCCATCCCAGGACCCTGGGATCATAACCTGAGCCGAAGGCAGATTCTTTTTTTTTTTTTAAAGATTTTATTTTATTTATTTGACAGAGAGAAATCACAAGTAGATGTGGGGCAGGTAGAGAGAGAGAGAGGGAAGCAGGCTCCCTGCTGAGCAGAGAGCCCGATGCGGGACCCGATCCCAGGACCCTGAGATCATGACCTGAGCCGAAGGCAGCGGCTTAAACCACTGAGCCACCCAGGCTCCCGCCGAAGGCAGATTCTTAACTGACTGAGCCACCTGGGCATCCCAGGGTTAATATTATTAGTCGACATTGTTTGCAAAGATTGAAATGAGGCCGTGTAAGTGAAAGCATTATGCACAAAAGCATTGTGCATAGTGCACAGACGGTGGATTTGGTTGCATTGTTACCATGACTCACTAGGCGGGAGGTCACGGAGATGCCCTAAATGTAACCACTTTGCTCTCAGGAGCCTCTCTGCTCAAAGGAGGCTGCCTGCCCCCCCAGCCCCATGCCCCAGCACCCACCATTTTGGTGGCTCAAGGGGGGTCAGCTAAAGTGATCCCACAGTCTAAGCTGGGGAGCAGGCGGCCCTGACACTGCTACCCAAGCCTTTGAAACTCATCTTGTTGCTTCTAAAAATCAGTTTCTTCAAGAGAAGGGAAAGCTGAGATATTTCATTCTTGATGACTTTTCTCATCTTCCCCCCCCCACACCTCCAAACATGCCACACACAGGGCTGTCCTTCGAGGGGGATTTCAGGGACAAGCCCACTTTGTACTTTAAGAAGACCTCTGTGCTGGGGCGCCTGGGTGGCTCATTGGGTTAAGCCTCTGCCTTTGGCTCAGGTCATGATCCCAGGGTCCTGGGATCGAGCCCCGCATCGGGCTCTCTGCTCAGCGGGAAGCCTGCTTCCTCCTCTCTCTCTGCCTGCCTCTCTGCCTACTCATGATCTCTCTCTCTGTCAAATAAATAAAATCTTAAAAAAAAAAAAAAAAAAGAAGACCTCTGTACTCACCAGGAGTCCACTTGTTTGAGATGGTCAGACCTGGGACCGCGTCTAGCTTCCTCATTATAAAGATAGGAGACTGAAGCCCAGACATGGCCCAGCGACACACGCACAGGGTCTTGATAAATCAAAGCTGACCTTCAACCTCCCTTTTCCCATGCCATGGGCAGCTAGCTGGGTGTTCCTTCCGGGAAACAAAGAGGTGGAAAGTGCTTCTAAATACTGTGGTTCCTGTGTCGATGGCAAGAGTCCCCTCCCCCACAGCAGGCACTAGTGTGAGCTATTATGGGTCATTGGAAGAGAGTCCAGCATGCAGGCCTGGGGGACAGGTAGGCTTCAGGCAAGAGGCAGGGACGATAAGAAGATACCGTTTTGCTCTGGGCGGGCCCCAGTGGCCTCAGCTGGAAGTCCACTGTATAAAAATTTTGCTGGAAGAAACTCCTCCAACCAAACCCCTTCGTGGTAGCTGAGCTGTCAGGGTCTGTCTGCTCGGAGAGGCTGAACTTGAAGGAGGCAGCCTGGTCACCCTGCCAGCCCTCGTTGGGTAGCCAGGCTCTTGGGCTGCAGGGGGTGGGCTCCCTGCCAAACCCTTGGCCAGACTGATTCCCATTCACCTCTCTATGCAGTCCAGGTCACTGGGGGACCTGGTGGGGGCTCAGCAAGGACCTCTGCCTCCCTTTCGGACCCCCTGCTTCCTCCGAACACCAGGCTCTGCCCCACTTCCCACCCCTTCTCCCACTGGCTTGCCTCCTGGGCCCCAGGCATCCGTGTCCCTTGTCCCGTCCTTGGCCTGCAGAACTCGTTCTTGCTGTAAGCCTAGGTGAGCCAAACACTCACTTCTGTAACCGAATATTTATCCCTCATTAGGGCTTTGTTCCCTTGGCTGTGTAAGCTTTGGGAACCCCTAGGTTGGACAGCTCAACTGTTTCTCTCTCTCTCTCTCTCTCTGTTTTTTTGGCTGTCTGTGTCTTTCTTCCTCTGTCTCCGTTTCCACCTTGCTCCTTTGAGGGCATCCTTTTCCTTTGGTCTCATTCTCCCTCTGCCCCCTTGACAATAAATGGGATATTAAGCCCACCCCTGAGGCGGCGTTTACAGTAATTCTCCGCTCCATCTCCCACGTGCCCACTCTGCTCCTTGGCTGACGGCTGCTCCCAGTTACCTCTCCCGAGACGGAGTGGGCTGCCTGCCACTAATCCTCTCCCGCTCCCAGCCACTGCAGACCAGTGTCTGGTGAGCAACATGCTCTTGTTTCCAAAAGGAAAGTGAGAAAGCACTTGTGTCCTCCCCTTGCTGTGACCTCAGCTTGCTGGATGGTCTGAAGGAGGCTGGGCAGCGACCACAGGGCTCAGAGAGAAGGGCCTCGAAGCCTGGCCCCGTCCACTGCACCAGGAATCGGATGGCTTCCCCCAGAGAGGCCTCTGGGCGACTTCTCCTGCCCCAGGGGGATGCCTCTGGATCCCTTCTGCCCTCAGAGAGGAGGCTTGTCAAGCAACCCGCAGGCGCTCAGCCAGTCAGCACTGAGTTGAGCAAAGAACATTACAAAGGTTACAAACCCTATTTTCAAATTCCGTTTGCCATTTCTTCCTGGAACTGAATTTCTAATTTAATTTGGACTTAATTCTGATTCAGTTTCCCAGTGAACACCATCTGTTTGGTTGACACGAGACAATGAGGCTCGGCTCGACTCTCTTCTCCTCAGTGGCGTGGCCATGGGCCTGAGGCTGAGGGTTCTGGAGAGACATGAGTTTTCTCACTGTTCCCCCTCCTCCCCCACTTCCTGTGTTTCTTCTGGAGCTGCTACTAGTGCCTGCTCTTCAGGACGCTGTGAAGATAGGATAGCATCTATAATATTCTATAATATTCTATATTAGAATAGCATCACCCAGCAACAAAATGGAACTAATGCGATGGCCAGGCCCCTAGAAGGCACTCGAGTGTTAGCTACCTTCCTGACTCCTTTTTCCTTTCCTCTGTTTCTCTCATCTTCTCCCTTACCTTCCTCTTTCCCTCTCTTTTACCTGACTCCCCGCCCCCCTGGGAGTTGGGGGGCGCTCCCTCCACAGACCTGGCTGGTGAGGTGTGCCTGCTTCCCCAGGCCTGACGGTTATGCTCCCTGGCTTCCGAGAGCCAGCACCAGGCAGAGGGGTGCCCCCTGCCTCTTTGCCTGTTGCCCCCTCTCCTCCTGCACTGGGCCATGATACGGGGGCCTGAGGGCCCTCAGGAGGAGGCAGCGCGGGAGGCAGGCCAGGGGCAAGCTGGCAGGAAGAGGGAAATGTCAGTGCTTGCTTCATATCCTCTGGGACTCCTCTGAATAGCGGTTCCCAAGAGGAGCTGTGTGAGAAAATGGATGCCGAGGAAGAGGCACTTTATAAATCTGCCACTGCTGGGAACATGTTAGCACCTCCCTGGCCTTCCCGGCCCAGTGTTAACTTCACGGTAGTACCGTGGTCAGAAGCTTTGTGACTTGCCTTTTTTTTTTTTTTTCCTGTTTCTCACATTTTTAAAACTGTTCTTCAGAAAGGGGTTTTGGGCAGCGGCAGCCTTCCTCCTATCTGGGTCTTGGAGCCACCCGGCCCTCCTCGGAAATATGACTAGGCCCCGAGTTCCTTTTGCTGGTTTTAGAACACAATTCTCTTTTTTCCAAAAAAGTTCTCATGTTCCCCTTTCTCTGGTACGGCAATTTCCAGTCATTTCCTGCCCAGAAATTACGCCGTGATGACCATGAGGCTGCATGGTGCCCATCCCTCAGGGGACCGGCCTCAGATCCCACACGTCTGCGTGAGGTGCCTTGAGGGCTGGGACCTGGCTCCCAGGAACAGGCACCCCCTCAGCTTTTGGGGGAGCACTCACAGGTCAGAGTCTGTATTTCTTCATCTCCCCTGAAAGCTCCCCACTCCCCGCCCCCTGGCAGCTGTGGGTCCCCCCCACCCACCGCATGCACACACCCCCCTCCACCTTGGTCTTTCCAAAGGGGCACATCTGCTCTCTGTCATTCTGCCCTCCAGATGGAGTCCACATTCTTTAAAGGGGCTTATAGGGCCCCTTAGGTTCTAGGCCTTGCTTCCTCTCCCCTTTCCTTCCCCATTCACCTGGCCAGCTCCTACATATTCCTCAAGACCCAGCCCAGGTATCCCCATCTCCAGGAAGCCTTCCTCGACTGGACCCCCACCCCACCCTCCACCCCAGTCTGCTTCTTTATCCGCCTTCCTACTGGACTGGGAGCAGCTGAAAGCAAGGGAGTCCGTCTTCCTCTGAGTATTTCCAACATGGTGGCACATGACTGCAGTGTCACTGGGCCAAGCCTCACCTTCAGGGGACCCCACCTATGCTGGGGCCCAGGCTTTTGCAGGAAGCACCTCTTGCGATGGAAGGGAGCCCCGAGCTGGCCTCAGGTGTGAAGGCCTGGGCTGAGGGCTCCCAGTGCGGTTGCCCAGTATGTCCCTCCTTAGCTCCGAGGGCCCCACCACGCCCTCCACTTCCCCTCATTGTGCCTCCCTTCCTGTTTAGCTAGACTGTTAGGCTGGGGACATTTTTCCTCCTCCCTTTGAGGACCTGCCTGAATGGAGCGCTCTCTCCATTGCCTCTCCCTTGACATCTCCCAGACACCCGTCCCTGATCCTCTGGTGGGCTCCAGAGTCAACAGACTTGGGTTCAAACCCCAGCTCTCCTCATTTAGCTGTGTGATGAGAGACAGGGGCCTCGCATCTGTGAACTTGTTTCCTCATCTGTAAAAGAGAACTAGTAACACAGCCCTCCCGGGACCCTGAGGGTGTCATGAGCAAAGGATGTCCGCACTCCTGGAAAGTGTGAGCTGTGCGTGTCGTCCTGGCCTGCTGGTGTGGGGGCTCCGAGAAGAGCCCAGCTGGACGCTCACTGGATGCCTGCAAGTCCAAACATCCTGTTCTTTCTGAACTCCTTACTGGAGAAACAGGGGAAAAGCTATTCTTTTTTTTTTTTTTTTTTTTTCCCCTACCCGTATCGGGTAACACAAAAAAACACAAGTCCGGCTGGGTTGAGCGGCTTGAGTCTGGTGTTTAGGAGCTAATCCGAGCTGCTGAGCAGGGTGGCGGCTCCCTTCCTGGATTAGGACTGATTCTGTGGGAACCGGACCACCCCTGAGGCAGGAGGGCGGCCCTGATGGCTCCCCGGGGCCCGGGCCTGCCTCGGAGCCCCTTGCTCCTGGGGAAGGGGGACCCTGAGCTCACATCCTCCCCACCCCTCCTGCCTCCTTCCCTGCAGGTGAACTTCCGCAGCTCCCGGAGTGGCCAGAGGTGCTGGGCTGCGCGGACCCAGGTGGAGAAGCGGCTGGTGGTGCTGGTGGTGCTTCTGGCGGCAGGATTGGTGGCCTGCTTGGCAGCGCTGGGCATTCAGTACCGGACAAGTAGGTGCCTCTGTGTTTCGTCGTGGGTTTGACTCGCTCCTGCCCTCGGCTCTGTCCCCTGGGGTCAGAGGGCTTCCCTGCTCAAGCCGGGGCTGGCCTCCAGGGCCGAGGAGAGAGCATGGCCCGGACGGCTCGGTGCTGAGATGGGCTGAGACGTGGGAGCTGGACGGCGTGGGTGGTGCAGAGGTTTGGGACAGGAGTCCAACAAACACTGGCCCAGCAATTTATTGTCTGTGTCACCTCAGACAAGTCACTTCATCTCCCAGAGCCTCTGTCTGCTCTCCTGTGAATGGGGAAAATGGGGCCCGATTTGGGGCTGGCCCTGAGGATTAGAGATCATGTCTGTCACACACCTGGTGCCTACAAGAACTTCTTGAGTCTTAGCTCTGGGTGCTATCATTGTTAGGATGCGAGCTGACGAGGCTCACGGTCTGGCACTGTCCGCCATCCTTAGCTCCAACAGAAAGCAATAATAGCTTCCGTTTACTTAATACTTTCCATGGACCAAATACCACACCTCTTCTTTACAAACACGATCTTGTTTCCTCCTCACGGTGACCCTGTGAGGTGTGGTTACTTTTGACCCCATTTTACATCTGAGAAAGCTGAGGCTGGGAAATTAGGTGACTTGCTCAAGGTTATGTGGCTGGTGCACCAAGGGAGGGGGCAGCTGGGTCTCAAAGAAGACTGGCTGGCCCCACCTGCCTTTGTCATTGTGGTGCACCTGTGTGTGTTAGAACCCCCAGAAGAGTAGACCTGCCAGGCCCAGCTGGCCTCCGCGGGCCTCATGTGTACACATTGTCATCACATCTCTGGGTCTGGTCTTGTCGGGCAGTATGGTGGGGCCAGGCGGATCCTGCCCTCTGGGGTCTGGGGCTGGCTCTCTGCGTCTGGCTGAGAGTATCCAGTCGAGTACCTCGTGCAGAGTTGATGTTCAATAAGCACTTGTGGAACTGGAAAGGGCAGAGCCAAGCTAAACAACAAGGATAGGGGGTCTGGCCAATTCCAGGATCTCTCGTACCCTTGTGCCCAAACAGCTGGCTTTCCCATGGCAAGTGGTCCATCTGGTGGAGCCGCCTCTGGGGCCTTTGCTCAGGGTCCAGTCCCACCAACTTGGTCACCTTGTCACGTATCCCATCAGAGAGGTTATGACCCTTCCCAGGATCTGGGAACATTTACCACAGGCTTTGCTGTGCCTTCCCCACTATAAAGTTGCTGGCCTGCATGGGTGGCCCTGCTGGACTGGGTGGGGAAAGGAGTTTGAGGGCCTGGAGAGAGGGCAGGACATCCCCACAGTCATCCTTACATCCACCTGTGTCAGGCACTCCAGCAGCCAGTGTTACCTTGAGACTGCCCCAGGAGGTCCCAGAAACGAGAAGGGAACCCACGAGGGCTGGATCCTAGAGCTCAGGCCCACGGATGGGGTCCACAGGAAGCAGCCTTGCTTCCACCTCTATCCCAGCACCCTCTGGGCCACAAGAGAGTATTCCCCAGCCTGGACCAGGATGAAAGGAGCTCTCCCCCGTACCCCCGCCAGGGTGACTCTGGGTCAGGATCTCATGAGCCCTGAGCCAACCCATGTATCTTCATTGGCCGCCTTGGTCTGGGACAGCAGGGGCCACCCCAGATGGACAGTAACCTCACGATTGCCAGCAGCCGCCGGCATTGGCCACACCTGAGCAAACATCAGGCTAGGTAGAGCACATTCTCTGCTGGTACTGAGGGACCCGTCTCAAAGTCATGTCTGGGCCCCTAAATACCTCTTTGTCTACTTTCCTAACACACCCTCTTTCCAGAAACTTGCAGGCGCTTTATACACTGGCAGTAAAACACAGATTCTCCCAGAAAAGATTCTTCAGTGTCTTACTCAGTGTCTTACTCGGGACCCAGCACTGTCCAGACGAGTATCTGTGGACTAGATCTGGGGCCGTTCCTCCTTCTTGACTGGTCACATACATCATCAGAGGAAGAAATATTTTCTGCCTCCGCAGATGGTGACCAAGAGCTAGACAAAGCTCCTCTCATTCACTCACTCATTCGTTCAACACACACGTACTGGACAGCTGCTAGGTGCCAGGTACAATGCTGGGCGAAGGAGATAGGAATGCAGGTACGGTGCTGGCCTTACCCTCCAGCTCGCGTTCCCAGTCGGCGAGGGAGACCGGGAGACAGCCATGACCTAGCACAGTCTGCGCCTAGAAAGCACACAGCCGGGCAGCCAGCCGACGGGCCCAGCGAGGAATGAGGGTATGGGAAAGTTTCCCTGAGGAGTTGGAGCCTGGGCCGAGTTTTGAAGGTGCTGACCTTGATGTTGATGAGGGAGGCCTAGAAACAAGTAATTGATCAGCTATGCCGGATCAGGAATTGCTGGTTAAAGGATTTATAAACCACTAAGCAGTGAAACAACCCAGTATCACTTAGGCATTACCTTGGGGCCTTGCTCTATTCTTAGCAGAGTGGGGACCCATCAGGCCTCTCGGGAAACTGGTTCCTGTTTTGTTTTTAAACTCAAGTCCCCTTACGGTAACGTCAAAAATCAATCCGCCCACGTCCCTCCTTGTCTCCCTGTCTCTCACACACGCACGCTGGCGTGCCTTTTCTGATAGGCCTTATTCCCGGGGCATCACCCTCTTTCAGTCTGTCTCTGGGACATTCCCAACAGCCACGGTTTGGTCAAGCCCAGCTTCCTGCAGTTTGCTGTATAAAAACAATAAGTATTCTTTTCCCTTCCCAAATACGAAGTTCTCTCATAGTAGTGACTAGGCTTTTTATTTTTTATTTTTTTATTTTTTTAAAAGATTTTATTTATTTATTTGACAGACAGAGATCACAAGTAGGCAGAGAGGCAGGCAGAGAGAGAGAGGAGGAAGCAAGCTCTCCGCGGAGCAGACAGCCCAATGCGGGGCTCAATCCCAGGACCCTGGGATCATGACCTGAGCCGAAGGCAGAGGCTTTAACCCACTGAGCCACCCAGGCGCCCCGAGGGAATTATTTTTCAGTTTCTTCTGTTCATCACAGGCTGTCCTTTGCCCTAAGTCCTCGTACCAAATTGTCTGCATCACCCATTTGTCTTGGACTAAATACAGTCAGTTTTTGTTTCCAGAATGACAAACATTTCTCCTCTGGTGGTGATTTAACTTTTCTTATTAAATGTTTGTATCTTCAGCTAAATTATCAGCTCCTGAAAGAAAGGACTATGCCTTTCATATCGCTCACCACACAGATGTGCGCGCGTGCGCGCGCGCACACACACACACGCACACACACATCACCACTCAGTAAAGAACCTGGAAGAGACTCAGTTATTATGTTGTTGAATGAATGAATGAGCAAGTGAATGAACTTGTGGAACATCAGGGAATAACAACTTAAAAGAATGAATATTTGTGGAAGGAAGGATTGATTAAGAGAAACACCTTGGTTCTGGGTACTTTTCAAGCCACAGAAAGGATTTTAGGTCGCTAAACAGAAGTCTTCTTTTACAAGCCAGGAAATTGTAAATTTACTGAAATCCTTTCTCTGTAGAAGTCTAGTGACCATCCAGCGCCAGCTCTGTTTGGTCGGGGCTGGGGCGGGGACATGGCACCCCATTGCCACCCGCACTGTATTCCCACAGCCTTCTCCTGCCCTTTACCGGCCTCTTGTCCTTGACCCCTGCCAGGAACCCCCGCGGTGTGCCTCAGTGAGGCCTGTGTCTCAGTGACCAGCTCCATCTTGAGTTCCATGGACCCCACCGTGGACCCCTGCCAGGACTTCTTCACCTACGCCTGTGGCGGCTGGATCAAAGCCAACCCCGTGCCTGATGGCCACTCCCGCTGGGGGACCTTCAGCAACCTCTGGGAGCACAACCAAGCCATCATCAAGCACCTCCTTGGTAAGCAGCCTGGGACTCATAGACCGGGATGTGAAGCGCAGCAGAGGGGCATAGTCGGTGCTAGTGTAATGGCCTTGTGTGGTGACAGATGCTAGCGGTGAGTGCCGTGTGGCATCTAGACTGGTCGAATCACTGTGTGGTACCTCGGAGCTAACATAACATGCTGTGCCAGGTATACATTGATTTAAAAAAAAAAACAAATGACTTTTTAAAAAGGACTACTACTACCAAAGTTGAGAGTCTTGAGAACCGTGAAGCACATTTGTAAAGGGCTGGCGTGGCGTGTGCGACCCAGGGTGGGACCTGCGAGACGGGTCGCTGTGGTCCTTGCTGCTGTGGCTTCAAGCTGCCGCTGAGGTGTGCCTGGCACAGGCAGTGAGCTATGGAAGCTGTGAGCTGAGGGAATCAAGGCTGAGCACATTTGGGCAGGTTTTAGGGTTGTGAGCAGATGAAAATTCTAGCAACATCTGTGGGCGGGCTGTCCACCACAGGCAGGAGCATCCCTTGTCCTCGTGCTGCTTGGACTTGCACGATAAACCGTCTAATTGAAGTTCTTCTTCTGTACCTTGTTAGGACTTTGGGACCTCTAGTCGACGTTGGTGTGGGTGGTTTTATCTTTAGATTAGAGCCCCATGTGTGTCTTGTTTGCAGGGTTATCCCTGGTTATTGTTGGTTGAAATGAACACCCACCCACTGGGGTCGTCTGCCACGTGAATTCATAACACCCACCACAAGATGTAGGACTCCCGGCGTGAGCCCTTTTTTGCAACCAAGACCTCCTCTGTCCCTCTCCTGCTACGCCGGCCCCATCCCGGGACCCCAAATGCTGGGAGAGGCGAGATCATGAAAAGCCATCAGTGACTGAGCAGATCTAACTAGGTTTTTAAAAAACCTGCAAGATACTCAAAAGTATGTAAAATAGGGAAGCTTGGGTGGCTCAGTGGGTTAAAGCCTCTGCCTTCAGCTCAGGTCATGGTCTCAGGGCCCTGGGCTCACTGCTTGGCGGGGAGCCTGCCTCCCCCCTCTCTCTCTGCTCGTCTCTCTGCCTACTTGTGATCTCTCTCTGTGTCAAATAAATCAATAAAAATATTTAAAAATTTAAAAAAAAGTACATAAAATATATGAAGATACCTCAAAGGGGACACATCTGCTCAAAGGGACAGAAACCTTCCTATGAGACAGCAAGAGATTCCAACTTGACAGTTGAGAATTTCAGGCAACTGTGTCTTTCAGATGACAGTGGAAATGGGCAAACCAGGTTAGGGGATGTTTCTTTCCGACCCCAGCCCATTCTGGGTGGGGGTGGGGCGCGCTGCTAGGTGAGACCCACCCACCGCCCACCATTCTCTCTATTCTCTGCGCCCTCCACCCCCCCCTCCCCCCCCCCCGGCCTCAGGCTTGTCTCCCTGAGCATCAGAGCTCAGTGGTACATGGAGGCGATGGGGAGCTGAGGGAACCCTGTGTGTCTGGAACAGCAAAGCCCCTGCTTTATGCTATCTAGGTAGGTGCCTTTGAAAGGGGACACAGCCTTTCATTTCAGAACTAGAAGCTTAACAGGCGAATGTCTGGGGTAGCCAGACTGGAACTCAGGGATGTCCCTTCTCCAGCACCTGAAGACAGCCAAGGGCTTGTCAGGAACCAACAACCAAAGCAGGAGGACAGTCCAAGCAGGATGACGAGATGGGCCAGAGCCTCTCCTTCGGTTACCAGGACCTGGGTTCAAGCCCTGCCTCCACCTCTTTCTTTGTGATCTCGGGTCAATGACATGACCCCTCAGGATACCTTCATTCAGTAGAGCCGCCTCCAGGTTATGAAAATAAAATGGGAAAAATGTATTTAAGGTGCATTGCCTTGGCCTGGCGTATCGTGCTGGCTGCTGTGCGTGTGAGGGTGATAGGTATTATTCACCTTTGACCTTTGCACAGCACTTTACAGTTTACGGAGCTTTTTGTCGATGTCCTCCTATTCGATCCTGTAGGGCAGGAGTGAGGAAGGTATCGTTCATCCCATTTGAGAGATGAGGACACTGATGTCCAGAGCCATCCTCGAGACCAGCTAGCAGGTGGCACAGAAGGGACTTGTCCGACTCAGTCTGGGCCGTGTGTCCTTTCCCCGCCTCACACCCCCTCCAGTCCGATGGGCACGAATGCCCCCGTCCCCATGCTGCTGGCAGTGTGGAGCGTGGCGGTCTGAAGGAAAGAGGGGAAGAAACTGATGTTTGTTGAGTGGCTGCCACTGTCCGTGCTCTGTTCCAGCTCTTTCTGTCTCCTGCCTCCTTCATCCTCACTGCCTCCCTGGGACTTAGGGGCCGTTGTTCCCATGTCGTGGATAAGGAAACAGGCTCAGAGAAGCTAAGTGACCCTGCTGAGGAGACACTACCAGTCCTTCATGGAGAGGGGCTCCTGCCCGGGGGGATAGTCAGCACCGAGACGGGATGGAGAAGACAGACAGATGGGTCCTCTGACCTCCCAGTTAGGCCCAGGACTGGTCCTTGTGTGTGGCGCCTGTGGATCCTGCTCCAAGGGGGACCTTGGGCCTCTGCCAGGACTGAGTCCATCCCCCTGCCCTGCCCCCCCAGCTGGCAGGGCCTGGGAGGAGTGGGCTATGGTCCTGGGCTCTGGCCTTACCTCCATCCTGTCCCCAAGAGTCAAGGTGTAGGTGGGGAGCTGTGCTCAGCTGGGCACAGAACAGCCAGAACCATGTGTTCGAGCCCCTGCCCCTGGGACTGGGGCCTGGTGGCATCAGGAGGCCAGACTGCAGGGTTTTAAAGTCAGGCCGCCCTGGCACACCAGCTTATCACTCCTATAGCCTTGGACAAGTGACCTGGCTCCTCTCCAACTTATTATCTGTAAAATGGGGATAATGGTGCCATCAGACTCGAGATTGCCGTGAGTGCTGGCTTGTGTGTGCTAGTTCCCCGTGCTCAGCACAGATCCTGGCACCTCATGAGGACCCAGCCGAGCAGAGCTGGTGTACTGAGTGTACTGCCCAGTGCACTGAGTGAGCTCCAGCCCAGACCTCTCCCAGCAAGCTATGGGACCACAGACAGACTCCCCAGGCTCCTGAACTCAAAGAGCATTGAGGGGGATATTCTACGTATTAGTGAGGTGATCGAAGAAATCTAAGAATTACATATTTCTCATGGAGGCCCTGATGTGGACCTACTTACCAGGAAATGAGGTACAGGGCATATCCATGACCACACTAGGCTGTTTCCTTGGATTATTTTATTGAAGCCATAGAGGAATATCCCCATTATACAGAGGAGACTCACAGACACTCAGGAAATGATGACACTTAGCTGAGATTTGGCCCCAGAGCTGGGGGACGTCAAACTTCCCTTCTTTTTCCACTGACTCCCCTGAGTCAGACCAACCATGTGGAGGCCACAGAGTGGCAGGCTCCTTTCCCCAGGAGCTGCTTGGTGAAGCTCTCCACTTTAGATGGGATCTGGCCAGGGCTCGATGAACATAGTAGGTGAGGCCAGTTCCAGGTCATTCTGACCAGGAGCTTCACCAGAAGGCATATCCCCGGAGTCCCCTACCTGCAGGCTAACTCCTGGGACTTTGGCACCAGGAAACCCCCGAAGGAGCAGGGGGCAGGTGAGTGGGTGACAGAAAATGCTGAACAGAATGCCAGTGCATTCCTGGGCTCGAGGCCAGGCTGGTTTCATCTTCCCCAAGACACAGGAGTCAGCCAGCAGGTCCCGCGGGGGTGGGGGGAGGGCTGGAGCTGCTGGGGGTTGCAGTGTGCCCGGGGGTTCCCAGACTGTCCAAGCTGGCCTGGGGTGGGCTTCTCTGGCAGAAGAGAGAACTTTTGGAGTGCTGGTGAGGACTGTGTCACCAGGTCAGGCAGAACAGCTATAACGATCAGCTGTGGGGGCAGGACCTTGGACAAGCCACTCCTTTCTCTGAAAGGTGAATTCACAGGGGCCCCCCCTCAGAGGAAATCTGGGCAGATCTGTCGCTGGTGGGCTGAGCTCTGCCAGGTCCCCCCTGTGGCACTTCCTTGCAGCCCGCTGGCTGGGAGGCATGACCTCAGCTGCGCGAGCAGAGATACTCACCCGAGAGACATTCTGTTGCCCCCTCGGGTTGCCGGCTTGGGCTGTCCTCGTGGGCCTCAGGGAGACAAGCATGTGGCCTCACTTCATCAGGGCAAGGATGCAGCAGGACCTCTCACCCCAAGGCTGGGCCTTCCCACCAGCTTGTGCTCTTAACACAGACCCATCTGCTGTCTAGACTACCTGCCTCGCCGCTTCTTGTCCTGTAGGACTTTCCTCAAACCTGCTTCCTCTGTGATGCCCTCTGAGGCTACCAAAGGGCTTCTTTGGACTCGAGTTACAGTTGTGTTTTATGTGTTTATCCTACATACTGTGCTTTCTTTCATTAAAAAAAAGATTATTTATTTGAGAGACAGAGTACAACCAGGGGGAGTGGCAGCCAGAGGCAGAGGGAGAAGCAGGCTCCCTGCTGATCTGGGAGCCTGATGTGGGGTTTGATCCCAAGACCCCAGGATCATGACCCGAGCCAAAGGCAGACACGTAACCCACTGAGCCACCCAGGCGCCCCTGTACTGTTTTCTATTGTAAGATTAATGCGTGCAAAATGAATGCCTGGTTTTTATAATAGTTTGAGCATCATGGATTTCACAAGGACTTCATAGTCTCTCTTCCGTGTAGCCCAGCGCCAGTCTGCCGGAGAAATGGAGACAGAATCATCATTCCATTGGCATTCAATCTGTTCGTGTCAGTGACTTGGCAACTAATCCTGTCACCCTGTGCCATCTCTCGTACTTTTTTTTTTTTTTTTTTTTTTTGACAGACAGAAATCACAAATAGGCAGAGAGGCAGGCAGAGAGAGAGGAGGAAGCAGGCTCCCCGCTGAGCAGAGAGCCCGATGTGGGGCTCGATCCCAGGACCCTGGGATCATGACCTGAGCCGAAGGCAGAGGCTTTAACCCACTGAGCCACCCAAGCGCCCCATCTCTCGTACTTTTATTCTGATTTGTTTTTCTAGTAGTTGCTATCCAGCTTCTTTTCTTCTCCTTGTGCACGCAGGAAACCCTCTGGACAAGATCTGTGACCCCATGCTTTCTGTTCGGTACCGTGTCGGCAGCTGTGTGCCCCTTTTTCCCATTCCGGGAAAGGCAGGGGGTGTCCGGGGCTTCTCTGGGGTGGCCGGTCTGCTTGGGTGCTACCTCCAGTTTTCCGAGCCAGCCTGCAGGAAAGAAAAGGCGCACAGAGAGTGCTCAGGCCCCTGTCCCAGCCTCCGCCGCTCACTCGTGTGACTTTGGACACGTTACTCAACCTCTTGCCTCTGAATTGGGCTGGATACTAATAGCACTCGCGGGTGGAAACTATTAGGACCTGATGCACACACACAGCCACACCCACACACAGAGAAAGCAGTTCCTTCTCTCAGGGAAGCCTGAGAAGGCTTGGGTTCAAATTCTAGCATGTGACGTATTAGTGTTGCCTCTCAGGCAAGTTCCTTCCTCTCCCTGGGCCTCCTTTCTTTCCCTGTGAATGGGGTGATAGTCTGACCTCGGGGTGCCGGTGGGGTACTGAGAAGAGCTCAGCCCGGGCTGGGCCTGTCTGTCGTAGGCACCAGTAATGGTAATGGTCTTATCATTATTTTTGTTCCTCTGCAGAAGAAGGGGCCTCATTTATCAGCCCCCCCCCACTTCCTCTCACAGGATGGGGCTCCTGAGAGGCCTGCGACTACCCATACCAAGTCTATGGTTTTATCTCAGACAAGGGCTGGTCTCGCCCTGATGTGGAGTCCCACGTGCTCCTGGCCCGATGGGTCGCACTGGGATCACAGAATTCCCGGGAAGCTCCATCCCGGCAGCCCGCCCAGCTGCTGGGTGTTTCCTTTCCTCCCAGGGAGTGGTGTGGAAGAGGGGGTTCCAGTGAAAACTCCCAGAGGAAGAAGTGGGTCAAGTAGAGGGTATGCTGTCTTTCCTCTTTGGGACTTTGGGGAAGGGACAGAGGATGTCTCTGGAACTCAGGGACCCTGGAAGGAAGTAGCCCCGGCAATTGGGAGCCCTGTTGTCTGGCCGTGGGCTGCCAAATTATTTTCATACCTTGGGGGCCTTGGAAGTGCCACCATATCCAAAACTGGCCCCCTGCTCTGTCCTGGGAGCTGCGCTGTTGATGGCGCCTGGCCTGCTTCCATGGAACCTTCTTCTGGGAAGTAAATGCAAGCGAGGAGTCTCAAAGGAGACCAGGGTTTTCCTCACAAGAAAACTGTGTGTGACTGATTTCCCTTTGAATCAAAGCCTCCTCCTCAGACTGATGTGATTGGTATCTTCCTCTCTGGAGCTCCCAGAACATTCCATCATTCATTCCTTCATTCCACAGTTATGTATGGTACACTGGCTATGTGCCAGCCATCACTAGGTGCCGGGATGGCGTGAGGAATAAGACAGCCTTTCCTAGTGGGGCCTGCATTCCATCAGGGGAGACAGACCGTAAACAAATAAATGAGTAAATAAGGTGGCTGCAAAGAGTTAGGGCTTTGAAACGAGCGGAGTAGGAAGCAAGCCCGGGAAGCGAGGAGGCCGCTGCAGACACAGCAGTCTGGAGGGCTGGGCCTTCAGAGCAGGAACGCTGGGGCAGAAACTGGAATTAGTTGTGAGAGAATAGACCACAGGGATGGGGCAGGAGTATGGGAACAAGGCGGGGGAGGCGGGGCAGGATGCAGACGGGAGCTGGAGGCCCACAGTGAGGGCGAGGTTTCTCAGCTTTTTTTCATTCTTGCCCCCTGCCTAAAATTCTTTTCTGTTTTACCTAATTTTTTCATCAATTTTTTAAAAAGATTTTTATTTTGAGAGAGAGACAATGAGAGGGAGCATGAGAAGGGAGAAGGACAGAGGGAGAAACCGACTCCCCGTGGAGCTGGGAACCCGAGGCAGGACTCCATCCTGGGACTCCAGGACCATGACCTAAACCGAAGGCAGTTGCTCAACCAACTGAGCCACCAGGCATCCCTAACTCAATTTATTTAAATAAATAAAAACAGTTCGCCCATTTCTCTAAACCCCCCCCCCAACAACTCCAGCAACTGCTAATCTGTTCTCCTTATCTATGAGCTTGGTTTTTGTTACATGTTTATGTATATGTATATATTTTTTATATATATGTATTTTTTAAATTCCACATGTAAGAGAGATTATACAGTATTTGTCTTTCTCTAACTTCCCCCAATTACCAAAATATCTTTGAGGTTCATCCTTGATGTCACAAATGGCAAGATTTCTTTCTTTTTTATGGACAAATAGTAGTCCTCTGCGTGTGGGGGGGAGTGTGTGCGCTGCATTTTCTTTATTCATCCGTCAGTGGGCACTTAGGTTGGTTCAGTATCTTGGTGGTTGTAAATACTGCTGCATGGGGGTGTGGATACGTTTTCAAGTTAGTGTTTTTGTTTCCTTGGATAAGTACCCAGCAGAAATCATAGGGAAGTTCTACTTTAAATTTTTCAAGGCGCCTCCATACTACTTGTTTAAGAAAAAGATTTTATTTATTTGTTTGACAGAGATCACAAGTAGGCAGAGAGGCAGGCAGAGAGAGAAGAAGGGAAGCAGGCTCACTGAGCAGACAGCGCGATGTGGGGCTCGATCCCAGGACCTTAGGGTCATGACCTGAGCCGAAGGCAGAGGCTTTAACCCACTGAGCCACCCAGGCGCCCCTACTCTTTTTTTTTTTTTTTTTTTTTTTTTTTTTTTTGAGAGAGAAAGAGAGACAGCGGGAGAGGGAACACAAGTGAGGGGAGTGGGAAAGGGAGAAACAGACTTCCTGCTGAGCAAGGAGCCCCATGCAGGGCTCCATCCCAGGACCCCAGGATCATGACCTGAGCCAAAGGCAGACGTGTAATGACTAGGCCACCCAGGCACCCCTCCATGCTACTTTCCATAGAGGCTGAGCAATTTACATTCAAGAAACAAGGGTTTCTTTTCCTCTGCACCCTCTCCAACATTTGTTCCTTGTCTTTTTGGTGTGAGCCATTCTAACAGGTGTGAGGTGATATTCCACCGTGGTTTTGTTTTGCGTTTCCTGATGACTAATGATACAGAACATCTTCTCATGTACCTTCTGGCCATCTGTATGTCTTTGGGAAAATGATCAGATCATCTTCCCATCTTTTAATTAGATTTTTTTTCTTTGTTGTTGAGATGTATGAGTTCTTTATATATTTTGGATACTAGTCCCTTAACAGATGTATGATATATAAATATTTTCTCCCACTCACTAGGTTGTCTTTTCATCTTATTGATGGGTTCCTTTGTTGTGCTAAAGCTTTTTAGCTGGATGTAGCTATTTGTTTATCTTTACTTCTGTTGCTTTTGCTTTTGGTGTCAGATTAAGAAAGTCATCAGCAACACTGAAGTCAAGGAACTCACCACCTATGTTTTCTTACAGGGGTTTTATGGCTTGAGGTATGATGTTCAAGTCTTTAATCCAATTTGAGTTAATTTTTACATATGACATGAGATAGGGGTCCAGATTCCTTCTCCTGAGTGTGGCTGTCCTAATTTCCCCAATAACGCTTACAGAAGAAATTGTGCTTTCCCCAGCAAATATTCTTGGCTCCTGTGTCATATATTAAGTAGTAATGCATTTCTTTCTTTCTATCCTATTCCATTGATCTCTGTGTCTGTTTTTATGCCAATACCATAATGTCTTAATTACTATAGCTTTGTAATATAGCTTGAAGTCAGGGAGTGTGAAGCCAGCTTTGTTTCTCTTTCTTAAGATTGCTATGCCTAGGGGCCCCTGGGTTGCTCAGTCAGTTAAGCTGCTGCCTTCTGCTCAGGTCATGATCCCCACAGCGGGCTCCTGCTCAGCAGAGAACCTGCTTCTCCCCCCTCCCTCTGCCTGCTGCTCTGCCTACTTGTGCTCTCTCTAATAAAGAAATTAATTAATCTTAAAAAAAAAAAAAAGATTGCTATGCCTCGGGGCACTTGGGTGGGTCTGTCAGTTAAGCCTGACTTGGGCTCAGGTCATGATCTCAGGGTCTTGGGATCAACACCCCGCCCCCCACATCGAGCCCCACCTCAGGCTCCATGTTCAGCAGAGAGTCTGCTTGTCCCTCTGCCCCTCCTTCAGCTTGTGCTCTTTCTCTTTCTTTCTTTCTTTTTTTTTTTCTTTTTTAAAAAGACTTTATTTATTTATTTGACCAACAGAGATCACAAGTAGGCAGAGAGGCACGTGGCCAGGCGGGGGAGGGGCGGGGAAGCAGACTCCCCACTGAGCAAAGAGCAGATGTGGGACTGAATCCCAGGACCCCCGAGATCATGACCTGAGCCAAAGGCAGAGGCTTCAACCCACCGAACCACCCAGGCGCCCTGCTCTTTCTCTTTCTCAAGAAATAAATAAAATCTCTTAAAAAAAAAAAAAACAGAAAAAAACAAACAAAAAAACAATTGCCATGGCTCTTCAGGGTCTTTTATGGTTCGACACAAATTTTAGTATTGTTTGTTATATTTCTTTCTTTTTTTTTTTTTTTTCTAAGATTTTATTTGAGGGCACCTGCCTGGTTGAGTTGGTTAAGTGACTGCCTTCGGCTCAGGTCAGGATCCTGGAGTCCAGGGATTGAGTCCCGCATGGGTCTCTGCTCGGCGGGGAGTCTGCTTCTCCCCCGACCCTCCCCTTTCTCATTCTCTCTCTCAAATAAATAAATAAATAAATAAAGATTTTATTTGAAAGAGAGAGAGAGCACCAGCAGGGGGAAGAGCAGAGGCAGAGGGAGAAGCAGACTCCTTGCTGAGCAGGGACACCCCCCAGCCCCGCCCATGACAACATGGGGCTCCATCCCGGGGCCCTGAGGTCGTGACCTGAGCCGAAGGCAGATGCTTAACTGACTGAGTCCCCCAGGTGCCCCTGTTTGTTCTATTTCTGGAAAAAATGCCATGAGAATTGGATAAGGATTGCTGTGGATCTCTACATTGCTTCAGGCAGTATGGACATTTCAACAGAACTACCTCCTCCAATCTGTGAGCACAGAATATCTTTCCATTTATGTGTCTTCTCCAGTTTCTTTTTCCTTTTTTCTTTTTTTAAAGATGTTATTTATTTATTTGACAGAGAGAGAGAGAGAGACACCGCGAAGGAGGGAACACAGCAGGGGCAGCAGGAGAGGGAGAAGCAGGCTTCCCACTGAGCAGGGAGCCTAGGATCATGACCTGAGCCAAAGGCATATACTTAACAACTGAGCCACTCAGGCACCCCTCTTCTCCACTTTCTCTCACTAATGTCTTGTAGTTCTCAATATACAGGTCTTTCACCTCCTTGGTTAAATTTATTCCTGGGTGTTTTATTCTTTCTGATGTAATTATAAATTACATCATTGTAAATTTCTTCATTTCTCTTTTTGATAGTTCATTATTAGTGTATAGAAATACAACAGATTTTTATGTATTGATTTTGTATCTTGCAGCTGAATTTGTTCATTAGTTCTGACAGGTTTTTGGTGAAGTCTCTAGGGTTTTCTGTGTTCTCTGCAAATAGTGACAGTTTTACTTCTTCTTTTCTAATTTGGATGTCTTTTATTTCTTTTTCTGAACTAATTGCTCTGACTGTGACTCCCAGTGCTATGTTGAATAAAAGTGACAAGAGTGGGCATCCTGGTCTTTTTCTGATCTTAGAGGACAAGCTTTTACCACTGACTGTGATGTTAGCGGTGGGCTTGTCATATATGGCCTTTGCTATGTTGAGATACATTCCCACTGTAACCACTTTTTGAGAGTTTTCATCATCAATGGATGTTGCTTTTATGCAGTCAGATGCTTTTTCTTTATCTATTGAGAGGATCAAATGATTTTTATCCTTCATTTTGTTAATGTGGTAAATTACATTGACTTACGGACACTGAGCCATTCTTGCATTCCTGGAATAAATCCCACTTGATCACGCTGTATGATCCTTTCAATGGCTTATTGAATTCTGTGTGCTGATCTGTTGTTGAGTATTTTGGCATCTGTGTTCATCAGGGATATTAGCCTATAGTTTTCTTTTGTTGTGGTGTCTTTGGTTTTGGTATCAGGGTAATGTTGGCCTTGCAAAAGAAGTTTGGAAGAATTCCCTCCTCTTCTGTCTTTTGGAAGAGTTTGAGAAAGATTGGTATTAATTCTTTGTCGAATATTTGGTAGCACTCATGTCTAGTCCTAGACTTTCATTTGTTGAGAGATTTTTGGGGACCGATTCAATCTCCTTACTAGTAGTTGGTCTGTTCAGATTTTCTATTTCATCATGATTTTGTCTTGGCAGGCTGTATATTTCTGGTATGTTATCCATTTCTTCTGTGTTGTCCAAGAAGAATACAAAAGATAATGCTATGCACCTGTTTATGTAATGTATGTATACCTGAAAGGTACGATGTTTCTGCTCCCTAAGAGCTAATTCTCTCCCCCTTTGGGGGCAATATTGTCCCTGTTGAAAATGCATGATATAGGGCCTTATAGGTAATTTTAAGGCATTCGTATAGTCCAGAGCACATTAGTGGGGTTTTATTTATTTATTTATTTTGTCGGGGGAGGGGTAGAAGGAGAGCAAGAGAGTGTCCCAAGCGGACTGTGCGCTGAGCATGGAGCCTGATGTGGGGCTCGATCCCACGGCCCAGAGAACACGACCTGAGCTGAAACCAAGAGTTGGACACCCAACTGCATTACCCAGGTGCCCCCCTCCAGGGCACAAAACACTAGTGCTATAAACTTCACACCCAGGGTTCCACTTCTGTGTCTAATAGACGTTTCACCTAAAGTTGTCAGAAACGGAACTAACTGCTTATCTCATTCCCATCCCTAATCTCCCACCTCTCAGCAGCAAGCCCTTGCTCCCGTCCAGGAAAACTCGGCATCTATGACTCCTCTTTCTCTCCCACTCCAACTGCCTCTCACCCCCTCTCTGCCATCACCCTGGCCCCAGCCCACATTACCGCTCACCTCGTCTGCGCAGCGGCCTCCCCCTGGCCGTCTTGCTTCAGCCCTTGAATGCCCAGTGCCTGCCAGGCCATGGTGTCCTATGGGAGAAGACAGAGGAGCGGAGGTGGGGGTGTGTGCTGGGGTTATCCCAGTGGGCTCCATGAGCCAGAGAGAGGCAGGGGGAGGAGTGGCGGAACTTGACCTCCCAGAGCTCCTGCCCCAGCCAGTGTCCCTGTGGGAGTATAGGGGCTGTAAACGCCTGTTGCTGGTGAGGCCTGTGCTCCTGTCCCTTTCTGCCAGGCCTGTGCTCCTGTCCCTTTCTGCCCCGCCTGCCTCCTGTCCTCCCCATGCCACTCTCTGTCTGGCGCTGACCTCATCACTCTCTCGACATCCAGAAATTGCCTCCTTCCTCCTCAGAAGCGACACTGGGCTCTGTTCTTCCAGCAAATGCTGCTTAGGGCTACTGTGGGCTTTCCAGGTACAGGCGAAGAAACAGAGATGACTGGGACGCAAACTGGGGCCTGAAGCAGCCCAGGCCCAGCTACCTACATCCACTCCACACTGAGCCCCGAGTCCAGACAAGGTTCCCTGGGCCTCCCCTGCTGTCCTTCTCAGGCCCTCCTGGACTTGGTCCTCAGAGCTCCTGCCCTCCCTGCGGTCAGATGCTCTGTGATCGTCCTGCTGCTCTCTGTCCCGCCTCCTGGGCTACAGGCCTCACGGGGACAGCCCTGAGTCCATGTGGCTTGCTGCATTCTCCCCCCACCGCAGCAGCCACCAGGCCGTAGGAACTCAATAAACCTTTGCGGGAAAACAAGTGGATGTGCGATCCAGGGCGTGGAGCTCAGAGGAAGGAAGTTTGAGCTCATCGGGAGCAGCCTGTCAGCGAAGGAGAGAGGGGCCATGCGCTTGCTTGAAGAACGTTTGTAAGTGATAACGCAGGGATTCTGCTGGGGCAAGATGGAAGCCTGGAACTCCCTCTACTGAGCAATGCCAGGCCGTTCCTCCACAGCCTTTCTTCGGGCCTCTTATCTCAGTGGCCTTGGGCAAAGGAGAAGGAGATGCCAGATCTGCTCACGGGCCAGAGCGCACAGAACACACTCCCCCGACGCTGGCCCTGGCATTTCAGGGTCACGGCCAGAGCTGCATGTGCATGGGGGAGATGCCGCTTACAGGCTCGGGTGAGCAATGACTTTCTTGTGTTTTCCCTTCTAGGAGCCTCGCAGCTGGGAGCCATTGTCAGAGAAACAAGGCTCCTAGGCTAGGCGGGGGGCGGAGTGGAAGCTCCCTTTGCTTTCCCTGCACTTCTGCTTCTCGGGTCTGAAGCAGGGGGACGGCCAGCTCTCCCCATTTCTGCCCTTCCCTCCAGGAGGCCTCGTCTCACGCTCTGGAGGGACAGGGGGGACACACTGGTGTTTCCAGGCCTCTGCAGCATGGCAGCCTGTGGTCCCCAGGGCTGTCACTCAGGTCCCCCTCGTCACTCAGGCCCCGGACCTCTGTCTCTCTCAGGGTTGTCCTGTCTCTGCATCTCCCTTCAGACTAGCCCAAGGCCCTCTTCAGGGCTATCACCCTGACTTCAGCAAGATGGGGGTAGTGCTCTCTGCCCAAAGAAAATCAGGATACTGGTTATCGTAAGAACTGGAGGGAGAGGGGTGCCTGGGTGGCTCAGTGGGTTAAAGCCTCTGCCTTTGGCTCGGGTCATGATCCCAGGGTCCTGGGATCAAGCCCCGCATTGGGCTCTCTGCTCAGCGGGGAGCCTGCTTCCCTTCTCTCTCTCTGCCTGCCTCTCTGCCTAATTGTGATCTCTATCAAATAAATAAAAAAAAATATTAAAAAAAAAAAAAAAAGAATTGGGGGAGGGCAGATGGGCTCTTAGGACAGGGCTGGGAGAGCCGAAGTGACCTCATGCCCTCTGCACCATGTGCCACATCGAACGGGTATCTTTTTTCCAGACAGCATGCCTTTCTGTGCTTCTCGTGTTTCCTCAAACTCTCCAACTTTCCCCTCATTCCTACCTGGTGAATAACTTCTTAACTTTATTAATTTTTTTTTAGGCTTTTGGATTTATTTTATTTATTTTGGAGAGAGCACAGGCAGGTGGAGTGGGGGAAGCAGGCTCTTTCCTGAGGAAGGAGCCCGATGCAGGGCTTGATCCCAAGTCACCAGGATCATGACCTGAGCCGATGGCAGCTGCTTAACTGACTGAGCCACCCAGGTGCTCCAACTTCTTACCTTTAAAAGAACCGGCTTGGGGTGCCTGGCTGGGGAGGATGTGAAACATGCAATACCTGACTAGGTATGGTGAGTTCGAGCCCCACACTGCGCATAGAGCCTACTAAAAAAAAAAATTTTTTTAAAGAGTGAAATATAATTTTAATTCTATTAACTAGAAGAGTTAGAAATTCTTTTTTTTTTTTAAAGATTTTATTTATTTATTTGACAGGCAGAGATCACAAGTAGGCAGAGGGGCAGGCAGAGAGAGAGAGAGAGAGATGGAAATAGGCTCCCTGCTGAGCAGAGAGCCCAATGCAGGGCTCGATCCCAGGACCCTGGAATCATGACCTGAGCTGAAGGTAGAGGTTTTAACCCACTGAGCCACCTAGGCACCCCTAAAAAAAATTTTTTTAATTAAAAAAATAAATTAAAGAACTGGCTCAGAGATAGAGCCCCGCCCCCAACCTCACCTCACACCATCGAAGGGTGTGATTTTTCTCTGGGTTCCACAGTCATTTGCCTTAACTAAAGTACTTTCGTGTCTCTGGGTCATTTCTTTGCTTGACTGCGTTCACCATTAGGCTATGAGTGCCCAGGAGGTGGAGAGTGAGCAGGTCTTTTTCATGTCTATAAAACCCTGAGCCCAGCCCGGTGCCTGACACTTGGTCGGTGCTCCATGCTGGGGCCCTCATGAAGGACCATCTCAGGAGAGGCTCCACGGGAAGGATGGCCTCTGGGAAAGGCCTCCAAGGCAATAGGGTTTCAACAGCACCTCATACGGGAAGGCGGGAATGAGCTTCTCCTTTATGTGTTTGCTTGTTTGGTGTCTGTGTGTTCACACTAGGAAGGAAGCTCCACGGGGACAGGGACATTGTCTTTTGTGTCTCTGAAGCAGGCGCAGTACCTAGCACAGAGTAAGCATCTGGTATCTGTTTAGTGGGTGAATGGATAAGGCAGACCCTTATCTGCCAGAAAAGTGTTGGTGGAGAACATGGGGATTGGGGGCAGGGAGGTCTTTGAAGGAAGCAAAGGAAGGAGTTTCTGGATCCAAAAGAAACAAACTTGAAATGAGGAGAAGTGCCTGGAGCAGGGAGGAAGGAGGTCCCCAGGGAGAAGCAAGGCAGACAGACAGAACTGAGGGGGCCAGGGACCCAGATACCATCAGGAACAGGGCTCTGAGATGAAGGCTCAGGCACAGGAGCCCCAGCACATAGTAGGCCCTTCATGACCCGAATTGGCACATAGTAGGTCCTTCGTGGCTTGAACAGCAGGATGTGGTCCCCCACTGGGCATAGGAAGGACCCTGCCCTGTGTTGGTGCACATACAGGAATGTGGCCCTCAGCAGGTGGCACCTGGACCAGGACACCAAGGACAGGGAGAGGGAGAAGGGGATGACTAAAGTCTCCCGGGTGTCCTGGCGCAAAAGATGGAGACACTGACTGCGGAGTCAGGGAGAGAAATGGCAGCAGCACTCCGGGTCAACTGTACATCTGACAGACAAGGCTAGCCCCTCCAAGAGGGAGGGGCAAGGATGCACGAGGCCTTGGAAGCTTCCATTCGGCTCCAGTCTATCACGAGAGAGGTCATCTGGGATCTGAGAGCCAAGGCAGGCCTTTGTCCCACAGACCAGGTGGGGCTGTTTGGGCCCCACATTGACCAGCAGGGAAAGCAGGCCATCCTGCTGGGTGGCCCTGTGCTGCCAACCAAGGGACATGTCTACAAACCTGACTGGTGGACGGGAAGAAACATGGTATGCTCTTCTTATTTATTTATTTGTTTTTTAAAGATTTTATTTATTTATTTATTTATTTGACAGAGAGAAATCACAAGTAGATGGAGAGGCAGGCAGAGAGAGAGAGAGAGGGAAGCAGGCTCCCTGCTGAGCAGAGAGCGGGATGTGGGACTCGATCCCAGGACCCTGAGATCATGACCTGAGCCGAAGGCAGTGGCTTAACCCACTGAGCCACCCAGGCGCCCTGGTATGCTCTTCTTATTTGCAGTTAGCAAAAGTTAGGAAGCACTTCAGTTGGCTGGGCTCTGACCAGGACAGTCACAGACCCGCTGTGGCTGAGGCCTTGCGGCTGTCCTGATAGGCAGAAATCCTAGGTCTTTTTACAGCTGAGCACACCAAGGCTCCCAGAAGGACTCCCCCAGGCCACCCACTGAGCAAATGGGGGCAGGTTGCAAACTTCTATCTCCTATCATTCCAGAAAATTCCACGGCCAGTGTGAGCGAGGCAGAAAGGAAGGCCCAAGTGTACTACCGTGCATGTATGAATGAAACCAGGATCGAGGAGCTCAAAGCCAAGCCTTTGATGGAGCTGATTGAGAAGGTGAGTCCTGGAGCTGGCTTTCCTGGCTCTCTTCTGGCCTGTGCCACCTGCCTGCACCCCTATCCCCACCTCTGGAACTGCCGGGTCCCCCGGCTACCTCACACCCCCAGCTGCCTTACCCAGCTGGACTTTAGAACCCGTTGGAGCTGCAAGTGTCTTAGTGTGTGTGTCTGCACGCTCGCGCGTGTGCTCGTGTGCACACACGTGTCTGCGGGTGGGAATCTCTGTATTGGGGGTGTGTGTCATCATCGTTGTGGATGTCTGTCACGTGTGTGTGTCTCTGTGTATCTGGGTGACATAGGGACTGTATTTACAGAGAAAATGTTTCTCTACTTTGCTGCTTCCTCTTGCTTCGAGGGCTTGTCTGTGTGTGAGGGTGGGGTATGTTCCAGAAGGACCAACAGAGAATCTTGGATCAGAGGCAGAACCTCACCCCATAAGGAAGGCCCCACATACCCCAGGCCTCCCCATCCTCCTGCAAGGAGGTTCTTGCCGAGCGTCTCCCAGTCTTGGATGGATTCTTGGGGGGCCGCCCACGGCTGGCCAGGCTGCCTGGCACCCACAGAGGGCGGCCGTGCATGTTTTCTGGCTGTCCCAGGCTCCCTCAGTGCCCTTCCTCGTAGCTTGGCTGTGGGAAGGCATCACAGCAGGGTCGGGAGCTGTGGGCACTGGGGTTGGACAGCTCTCCCCTCTGGCACAGGCCCCACCTGCCAGTGTGTGCCAAGCCAAGGAGACCGAGGAGATTACAGAAATCCCAGCTCCGGGGCACCCGGCTGGCTCAGTCCGTAGAGCCTGCAATTCTTGATCTCGGGGTTGTGAGTTTGAGCCCTATGTTGGGCATGGAGCCTACTTGGAAAAAAAAAAAAAAATCCTAGCTCTGAGAGAAACTAGCAACCACTGCTTTATCAACCTTTATTTATTTATTTATTTTATTCTATTTTTTAAAAGATTTTGGGGCATCTGGGTGGCTCTGTCATTAGGCATCTGCCTTCAGCTCAGGTCATGGTCCTAGGGTCCTGGGATGGAGGGAAGCCTGTTCTCGCTCTCCCACTGCTCCTGCTTGTGTTCTCTCTCTCTCTCTCGCTGTGTGTCATTGGCGCACTTGGTCAGGATCAGTCTCGCCCCAGCGGCATCTCCTGTGTGTTGGTCAGAAACTCTGGTGAGGACCGTCCCTTGCCCCGGCTCTTGAGGCTCAGGGGTCAGATGACCACCCGAGGGTCACAGAGCCAGTGAGCGGCGGAAGCAGAATTCATGCCGGGTTCTCCCTGCCACCTCATCACTTCGCTGTTCCCTCTGGTCCCCACAGCTCGGGGGCTGGAACATCACCGGTCCCTGGGACAAAGACAACTTCCAGGACACACTGCAGGTGGTCACCTCTCACTACCGCACCTCCCCCTTCTTCTCTGTGTACGTCAGTGCCGACTCCAAGAATTCCAACAGCAACGTGATCCAGGTGAGCCGGCCTGGGGCCCCAGGAAGAGGAATAGGCATGTTCTGAGTCTCACCTCATGACCTGTTCTGAGTTTTGCAAGTGCCAGGGCTCAGGGCAGACTTGCGCTGGGAGACAGCCTCCAGGTTTCGGAGCCGGGGTTATTTCTGAGGCTCTGAACCATGAGATTTGTATAGGCGAGAAGTCATGAAAATGCAGCCTGCTGTTTTCAGGTGCGGGATCGGGGTGGGGAGGCTGTCACCGTGGCACAGATGAATCTCCGAGATTCGGATTGGTCACTGTGGGCCCCAAGAGTGATGTTAACTTCTGGGTCCCCCATCCTCGGCTCCTGGCCTTTATGGCCCTGAGTCCCGCTCTTCCTGCTGGAGCCTGCCCTAGCCTTGGTGTCAGTGCACCCAGGGAAGCCCTGGTCTGCCCACCCTGCGATGCAGAAGCCAGGAGCCCAGGCTGGGCTGAGGTTCCTACCCAGCTCTGTCCTACCCAGCTCTGTCTGTCCCTCATCGCATGACCTCAGCAAGTGACCTCTCTGAGCCGCAGTTTGCTTATCAATCAAAGGAACCGTAGTAACACTGACAGCCAGGTTGGCCTGGGTGCACCCACGAGGCTGTGTGAGCTGCTGGTCAGAAATTGAGGCTCCCCGACCTGCCACACCCTCCGCACACCCTCTCCAGGCGACCTCCCCTCTGATCCTCACTCCAGCTCAGCGGGAGATCCTAGTTCCCCTGTTTTCCAGAGGAAGACCCAGAGGGAAGCTTCGGTAGCTTGACGAAGGCCAGGCAGGGTGTGAGTAGCTGTTAACCACCGCACCATCTTAGGAAGTTTTTAATTAAGGAGAAGTGCTGTGCCAAGCCTCAGAGGTGCTGATTGAGGAGGGTGGCTCTGACCCTTCAGAAGGGCCCAGAATCCCTGTGTTTGGGCAGGTGTGCTGCCAGACATGTGTCTGTCCCTGCCCTGGGTGGGCACACCTCAGAGGTGGCCTCCGCCACCAGCTCCTGCTCCTACGGGCACCCGGGCTAGTCCCATGTTGCCATGTGACAGGAGCCCCCCGGTCACTCCTGCCTTCCTCTCCAGGTCGACCAGTCTGGCCTGGGCTTACCCTCAAGGGACTATTACCTGAACAAAACGGAAAATGAGAAGGTGAGTGTAATGCCGAGGGAGTGGCTCCCAGCCCACACCCCGGGCCTTTTACCCGCTGAGTGTCTCCTGAGGGTCCACACCTACGTGGGTCTTCAAAGCTGGAGTTGCACAGAGGTGTCACTTACCTGATGGGTGCTAGGCAGTGCCTGGCAGGGAAGGGGATCCCCCCTCTTTGGCTGCTTCACATTCAGGTGTCGTGGGCACAAGAGGCAGGGAACAGGTGTCCTTTGTTCGACTGTAGAGCGAGACAGTAATGGCCACTGTCGTTGATAGACTCACTTCCGGCCCTCCCAGTAACCCTGCAGGTACAGAACGTCTCTGAACTTCATTCCCCCGACCCGCCTGGTGGCCATTATTTTCACCTTGCCTTTTACAGAGGAGCGAGCAAGGCTCAGAGACGCTAAGTGACCCACTCAAGGTCCCACAGCGGTGAGGCTGAGGTTTACATCCAGACCCACTGACTCCAAAACTCATGTGTCTCACGATGTCCCAGGGAAACTTCGCCTGCGGGTCATTGTCTCTCACTGCATTATCCGCCCAATTACATTGAGCAGACAGCTCCCCCGTGCCTGCTGCTGGGCAGATACTGGGGACCTGGACAGGCATGTCCCCGCCCCCGGGGCTTGGGGTCTAGCAGGGAAGGGGGGTGTTCATTAACTAAACAGTTAATGAACAGTTACAGGCATAGTGACCAGTTATGGTCACTCAAGGGTGAGCTGAGAAAGTTGAGCAGGGGAACCTAATTCCAGTCTGGGGCCACAGTGGAGAAGTGCGGCTCAGAAAACTGTGTTCTAAGAACTGAAAGACGGTCTGTTGGTAACTTTCTTGTGACAGGCATCCAAGAGCAGGTGTGGGCTAGGACTGCAGGGACCCACCTGCCGGGGACCTATGGGCTTTGTCCTGAGTGCTGTGGGGCAGCCAGTAGGGCAGCACAGAGCCAGAACCTTCCCCGTGGTGGCTTGGCCCCACCCCACCCTCCACCCTTGTCCAGCGGGCCATGCGTGGGTGACAGCACTGACGTATCGCGGGGGCCGGGCCCACAGGTGCTGACGGGGTACCTGAACTACATGGTCCAGCTGGGCAAGCTGTTAGGTGGCGGGGACGAAGACGCCATCCGGCCCCAGATGCAGCAGATCCTGGACTTTGAGACAGCGCTGGCCAACATCACCATCCCCCAGGAGAAGCGCCGGGACGAGGAGCTCATCTACCACAAAGTGACCGCTGCTGAGTTGCAGGTAACGTGGAGGCGGGGACACACCCAGGGCTTCAGGACATAGGGCGCTGGGCCAGGGTTTCTGTATCCACTTCATCAGGTCCTCAGAACAACCCTATGAAGCAAGGCTGGTTGTACCCAGTTCGCAGATAGGAAAACTGAGGCTCAGGGACATTCAGTTACCTGCTAGAGGCCACACAGCTTTTCTGTAACAGCATTTACCTGGGGAGGCTCTAGGGTCATGATGATAATCACCCACACTGATTGGGCATTTCTGGTCTCAAGCTCCAGTCCTGTGGAGCCTGGTGTACAGCAGGCGGCGTGAGGGGTGGTTTTGTAGCCACTTCTCCCTTTGCCAGGCCAGGAGGTTGAATGACATGTTCAAGGCCCCAAGGCTCCCTAAGTATCAAGGGAGCTGGACAGTGGACTCAGGCTTGGCTCACAGGATCTCTGCTCTTGCCATGAGCCTTGGCAACGTCCTGGAGGTGTAATGGGGTTGCTTGCTCCCTGTCACTGACTAACCCAGCTCCAAAGCCAGCGGCCCCTCTGCCAAAGGCCGCCCCCCGGTGGCTCCCTGGGACCTGCAGGTGGTGCGTTGAGGTGATCACCTGCCAGTTTCATCTTTCCAGTTCACCATGTGTTGGTGTCTGGTCTTATCCCAGGTCCCCAGGGTCACAGAGGAATCAGCAGAGTAGCCTTGGCTAGTCTTCCTGTTTCCTGCCATTGCCTAGGAGTGCCCGGGGAGGACCGCTTGCCCGCTGGGGAGGACGGTGTAGGCCACTTGGGGTTCCACCAGGCCATCTCCTTCCTCCTGCTCTCCTTGACCAGCCAGGTCCTGCCCATCCATTAGAGCTGGCAAATTTCCTCTCCTTTCAGGAAGAACATGTAGGTCCCTACCTTTTTTCTGCCTCCGTCCCTCCCTCTAACAGGTGTGTATGGGGCCGCCCTCGAGGCCTTGCTCCGGAGGTACTTCCAGGTCAGGGAGGCACACCAACGAGGAGATAATCCCGGACTCGCTGCTGAGTGCTTTGGGAAAAGGAGGGCCCTAGGGCAGGGATAGGGTCAAGTCAGGGAAGGGGATCTGCTGAGTGAGCCAGTGGTCTGGAGGCTGGCCGGCTGTCCCAGGTGGAGCTGCGGCCCAGGCAGAGCTGGGGCTGAGGGCAATAGGGCTGCTTCTGGGTGCCAGCTGCCTCTTAGATCCCCGGAGATGTTGGCATCGGGGTGAGCGGGGCCGCGTGGTTGTTACGGAGATCAGCAAGCTGTTGGCTACCATCTGGTGCTGTTTTTCCGCCCCGAGGCCCAGAGGTCAAAGGAGATGCCGTCTGTGCTGTGCAGTTTGGTTTGCTCCAGGGGCCTGCTTCTCTGCCCAGGCGGGCCACCTGCGGCCGCCCAGTAACCCCCACAGTGGCCATGGTGCCGGCCAACTCTACCCCAAGAGCAGCAGAGAAGACTTGGTGGCCCTGAGCACATCCGGCCTGGCGTGGCTTCCTGCTGCCACCCCTGGGCACCCTATCACGCGGCTTTTCTCTTTTCCTCCTCCTCCGCCGCTGCAGAGCTGCTAGGGTGGGGACAACGTCTGCAGAGGGACGAGCCCCAGGCTTGGGGTCAGAAGACTGCTCTGGCCCAGCCCCTGGGCAAGTCACATGACCCCCCTCCTCGCACCTGGACTTCCTTCCTTGTAAAATGGGGCTCTGCTCTCTCCTTCGCTCCTGCTGTGTTCCAGAACACAGAGAGGGATGCGGGCAGCCCCTGTCCCCATAAGGGGCAGTGGTTCTTCACTCTGGCCACAGCGTTCGTAGAAAACAAGTTGAAAACTGTGGAGCGTTTCCCAGAGAAACTGGGCATATGTCGATATTTTAAAAAAATTATGTCTAAAGACTAAGTCCTGGATCCCTGAAGCCAAAAGAATCTCTACCTGGGATGTCACTGTGTAAACTGACACGGACAAGTCAAACGTATAGTAAGCCTTATTCGCATGTTGCTTTCTTGGTGACAGCCCATAGTTCCAGCACTTATCCAGTCTGATCCTTCCAACCTTGGACAGAGCCTGTCTTGGTGTTCCCTGGTGTCTGGAAATTTGGTTCTCTTCCTACACCGCAGGTGACTCTGGGAAAAGTGCACCTACCTTCAGAGTATGGTTCCAGAATACAGAGTGGCTCCAGGCCAGCCCCCAACAGGGTCTGAATTCAGAGCCATGAATCGGACATCCTTCTATTGCTTCTCTCAGGGGCCTGAGGACCTTCTCCTTCCTCTCTGGGACCTTCTGCATCAAAAGTTATTTGGGAATGAGCCTGATTCTTTGCTCTTAATTCTCCAGCTGAGATAAAAATCTGAGAGCATCTTTCTTTTCTCTTATTTGCAAGCCTACTTGGGCTGGTTGGTTGGTGACCATCCGGACCCTCTGGCTGCAGGTCTGGAAAATAGAGCTGACTGGTGTGCCCCAAAGGATTTGAGTCACAAGTGGAATGTCCTGGTTAGTTAAAACAGCCATCTCCATGGAGACAGATCGAGGCACACATGTCTAAGTTAGGCATTCACTAAAGCAAGATAGAAAATGTGAAAATTCTGGTATTCGACGCACACCTTATCTGGAGTTATGGGAATTTACCCGCACAGAACACCTGCTCTCCCTACAGAACCAGGCTTGTGTTAAGTACACAGGGATTTATCACCACCTGATGGCTGTGCCCTGATGAGAGTGTCCCAGTCGCCTGCAGTCTGGGAAGCTTTCGTTAATTGTATAAACAACAACATTTTGTCAACTTGGTGAGTTTCCCAGGCGTCTTTGCCAGCAGGTCCTGCAGGCAGCTGCTAAGCCCTATTTGACCGTCTCACCTGGACACTCCCAGTTTCACAGCCCCGGAAACGTTATGGAGGAGCCCCAGAGGTTGACCCACCCGAGGGGCTCATGCCGGGAAGAGAGAGCAAACGCGCAGGTTAGGGAGAGAGGCCACTCGGGTTGCCCCCCGAGAGCCAGCACGCCGCTGCCTGCGGGAGCTGCCCTCTTCCGTCCTCTGAGGTCCTTGCCCCCTGCAGCTGAGCTGCCCTTTGAAACCGGAGAGACGAGTGAGCCTGGATAGTGGACAGGCACGGTCACTGGTTAACTATGTGACCGCAGGAAGGTCACCTTAGCTGTCTGCAGAGTCAGCATCGTTAAGTGGAAGGTTTTGTGACTGTTCTCTTACTGAGGGCATCGTAGGGATTTACCAGCGGGTCATAAATGCATCGGATGTTGTGGTTTGAATTTACATTATCGATCGATCTTACCATCTGAAGGTCACATGTAATGTGTCTTTCACTTTCTTTGTCTTCCCTTTTGCCCTTTTTCTTTTTTTTTTAGATTTTATTTATTTATTTGACAGACAGAGATCACAAGTAGGCAGAGAGGCAGGCAGAGAGAGAGAGGGAAACAGGCTCCCCGCTGAGCAGAGAGCCGGATGCGAGACTCGATCCCAGGACCCTGGGATCATGACCTGCCCCGAAGGCAGAGGCTATAACCCACTGAGCCACCCAGGCGCCCCATCCCTTTTGCCTTTTTTCAAGAGAACA
Organism: Mustela putorius furo; assembly: GCF_011764305.1. Lineage (NCBI taxonomy): Eukaryota > Metazoa > Chordata > Mammalia > Carnivora > Mustelidae > Mustela > Mustela putorius. The sequence continues at coordinate 15,108,730 of NW_025422005.1, read as the reverse complement.
TGGAGAACAGAATTTCATAGAGCGTTCTCTTTCATAGAGAACAGAATTCAGAATCGTTCAAGCCCAGACCCACTCTTGGGAGACCTTGAGAATGATGACAATAGCTAATATCGGCTGAGCACTGAGTGGTCGTTAAGTACCAGATACCATTCTAAGTAACTGACGCACAGAAACACTTTTGCTGTATCACACAGTACATGTGGCTTGGAAAACAACGCCTTCTGGAGAATCACAGGACAAGAAATTAACTAAAAACAACAAGGCATATGGGAAAAACAGGACTTCGTTCCAGGCGCCTACAGTTTATGAAGCTCTCATTAATTGTATAAATGCTTACAATTAGATTCAAAGTTGGGCAACTTTAAGGACCGTGTCATAGGCTCAGTGTAATAAGCCACTCACAAAAAGACAAACACAGTATGGTTCCATTTATACGAGGTAGCTAGAGCCGTCAGATTCGCAGAGACAAAAAGAATAATGCTTCCTGGGGGCTCCGGGGAGGGAGCCGGACGGATTATAGTTTAATAGGTACAAGTTTCCATTTTGCAAGACGAAATCAAGATGGATGGTAGTGGTGGTTGCCTAAGAGTGTGATGTGCTTAAGGCCACTGCCCTGGGCACTTAAAGATGGTTAAGAGGGTACACTGTATGTTTGTGTGTCTTACCTCAATTAACCCCAAAAGTTGTACAAGTTTATAATCAAAGCAATCACTGGAACCTGGGGAGAGAGCACAGTGTGAGTGGAGGCTGCTCGGGCGGAGTGGAAAGGCTGACTGTGGACACAGAGACTCCGCAGACAGATGAGCCCTGGGTGGTGGGGCCACCACCAAGTGGGCCGAGAGCAAGCTAGCTGTTCGAAACTGCGAGTTACTCCAGGCCAACCACTGCCTCTTCAGGGAACGAGCTCCGGCACAGGCACTCATTTTAAATTATATTAAAATCGAGCGGACCAGGGGCGCCCAGGTGACTCCATCATTAAGCATCTGCCTTAGGCTCAGAGCATGATCCCAGGGTTCTGGGATTGAACCCCACATTGGGCTCCCTGCTCAGCCGGAAGCCTGCTTCTCCCTCTCCCACTCCCCCTGCTGTGTTCCGTCTCTCCCTGTCAAATAAATAAATAAATAAAATCTTTAAAAAAAGAAAAAGAGATCGAGCATACCAGGGCCTCTGGGTGGCTCAGTCGCTTAAGCATCCAACTCTTGATTTCGGGGTCCTGAGATCGAGCCGCACGTTGGGCTTCATGCTCAGCACCAAGTCTGCTTAGAATTCTCTCTCTAATTCTCTCTCTCTCTCTGCCCCTCCCCCCAATAATAAATAAATAAAATCTTATTTTAAAAAATGGCACTGACCAGCTTCCTGTGCATCAGCTGAACTCTGAGGGCTTTTCCTTTCTTGCTGAAGGTTGTCCTTCTGAGCTTGCTTTTTCAGACCCCATGGCTGAGAAAAATCACCTGTGGGACAAAGCACTGACACTTTATTAATTTTTTTTTTTAAGATTCTATTTATTTATTTATCAGAGAGAGAGCACAAGGAGGGGGAGCGGCAGGCAGGGCAGGCAGAGAGAGAGGCAGACTCCCCGCCGAGCAAGGAGCCCGATGCGGGACTCGATCCCAGGACCCTGGGATCATGACCTGAGCTGAAGGCTTACCTGACTTACCTGAGCCACCCAGGGGTCCCACGTTGACACTAGACAGTGCTGTCATTCTTGAATTTACTGGTCATTTAGACTAAGTCGCATGGAAGCTAACTGATATGAGAGAAGCACGTGCTGAGTGGAACAGACACTATTAACCTGTTTAACCCTTACACCAAGCCTATGAGGTGGGTTCCGTTATGATGAGGAAACCAGTTTTCAGATGAGACCCCGAGGCCCGGAGAGATTGATCCGCTTAGTCAAGGTGGCGCAGCTGGGAAGAGCCCTGGAACATATACCCAGGCCTTTTGGCTCCGATGCTCCACAGTTTTCCATGTTAGGCCTGTCTGGACTCAGTCTCTTCATCCATAAAGTGGGGATAATGGTACCTACCCCTAGGCCTGTTCTGAGGTTCCACTGAGTGAGGACACGGGAGTCATTTGCAGGGGTGTCTGTCACGGGAGGGCTTGTTGCACAGCAGCTACCGCTGCTGTCCCTGGGTCCCCTGTATTCCAGCCCAGCTCCATCTCAAGTTGAGGTTGCTGTTTGTCTCCTTAGAGTTCTGTCCCTGGCCTCTCTGACCGAAGTCGGGCAGCCATAGTGTGGTGTGTGCCCGGAGCACTGCTGGCGCCCAGCTCCTTGGAGGCACGGGGGAGGCCCCAGGTGCAGATGAGCGGCAGCCCCTCCCGAGTCACCCTGTCTCTTCCCTTCCAGACCTTGGCCCCCGCCATCCACTGGCTGCCCTTTCTCAATACCATCTTCTACCCAGTGGAAATCAATGAGTCCGAGCCCATTGTCGTCTACGACAAGGAGTACCTGGGGCAGGTCTCTGCCCTCATCAGCAGCACAGACAAATGGTAAGGATGGCCAACGGCAGCCAGCCCTTGGGGTCCCACACTGCCCTGCTCTGCTCGGGCCAGACAGGCGGGGGCAGCGGGGGACAGACGGACTCGGGAGAGTGGGCCCTGGGGAGAGGCGGCCCATTCAGAGCCCGGCCCCTCCGCCCACCAGCTCTGTCGCCTTGGGCAAGTTTCTTGCCCTTTCTCTGGTTCGGGCTCCCAGTTTACCGTCCTAAACTGGGGGTGGAAATAGCGCTACCTTGTTGGGATGTGAGAACCGGGTGAGGGAATGACGCGGAATGGGGCTCAATGTTCGCTGATATTTGTAGGTAATATTTATGATTTCTGTTACAATTTTAAAGACTTGTGGAGGTTTTAGAAAACTACAGAAAAAAAATAGAAAAAAAATAGTATTATCCAGACACTACTGTTGATTCTATGGGGGTGTGTATGTGTGTGTGTGTGTGTGTGTGAGAGAGAGAGAGAGAGAGAGAGAGAGAGAGCGGTAAATTTTCTAATACGTGGTTCCTTTTTTCCCCATCTTTGTGACCACGTTGATAATCTGCTTTCCCCTTGACCTTCATCAAGAGCATTTTCCCCGTGTTATCCCGCACCCCATGTGGACCCCATTTTTCCTGGCTGTGCCTCCTCCCACCAAGTACACATAGTAGGATTACTGACTCACTCCCACCCCTCCTGTCACACATTTAGGTGTTCTTTCAGTTTGAGGCTAGATGGTCACTGTTGTGAACATCTCTTGGTGCTAAAGTGACTTCTTTGCAAAGGTGACAATGGCCACAGATGAATCTCTTTCCTGCCCCTCCTATTTGGAGCTCTCCTCTCCCGTCTCTGGGCTTCTGGTTGGGACATCTCCGAGCTCCTCCCTGCTCCAGCCCAGTAGCACTGCTCCCCACGCCCCCCAACCCATTCCGGGGGGAGTCTCCATGTGGTGACTCCATGGCTCCCAGACAAAAGGCAGCTAGCCCTGCGACAAACACAAGTCACTGCACTAGGCACCGAGGGGTGTTCAAAGAGGACCTGGGTTCTGTCTTAAAGACCTGATGTTCTCTGTGCTTAGTAAGCAGTAACCTGCCAAACTGGGGAGGGTAAGTCGGGGGTTGGGAGTACAGGGGGGTGCAGTGTGGAAAGAGCCTACAATCCAAAGGCCGGGTTTGCGCGCCCCCTAAAGGTCAGTGTGGGAAGTGCTGTGATGCCCCCAGCTCTGGGCCCTTCTGAGCTGTCCCATCTGCTCTTGCCCCAGCCTGCTAAACAACTACATGATCTGGAACCTAGTGCGGAAGACAAGTTCCTTCCTTGATCAGCGCTTTCAGGACGCCGACGAGAAATTCATGGAAGTCATGTACGGGACCAAAAAGGTGAGCCTGTTATTGTGTTTTCCCATTCACCTGCTGAGCGCCTGCCGTGTGCCAGGCCCTGGGTGGGAGGCTCATGCGACCTCTATGTCCCCCGGAGCCGTGGAACTTGTGAGGGGGGTGGAGGATAGGGAGAGAATGGTGAGGGCCTCTGAAGGGGTCCCCTCAGATGTCCCAGGGCACACAGGACTGGATCTAAGCTAGTTGGAGATGGACAGAAGCTTCTAGAAGGATATGATTACACTGGGTCTTAATGGGTGAAGAGGAGTCTTAGAGAGGTGCCTGGCTGGCTCATTGGGAAGAGCATGCATCTCAGAGTCATGAGTTACGAGCCCCAAGTTGGATGTAGAGATTACTTAAATTTAAAAAAAAAAAAATCTTAGAGATTTAGCTTCTTTACAGCAAAAGGTGGTTTCTTTTCTCTCTCTCCCCAACCCCTTCTCAGTGATGTTGATAACAAACATTTTCCTGTAACTCATGTGATGTTCACATCCCTGTGAGCTGGATGGGATCAGCATCCCTGTTTTATACAGGGGACCCCCAGGAATACTGCCCCTTCCCCACAAACACAGAACACTTGGTATAGCCCCTGGTTCATGGTAAGAGTGCACACGTGTTCCCTGCTCTTGTCCTCCCAGCCGGCCAGGTGGTCTCCACCCTCCTTCCAGTGCCCCCACCATGACCCCTGGCGGTCCATTCTTCCAGAGGTCCCAGGGCTCCAGGACCCTCACTCCCTCCCTTGGGACCCCACTCCAGATAGGAAGGTCCCAGGCCATTTCTTCTCTTTCCCCAAGAAGGTGGCTGTCCCCCTCTCATTCGTGCAGCTGACAGGACAAGAATCCTGTGTGGGGACACGGGACAAGTGAGGTGGGGTCTGGGTGCCCCCCAGGGCCCGCGTCCACTGCCAGAGATCCTCAGATGTGCTGATGGGACACACCAAGTCAGGGCCCCAGGCAGGTGTATCCCCAGCCTGATACACCCTGCCCCTGCGTCCCTTCCTGGAGTCCAGTGGAGCAGACAGAGCCAGATAAGTGCTGGCAGAGAAGGACAGGATATGGGCTCCTGCCTCTGGTCCTGGAGTCTATCCTGCGAAAGGTTCTCTTTTTCTCTCCCGTTAGCATGTACATGCACCTATGGCAGGAAGGGGACTGAGGGAGAGGGTGGCTGGGCATAAGAGAGGCTTCTGAGGGTACCACAGGGCCAAAGCCACGAGAGCCACCTGGCACTGAAGAGAAGGGCCAGGGGAGGGCCTGCCTTCCTGCTCCACCTGCACCTACCGTGGGCGGGGCCTGGGTGAGCCCTGGGTCACAGGTGTGACAAGGCGTGACTCTGTCCCCTGGAGCACAGGGCCTCCCAGGGGACTTTATAGGGGAGGAGTGTGAGCAGGACCTGGACGGGCATCACAGAGACACCTGTGTGCGGGGAGTGCGCCTGCCTCGTTGCTTCCCACCCGGGTGCAGAGGAGCGAAGAGGCTCCGGGCAGTGAAGGGTTTCCCAGGTCACCCAGCGAGGAGGCAGCCAAGCTCAAGTTCAGCTCTGGATGGCCATGACTACTCAGCACTTTCAGCCACTCACTAGTGATGATGATGATGATGAAAGATATTATTGTTAGATGTTTGCCCGTTATAGGCATTATGTCACCAAGTTCCTATAACAGCTCTATGTAAGGAGCTGTTATCACCAGCCCATTTTATAGATGAAGAAACTGAGGCTCTCTGAAGGGAAGGGACTTGTTCAAAGCGCACAGCTCGTAAGTAGGGAGTGTGTTCTCAGTCCCAGCACACACTGAGTCCTGCCCCACTCAGCTTCGCCTCTGCAGGAGCCAGAAGTTAAAATTGCGCCTCCTGGTGGTTGTGGGGGGGCGGGGTCAGGGAAGCGGCCATGGGGAGTCGTTTAGTAGGTGTGGAGGTTCAGGTTAGCAAGAGATTGTTTGCACACCAGGATGAATATACCTGACACCACCAATAGTTAGAATGGTAAATCTCAGGTCTCTCTTTTCCTATGATAGATAGGGCGGGCGAGCAAGCGAGGGAGCTTTCCTGGGCCAGGCTCCGGGTGCAGCCATCTGCTCCAACCAGTGTGATGCTCCCAGCTGGCAGGGAGGCTTTGGCAGAAGCAAGGGCATTGGAAGACCCTAGAGGTGGGATATTGTGTACTTGAGTCACTACGTGCCCCGTGCGTGGTGGAAGGAAACAGCACGGAACTTTGGATCAGAAGGCCTGTGTTTGCAATGTTCTTCCAGCCTTAGACCAATCCCTTCCCTGGAGCAGAGGGCTCAGTGTTCCCAAGTTTCCAAAGGAGTAACCAGTCCCTAGCCTGCTGACCATGGAGTACACGAAGGGATCCCCAAAAGTCCGTCCCAAAGGCAGAGCTCTCCAAGCCATGTTCTTTATCCACACACGGGCGCACAGGGGCGCCTGCCTCCTGGGGCTGTCATGCAGATTACCTGGGTTAGGGCCTGCGCCCGGCAGACACTCAGCAAGCACAATCTACTGTGGCTGCCACCGCTGCTGTTATTACGTGTCTGTCGCTCCCACTGGGTGCCCTGGGTGTTTCCATTGAGCCCCTCACAGGCCAGGCCCAGGGCCAGTTTGTCTCTCAGTTCCAAACACCTAACACAATCCAGGTGCAGAACTCTCCAGAAGGCGCTGGCCATGTGAACAAACGGACAAATGAACGAATGAGTGAGTGAGTGAGTGGGCTTATGCAAATGCTCTCTTGAGAAGGCGGTGACACTCCGCCTCTGACTCAGCCATCAGGGCCTGGGGCTCCCACAGGGCCATGAGTTCAAGGTCGCCCTGTCCTGACCTCCTGCATGGGTAGCCTCTGCCAGATGTGGGTGGGTGGTGCGGAGGGGAGGGCATCTAAACGGACACATGGGTGGGAAAGCTTAGAAGAACTTGGGCCACTAAACTTAGGGAAAGCTGAGATGTCCTTTTCTTCCCTTCTTTCGTGGAGGAAATTTCTCCCGCTGATGTGTCATCTGCATACTGTAAAGTACGCAGGATACACCAAGTGCACAGTTTAGCGCACAAAGGAAATGTGTTCCCTCAGACAAAGGAAACCAACACCCCACTCCAAACAGAGACACTCCTGTCTCCCAATCATCCCTTCACCACAGAGAAGCAGAAGGTCCACCGTGGGTGTGGCCGGGCGGGGGCCGTGCTGTGCTCCGGGAACTCTCCGAGTCTGGCTTCTCTGCTAATGGCTGTGAATTTCAACCATGTTGCGATTATCAGTAGCTCAGTCTTTCTTGTTGCCAAGTAGCGTGCTGTTGTATAAAAATACCACATTTTGTTTCTCCAGCCACCTGTTGGTGGTTTTCAGTTGGAAAACTTCTGAATCAGGCGCCCTGAACCTGGTGGATTCTACCACCTGTTCTTTGGGGTCAGGAGGCCCTATGGGGGATTTAGGGATGTGGGGGGCAGGGCCACCTCTGGTGGTCACAGAGGGCGGGCAAGCCAGCGGGATGGGAACCCGCGTGGGTGTGCTTCCCGGAGCCCAGCTCCATGAGGCTGCAGCCTGCAGGGCGCCCACGTCCAGCTCCACAGTGGTCGGGGGCAGGCTGGCGAGCTTGTGGGCGAGACCCCGGGTGACCACAACATCCACGCCCTGCAGCACTGGGCCCTCCCTCAGCAAGGCCTTCAGTGGGGTTGGGTCCTGGCCTTCTGGGAAGGGTTTCCTGGTACACAAGGGTAGACAAGGTAACTTCTCAAGTCTTTGCCACCAGTATCCTCTACTTCCCCCAGGGGCCAGGGCGAAGTGGGGGCAGGTCAGAGTCCCACCGCTCACACACACACACACACACACACACACACCAGTGACTGCCACTTGCTGAGTGTCTGTCTGCATCCTCGTCTGGCAAGGCCCACAGCCCTGCCTTCCAGGTTCATATCGATGGCTCTGGAAGATTCCATTCCTGATGTCTTGCGCAGAGCCTGGCGTTCAGGAAATAGTAGATGGTGGCGATAAGCAGTGTTCAGTGGCCTCTTAGTCCAGTGTCTAAAATAACTTCCACCATGTCCAAAAAGTCTCCCTGAGGTTCTGGAAGGAAGCACGGGCCCCAGCTGTTGCTGCTTCCCCCCAGATGGACAGGGGTTGGGGAGAAGGACGGGGCCAGTAACCTCTCTCCCTTGTGCTTCCAGACCTGTCTTCCTCGGTGGAAGTTCTGTGTGAGTGACACAGAGAACAACTTGGGCTTCGCCCTGGGCCCCATGTTTGTCAAAGCGACCTTTGCCGAGGACAGCAAGAACATAGTGAGTACCTCCCTGGGGGCTGGTGCACCTGCACTCGCCTCTCGTGAACTTGGCAGCCCAGGCTCCAGTCTGCTCTGGACCTTTCCTGCTCCAGGCCAGGGCTCTGGCCTTCATTCAAAGGTCCTGCCTGTTTTCTAATGACTGCTGTGAGCTGCTGTGCTGCGTGGGGCGCTTGATCTACATTATCACGAACCTTGCGAGCCCCTCCCAACCGCCTCCACCTCCACGCCCACGGGGAACAATGGGCCCAGCAACATCCTGTTGGCAGAGCAGCTCTGACCTAACGGGTGACATCTTCTTTACCCCAGGGGGTAACCCCATGTCCGGACCCCTTGAGGAGCATCATGGCTAGGTGCACAACGACAGCCAGGCCCCAGTTCAGATCCTGGGTCCATCATCTCCTGGTTGGGTGATCTGAGACCCTTTTCTTCCTTCATGGCTAACTTGGAAGCGGGGCTCTCCATCCTGTAGCAGGACAGGAAATGAAATGCTACACATGGGCACCTGGGTGGCTCAGTCAGTGAAACATCTGCCTTCGGCTCAGGTCATGATCCTGGGGTCCTGGGATCAAGCCCCAAATCGGGATCCCCACTCGGCAGAAGCCTGCTTCTCCCTCTCCCTCTGCCTGCCGCTCCCCTTGATTGGACGCATTCTTTCTCTCTCTGTCATATAAATAAATTAAATATAATTTTTTAATGCTACACACAAAGAAAGCCCAACAGAAAACAAGGGCTCGGTAAATGGTAGCTATTATATATATTTTTTTACAGTTTTTATTACTTACTTTAATTACATAGCTATTATCTGCAGTTGAATGTTAGCAAACAGAGACTTTCCTTACGAGACTGGCCTGTCAGTGGCTGATAAAGAGTCTTTGTCTAGTTCTGTCAGCTGTCAGCCCCTCTGCTCTTTCTGCTGAGCGACTTCCTTCCTCTGCTCTAGAATCTTTGGGCTCCAAGTCTGCCTTTGACGTTATTGTCCTCGAGAACAGCTGTTCATCTCCAGCCTGAAACTGCTTGTCAGGACTCAGGTTCTCTAGATTTTAAAGCCCATTCCATCATAAAGGGATCCTATGGTCTAGTAAGTCTGAAAAGGTTACAAAATTTTTACACTTTCTAAAACAATCAAAATTCACGTCACACACTAAAGGCTCTGAAAAGTCCTGCAGAGGAGAGACTTTTCCAACTTTCCCAAAGCTTGTCCTGAGCATCTGTGGCGTGGATGCCCGGTTTATGGAAGTCTAGTCTTACCTTGGAGGATATTAGTGTTCTGGACACTGAGGAGCCTGAGGCTTTGAGCTGATTCCTGAGTTTAGACTCTGGCCTCCTTCCACATGGTGTACCCATTCAGTGCCCAGACCTCACTGGTCAGCTTCTGTCTCCTCAGGCCAGTGAGATAATCCTAGAGATCAAGAAGGCATTTGAGGAAAGCCTGAGCACCCTGAAGTGGATGGACGAAGATACTCGGAGATCAGCCAAGGAAAAGGTGAGGCTGGCCCAGTGCCAGAAAGGGTAGCTGAGGCTTTCCACTTAGAGGCCGCGGCCACAGATGGAGGGGGGTGCATGAAGGGAGACTGGTCACATGTGGGAAGCATAGCATGGAAGCTGTCCTGCCTTTGGGGGTGAATATTCCAGCAGGATCGAGGAATAGCCTTGAATACATGATTGCATTAATGACAATATAAAAATAAACTGTGTTGAGTGTGTGAGGGCCAAATGCAGGGAGATGTGACATGTCTAATGGAGAACGAAGGATCTGATACAGTCCAGCGAGTGGCAGCCAGCAAAGGCTTCCCTCTGGGGAAGCAGAGAGCCAAAGGGTAAGTAGAAGTCAGGCCAGAGAGGGATCTTTCCAGGAAGAGAGGCAGAAGCCGCGAGGGTGGGGGACTGACCATTTCCTTTTGGCCCAGAGCCTGAGCCCAGCCAGGCCTGCTGGGCACTCAGTGTACTCTGTATCTCTCCTGTCCAGGCAGATGCAATCTACAACATGATAGGCTACCCCAACTTTATCATGGACCCCAAGGAGCTCGACAAAGTGTTCAATGACGTGAGTGGCTCCCACCCTGCCCCCTTGTGTTCCCAAATGTCCCTGAGGTCCCCATGTGGGGAAGAGCAGAGACAGGCTGGGATGCGAGAGGTACCTCCTCGACTGTCAGGGCGTCTCAGGATGCAGCAGTGTGGGGTATGGGGATGGATCAGGCACGAGGGAGCTGTTCTGTGCCCCTTCTCTCCTGGGCCCTCTTGAGGCCTCTGCCTCCCTGGGGCCACTGTCAGTGCCCAGCAGTCTGGACCAAATGGTGCCATGTGTGCCCTGCTAGACACTCCAGCTAATGGAGGTCCTTTAGAAGGGACAGACAGAATTGAGGTCCCTGAAACAGCAGGAGGTGGAATGAGTAGAGCCCCTCAGGTCACCTCTTCCTGGCCCCCCAGATTGCCTCCTGTCCCCAAGGTCTTCCCCCACCTTCCCAGAGAAACCTGGACCTCATTTGGACATGAAATGCTAATGGGAAAAGGGAGCGTCAATCCCAAATGCACGTTTAGGCTTAATTGAAGCAACAAGGATACTTGATATATTCCTGGTGGTTAGAACTTTCAGCAGGTTATCCCCATAAAGGGATTGTGCTTCTGCCCAGAAGGATAGTCTTCTATTTTCTTGTGACTGAAGTGTGTGAAATTCAGGCATTTTTGCAATTATAATAACCTCTTGTCAAGGCTCTATTTAAAACCCAAGAATATTAAAATTACTTCTGAGAATATGGGAGTGACTCATTCCACAGCCTTTTTCCTTGAGAATAATTTAAGATGCTCCGGAGCATCACGACACGAGACCCGAAGGCTCCTGGGGACAGCCCAGGCACAGCCCACAGGATCACAGTCCTGTCCCCAGGGGCCCAGTGTTTTACCAGAGCCCTGACAGAAAGCCAGAAAGCCCTGGAGCAGATCTGAGGGAGAACCTTGCCCCGAAAAGAGCTGAAAAACTGGGCCCTGCTGAGGAAAGCGTGTGATGATGCATGTCCCCTGCCATTTCAGAGATAGACCCACGCTTGATCTGTGTGCTATCCATTGTGGCAGCTACTAGCCACTACTATTCAATTAGTTGAAATCTAAATTAATTTAAAGTGAATTGAAAAGTCACACCAGCCACATTCGAAATACTCAGTAGCTATGTGTGGCCAGTGTCGGCCATACTGGGTCACACAGGTGTAGAACACACCTGTCTTCGCAGAACATTCTGTTGGACAGCACTGGGGAGATTCGATGTCTAAGCCCCAGGCCCTACTGCATCCCCGTGACACTGCTGGGTGCTGAGCAGCCCCGTGAAGCTGCTGGTGTGTCCTCAAGTAGGAGAGGACACCAGGCCCCAGCGAGGTCAGAGCCAAGCGAGAACCCAAGCCCGTAGTCCTGAGCCCTCCATTCCAGCCTCTGATCTGTGGACCAGTCCCTTAACTTCATGGAGTTTCAGCTTCCTCAGTGTTAGAAGAAGGGGTTTGCATGTGGGGAGCCAAGGGGCCGCCAGCCTGGGCACACTCTCATCTCGTGACTCTTGTTTCCTCTTGTCCAGTACACGGCCGTCCCGGACCTCTATTTTGAGAACGCCATGCGGTTTTTTAACTTCTCCTGGAGGGTCACTGCCGACCAGCTGAGGAAAGCTCCCAACAGAGACCAGTGAGTCCCCGGGGCCTTGCTGGGAGGGCACTGGCTCCTGGGACACGGGCAGCTCTGGGCCGAGCGTGCCTTTGTCACACACACCAGATGCCAGACAGAGCTGTCGTGAGTGCCATCTGACGAGTGGGTACCATTGCCTTCCGGCTCCTCAGATGAAGAAACCAGGGACCGAGGAGATGTGCCCAGCCAGGAGCTGGGAGTGGCCCAGGTCCACATGCCCCTGACGCCCCTCTGGTGGCCAGAGTGGCTTAGCCTCACCTGCTTCAGAGTTGGGAGCCTTTGGCTCCTTCACTGCAGATAAGACGGGAGGAGTGTGTAACAGTGAAGTGTGAGCGGGAGTGTCTGGCCCAGGGGAGGCCCTCAGCTAGCGAGGATCCCAAATGGGCCCCCGGTAGCTGGGATTTCCAAACCATACTGCACATCAGGACCCTCTGGAGAGGGTTTTCTGTTTGTTTGTTTTTAAGATTTATTTATTTGGGAGAGAGAACAAGTGGGAGGGGCAGAGGGAGAAGGAGAAAGAATCTCAGGCACTGCACAGAGCACAGAGCACAGAGCCCGAGAGGGGGCTCGATCCCACCACCCTGAGATCTCGACCCAAGCCAAAACCGGAAGTGGGAGGCTCAACCCACTAGGCCACCCTGGCACCCCCTGGGGGAAGTTTTTTTAAATATAGCTTCTTCCTGGATCTCAAAGCTTCTTAAAAATAATCTGGAATGAGATTTCTGTCATTTTTTTGGGCAGTATCCTCAGAAAACTCATACGTTGTCACCCCAGCTCTAGCTCTCAAAATAGGCTCCCTCCACGCCTAAAACGTTTTGCAGAATAAATCTTACCAAAAGGTGGAGGCAAGAATTCTCTTTGCTTCTGGCGCCGCCTCGTGGCCAATGGAGGTTTGAACATCTCCTCTTAAGATTCCTGTTTCCTGGGTGACTCAGTGGGTTGAGGCCTCTGCCTTCCGCTCGGGTCCTGATCCCAGGGTCCTGGGATCGAGCCCCACATTGGACTCTCTGCTCAGCGGGAAGCCTGCTTCCCCCTCTCTCTCTGCCTGCCTCTCTGCCTACTTGTGATCTCTCTCTGTCAAATAAATAAATAAAATCTTTTTAGAAAACCAAAAAGATTCCTATTTCCTACAGAGGAACTCCTTCCCCTAAATGCACCAGAGGACGTTTTTTTTAATCTCCAGAATATGGCACAGGTACTGCCAGAACATTCTGAGTTTATCAGTCTTTTAATGTAGCTTAAAATTTTGCATATAAACTCTGCCTCCTGGGGCTGCCCAGGTGGCTCTGTCGGTTAGGCATCTGCCTTTGGCTCTGGTCATGATCTTGGGGGTCCTGAGATTGATCCCCAGGTCATCTCAGTGTCCTGGGATGGAGGCCCACATCCACAGCAGGCTCCCTGCCCATCAGGGAGTCTGCTTTTCTCTTATCCTCTGCCCCTCCCCCCTGTTCATGATCTTTCTCTCTCTAATAAATAAAAAATCTTTTTAAAAAAATAAATTCTGGGGGCGCCTGGGTGGCTCAGTGGGTTAAGCCGCTGCCTTCGGCTCAGGTCATGATCTCAGGGTCCTGGGATCGAGTCCCGCATCGGGCTCTCTGCTCAGCGGGGAGCCTGCTTCCCTCTCTCTCTCTATCTCTGCCTGCCTCTCCATCTACTTGTGATTTCTCTCTGTCAAATAAATAAATAAAATTAAAAAAAAATAAAATAAATTCTGCCTCCTGCCGATTAATGTATGGAGCCATGATTATTTGAATATAAATATGATGTTTTTGATTTCTATCTTCCCATGGCTTCAGTACCCCACAACGCATCTCTTTGAGGCTCACCTGGGGGAGACAAAGTGACTGTCTAAGCTCTTGGAGAAAATGTCTTTTCTGTTTCACTCCACTCATCACTGGCCTTCCCCTTCATACCAGAAGAATTATCGAGTGGACAAATGTTTCTACCATCAGGGTCCCTTCTATACTCTTTTTTTTTAATAAGTTTTATTTATGTATGTCATCTCTGCATCCAACGTGGGGCTTGAACTCACAACCCCGTGGATCGCATGCTCTTCTGACTGAGCCTGCCAGGCACCCCCTTCTACACTCTTGAAAAATTATTGGACCCCAAAGAGTCTCTATGTGTATGGAGGTTATATTAATTTAATGTAAATTTTATGAAAAATGACTTTTTTTAAAAAAGCCTTTTAGTGAAAAAAGCATCACTTGACTATTTGCATGTTTCTTTACTATCTGGCTTAATAGAAGACAGCTGGATTCTCATATCTGCCTCTGTGTTTAATCTATTGCAATATATTGTTTTGAAATAGATAAGGAAAATCTGGGGGCTCCTGTGTGGCTCAATCGGTTAAGCATCTGACTTTTGATTTCGGTTCAGGTCTCCAGCTCGAGCCCCTCATCAGGCTCCACGCTAGGTGTGCAACCTGCTTAAGATTCTCTCTCAGGGATGTGTGGGTGGCTCAGTCGGTTAAGCATCCAACTCTTGATTTCGGCTCAGGTTGTGATCTCAGGGTCGAGGGACTGAGCCCCCTGTTGGGCTCCGTGCTCAGCGGGCAGTCCCCTTGAGATTCTCTCTCTCCGTCAGCCCCTCTCCATGCTCACACGCACTCAATCTTTCTCTTTGTCTAAAATAATAAATCTTGGGGCGCCCGGGTAGCTCAGTGGATTAAAGCCTCTGTCTTCGGCTCAGGTCATGATCCCAGGGTCCTGGGATCAAGCCCTGCATCGGGCTCTCTGCGCGGCAGGGAGCCTGCTTCCCTTCCTTTCTCTCTGCCTGCCTTTCTGCCTACTTGTGATATCTGTCAAATGAATAAAATAAAATATTTAAAGAATTAAAATAAAAAATTAAAATTAAAATAAAAAAATAATAAATCTTTTAAAAAAAGATTCCCTCTTCCTTTCCCTCTGCCCCTCCCCACCAGAGAAAATCTAGTCTCATGCAGATATGAAGTTGGGAAAGGGAGAGATGCTTTAGTAGCCTTTTCTGTTACTTGTGCACATCCTTCATTGATAACTACACCAAAACTCAGCAAGTAGTGATTTTTTTTTTAAGATTTTATTTATTTATTTGACACAGAGCGAGTGAGAGAGAGATCACAAGTAGGCAGAGAGGCAGGCAGAGAGAGAGGAGAAGCAGGTTCCCTGCTGAGCAGAAAGCCTGATGCAGGGCTCGATCCTAGGGCCCTGAGATCATAACCTGAGCCGAAGGCAGAGGCCTTAACCCACTGAGCCACCCAGGCACCCCATAAGTAGTGATTTCTTAATGGTCAGTTGCACCATGGAGTCTGAACGCATAGCCATGAACTCTTCCTGCTCTGTCTCACCGAAGTCCGTCAGTCTGTCTTGCACCTTGAATGGGTCTTTTATTCAGCCATGATTTGGAACATTATACATTGTCATTTGGGACAAGGCTTGCTGACTTTTATATACTTCTGGAGAGTGGCACTTTCATTATACCATATCCAAGAAAATCCACCTTTGTTCTTACCGCTGCTGACCTCCTGAGAGACGTCTTTAGCAACTGATGAATTATTGAACTCCACATCTGAAACAAATGTTGTACTATATGTTGGCTCATTGAATTTAAATTAAAAAAAAAAAAAAAAGAGGGGCGCCTGGGTGGCTCAGTGGGTTAGGCCACTGCCTGCGGCTCGGGTCATGATCTCAGGGTCCTGGGATTGAGTCCCGCATCGGGCTCTCTGCTCAGCAGGGAGTCAGCTTCCCTCTCTCTCTCTCTGCCTGCCTCTGCTTACTTGTGATCTCTCTCTGTCAAATAAATAAATAAAATCTTTAAAAAAAAAAAGAGAGAGAGAGAGAAAAGTTGGGCACCTGGGTGGCTCAGTTGGTTAAGTAACTGGCTTTGGCTCAGGTCATGATCCTGAAGTCCTGGGATTGAGTCCCGGATGGGGGTGGGGGGCTCCTAGCTCCATGGGGAGTCTGCTTCTCCTGCTGACCTCTCTCCTCTCATGCTCTCTCTGTCAAATAAATAAACAAAATCTTTAAAAAAAGAAAGAAAGAAAAGTCTTTCAGTGTCTGGAAGCTCTCTAGTTTATGGTGACCAATACAAGTTCTTGTAATTAATTTTACTAATTCATTTATGAATTAATTAATTAATTTTCCTTAAAACTTAAGTTTTTTTAGTTTTTAAAATTTTTTTAAAGATTTTATTTATATATGTGAGAAAGACAGAGAAAGCACAAACAGGGGGAGGGACAGAGGGAGAAGGAGAAGCAGGCTTCCCACTGAGCAGGGAGCCCAAAGCTGGGGCTCCATCCCAGGACCCTGAGTTCATTACCTGAGCCAAAGTCAGACATTTAACTGACTGAGTCACCCAAGTGCCTGTAATTTTCAAATTTCTTTTAAAAATTTTTTATTCTTATTTTTTTAAGTAAATTCTGTGCCCAGTGTGGGCTTGAACTCACAACCCAGAGACCAAGACTCGCATGCTCCACGAACTGAGCCAGTCAGATGTCCCCAAAGTTTTTTTAAACCTTGAATTTTTATCACTGACAACAGATGACATCAGTGGTTACTCTTGAGGTGATAAGCTCACTTCATTTTCAAGATGTCTGCCGGGTGCCAGACATCTGCCGCGCACCCTCACCAGCACCAACGGGGTCCCATGAGAAAAACACAAGCACTTATGCAGACTTCCCATCTGGTCGCACCGACTATCGAGACACTTCTACTCAAGGATCTAGATTTAATGACATTAAGTAATCATGGGGCGCCTGGCTGGCTCCGTCAGTGGAGAACATGACTCTTGATCTTGGGATCATGAGTTCGAGCCCCATGTTGGGTGTGGAGATGACTTAAATAAATAAAAGTTAAAAGAACATGAAGTACTTGTGCTGCTTCATCAGCGATGTTCCTCAGTGAGATGGGCTTGTTTTTTCTGGTGAGGAAGGCAGGGACCAGCAGAACAACTGGGGCCGCCACCTTGATTCATACACGGGCTCTGGGAGCTCCACCGCCATTGCTTTTCCACTGTCAGGGCAAACGTCACCACGGTGGAAAAGATACCTCATGTCTTAGTATTATTATAGAAGATAATAAGATCGTTTTGGCCTCACGGACCCCCTGAAAGGGACTTGGGGGCCCTGTCCAGGTGCCCACAGTCCACACTTTGAGAACCGCTTGCAGCAGTGGCCCTTACGTTACATAACGGTCCATTTGGCTGTCCATAAGTGCCTTGCTGTTCCACTTTGTGGACCTTGGATTCAGCGGATCCCTTTCTTTGCAGACACGTGGGTGTTCTCTGGTATTCCCCCCAAAACACCACTGCTAAAGATGTCCTTGTCCTTCCGTGCCTTGGGCCTGGGGTTCAGGCCCTTGCCACCTGCCGGATGGGCGGACCCCACCTGCCTCCCCACCAGCCGGGCCTGGGTTTCACGCGCGTGTTTGCCTGCAGGTGGAGCATGACCCCGCCCATGGTGAACGCCTACTACTCACCCACCAAGAATGAGATCGTGTTTCCTGCCGGGATCCTGCAGGCGCCCTTCTACACCCGCTCCTCGCCCAAGTAGGATGCTTGTGGTGCTCCCACCCCGTCCCCCTCCCCCGCCCCTCCGTGGACACCCAGCCCAGCCCCGGGGCCCGCAGCTAACCACATGAGCCAGCTGGTCTCCCTGAGGGCTTTTTGTCCCACTAGCCCAGGGAGCTTGGGATGCTCAGAGATGTCGCAGAGAGAACCACATCCTCACTCCCTGCGCTTCCCTCTGGGGTCTCCAGGGCCCAGAAGCCCCTGCGCAGCTTGGGAGCTTGGGGGCTTGCCGTGAAGTCGGGTGCCCTATCTAGGGGCATGCCCCTCTAGCAGTGTTTTAGGGTCGTCGCAGCTGGGGATGGGTGGAAAGTGTGAGAAAGTGTGGGTTTGAATCCCGGGACTGCTCTTCGCTGACTTCACGACACTTGGACAAAGTGACTGAACTGTTCGCAGCGCCGTTTGCTTATCTCTACAGTGGGTCACTGATGCCAAGCTCTTTTGAGGGGACCAAGAGGACAGTGAAGTTCGGTGGAGTGTCTTGCACAGTGCTTGGCCTCCAGGGTGTACAGGCCGACCACAGCCCATTTGCCCAGCCTCTGATTAGCCTCCAGGGTCTGGCTGGAGGCTCAGGTTGCGGCCACATCCCCATAGAGCCCCCGGGACCCTGCTGTCTCCAGACCCCAGAAGTGATGTCCCCTTGTGGGATCATCCTCACCTTTGTGTTCTCCTCCCCAGGGCCTTAAACTTCGGTGGCATTGGTGTTGTCGTGGGCCATGAGCTGACTCATGCTTTCGATGATCAAGGTACTGCTTCCTGGGGTCCCCTTCAGACGGGGCATGTTAGCTCCTGGCCCCACGGCCTCTGCTTTGCTCTCGTCACTTCCAGAGGTCTGGGGACAGATGGATTTGGCTTCAGTCCTGGCCCTGCCTCTGCCCACTGATGTCCCAGGACAAGTCCTGTCCTTTCTCCAGGCTTCCTCATCCTTGTCTGTAAAATGGGCACGATGAGTGCAGCCTCGTGCTGATTGTGGGACTGTGTTAGACACACAGGGTTCCTGGACGGTGTCCCATACTCAGGTGTGGGTGTCAGTCGTCGGCAGGGAGCTCACATTACTTCGGCACTCCAGAGACTTCTCTGGGCCACCTGCCGTCAGAGGAGTTGAAGTCATTCGCCTCCTCACCAGAACATTCAGAATCCTCATTCCCTCCACCTTGGGGGGACTCCAAGGCCAAGAAGGAGGAGACGGGACCGTAGAGGCCATGGCTTGTCCTGTGAGCCCAGTGTGGCTGACTCCGTTTGCCCCTTCCTGGGTTCAGGGTCCAGAGGCCCTCAGCCGGCCTTGACAATGAATCCAGCTCCACCAAAACCATGAACGTGCTGACCCTTTGCCGGCGTGACATTCATCCATCCTCTCTCCCCCACCCACCCCCCAGCTGCGCGGCTCATCCTCCCAGCCCCTCTGGCATCCAGACCGGCATCATCTCCCTGGTGCAGCTGGGTGCTGCTGCATAGATGGTGGGGGGGGGGCGAGGGGGATGGGTAAGTGACTTTGCTTCTCACCTAGAGGAGAGGTGCAGTGAGCCCGGCCTCCTCCTCACCCTCTCCCCCTTGGCCTGACGCTTCCCTCGGAACCCACAGGACGAGAGTATGACAAGGACGGGAACCTTCGGCCCTGGTGGAAGAACTCGTCCGTGGAGGCTTTCAAGCAGCAGACGGAGTGCATGGTGGAGCAGTACGGCAACTACAGCGTGAACGGGGAGCCGGTGAACGGCCGGCACACGCTGGGGGAGAACATCGCCGACAATGGGGGGCTCAAGGCAGCCTATCGGGTAAGAGCACACGCCCCGGCCCGGGCCTGGGCCTGCGCAGTGGCCTGCTCGGGAAAGGGCTTTACGGACAAGCTGGGACCAGCTGCAGTGGCTACGGGACCTGTTTGCTCATCTGCGAAACGGGGGGTAGTGGGGACCGACGGAGAGGTCTGCAGAAGTCCCTCGCATGGAGCGTGGCACGCAGAGGGTTTTCCAGGCTTGAGTCCAGCCCGACAGACAGAGGAAAGGGCTTAGGCTGGAGTCACCTGACGACCAGCGGGTTCCTATCTTGGCAGGAATGGGCATCACTGAATCAGGCAGCAGTGGGCCCGGGAGGGGAGGGCTAGGGAGGGAAGGGACACTGGTCATGGAGCCAGTTCTGAGTTCTAGTCCTGGTGCTGGAGAAGGTCACTTAGCCTCCTTGAGCCGCAGCGAGCTTGGCTGTGAACACCCACTCCCTGTGTCCCTGGGCTGTCAGAAGGATGACACACAACTTGGGCACAGAGCTGGGGCAAGGGGGACACTCAGAAAGGTTAGCTGAGTTGGAAGGGAGAGAGAACGGAGCCCACGGGAGGAGAAGGCGGTGTCCATCTGAGCAAGACAGAGGCGCCTCCTTGCTGTGACAGGGAGAGCTTGGAAATGCCACTGGTTGAGGCCTTCTTACGTGCCAGGCTCTGCTCTGTACCCCACAACTTTACCGTTAGGTATTACAGCCCCCATTTGGCAGGTGAGGAAACTGAGGCCAGAAACACTGGGTCACCTGCCTGAAGCCATGAGTCGGTGAAACTGCACTGCGAACCTTCTAGCAACCACGGACTGTCTCGGGCAGTGGAGACTTTGTGCCAAAACAGACAGGGGTCCTGCTCTCACCAGCTCAGTTTGCATGGCGCTGAGGAAAGCCAGTACATACCCAGACAAATAAGGGAGATCATTTCAGGTACTGACAGGATGAAGAATATAAAGTAAGGCAAGGTAATACAGAACAAGAAGGTGGGGAGGTCAGTGTAGGCCTTCTGGAGGGGATAACGTTTGAATTGAAACCTGAGGAGGAAGAGGAGGCAGGGCAAGCTGGTCTTCCTGGCTTTGACCTGGCCAGACTGTGTCCACCTCCACTTGCTATCGGGCAGGGGTGAAGTGGAAGGAGGAGAGGTCGGAGGAGGGGCTGGGGCCAGAACTCACCGGGCCTGCGTCGGCTGATCAAGGAACTTGGGTTTTGTTCTGTACAGTGGGAGCTGCCACAGGATTTTCAATAGAAGAATGATATGATCTGATTTATCCTTTAAATCCAGGGTCAGGGGGCGCCTGGGTGGCTCAGTGGGTTAAAGCCTCTGCTTTCGGCTCAGGTCATGATCCCAGGGTCCTGGGATCGAGCCCCGCATTGGGCTCTCTGCTCCCCAGGAAGCCTGCTTCCTCCTCTCTCTGCCTGCCTCTCTGCCTACTTGTGATCTCTGTCTGTCAAATAAATTAAAAAATAATAATAATAAATAAATAAAAAATAAATCCAAGGTCAGCAGGGGCGCCTGGCTGGCTCAGTGGGGAAGAATGTGCGACTCTTCATCTTGGAGTCGTGAGTTCGAGCCCCACATGGGGTGTAGAGATTACTTAAATAAGTAAAACTTCAAAAAAAAAAAAAAAAACCCAACAGTCTGCAAACCGACAGACACCCTGTGGGCCAAATCCAGCCTTTAGCCTGGTTTTGTAAATAAAAATGTAGGGGGACCCCGCCAGGCCCACTGGGCTCCGTGCTCTCCACCACTGTGTTCCCACTACAGGGCCAGCACAGAGGAGTTGCTCCGAGACTGCTTGGCCTTCAACGCTGGTAATATTTACTCTCTGGCCCTTCGAGGGAAGGTCTGCCAACTCCGCCTTAAGGATGACTTAAGATGTTGTGTCGGAGGGAACTGGAATTGAACCAGCTCGAGTCAAGGAGTCTAGTTAGCAAGCTGTTGTGAGATTGTCCAGGCAAGAGAAGGGTTGAAGCCATGGCAGGGGTGAGAAGTGGCCGGATTTAGGTGGTTTGGATAATTGGACGAGAAGCTCAGGGCGCCCGGCTGGCTCAATTGGAAGAGTGTGAGGCTCTTGATCTCCAGGTCATGCGTTCAAGCCCTGTGTTGAGTGTAGAGATTACTTAAAAATAAAATCTTTAAAAAAAAAAAAAAAAAAAGAGGGGCGCCTGGGTGGCTCAGTGCATTAAGCCTCTGCCTTCGGCTTGGGTCATGATCTCAGGGTCCTGGGATCGAGCCTCACATCAGGCTCTCTGCTTGGCCGGGAGCCTGCTCCCCCCGCCCCTCACTCTGCCTGCCTCTCTGCCTACTTGTGATCTCTGTCTGTCAAATAAATAAATAAAATCTTAAATTAAAAGAAAGAAAAGGAAAGAAAGAGAAGCTCAAAGAAAAACTCTGGGGTCAGGGCCAAAGGAACTAAGAGGTTGGTTGTGCCATTTACCATGGTCAGAAAGCGTGTGCATGGGTGTGTGTGTGCGTGCACAGTGTAACCCCTTGTTCTGTCTGTGCCGTATTAAGTCTGGATGCATCTTGGAAGTCCAGCTGAAGCCATGAATGTACAGAGTAGGCACCTGAGAGCCGTGGCCATGCAGATGGTGTTTAAAGCTCTTCGGAGAGAGTGCTGGTGAAGAAGGTCCCTCTTCCAGGCCAAGGGGGGCCCAGACTCACCCAAACAAGTCCCTGCCGCAACAGGGTTGAGCTTCTGAGACCTCCCACACTGCGCCCCTGTTGCTGCCCTGTTTGCTCCTGTGTCGTGGGAGCCCCTGAGCTTTGTTTTCTCTGCTCCCAGGCCTACCAGAACTGGGTGAAGAAGAATGGGGCTGAGCAGACGCTGCCTACCCTGGGCCTTACAAATAACCAGCTCTTCTTCCTGGGCTTTGCGCAGGTGAGTTCATTGTAGAGCATATGCCAAGCTCAGGCATGTTTCTGCCGTCTTACTGTTCCAGGAGCTCTGAGAGCCAAAGGGCAAGTTCCCCTCAATTGAGAACCTTCTAGCTCATTGGACTGTCCGTAGGGCATCTACTCTGTACGAAGGCGAGCTTCCTGCCAATAGAGAAATCCGATTAAGGGCCATGGAGACCGTGAAAAGTTTCCTGTGTCAGGTAGATGAGAGGCCAAGTGAGTGCTAAGGGCCCTCTGGTTCAGGGGTTCTACAAATTTCCTAAACTCGAGATGCTCCAGGATGTCCCTTGAATTGGCATTCATGTGTCGTCTTCTGTTAGTGCCCAGAGCCACCAGGCCATTAGACAGTTTTTGTTCTGCCCAGGAAGTGAGTGACCTGGACTCAGTTCAAGGTTTTCAGACTGGTTTGGGGGCAGAACCCTTTATTCTCAGGAAACCTAATGCAGAAGCCCCCGACAGACAGAGGTGACCACAGTAGGGGATGCTGGGATGGGGGACATACCAGCCCACAGTCTCTTCCCTACCCACCAAGTCCCCCGCGGGACTCCCAAGGGTCTCAGAACCAGGTGGGGGCTCCTTTCCCTGCTGTCCTGGATGGGGGCGGTCTGGTGGTCTGAGGGCCCCACGGTGACCCAGCTTCTCCCTTGTCGCCTCGTAAAGGTCTGGTGCTCTGTCCGCACGCCCGAGAGCTCCCACGAAGGCCTCATCACCGATCCTCACAGCCCCTCCCGCTTCCGGGTCATTGGCTCCGTCTCTAACTCCAGGGAGTTCTCAGAACACTTCCACTGCCCGCCCGGCTCCCCCATGAACCCTCAGCACAAGTGTGAGGTCTGGTGAGGGTGAACGCACCGCGAGCCAGGACCGACGATGGGCCCCAGGTGGAGCCCGGCAGGCCTCCTTGTCGTCCAGCGTCTGGGGTGTCGCCCCGCCCCCTGGCTGCCCAGGGGCCCCCTACCCCGCACTGGAGGGTTTCCAGCCGGAACTGAGCCTCTGATGCGGGTTCTCAACACAATCCGAGATTTGATCCCCTGTGAAGACCCTGTCATCCTAGGCACACGCGTCAGTTCTCACAGGCATTTGGGTGTCAGGCTGGTGGCTTACCGGGCCTGGGCCCCGCACCGACTCGGGCGGTGGGACACAGCGCCCCCTGCCCACATCCAGCGTCAGAAACACCACAAATACCACTGTGTCAAATGCTTTAAAGATATATTTTTGGGGAAACTATTTTTTAAACATGTGGAATACACTGGAAATCTTCAGGGAAATAATGCATTTAAAACACTTTTTTTTTTTAAGGAAAGGATTGGTATATTTATTATATTCTGTTTTTCTAAATAACCTGTGGATAAGGGAAGCCCACTGATTGACCCCTTCCTTCCTCACTCGCTGTGGGGTCGGCTGGGGCAGCCATCCCCCCCCACTGAGCATGTCCCCAAGTAGTGAGCTGCCCCCGTTCTCGGCGTTTGCAATTTCAGCCTCTGTCAGCTGGTTTTGCGGTCACAGGGCATAAAGAGAGGAGGTGTGGAGGCCAGGAAGGGGCAGAGGCCAGCTCCCAGACACTGCCCCTCACAGCTGGCCTGCCTCTGTCCCCGGAGTCCAACAGTGGGAACCCCAACAAGGACGGTCTGATCCCCAAAGTCGCAGCACGAAATTGATGGCTGCGGCAGGGTGAGGCCAGCTTGTGGCCTTCAAACCCAGCCCCGGGGCACCCAAAACCCTGGACCTGGAGGGCAGGAGCCCTGAGAGACCTAGCCCTCCGTCAGATGCGCTCTGCCGTGCCGTAGTTGGCCTCTTTCTATCCCTCTCCTGGCCACTCCCTGTGTGGTGTGTACCCAGCAACCCTTCCTTCTCAGCAACTCCGGGGTCTGCCTTGTGGACCCTCTTCCCCAGGGCAAGAAGAAAAGGGAAGACCACTCCCCTGCCCTACAGGGCCCGGATCCTCCCTCTGGGCTCCGTCCTGCACCCCTGGCCTGGATTTGGCTCCCAGGACCACAGCCGGGCCCGCCTGCCCGCCCTCCATCTTCAGTGCCTTAGCTGAGGCTGCAGCCCAGGCTCCACGCCAAGGAGACAGCCGTCCGCCAGGTGCCCCTTTGCCTCCTCAGTGAAGCCTTCAAGTGTCCTAACTGTAACACAAGGCCGTACCCCTCCTCCCGCTGTCCACAGAGCGGCCTCACACGGCAGCCCGGGAGCTCTAGCCTGCAGGTCTGGGGCACCAAGGTCAGGAATCTGACGAACCCTTGAACTTGCCCTGAGCCCCATCCCCCCCCCTCAGCCTCTTCAGTTGGATCAAGACAATACTTGTAGCTAGACGGACTCCTCACTTGGAGGTGTTTTCAGCCAAGGAAGACTGTGAGGGAAAGGCTCCCCCAACACGGTCAGTCCAGCCTGTGGTGTCAGGAACCAGGAATGGCGTCCCTCTCCGAGGCCGCGGTTCAGGAGCTCCGTCTGGGGGAAGCAGGCCCCTGTGGCTGAGGCCAGAGCAGCCAGTCGTCTCCCGGCTCCCACGGTCTGGCCGTGCTCCCTCACGGCACTCGCCTCGGCCCGGCCACCAGAATCCTCCCTGCCTAAGACGACCAGCCACATCCGTGTCAGAACTGAGGCAGGATGGGCTCCAGATGAGGCCCCCGGTCCTCACCAGGCCTGGTAGCTCTTCAGAAGGAAGGAAGGACAGGAGAGAGGAGAAGCCAGCGTCAGGGGCTGGTGCACGCACCCCACCACACAGAGGTAGGCTTCCCCAGCCCTCTGCGCCCCCTTCCATCCTGCCTTCCCCATGGAACTCCCAGTCCTCAAGGCACCACAGCCTGGAGCCTCCGCACCAGAAGTGTCCCAGGCTGAGGGCTCAGCCGGAGGGGGTGCCCTAGGAACGACAGGGGGCCAGGGTAGAGGAGGGCTCAGGCCCAACAGAGATGGAAGCAAAGTGACCTGCCCCCACTGTCCCTACTCCTCCAGAGCTTAAAAAAGGCCAAGGGCATGGGCAGCTGTCCTCCGAAAGACGCCCACCCCCCTCAGGCCCAGGGAGCCATAGGGCTGGCTTCTCTGCGGTTCCACGGAAGTGCGCTTTGGAGCTGGGAATCTCTGTTTGTATTATTATGTTCTGTGCTACTGTAGTTTTGGTGTGGCACTATCGTAACACAAATAAAATATTGTACCAAGTGGTGTGCGACTGTGTGTGTCCTCCCGGGGCCAGTGTGCGTCCTGTGTGGCTATGGGGGCTTGGGGAGCCCTGGCCAACACAGAGCACCCATCCTTGCCCATCAGCGGGGCTCACTGCTCCTCCTCCTCAGCTCCCCATTGCAGAGGCCTTGGACCCTGACAGATGCCGGAAGGTGATTCAGGGCCTGTGCCCATCGGGCCATTCCTCCTCCATCGGTATGATCACCCGAGCACTACCTTCTGGGGAGAATGAAGCGTGCCAGCTCCCAGCGTCCAGGGAGCATCCTGGTAAAAGACATTTTTCCATGATCTTGGAGCCAAGGTGTCAGCAGCAAGGGGTGGCCGGGCCTCCGATGCTTGGCAGGGCCAACAGGAGTATTCCTGTTGATTTCCAGGTGAATTCAAAGAGGTTCAAGGAAAAGTGTCTGATGTGCACTCATGCCTCCCCTTGGGTTTTGCATATATTCATCCTTCTGCCTAGAATGCTCTTCTCCAACTTCTCTGCCTGATAAACTCCTACCCGTCCTTCCATGCCCAGCATAGCATCACCTCTCCTAGGAAGCCCTTCCTGACCTCCAGATCGGGGCCATCACACAGGCTTCCCTCTCCTACCAGAGTACACTAGTGCCAGGCTACCGTAACGAAGTGCCACGAACGTGGTGACTCACACAACAAAAATTTATTGTCTCACAGTTCTGGACGCTAGAGTCCAAGATCAAGGTGTCGACCAAGTTGATTCCTTCTGAAGGATGTGAGGAAGAATCTATTCCAGGCATCTTGCCTAGCTTCAGGCGGTCCACTGGCCATCTTTGACGCTCCTTGGCTTGTAGAAGCATCACCGCTCTCTGCTTTCATCTTCACATGGTGTTCTCCCCATGTGCGTATCCAGTATGTGTCCGAAGTCCCCTCCTTTTTATAAGGACACCAGTCATATTGGATCAGGGCCCACCCTGATGACCTCATTTTAACTAATGACATCTGCAGTGATCCTGTAAGGTCATACTCTGAGGAGCTGGGCGTTACGACTTCAACATATGAATTTGAAGGGACATAATTCAACCTGTGACGCAGAGGCTCCAGTTCTCTAGGCTGTGAAAGTGCCTGTACCATCTCTAGCAGCCCAGGGCCTGGCACAGACCAGCCACAGCGCAGGCTCAGTGACTGTTGGATAAGTAGGTGGGTGGGTAGACAAATGGATGGGTGGTTGGATGGGTGGATGGATGGATGGATGGATAGAGGAATGGGTAGATGGATGGTTGGATGGATGGATGGATGGTTGGATGGATGATGGTGGATGGGTGAGTAGATGGATAGGTTGGTAGATAGACAGGTAAATGGAAGAATGGGTGGGTCAGTGATGAATGGAGCGATGGCTGAATGGACAGTTAGCCATAAGTAATGCATCATCAAGCGAGCCATCCCAAAACACACCAATGCCAGAGAGAATGAGCCCAGTGGGCTGGGGTAACCAGGGAAAACTTCCTTGAGGACAGAGATTCCAGCTGATCCTTGACAGAAGGGGGGAGAATCAGGGTTCCTACTCTGAACTGGACAGAGTGATGACCTGAGCAAGCACCTATTCAAGGGATAAAACTCCTCACCCTCCCTTGCTTTAAAAGGAGTAAATCATTTCTCAGTTTCTCCAGCTATAAAATGGACACTTATCTCTGTCTTCTCTTTGTTGTGACCCACAATGTCTGGGGAGATAGGAGGATGCTCGGGACAGTGGTGCTCTTTGAACCCCTCAGAACCTTCACCCTGGGTGTGGGCATGAGCTCATAGCCCGGCACTTCTCACCTGATCAACTCAACCTCACCCCCTCCAACCAGCTGGCCCTCGGGCGAGCAGCCTGTTCAAAGATCACATCACTCCCCTTCCCCAGCTCCCCACTGCACTTATCTGCCCTAGGACCTGGACTCTGCCCGAACTGCCCCCACGGGAGGTCCCCCCCCTTGCCACCTTGAGCCTTCTTTTTGCACTTTACACAGTCCGTGTCCTTCCCTGCCTTCAGATTGGAATGTCCTCCACACACCCTCGCCAAGGGATGAATGAGTGACTACATGGAATTTTTTCTTAAAGTTCCCATACACTGGGGCGCCTGGGTGGCTCAGTGGGTTAAAGCCTCTGCCTTCGGTTCAGGTCATGATCTCAGGGTCCTGGGATCGAGCCCTGCATCGGGCTCTCTGCTCAGTGGGGAGCCTGCTCTCCCCACCACACCTGTCTCTGCCTACTTGTGATCTCTGTCAAATAAATAACTAAAATCTTTAAAAAGAAAAAAAAAGTTCCCACACACTGTGTGCCTCCTGCTGATCAGACTGTGTGCTGTGTGCCTGCACAACCTCTCCCTGAATGCTCATGGCTGGTTTCCGAGACAGCTACTCTATCATCCAGCTCAGCGGGGAGCAGTGGCAGAGCCGAGTTCTGAACCAGGCTGATGGCAAGGAGCTGCTGGGGAAAGCATGAGAGGCTCCTACAGAACGGTGATGGCCCGGGGAACACACTCGCATGTGTGCACACTGAGGTACCTAAGAGTGAGACACTGTTTTTTTCCCTGCCAAGGGCTGCCTTGGTCATACCCAACCTCATGCCTTCCCCAATGACCAAGTGAACAGGCCCCTTCCTCTCCCCTGCTCTGAGCTCTGGGGCCCCAAGCAGGAATAAAAACCCCAGCCCAGCCCTTTAGGGGTTTACCCTACAGTTGAGGTGAGGAAACACTTGCCAGATGCCAGTGGAACGCAAGCAGATGCCGTACGGGACTTGTAGAGAGAAGTCATTGAGGAAGCAAAGGGGTTCGGCAGAGGCTCCACGGAAGCGTTGAGAACCTACAAAAAGGAGGCACTGGAGAACATACTGAACTTCAAAGAGTCTAGAGCAATAATGAACCCAATTTGAAATGGGCAAGACCTTTACAGAAAGGAACAAACACACACAGACGCCCTGGTCACGAATGGAAAGGTTCACTGTAATCCAAGCTGATTCTCCCCAGGTTATCTATAACGACAGTGTTCTCTCAACCAAAACTCCGAGGCAGTTTTTCATGGATCTTGATAGGCCGATTCACATGGAAGACAAAACACACCATGGCTAAGACAAGTTTGAAAAAAGAACAAGGGACGCCTGGGTGGCTCAGCCAGTTAAGGTTTTGCCCTTGGCTCGGGTCATGATCCCAGGGTCCTGGGATCGAGTCCGGAGTCGGGCTCCTTGCTCAGTGGGGAGCCTGCTTCCCCCTCTGCCTGCTGTTCCCCATGCTCGTGCACACACACACTATCTCTCTGACAAATAAATAAAAAATTTTTAAAAAGTCTTTAGAAAAAGAACAATGTGGGAGCTGGCGCTATCAGAATCTGTTACAAAGCTTTAAAAAATAATGGTGTGTGGGGTTGGTCTCCAGAGAGAGGGATTAAACAAATGGAATTTTTTAGAGAGCCGGAAGCAATTCTGTGGATATGTGGGCATTAGTGTAGGATAAAGGAAACCCTTTAAATCAGTCAAGGAATGATGAGCCAGTAGAGCCAGTAACAAGTGGTGTTAGGATACCCACTTGGGAAAAAATGAATCTCGACCTCCCCTTCCTCACACAATTCTCACACAGAGTCACAGCAATAAATTCTATATATACCAGAGACCTAAGCGTATAAAAATCATCGAAGTATTAGATAAAATATAACACAATGTGTTTATAGCTTTGGCACAGCCATCTTTAAAAAGACAAATAGGAGGGCACCTGGGTGGCTCAGTGGGTTAAAGCCTCTGCCTTCGGCTCAGGTCATGATCCCAGGGTCCTGGGATCGAGCCCCGCCTCGGGCTCTCTGCTCAGTAGGGAGCCTGCTTCCTCCTCTCTCTCTGCCTGCTACTCCACCTGCTGTGATCTCCATCTGTCAAATAAATAAATAAATAAAATAAAAAAAGACAAATAGGCACCCCTGGCTGTCTCAGCCAGGGGAGCATGTGAGTTTGACCCCCACATGAGGTGTTCAGAATACTTTAAAAAATCTTCAAAAAAAAAAAAAAAAAAGAAAGAAAGAAAAGACGAAGAGGGGCATGAGGGTGGCTCAGTCAGTTAAGCAGCTGACTCTTGATTTAGGCTCAAGTCATGACCTCAAAATCCTGGCGTGGAGTCCCAGTTCGGGCTCCACACTCAGCAGGAAGTCAGCTTGAGGATTCTCTCTCCCTCTTCCTCTGCCCCTCCCTGGCTCACATGCAAGCGCTCTCTCCAAAAAAATAAATGAGTCTTAAAAAAAGAAAAGAAAAAAGAAATATAATTCAGAATATTTCAAAGTTGAGCATAAAGCAGAAGAAAACCGTAACACGATACTCTAGACTGAATGAAATATTCTCAAATAACCATTTGGGGATATGGGGAAATATCTCAACAGAACAAAAACTAGGGGGCCTGGGTGGCTCAGTGGATTAAGCCTCTGCCTTCGGCTCAGATTATGATCTCAGAGTCCTGGGATCGAGCCCCACATTGGGCTCTTTGCTCAGCAGGGAGCCTGCTTCCCCCTCTCTCTCTGCCTGCTTCTCTGCCTACTTGTGATCTCTGTCTGTAAAGTAAATAAATAAAATCTTTTTTAAAAAATACAAAAACTAACAAGAGAAACAGACTTTTAAAAAGGGGGGAAGGGAAGGAAGCAAGAATTGGTCTCAGAGAAGAAAAAACAAAATTATACCATAGCTGAAGTTTAAACATGGAAGGCCCAAGTGCCCAAGGAAGACTAGATTCCAATGAAAAGTTTACAGAAGACACTGAAGAAAAAGCAGAGAAACAACCAAGAGAATGAAAGCTAGATAAAGAGGTAAAAAATGGAGAAGAGTTAACATCTCAGACCATAATCCAAGCAGACTTTCCAGAAATAAAAGGTCTGTCTGGCTCCACATACACATCAAAAAGGCTCACCAGCTACTCTATGAAACTGACATTGAGTCATCAATCCTAAGATATATCCCAGTAAAGCTAATGCACTTTAAACATAGAAAATCAGGGCCTTCAGGCAAAAATGTGAAATAAAATAAAGGCTAACGTCAGACTTAAAAAATAAATTGCATTTTATGAGGTGCCTAGAACAGGCAAATTCCCAGACAGATCTCAGAGTAGAGATTACCAGGAGCTAGAGAAGGGGGAAGAGGTAGTCATTGTTAAATGTGTTCAGAGTTGTTGTCAAGGATGATAAAACTGCTTGGAGTGGGGCGCCTGTGTGCCTCAGTGGGTTAAAGCCTCTGCCTTCCGCTCAGGTCATGATCCCAGGGTCCTGGGATGGAGCCCCACATCGAGCTCTCTGCTCAGCAGGGAGCCTGCATCCTCATCTCTCTCTGCCTGCCTCTCTGCCTACTTGTGATCTCTGTCAAATAAATAAATAAAATCTTTAAAAAAAAATTAAAAAAATGCTTGGAGTAAAGGGGCACCTGGCTGCTTCAATCAGGGCATGAGACTCTGAATCTGGGGGCTGTGTATTCAAGCCCCACATTAGGTGTAGAGATTACTTAAATAAATAAAACTTTAAAAACCTAGTAACCAACTCACTTATTAGAGCTGCCTTCGGCTCAGGTATTATTATTATCGAGTAAAGGGGCTTTTTAAGTAATCTCTATCTGCCTTCAATGTCTGCCTGTAGGGTTTGAACTCAGGACCAACGGAAGAAGAAAACTCATTATTAGTCAAGTAATCTCTATACTCAATGTGGGTTTGAAACCCAGACAGCCAAGTCTCCCTGAAAGTTATTTCAAAATTGGTTCATAGGATCACCTGGGTGGCCCAGTGGGTTAAGCGTCTGCCTTCAGCTCGGGTCATGATCTCAGGGTCCTGGGATCGAGCCTCACATCAGGCTCTCGGCTCAGTGGTGCGAGCCTGTTTCTCCCCCTCCCTCTGCTGCTCTCCCTGCTTGTGCTCTCTCCAGCATGCTCTCTCACTGTCAAATAAATAAATAAAATATTCTGAAAAAGAAAGCTCTCTGTAAAATGAAATAGGCTGATAAACGGGCATCTAGGGGTGCCTGGGTGGCTTAGTGGGTTAAAACCTGCCAGGATCCAGCCCTGCATCGGGCTCTCTGCTCAGCAGGGAGTCTGCTTCCCCCCCCCCTCTCTCTATGCCTGCCTCTGCCTACTTGTGATCTCTGTCTGTCAAATAAATACAATCTTTAAAAAAAATTTTTTTAAATTAGAAAACAAAAGGAGGGCGGCGCCTGGGTGGCTCAGTGGGTTGAGCCTCTGCCTTCAGCTCAGGTCATGATCTCAGGGTCCTGGGATCGAGCCCCGCATCGGGCTCTCTGCTCAGCAGGGAGCCTGCTCCCCCCACCCCCGCCTGCCTCTCTGCCTACCTGTGATCTCTATCTCTGTGTCAAATAAATGAATAAAATCTTTTAAAAAGTAGGGGGGGTCACCTGGCTGACTCAGTCGGTAGAGCATGGGACTCAATCTCGGGGTCCCGAATTCAAACACTGCATTGGGCATAGAGCCTACTTAAAAAAAAATGACTCATAAAACAAAACTCAGTTCTGAGGTGTCTATAAGAGACACTACCAAAACAGATGAAGAATGAAGGGAGGGACACAGATTTATGAGACAAATGGAAAAAAAAATCAGAGTCTGCAGCCCCTGATACCAGAATTCAACCAAAATAAAACATTTATTGAGGCAAAGACAGACATGTTAGAATGCTTAAAAACGACATTTCACAATGAGATATAACAGTGACGAAGATCTGTGCACCCAATGACACATCAGTCCCCTACCTAAAACAGACAATGGTGAACATCCACAGGGACACAAATACCTTCAGACTCTTTGCCCACTGAGGGAAGTCTGTCCATGTACTTCTTCCCCAGACCTCCTTGTCACCAATTTCCAATTGTGTTCTTCTCATGTCCTTTCCCATCAGGCTAACTGTTGGGCAGAGCATACGAATCCATACAGATCAGGCCTCTGTGCCGTTCATCTTCTAGACAAAATGAACAGTCAGGTGCGCCACTTGAAGTTCTGCCCAGTGGGAGGGTTTCCCCTCACCACTGCCCTTCAGGGATGTCCCAGAAACGGGTTATCGTGCTACACATGACCACTTTGCACAGAACCCTCTGTAAGTCAGACCTAGGTTTTCTCTTCCTCTGTCAGCATGGTGCAGAGAACATTCCAGAAGGCCGTAATTGTGGGCTTGGAGAGAGGAGGTAATGTAGTGGGAGTAGAGGTCACGGGCACGTGCACCTCTTCCTCATGCAGTTACTTGCGTCTTCCGGGCTGCCTTAAGCCCAATCTCAAATATACCAGTCCCATTTCTTTAAAAAGATTTTATTTATCTATTTATCTGAGAGAGAGCGCGTGAGCGAGTCGGGGGAGAAGCAGAGCGAGAGGGACAAGCAGACTCTGTGTTGAGCACAGAGTCCAACGAGGGGCCCAATTCCAGGACCCTGAGATCATGACCTGAGCGAAATCCAACATCAGACGCCCAACCGACTGAGCCACCCAGGCGCCCCTACACCAGTCCCATTGGATAACGAGTGTGCTTTTGTGGATTTGGGGGTCAGACAACACCCTCTCCATGACGACAGCTCAGATCGCGTGGTAACTTGGAGGTCTGTGGTCACGTGCCCAATAGCAAGCCAAAAGGTGCTTCTCAAAAAAGGAGTAGATATCCACGGAGAGTGGGAGGGCTTTGTTCCAAAACCCTAAGGGTCTGTGCTAAGGGATCTGACAAAGGCTCCATCTCTCTCCGCCGGTGACCCTTGAGGGAGCCTGGGAATCTGCTGGATCATGTGACCCGAGCTGCAGGGCAGCCGGCTCGGCACCTGAGACCTGTTGAAGAGACTTCCCTGGGCCCCACTCAAGTCTAACAGTTTATCAGGTCACGTGGTAAATGGCCCTAAGTCACAAACCTATATGAGGGATACATTGCTTCCAAAATCCAAAAAAAGACCTGCTAGGTGTTATGCCTTTTTGGTTGTAGGATGGGCCAGATGCAAGAATTTATCGTTTACTTTAGAAGGCTTATCTGACAAGATCACACTACTGGACCTCTGGGACTTTCATTGAAGTGGTAGACTGCTTTCTGTGGGATTTATCTCCCCCCACTCTCTGGTACACAAATATCTTTTTTTTTTTTTTAAGATTTTATTTTTAAGTCATCTCTACACCCAACGTGAGGCTTGAACTTATAACCTCAAAATCCAGAGTCACAGGTTCTACCCACTGACCCAGCAAGGTGCCCCTGATGGCACAAATCACAAATGTTTTAACCAATGTCTAGAGTAGCTGTGAAGTCCTGTTCACTGGGGCTGATCATCTTAATATCAATAATCAATCAGCATGATGTCTTGAGGGGAAAAGAAGGCAATCAAAACTCCTGGGGACGAAATCACGATGTAGACCTAAAGAGTTGAGAGGCACCTGAGGAGGGACAGTGGGGGTATAGTTTATTGCTAACCTTCCCAGAGGAAAGAAAACTACTTCCTGTGCTCTTTGCTATCATGTATTGGAAAAAAAGCATCTGCCAGGTCAGTAGCTGTATACCAGGTCCCAGGATAGTATGAACTGAATGTCTTAATCCCCCCAAATTCATATGTTGCCCATCCTAAGCCCCAACGTGATGGTATTAGGAGGTGGGGATTCTGCCTGCCGCTGAGTCTCTCTGTTCCAGCTGTACATTCCAGAACTGGGAAAACAGCCCCAGGATGGATCTGAGCAAACACTGGGGACACTATGAGTCAGACCTCAGCTAACAATCCATTGATCACCTGACCTCCATGGTCCCTATTCTGACTCATGGAACCCAGGGACATTTTGGATCAGTTCAGAGCCAGTGTCTGGAAATCTCTGGAAAGACTGATTATTTCCTCTCCCCCAGTACACAGTCACTCTGGAAAACATCCATAGGTCCCTTGCGGAAGGGTGGGAGAAAGATCACCGGTATAAATTGTTGTCACCCTAGCAGATCCTCCTTCAAGGGACACCATCCTCCCCTTTATTCAAGGGGTTCTGGGTCTGTAAACTGATTCAAGACTTTGAATTGATCGAGGGACCATGACTCTCTGTTTTGGGGATTCAAGTAGATTTCTGTTTATTCAACCAAGAAATCTGTTTGTACAGATCCTGAAAGGATTTCATAGATGGCCCACCTTCTTCTCTTCTAGGGGCACTGTGATCAACCAGCAAATGCAGATGGCTCTGTAAATCCGGCTGTTTTGACTGCTGCTCCGACAATGCCGTCCATCACAGTAACCATGGTGAACCTTGTCTTCAGTGAGTAAATACCACCACTAGACCCCTGCCACTCCAGGATCTCAGCCCCACTATTTATTTATTTTAAAGATTTTACTTATTTAGGGGCACCTGGGTGGCTCAGTGGGTTAAAGCCTCTGCCTTTGGCTCAGGTCAGGATCCCAGGGTCCTGGGATCGAGCCCCACATAGGGCTGTCTGCTCAGCAGGGAGCTCTCTCTCTGCCTGCCTCTCCACCTACTTGTGATCTCTCTCTCTCTCCCTCTGTCAAATGAATAAATAAAATCTTTAAGAAAAAAAAAGATTTTACTTATTTATTTGTCAGAGAGAGAGAGAGAGAGACCACAAGCAGGGGGAGCAGCAGGCAGAGGGCAAAACAGGAACCCGGCTGAATAAGGAGCCCGATGCGGGACTCGATCCCAGGACCCTGGGATCCTGACCTGAGCCAAAGGCAGACGCTTCACCAACTGAGCCACTCATGCGTCCCTATCTCCATGTATTTAGAGGTCCAAGTTCAGGAGTAGAAATTCCCACTGCAGTTTCTGACCCAAAGAGAAAAGAGGCCACAGCTGCTAGAGCTCCTCTCACAAATGTGTTTGCCACAGTGGTGAAAGGGACGTCCCCTGGACTCTCCCTTGGTAGGTAAGTAAGCCTTTGGGACAATCCACCCTGACAGTCTAATCTCCCTAAGCCTCCGGATACTTTCCCCTGACGCATATTAAGGCAGCTCTGGCATTTTCAACTTCGTTTTGTCTGGGGCTACTTTGGGTCTGTTTCACTCAACCAACCCAACTGCAGAGTCCTATTAATTCCTTGTGCTAAAACACTAAATCCAGAATATTTGCTTCATGGACTCATACAGAGAGGTTGTCAAACATTTTCTGTAGACAGCCAGATCAGAAACACTTCCGGCTTTGCAGACCCATCTGTCTCCATTAGAACTAGGTGATTTTCTTCCTGGAGCACAAAAGCAACCCTAGACAATCTGTAAATGAGAGCATTTTCCGATAACATTTTCTTTATGGACCCTGAAATTTGAATTTCCTATATGCTCATGAATCATGAAATAGAAGTCTTCTTTTGATTTTTCTCAGCCGCGTAAAAAATGTAAAAACATTCTTAGTTTACCAGTTGTGCAAAAACAGCAGTGGGACAGATTTGGTCCGTAGACATAATTTGCCAATCCTTGCTTTAGGGCCTACGATATGCATCCTTCATTAATCTCAATCTGATTTCAAAGATTATTATTTATTTGATATATATATAGAGAGAGAACAAATAGGCAGAGAGAGGAGGAAGCAGGCTCCCCGCAGAGCAGAGAGAGCCCGATGTGGGGCTCGATCCCAGGAGCCTGAGACCATGACCTGAGCCAAAGGCAGAGGCTTTAACCCACCAAGCCACCCAGGAGCCCCTCAACCTGATTTCAAACAATATCATGCTATTTCCCATATAGTGAACCTTACAACAGTAGACTCACAATTCTTCCCTCCCACCTTTTATGTATTATTGTCACACATTTTTTTTTTCTTTTCTTTTTTTTTTTTAAAGATTTTATTTATTTGACAGAGAGAAATCACAAGTAGACGGAGAGGCAGGCAGAGAGAGAGAGGGAAGCAGGCTCCCCGCTGAGCAGAGAGCCTGATGCGGGAATAGATCCCAGGACCCTGAGATCACAACCCGAGCCGAAGGCAGCGGCCTAACCCACTGAGCCACCCAGGCGCCCCACATTTTATTTTTCTATACACTATATAAACTTCTTTAAACATTTTGTTTATTTAGTGGCACCTGGGTAGCTCAATTGGTTAAGTATCCAACTCTTGATTTCAGCTCACGTCATGATCTCAGGGTTTTGAGATGGAGCCCCATGTTGGGCTCTATGCTAGGCATGGGGCCTGCCTAAGATTCTCTGTCTCCCTCTCCTTCTGCCCCTCAGTCCCTACTCCCTCTAAAAAAGCTGTACTTATTTAAGTCATCTCTATACCCAGTGTGGGGCTCAAACTCACAACCCTGAGATCAAGAGTTGCATGTTCTTCCAACTGAACTAGCCCACACCTCTGTTTCTCCATACACTATAAATCTCCACTACAGTGCTATTATTTTTCTTTTAAGTAGTTAATTCCCTGTTAGGGTGATTAAAAATAATTTAAACATATCTTTTATATTTACTTTCACTTTAATAACCATTTTTGAAAATTAGTATGTCCTTGTATAGCATCAAGTACCTGTCTGGTATTGTATCCTTACATTCGAAAAACTTTCTTTAAGATCTGATGGTGCAGCTCTGCTGGTAATGAATTCTCAGCTTTTGTTGATTTGAAAAAGTCTTTCTTTTTTAAAAAAATTTATATTCAGTAAAATTGAGTATATTTGTGTAGAATTCTGAGTTTTGAGATATGTCGAATCATATAGTCACCAAAATCAGGATACAGAATAGCTGTGCTTTCATTTAAAAAGAAAAAAATCGGGGTGCTGCGGGTGGCTCAGTGGGTTAAAGCCTCTGCCTTCAGCTCGGGTCATGATCCCAGGGTCCTGGGATCGAGCCCCATATCCGGCTCTCCACTCAGCAGGGAGCCTGCGTCCCCCCCGCCTCTGCCTGCCTCTCTGCCTACTTGTGATCTCTGTCTGTCAAATAAATAAATAAATAAATCATATTTTAAAAAAATAAGTAGCATAGAATCTTGTTTACTCTTCACCTAGTTTTGCCCAATGGTAACATCGTACATAACTATTGTACAATATCAAAGCTTATTCTCAATTCAACATTATGGCAATATTATTAAGCAGACTTATTTGAATCTTACTTAGATTTCACCAGTTTTTGCACGCATTTGTATGGTATGTGTAATTGCATGCAGTTATATATAGATTCATGTCACCAGCGCCTTCATTTATTTTAAGTAAACTCTATGTCCAATGTAGGACTCAAACTCATGATCCTGAGGTCAAGGGTTGCATGTTCTGCTGACTAACCGAGCCAAGCCCTTCCACCACATTCATTTTTGAAAGATATTTTTACTGTATATAGAATTCTGGGTTGGCAGTTTTTTCAGCAGTTGCTGGCTCAATCAGTAGAGCATGAGACTCTTGATCTTGGGGTTGTGAGTTCAAGTCCCATGTTGGGCCTAGGGCTTACTGAAAAAAAAAAAATAAATAAACAAACAAATAAGCTGATTCATTGTCTTCTGCTTACATAGTTTCTGATAAGAAGTCTGCTGTCATTCTTTTTTGTTGTTTTTTTCTTTATTTTTTTATTAATTATTTTTTATTAACATATAATGTATTATTTGCCCCAGGGGTACAGGTCTGTGAATCATCAGGCTTACACATTTCACAGCACTCACCATATTACATATCCTCTCCAGTGTCCATAACCCCACCACCCTCTCCCTATCCACCTTCCCCCAGCAACCCTGTTTGTTTGTGAGATTAAGAGTCTCTTATGGTTTGTCTCCCTCCACTCCCATCTTGTTTCATTTTTTCCTTCCCTACTCCCCAAATCCTCTGCCCTGCCTCTCAAATTCCTCATATCAGGGAGATCATATGATAGTCGTCTTTCTCTAACTGACTCATTTCGCTCAGCACAATACCCTCTAGTTCTATCCAATCATTGCAAATGGCAAGATTTAATTTCTTTTGACGGCTGCATATTATTTCATCATATGTATTTACCGTATCTTCTTTATCCATTCATCTGTTGATGGACATCTAGGCTCTTTCCAGAGTTTGGCTATTGTGGACATTGCTGCTATAAATATTTGGGTGCACGTGCCCTTTGGATCACTACATTTGTATCTTCAGGCTAAATACCCAGTAACAGAAGTCTTCTGTAATTCTTATCTTTGTGCATTTGTGAGCAGTGATTTTCCCCCCCTCTCTGGCTCATTCAGGATTTTCTCTTTGGTTTTCAGTACTTTGACTATGATATATTAGGTGATCTTATTTGTCCTTTTTTTTTTTTTTTTTTGCTGGATGGTAATTTGTCCTACTTGGATATTTCTGATTCTAAAGACCTACAGGGATGTCTTCTACCATTTTTGGAAAATTCTTAACCAATATCTCTTCACATATTTCTTCTGCTCATTCTCCTCTCTCTCTTTTCCTTCTGGGATTTCAATTGCATGTGTATTAGATAATGTGATATTGTCCTGTGGCTCTTGGATGCTCCATTCTGTTTTCTTATTTTACACTTACTTTTCCCTGTGTTTCAGTTTGGGTAGTTTCTTTTGACCTATCTTCAAGTTTACTGACTCTTTGCTTAGTTTTGTTGAGTCTACTGAGGAGCCCATAAAGGCATCCCTCCATCTTTGCTACTGTGATTTTTTTCTTTTTTAATTTCTAGAATTTTCATTTGACTCTTATACCTTCCATCTCTGCTGAAATTCCCCATCTGTTTATGAATGCAGTCCATCTTTCCTACTAGCACTTTTAACATAAATCATGATTATATTTAAAAGCCCTTATCAGGGTGCCTGGGTGGCTCAGTTGGTTAGGTGTCTGATTCTTGATCTCAGCTCAGGTCTTGATCTCAGGGTTATGTGTTCAGTCCCTATGTAGGGCTCCACGCTGAACATGGAGCCTACTTTAAAAAGAAATAAAAATAAATAAAAGCCCTTATCTAGGGGCACCTGGCTGGCTTAATCAGTTGAGCATGCCACTCTTGGTCTCAGGGTCATGAGTTCGAGCTCCACATTGGGTACAGAGTTTACTTTTAAAAAAATTTGGGAGGAGGACGCCTGGGTGGCTTAGTCAGTTAAGCCGTTGCTTTCAGCTCAGGTTGTGATCCCAGGGTCCTGGGATTGAGTCCCACATCGGGCTCCTTGCTCGGCAGGGAGCCTGCTTCTCTCTCCGCCTCTGCCTGCCACTCTGCCTGCTTGTGCTCTCTCTCTCTCAATCTCTCTCTGACAAATAAATAAATAATTCAAAATTTTTAATTTAAAAATTTTAAAAAATCTTTTTTTTTTTAACAATTCCTTTGTCTAATTGTTTTAACTGAATCATTTCTGAGTCTGGCTTGTTAGATTCCTTTGAACATAAGCAAGTGGAAGAATGCCAGAAAAACTGCAGAAAGAGACACACACACATACAGTGGTCACTGAGCAGTGTCCTTCCAGACATAAGGGAGACTGGGGTTTATCCTGAGAGCAATGGGAGCTATTGGAGAGAACAAGCAGGGAGCCATATGATCAATTTTGGGTTTTTAGAAGTTCTTCTGCTGATGTACAGAGAATGGGTTGTGTGAAGGCCAGAGCAGAGGCAGGGAGACCAATCAGGAAGCAGAGAAAAAAGGGGGCGCATGGCAGATCCAGGACAGCAGAGAGCCTGTACCTGGACCCTGTGTACCATTTCCGTGTCCCTCCAGCTCCCAGAAGGGAAAAAACTGGTTCCAGAGGAGTCGAAGAGCGCGATTTCTTGCTAGTTTTAACATACGACCACCAGAGGGCGCAAAACCCTAACGAGACGCTTGGGCATGGAGCTGGGTCCACCGCCCGGGACTGCGTCGTAGGACTTGAGCAACCACACGTGGGCCCCTCGCCTTGTCCAGTTAGATGGCTGACTCTAGGGTAGACAGGAACCAGACTTCAGTCCCGAGGGTGTTTTGTGAGAAAGCAGTGATTAAACTGAAGGAATGCTGGGCTGGGATCCTCAAATGTCAAGTTCTAGCCCCCTCCCCGCCACTCCCTGACTTAGCCCAGTTATATCACCTCCCCAAGGCCGGTGTCTGCAAGAACGGAGACAATTTTTGCTCCTATTTCCCCTTTTGCTTCCCGGTCTGGCCCAGGCCTTCATTCCAGAGAGAAGCTGTGCCATATTGGGGCTCAGAACCTGGTGTCTGAGCCACCTGGGGTTATTTTCCATTCCAGCCACAAATTAGCCAAGCTAACCCCTGTTAAGTGACTTCAGATCCTGAGAGTCCCAATTTCCATCTTTGTTAAGTGAGAACCCTAACACATCCCTTGCATAGTTGCAAACTGTGAGATAATGTCCCTAAGTACTTAGCACAGTTGCTGGCACATAGTAATTGTTCGGTGTACGCTTATTATCCAGCTAGAAACTGGACTCACATTCATTTCGGTGCTTGCTTGAATCTCCAGGACTGGGGCTCTGCTAGTAATTCCTTCAGTGGCTTTGAGTCCTTCCCTTTCTTTTTTCTTTTTTTTTTTTTTTTTTTTTTTTTTTGAGTCCTTCCCTTTTCTGAGCCTCAGTTTGTCCAACAGAAAAAATGGGCGGTTGGATTAGACTGTTAACTCAGCAGGAGCCCTTTCAGTCCTGACATTCCAAGTTGCTTCGATCTCCCTCCCTGCTACCCACCCTTCTTTCTTTCTTCCATTTAACCATCACGCATCTGTTCATTCAACAATTGCGTATTTATTGGGTAACGACTATGTTCCAGGTGCAGAAACCAAACAGACCCACATCAAAACAGGTGTCTTCCATGGAGAGCCAGCCCGTGGGAAGCATGTTTGTTCAAAAGCTTCCTTGCTTTCTCTTCCAGCAATCAATCCTCGCAGGTTATTTCATGTTTGGAACAGGAAAGAATTTTGCCAAGAGTTTATTTCTGTGCGTCTCCGTGTGGCTGTGTACACACACACATTTATATATAACATTTGCTGCAGCGTTGTCATGGGAACCGGATTTTGGTCTGCGGGCCTGAGGGATGCCTGTGCGTGGAGGAGTTTTTATGAAATAGTCCCTGCATGCACTTCTGTGTGGCGTGCGGTCCTGCTGGGAGAGCTGCCCCAAGAGCCTTTGTCGGCCCTTTTGATCATCGCTCCCTATTTTTCTCATTGATCTTGTCGGATGTGAGCGAATTTGACTGAGGGAACCGAATGTCGAACTCAATGACTGGCAGAGCCAGATCCTCTGGGACATGTGCCAACCAGCAGCGTGGATAGGTCCGCTCGGGCTTTTTTGTCTTCTTAAACCCTTGATGTGGGAATGTCTAAGGCTTTGGGGAAGACTTGGATGAGAAGACAAAAGCAGCCAGGGAATGTGTTTTCAGGACGACAGCTGCAGCAGCCACTTTGGGACGTGGCAGACCGTGCCAGAGTGGGGAGGGGCCGAGTGCCAGCCGGCGGGCGGGGAGGAACTCACCATTTGCCAGCAGCTTCTCTGGCTCTGGCCCCATCCTGGGCGCTTTGCGTATTCCCTGGAATTCTGGAATCCAACCTGGTGGATAG
Source organism: Mustela putorius furo (assembly GCF_011764305.1). Lineage (NCBI taxonomy): Eukaryota > Metazoa > Chordata > Mammalia > Carnivora > Mustelidae > Mustela > Mustela putorius. The sequence goes on along the minus strand of NW_025422005.1, from coordinate 15,067,233 downwards.
ACGTCTCGTGCTTCCTCGTGGGACACTGGCACGGGAGGGAAAGGAAAAGTGGCCTTGCTAGGGAGTAGCAACGCTGAACTTCAAACCCAGGTTGGGTCTGATCCCAGACCTGGGCTTTACCCACTCCGTTGTACCACTGGGCAACCTTCCGCCCCAGGCTGCCCTCGCGTCAGGAATGGCAGTCCAGAGAACGGAGTCCTCGCAAACCCCAGGTATGAGGAAGAGCTGAAGGGAAGAGAAACCCGTTTACTGATCATCTTCTGTGTTCAGTACTGGGCTCGGTCTTTCCACCTTACGGCTCTGCTGGAATATTGAAACTCCCGTCATCCCCAAGCAGATGAGAGATTTCAAGGCCCAGAAAGGTGAAGTGACTCAATGAAGGTCTCAGAACTGGGTTTTGAGCCAAGGCAATTATTCTCCCGGATGAAAGCCCTACAGCACTGCGGCCCTCTCCCGCATTCCCCAGCTACAGTGCCAAAGAGAGGTGTTTAGGTATTCTAAGAGCAGGGTTTCCAGAAAACCTTGCATGATGGAGGAGTCCCACCTGTCCAGGTAGTGCTCCCCCAAATCTGCCAGAGTAGGGTTACACTCGGGAACTCAGTCAACATCCATCCCTCCATATATGGGGTGCCTCCTATGTGCCAGGCTCGGTCTGGGTACGGGGCACCCAGCAGTGAATGTGAAAGTCATGACCGCTGCTATCGAGAGCTCACTCTCTAGCAAAGGGACAGCCACGAGAGAAGTAAGTTTAAGTGAGAGAGGGCCAGTGGCACTACAGGTGCGCACAGCAGGGACTGTTGGCCTGGGTGGAGGGGGGGGGTTGCATTTATTTACAGGAACCTTCCTGACACCTTGACTCAAGAAGACAGAGAATACAACCGAGAGCTGAAGTCGGCCATGCTATGGCATGAAATGAAAGAAGTTTCTATTTTCCTGATGTACAGATGTGATACTTATCCCCAAGCCTTTTACAGCTTCATTGACGAGATAAAGAGGTTAATGGTTATTGACCATTACTGCAGCCAGGTCTGAGTTTTCAGAAGCCCCGTCTGAACAGAATGTGATAGAAGCATAGGAAAATAATGTTCCAACACAAAAGTAGCAGAAGACAGGGGCTTCTGGGTGGCTCAGACCCACAGAAGCCCCTGTTTCGGCTTGGTTTCGGCTCAGGTCATACTCTCAGGGCTGTGGGATCGACCCCCCTGTCAGGCTCCACATTCTGCAGAGTCTGCTGGAGATTCTCTCTCTCTCTCTCTTGCTCTCTGTCATTCCCCGTGCTTGCCCTCTCTCTAAGCAAATAAATAAAATATTTTTTTAAAATAGTAGCAGAAGGTAGGAGCAATTAAATCTGTCTGGGGAGCAGGAAGAGAATGGAGGAAAGTTTGTCCCATGAGATGATACTTGAGCTGGGTTTTGAAGGATCAGTAGGAGCTTGCTAGGCAGTCCAGGAGCCAGAGACATTCCAAGTGGTGGTAACACGGCTGCACTTGGCAACAGGAAAATGCATGGCTGTTCGGGGTGCATGTCCATGGGGGAAGGGGCAGGAAATGAGGGTGCAGAGATTGGTAGGAGTCAGGCAGGTACCCCAGTCAGGAACCTGCGCTCTATCCAGTCCCCGCTTAGCCTGCATAAGGGAGAGAACCATGCATCTTCCTCAACTTCTCTACTTCAGTGGAAGAAAATGTGTGTAATGAGGTGGGGGGAAAAAGCATGATTGCCAAATCTGGGAAACTGAAAATGTCCATCTGCAGAATTAATTCTAAATTGCTGCTATTTTCATTCTCACACCAGAGGGAAAGGCAGAGCCTAGCAACTTGCCCCAGCCTTTTTCCAGGTGTCTGAAGTGCCAGCAGGCCAAGCCGGGCAGGCAGGCTGGCTCCCAGGGAGATCACTGGAGCCAGTTTGGTGCTTGGGGCCAGCTGTGGGCATCTGGAAATCCAGCTTCCTCTTCCAGCCATTGGATAGGGGGAAAACAGAGTCCAAGATTTTCCCAAGGCAGCCAACTTGGCAGGATGATTAAATAGCATCCAGCTTGACAAGAGCCCGGGGAAGGCTGGGCCACCCAGGGTGGAGGATATGGTTTCCAGATTCAAGATGGAATATGTGGGTGATTGTGTGAAGTTCCTTGGTTTAGAGAGGGCTGGAAGCCTGCTAGGCGGGTATTAGAGACGTTTCACTGGGCCAGGCACAGTGGCAGTGCAGGGTGATCTCCGGAGATTTGGTGTAGGGGGTTCTGATAAGGCCCGGCATCAGCGAGGTCAAAGGTTGCCTTGCCTCCAGACCTAGCAGCCACTCCCAAACATGTTGGATGGTTAGCCAGACCAGGGAGGAAGCAGCCATGGTTAGGGTTCAGGTCCTAAGTGCAAGCAGTATTAGTCCTCAGTGTTACGGGGATTAAATGAGTTGATACATATGAAGAATTTTGCCCAGTGCCCGGCTTGCAGCAAATGCTCAGTGAAGGTTAGCTGTTGTTTTAACCATCAGACACTCTGATGGTTGGTTTCTGCTTGCTAGCTTACTGAATGCTCACCACAGCTCTTGGAAGTAGGAAATAATAGGTGAAAACAATTGTTATTATGGTTGGGGAAGCTGTGGCACCGTGGGGTTATGGAATCTGCTCAAAGACACTGTTAAAAGTGAAGAGAGGAAAGAGCTCATATGCCTCAACAACAAAAAGACAAACCGGGAGGCGTGCCCGGGCAGCTCAGTCCCTTGAGCGTCTGACTCTTGATCTCAGGGTCGTGATTCCAACCCCGGCACTGGGCTCCACAGTGCGTGTGGAGCCCACTTAAAATCACACACACACATACATAGGCAGGGAGACACCTGGCTGGCTAAGTAGGTGGAGTGCCAGACTCTTGGTCTCAGGGTTGTGAGTTCAAGCGCCACATTAAACAAGGAGCCAACTTGAAAAAAAAATTGAAAAAAATTTAAAAATGGGCAAAGCACTTGAGTAGACATTTCCATAAGGAAGGTTTTAAATGGCGGCGCCTGGGTGGCTCAGTTGGTTAAGCATTTGCCTACGGCTCAGGTCATGATCTCAGGGGCCTGGGATCGAGTCCTGCGTTGGGCTCCCTGCTCAGCGGGGAACCTGCTTATCCCTCTTTCTCTGCCCCTCCCCCCACTCATGCGCGCTCTCTCTCTTTCTCTCTCTCTCAAATAAATAAATAAAATATTTAAAAACTTTAATTTAAAGTTTTTAATTTTTAAAAACTTTAAAAACTAAATAAAATCTTTAAATCTTTAACTTAAGAATTACCATGTGATCCAGCAATTCCACTTCTGGGTGTATACCCCAAAGTGTTGAAAGGGTTAACTAGAAAGGCTACTTGCATGCCTCTTCTCAAAGGTCCATTGATCCCTACAAACAAAATGTAGTATATTTATGTAATGGAATATTATCCAGCCTTAAGAAGGAGTTATGTGCTGATACATGCTGCAGCATGGATGAACCTAAGAAATGTTATACTCGGTGGAATGTGCCAGAACACAGAAGGACAAGTATTGTGTGATTCCATTGATTTGATTTGATTTGATTTTTATTTTTATTTATTTTTTTTAAGTTTATTTATTTATTTGGCAGATAGAGATCACAAGTAGGCAGAGGGGGGGGGAAGCAGGCTCCCCGCTGAGCAGAGAGCCCGATGTGGGGCTCGATCCCAGAACCCTAGGATGACCTGAGCCGAAGGCAGAGGCTTTAACCCACTGAGCCACCCAGGCGCCCCTATTTTATTTTATTTTTAAAAGATTTTTTTTTTTTTATTTGACAGAGATCACCAGTAGGCAGAGGCAGGCAGAGAGAGAGAGAGGAGGAAGCAGGCTCCCTGCTGAGCAGAGAGCCCGATGCGGGACTCGATCCCAGGACCCTGAGATCATGACCCGAGCTGAAGGCAGCGGCTTAACCCACTGAGCCACCCAGGCACCCCCACTGATTTTATTTTTTTTAAAATATTTTATTTATTTGACAGAGTGTTTATTTATTGTATTTATTTACTTATTTGATAAGTAGGCAGAGAGGCAGGCAGAGAGAGAGGGGGAAACAGGCTCCCCGCTGGCCAGAGAGCCCGATGTGGGGCTCTATCCCAGGACCCTGAGATCATGACCTGAGCCGAAGGCAGAGGCTTAACCCACTGAGCCACCCAGGCGCCCCTGTGTGATTCCATTTATATAAGGTACCTAGAGTAGTGAAATTCATGGAGATAAGAAGTAGATCGTGGTTGCCGGGGAGGGGGAAAGACAGGGAGTTATTGTTTAATGAGTACAGGAATTTTGGTTTGGGATGTGGCGGAAGTTCCGAAGAGGGACGGTGGTGGTGGTTGCTCAAAATGTGAATGACACTTAAGGCCGCTTCACTGTACACTTAAAAATGGTTAAAGTCGGGGTGCCTGGGAGGTTCAGTCAGTTAAGCACCTGACTCTTGGTTTTGGCTCAGGTCGTAATCTTAGGGTTGTGGGATGGAGGCCTATGTTGGGTTCTGCACTGAGTGCAAAGTTGGGTTGAGTTTCTCTCTCACTCTCCCTCTGCCCCTCCCATGCTCTCACTCTAAAATAAGTCAATATATTTTTTTAAGATTTTATTTATTTATTTGATAGAGATCACAAGCAGGCAGAGAGAGAGGAAGGGAAGCAGGCTCTCCGCTGTGGGCAGCCCCCGATGCGAGCTGGATCCCAGGACCCTGAGATCATCACCTGAGCCGAAGGCAGAGGCTTTAACCCACTGAGCCATCCAGGCGCCCCTAAAATACGTCAATCTTTAAAAAAAAAAAAAAAGGTTAAAGTGTGAATTTTATGTTGTATCTAAGCACAATTAAAAAAAAAAAATAGTTGCAGGAAGAAGGAGGAGGGGAAAAAAAGTAGCAGACCTATAATTAGGACCGGGCTCTATCTGCATCCAGGGATCCCGGAGACGGCTCCCTGGATTTCCTTTCCTTTTTCTAGGAAAATGCTCCCCATTTTTGTTGAAAATTTACCAGCGAAGGGGCGCCTGGCTGACTCAGTTGATGGAATATGTGGCTCTTTTTAAAAAAATTTTATTTATTTATTTGACAGAGAGAGATCACAGGTAGGCAGAGAGGCAGGCAGAGAAAGAAGAGGAAGCAGGCTCCCCGCTGAGCAGAAAGCCTGACCCCAGGACCCTGAGATCATGACCTGAGCAGAAGGCAGAGGCTTTAACCCACTGAGCCACCCAGGCCCCATGTGACTCTTGATCCCAGGGTTGTGAGTATAGAGATGAATCTCAGGCCCATGTTGGGTACAGAGATTACTTAAAAAAAAAAAAAAATCTTAGGGGCACCTGGGTGGCTCAGTTCGCTAAGCCTCTGACTTCAGCTCAGGTCATGATCTCAGGGTCCTCGAATAGAGACCCGCTCAGAGGGAATGCCTGCTTGTTCTCTGCAATGCCCCCCATCCCCCATCCATGTGCCCACTTGCTCTTTCTCTCTCTCAAATAAATAAATAAAATCTTTAAAAAATAATCTTAAAAAACAACAACTAACCAACCAAGATGTACCATGGTGATGATGGACACACCCAGATGTAGCAAATTCTATTTAATTCAAAGCATTAATTAATTTCAAAGCTGGGAATGGTATGCAGCTGGAAGGACAGTCCTAATTTCGCTCAAGTTAAGTCAAAGAATGGAAGTGCTGAGGAGTCAGAAAGTGGAAACTGCGCTCCGTCCTCTGCACTCTGCCCCCGTTCCCACAACCCGTGTTCGTTAGGCTGTGTCCAGGTGACAAACACGGAGTGCTCCGGGGTTTCCAACACTAATTCTCAGACACGAGCTGAGGGTCCTACAGCTTCACTCGGTTTTGACATCATCTACCTGGAGATGGCATCAGATCCCACAGGGTGAGGGCTCAGTCCTATGGGACCCCCCTCCCCCCCACTCATCGGATGCTAGCTGGGAGGCCAGGTTGTCCCCTGTTCTTCCAACCTACTGTCTAGAGATCAGAGGTTCCCACAATCCCTTCCTTGGGTTTGATTAATTTGCTAGAGCGGCTTACAGAACTCAGAGAAACATCTTACTCACTAGAGTAAGTCTATTATGTTTATTATGCAGTTTATTATGAAAGGGTGTAACTCGGGGACAGCCAGCTGGAAGAGCCGCACAGGGCAAGGTGTGGGCAAGGGTCTGATCACCCATCCACTCTCCCTGCATCTCCGCAAGCTCACCAGTCTAGGAGCTTCTGTGGACCCCATCCTTTGGAGTTCTTAACAGAGGCTTTCATCACCTAGGCATGACTGAATAAATCATGGGAACTCAACCTCCAGCTCTCCTTCCCATCTCAGAGGTCCTGGGTTCGGGCTGAAAATCCCAAGTCTCCATGAACAGGGTTGGTTCCCCTAACAACCAGCGCCCTCACCCCCCCATCCTTAGGTGACCTAGGGGCTTTCCATAAGTCACCTCGTTAACATAACAAAAGATACCTTTATCATTCTAATCTCTTGGGAAATTCCAAGGATTTTAGAGCTCTCTGCCAGGAACCTAAGACCAAATATAAATTTCTTATTAAAATCACAATATCACAAGCACATAATACACGTCTGGCTCTATTTTATAACCTAGAGATACACCAGTGAGCGGAACAGACTAAGTCCCTCCTCTTCTAGGGCTAACATTCTAACGGGGGAGAGGTAGACCATAAACTCATAAACATGGAAATGCCGCATGTCAGATGGTGATGGGTGTCTTGAAGCAAGTTCAAGCAGGCCAGGGTGTGCTAGGGATGGAGGTGGGTTGCTAATTTATGTGGAACATCTGGGAAGCCTTCTCTGATAAGGTGGCATTTGAGCAGAAACATGAAGGAAGAGGGGGAAGGTGCAGGGCAGAGATTCCAAGGTCGGGCAGAGGCCCTGAAGTGGGAGTGTGCTTGATGAAGGAACATCACATCACGAAGGCCAAGTGCACTAAACATGGAGAAGAGTAGGACAGAAGCTCAGAGAAGTCAAGGTGAGGATGGAAGGCAGAGTTCATGTAGAGTCTTGCAGGCCATTGAGTAGATTTTTGTTTTTATTTTTATTTTTAAAAATATTTTATTTATTTATTTGACAGAGAGAGAGATCAGAGGTAGGCAGAGAGACAGAGAGGGGAGGGGAAGCAGGCTCCCTGCTGAGCAGAGAGCCGGATGTGAGACTCGATCCCAGGACCCTGGGATCATGACCTGAGCTGAAGGCAGAGGCTTAACCCGCTGAGTCACCCAGGCACCCAGATATTTGTTTTTACTCCAGATGGGAGGAGGAGACAGTAGAGTGCTCTGAGCAGAAAACTGACAGTATCTTCACTTTTTAATATAAATCATTATGGAGATTACTTAACTTGTAGGTCCAGGTAACCCTTCTCTCCTCCCCATGAGATATAGCCTCCTAGTCCTCTTGGGGGCCCAACATGGGGCCTGGCACGTAGTGTCATTTAGTAATAAATGCCAGTTCCATGAATCCGGAAGATCCCCCGCCCCAGAAGCTTGGCGGCCAGGGGGCTGGGCAGCAGACCGCTTAACGGGAGGACAGCATCAGTGACAAACGCCTTGGCCTAGCAGTGAAGAGAGGTTGCAGCTTCCATCTCTGCTCTGCTGCTCCCTTGCTGGGTGACCTTGAAAAAATCCTCTGGGCTCTATTCCTAAAGCCAGAACACTGGGCAAGCTCGTCTTTAAGGTATTTTCTGTCCTGAAGACTCTAGGGTAATACTTAAAAAAAAAAAAAAAATCACGGAAAAGTACAAATCACACAAAAAACTAACCAACCGTTCCATGAGACTAGTTTTGCTCCTTCTTGTAGCCTAGTGAGGTGGCCCGCTCTGCAGCAGCAAGCTATGATCGCTTCCAGGAGAAGCAGAGCAAGGGAGAGCCACTCCCCACACTGTGGGCAAAGGGGCCGGACAACTCGGTGCCAGGAGAAGTGAGAAGGGCCGCAAAGAAGAAAAGCTGCTCCCTGCCCCAGAGGGAACAGGAGAAGGAATTCGGCGTCATCCCCAGGGCTTCTTCGTGCTTTCCGTCTGGCTTATTATCCTTTGAGGCAGACCTCCCAGTCACTTTGCAAATAGCCCAGAGAAGTTAGGAAACTTGCTTAAGGTAGTACAGCCGGTCTGTAAGGTTAGGACCCAGATTTGTGTTGAAGTTTAAAACCTTTGCTGGGGGTGGGGGGGGCACTTGGGTGGTTAAAGCCATTGCCTTCAGCTCGGGTCATGATCTCAGGGTCCTGGGATCGGCCCCCGCATTGGTCTCCCTGCTCACTGGGGAGCCTGCTTCCCTTTCTCTCTCTCTGCCTGCCTCTCTGCCTACTTGTGATCTCTGTCAAATAAATAAATAAAATCTTAAAAACAAATAAACAAACAAACAAACACCTCTGCAGGGAATCATGGCACCCTACCACTGGGCTCTGTGATGTATGGGAAGGGCCTGCCAATACAGCTCTTCCCTGAAGAGCCTTCATGGCTGATTATGAACACGTTTACCGAGGTGCACAAAATGGGCCAAACAGTTTCTTTGCTTTTCCCGTGGGGGCTCCTCTCCTTCCACCCCATCCGCTTTGGATGGGTGCCCTCAAGTGTCTCTGTCCTCAGTCTTCAATCCTTTTTATTTATTTATTAATGTTTTTACACCTTCTTAGCCTCCCATCTCTAGGTCTCAACTGATGATGGTCTAGATCTCACCAAGGTTTATGTCCAGCTCTACCCTTGGTGGATATTCGGATGTCGCTGAGCAGAGCCACAAATTATTACAAGTTCCCTCCCCGCGTGTCTACTAAAGATGGCTTCTGTTGGCATAACATGGCTTGTCTTTATGCTAAAAGGGCAGTCCTCTCCAGGAGGAAAATTGAAGGGGAAAGACAACTCCAGCTTGCAACAGTATTTTCAAGTTTTTTTTTTTTTTTAATTTATTTATTTGACAGAGATCACAAGTGATGTCTTCAAGGTCATCGAGCTAATAGAAGGCAGGACTGAGAATCAAACTCAGCTTGGTAAGTTGATTCCAATGGCTCATAGAGGTGTCCTGAGACAGCGAAGCCTTGGGAGCCTGGAGGCAGGGTGCCTCGTTCAGCTTGGGCAGTGAGAAAAAGATGCCTGGAAGAGGTGAGGACTGAGCTAAGTCAATGCGCTGAGCAGGGAGAGGGTGCCTAGGGGTTGTTGGTAGTAGGAGCAGTCTGCCGAAAGGCCCCGGGGGGAGAAAGAAAATGGCTTTGTTTGCAGGAGACTTAAGGTGGCTGCTGCTCTAGATGTTAGTGCAGGACGGAAACAGAGCCCAGGTTGAGGATCTCCAATTCAGACCAGGTCCTGAAGATGGTGTGGGGGAGGGAGACGGAACTTGGAGGGTGAGGCAAGTTCACTGAACTACCTCTGCCTTTTTTTTTTTTCTTTTTAAAAATATTCTATTTATTTATTTTGACACAGAGATAGAAAGATCACAAGTAGGCAGAAAGGCAGGCAGAGAGGCAGGGGGTGGGGGGAGCAGGCCCTCTGCTGCGCAGAGAGCCCGATGCGGGGCCTTGATCCCAGGATCCTGAGATCATGACCTGAACTGAAGGCAGAGGCTTAACCCATTGTGCCACCCAGGTGCCCCCAGTTCTGCTTTTTGATGGTACCTCTGGCCACGATTGGGGAGGTCGCTGTGTTGAAGGAAATGTGGCAAATCAGATTTGGAGTCAGATGCCTTGGTGCTGTATACCAGCCTTTCCACTTAAAAGTTATACAGGTTGAGGGGCGCCTGGGTGGCTCAGTTGGTTAAGCATCTGACTACCCATCTCAGCTCGGGTCTTGATCCCAGGGTTGCGAGTTCAAGTGCTGCGTTGGATCGTGGAGCCTACTAAAATTTTTTTTACACAGGTTGCTTCCTTACATCTTTGAGCCTCTGTTTCTTCATTTGTAGATAGGATAAAATAACACGTTGTATAGTTGTTGAGGGGCGTAAGAGTTAATCTAAGTGAAACGTTTAGCAGAGTTGTATCCCGGCACATAGTAGGTGTTTAATGAATACTAGGGGCTCTGTGAGAGGGTGTTGAGCAGGGTCATGCTTTTGGATGAAAGAGCATTCTATCTCTTTGACTTTGCTCTCTGTAAGCCTCCCCTCATTTTGCCTGGGGGCAGAATCTTATCAGGGACTTTTACATTATTTTGCCCAAGGTCTTTCCGTTTTAAGAGAGATAATGTTCACAAAGTGCTTAGCAAAGATCAGGCACACAGTAATCACCTGATGCTTGTAGCTATTATTAAGTTAGAAAATGAAACTGGCTTAGAAAAGAATAGCAATTAAGCAATTATCAGTCTGTTATCACTCCAGTGTAAATGAGAAGCCAAATTCTTTCCTGGGAACAGGTTTTGACTGGGATAAGGAAGTCTGAGATCTCAGAACACCAGGAAGGAGAATCTGGGGGAACTGAACCATTTGGGGATTTCTCCTGGAGCCAGTCGTGCCTGGAGAAGAGCAGAAGATCCAACCCTGTCGTCAGTTATAACAAACCTAAATAGTTTAGGGCTCCAGCGTATGAAGTAACTCCTGTCTTCCAGTCTGGAGATGGGGAATGAGACGTCTGGCTCTCAGGGACTGTCAAGAATTAAGCAGCCGCTATCCATAGAGCTTTATGTGAATTAAAAAAAAAAAAAAAAAGGCAGGCAGTGTGAAGCAATATAGCAGGGGTCATAACCAAATTCGAGTTTTGACTCTTGTCAACTACATTCTCTATATGACTTTGGGAAAGTCTCCTGTCTGCTTTGAGCCTCAATTTTCTCAGCGCTTCCGTTGTGTGATGGTATTGCGCCTTCCCGAGCCTCAGTTTCATCTGTTAAATGGGTACTACCTATTTCGCAGGACTGTGTGAGATCATGCGTATTAAGTGCTCTGTGCCCAGTAACCGGTCCTACCGGGATCGCTCCGTTGGATCCCTGCGATTCCTTTCCAATCAATCACCTGCGCCAGCACAGGGCCCCTGCGTGGGGTGGGATGTTCGGGGAAGGGCTGGGTCGTCTCGGTCAGCCCAGTGGGGAGCAAAGGGCAAATGTTACCCCGGCATATAGGATCCTGGGGAGCTGCTGGGCAAGGGGCGCTCCACTCATGGGGCGGGCCTTGGACAAATCCGTCCACAGGACCCCTGAGTCTAGGCGGCTGGTACAGGAGGAGGGTCGCATCAGATCCCCAGGCAACTTGGGAGTCGCAAAGTTCCTCCAGATGGAGGTGGGATTCGGCTCCAGGCTTGGCCCTTCCCCCTCCCGGCTGGGTGACCTTGGGCCAGTCACTTTTCCTCTGCGGGCTTCAGGGTGTTCTGGGAGTGAGGCTCCTCATTCCACTCACCTCTCCGGGTGTAGGAGGGCGAAGTGTCGACAAAATGGACGAGAACTGCCTTAGGGGCCGGCGAGTGCTATTTATTATGCTAATAGATGCACGCAGCGGGTTTCTTTCCAGCGGTTTCACTCTGGTTAAGCGGTTCCTTCCACTGTAACCGAGGTTTCTCGCCTCACCGCCTCCCACCCCTGCGGGCAGGGCTCTGCGGACCGCAAGCTCCAGGGCCGTTGCCATTGTTCTTGGAGGCTGGGCGGCAGGGGAGGGCTCTGGCGGACCAGACGTCGCCTTTGGTCTCTGCCTCCACCCAGCACCCCCGCCGCAGCGAGCCTGGGAAGCCCCCTCGCCGATCTTTCCCGAGGAGGCGAGTCAGCCCCAGAGCTCTCCCGAACGGCGGCCGAAGACGCCCCCGAGCGTCTCCGAAGAATCCCGACCGCTCGCAGTCTCCGGAAAGAGCCGAAGGCGCTTCCCACTCTCGGCCTTCCGAGCCGCTCCGAAAAGCCCCGAAGTTTTCCGAGCGGCCGTCCTGCCGGACTGCTGGAGGCGGCCGCAGCGCCATGTTGGATGCTCTGCTCGTTGAGTGAAGAAAATCCGCCGGCATCGCCTGAGCCCCGCTACCGAGAAGGGCGCCGCTTCCCCCGGGGAGGGGGATAAAGACCCCCCGCCGCCGGCCCATGAGGATATTGCCGTGAAAGGTCCGGTCTCTCCGCCTCCTGCCCCCGCCGGGTCCGGCCCCCCCCCTGGGGTCGCGTTGTCACGGAGACCGGCAGCCGGTGGTGCTGGCCCGCGGGGCGGCTGCTGCTGCCGGCGGCGGCGGCGGCGGCGGCGGCGGCGGCGGCGGGCGTGTGTGACCGGCCCCGGCCCCCTCCTCCTCCTCCTCCCAGCCTCCCCCCGGCCCCCCGCTCCCGCCGCCTCCCCGGGTCTGCCCCTATCCCGCCCCCCCGCTGCCCCCGGCCCCTGCACCCCGGCGCGCCCGGTCCCGCTCTGGGGGGGTTGGTGGCTTCGCTTTGCCATGAGTTTACCGCAGAAACCGGCTCTGAAATCAGGCTCAGCGGCTGCAGCAGGAACCGGACCCGGCACCGGAGCGGCGGCGGCGGCGGCAGCAGCGGTACCGCCTCCTCACCCGGCGGCAGCAGCAGCAGCGGCAGCGGCGGCGGCGGCGGCGGCGGCGGCAGCGGCCCCTCCTCACCCGAACATCAGGGCCCTCCAGACCCAGGCGCCCCAACAGTATCCTTTTCACCTTCCTGTCGGCCCTTAGGCACCTCGCCGCAGCCCGGGGGAGGGGGGCCGTGGCTCCCCGGGGAGCCTCCTGCCGGCCGTCACAGCCCAGCCGGGGAAGGGGCTGCTGTTCGAGCCCCCGCGGCCGGCTCGGCCGGAGCTTTCGGGGTGCTCAGGCGGCAGCAGCCCTGCGGGGGACCCCGGGACCCTCTGCAGTTACTGTGAAAACTAGCTCCGCTCGGCCCGGCCTCTGCAGCCCTTCCCTTTTAGAGCTGGGGGACCCTTCCCCCTCTCCTCGCCTCCCCCCGCCACCCCCCGCCCCCCTTTATTAGGCGGAATTTGCTGGTGCCTGGGACCAGCCCTGCAGGGAAAGCTTTTCTCTGATTGTTGTGAGGACTACACCCTCCTCCTCCTCCTCCTCCTCCTCCTCCTCCTCCTCTTCTTCTTCTTCCTCTCCCTTCTCCCCCTGCAGTGGGGCCTGGTGGGCTTCCCTAATTGTTATTATTAGTACATAATAAACTTTATTGGTAAATTTCCTGTTTGAAACTAAGCTCAGTTCGTTTCTGAGGTAAGTCGGATTTTAACTCTACGGTGAAAATGTGCAGAAAGCACCCCCTCTGGCTGATGTTTAGCGATGGGGGGAGTTGTGATGTGGTTTGTGGTGGAACGCGGTCTGTGGAGGAAATGTTACACCGAACGCTTCCCTGTCTTTGACCTTTTTAAAGGAAGAGGAAGTTAACTGACATTACCCATCACCCCCGAAAGTCTCACTTCTTGGAAGGCTTGTGTTATGATGGATATTTTTAAAGGCTTTAATTTCCTCTTCTTAGGCCTGATGACTAGAGGGGATCAGGGTTTCTGGAGGAGAGCCTGGTTTTGAATGTATCTAATTTCATGTTATTTGCTCGATTGTATAGCTTTGTTTGAAAAGACTTGATGACGAGGTAGAGGTATTTTAGTCAGAAACTAGCCGGTGAAGGTAAAACGTTGAATTCATTAATTCCACGGAGATTTAGAAAGGTATTACGGACCTGAGAATAAGATTTCATCATGCATCTTCTCCCCCCGCCCCCCGTTGTATTTGTGTAAATCAATAAATAACCATTGGATGTTAGATGTGTTGTGTTTTTGTATTTGTGTCATTTTGTGTTTGACTTCCAGGGAGAGTAGGGTGTGTGAGTAAATAACTGCCATGAAGTCCACAGACGATTTCACAGTCTGTAGTTTGATTCCTGTCTGTATCGATTACTTTGAGAAGGGAAAGGTATCTCCCTTCTAGAGTCATTTCAGGTCATCCTTTTGGTTTCTCTCAAGTGTCCTTTTCTCTGTTCTTTAAATATTGTTATTCAATCCAGGCGGTGTGGCGCAGAGTAAAGATAAATTCCATTCCAGTGTGATGTGTGTACTGATTTCATAATGTTTTTATCCTGCATGATTCTGTTCAATTAAGAATTTTTCGCACATGAGAATGCTTAGTGATACCTTAGTGTTGCTCATGGAAAATCTGGTTAGTTTTGATTAGTATCCGTAGTTGTTTTACTTTGGGGGGAAGAAGGGTTGGCCGATTAGCCTACTTCAAGGTGGAGTTCAGTGCTGGATCTCTTAAACATATCTTCGCTGAATGCTTTGTGAGTTTGAATTCCTTTCTAATTTGTCTTTTTTTTTTTTTTGGTCTTGATTGCCCATACTTGGTTAGGGCTATAAATGTATGTACTGTGCCACCTAGTAAATTTTTCATTACTTGTATTTTGGAGCTATTTTCACAGTTAAGCATCGAAAGGAAGCCCATAGTGTGTGTTCTTGACGTAAAAAGTGGTAAGTGAGGACCAGTGCTTGGTGAATTTGGTGGCTTTATTTGTATACAAAGAGCTGTGACTGAAGTGTTTCAAGTGTGCTTTTTCTCAATGCATTTCACAAAAGAAGGACTTAGAAAAGCTCTGAGTTGGTTGCGACACAAGTAGTTACTGGTACTACAACAGTTGTTAAAGGGCATAAATTTAAGGTGTAATTTCCAGTGGAGATGATTCTTAGGTATACCTGTTTTAGAAATATGGGATAGTTGGTTTTTATGTGGCTTTAAATTTTTATTTTGTCTCATGTCATAGAAGAAATTAAAAGTCTTGATGTATTTCACAATTCAGTGCTTTACTCACTGAAAGGTTTTGATTAGTAAAATCTCAAAGTTTGTATAGTAAATGAGGTACAGGTTACAGATTTCGTTAGAACATACTAATAATGAAATATTATCAGTGGTAATGGGGAATTGGTTAAAATGGGTTGAAAAGGCAATTCTGCTTTTCTATCTTGAGGGAGTATGGGAATTTGCATTTGTTTGATCAAAGTGGTCATCATGTGGTAAGTTGATAGACACGAAGCTTTGAGACTGGACTGCAAGGCTGGAGTTGCTTTTTCTATGGCTTGGTTAAATCTCCAGTTCCTCAAAATATATCAGTGCAGTTGTGTTTGAATTGCATTAATAAGTTCATATAGTATTTTAAATTTATGAAAATACTGAAAGGAGATTCACTTGATAGAGTCCTTCATTTGTACTCAGTTTTCAAGTGACAAATCAGAAATGAAGGGAAATGTTGGCAATAATGAATTGGAATATCAACTGGCACCGCCTCTAGGCATCATTATTCCACGGCAGGCCCATAAAGCCATTTAGACAGAGGACTTTGACCGTAGAGAGGCAGGGATTGAGGCCTGGCAAGGAATGATGGAGGGTGGCAGGGATGGTGGGGGATGAAAGAGGATAAACCCTGCTGTGAAAAGTGCTACTGGTGAGGGAGGAATATGCTTAGAATTTTTATAACATAATCCACTGTGACTAGTTTATGCAATTGGCACTTGAAGGTACTTGCCTTGAGGTACGCCCTCCCCAGCTTCCCAGTATGAACTTCTCAGAAGCTCTGTTGAGCATCTTAAAAGTGATTCTTAACCTTTTCTGCGTAACAAACAACTTTGACATTTTGATGAAAGCTTATAGACCCTCTCTACAGAAAAATGTTGCTTACATTTTCAGGGGGTTCTTGGGCTTCTGTTAAAAGCCTAGCCCTTTGGATGGAAATTGCTTACCTTTCAGATAATTAAAGATAAATGAGTTTGAATTTCGGTGCCCAAAAAGTTCTGACTTAGAACAATTTTGCAGTCTGTTATGAATACACAGTGTTCTATTTATGTGGAAAGACTTCACGGTGTAATTTCTCTCAGAGCTGCTGACACTTCTGGGGAGTCTAGTTACTGTTTTGGGGCAGCCAGTTTGGTTAAGAAAATCAGGGCAGTGGGTTCTTTGAAGAAACTAAATTTGGTAAAGGCCTGTGGCAACCAGAAAATTTTTTTTTTGGTGTCCTGTGTCCTCAGCTGTTTTGTTTTGGGTGTGACATCTATTAAAAACAAATATGCCCATTGAGGGTGTTTTTGTATTTAATATTATTTAAAAAAAAAAATTAAAAAATTTTTTGTTTTCTCTGTTGATTTTCAGTTTTTTTTTTTTTTTTAAAGATTTTATCTATTTGTCAGAGACAGAGGGAGAGAGAGCGAGCGAGCACAGGCAGAGGCAGAGGGAGAAGCAGCCTCTCTGCCGAGCAAGGAGCCCGATGTGGGACTCGATCCCAGGACCCTGGGATCATGACCTGAGCCGAAGGCAGCTGCTTAACCAACTGAGCCACCCAGGCGTCCCTGATTTTCAGTTTTATAGGTTGAAGCCAGAAACGTTTGTTTTCCTCTTCTTTGCCTCTTGACCAAATTTAAATCTGCATAATATTAACAATAGTATTCATTTATTGAGTGCCTAGTGTTCTGGGTACTATACATGCATGATTTTACTTAATTTTCACAACCCTAATGAGGGTAGGTACTGTCTCTGGTTTTACAGATGAGGAAACTTGAAGAGCAGAGAAGTTCAAGTAATGTTCCCGAGGTTGTCCATCTAGTAAGTAGGGGTCTGCAGTTCTATAGTGGTATGACTGGCTCCAGAGCTCATGAATGTCCTTTCTACTGCTTGGTTGCTTCTTAACCAGATCTGCATAGAGAGAGGGAGGTAGCTAGGGGAAGGTCTGTATGCAGTAAAGAGGCTCTCAGCCTCTACTGTATCTTGTTTTAATTCATAGTCACATACCATAAGACATGTAGGTTATCTTTACCTCATTGAGCCTTAAATCGTACGAATAGGCCTGTACTTTTGATTGAGTGCTTGTTTCTGCTTGTTCAGAAGTTAGCAAGGCCTCCAGCAAAATACTGTATGTGGTACTAGGAGCTAGACCTCTATAGCTCATGAAGCAGCAGCAGTCTTGCTACTCCTAAGCCCCACCATCAACAGAGATGGATGTATACTCTAAAGGGTGGATCCTCTTCTAGGAAGTAGAGGGGGAGACCATTGCAAGATGAAGATAGGGAAGGAAGAATGTTACTTAGATGCTTGAGTCACATTGGCTCTTGCCTCTGCTGCTGCTACTCCCTGTCACAGGCTTACAGGTCTTAAAGTGAGATTTTTTTTTTGTCAAACTGTAAGACTAAACCACTGAAGGACTGATACGTTGTTGTTCCACATTGGGGTTTCTGATAAGATTTTTATGAAAAGGTCTGCTGTAAAAAAATATTTGAAAACTGTGTTTTTGCACACGCGCGTGAGCGTGAATTGGGGGAGGGGCAGAGGGCGAGGGAGGACCTTGGGATCCTGACCTAAGCTGAAGGCAGACGCTTAGCTGACTGAGCTTACCCAGGTGCCCCTTAAAACTGTGTTTTAAAACAAGTCATAATGAGATTGCCATGTTTTAGTCATTTATATTGGAGCTTCAGTGTAAGTGGCAAGTTTTAAAATTGATTTGTTTATTGAGCACATATTGTATGCCAAACTCAGAGCTTGGTGTAGGGTTGAAAAGCTTTTGCCCTTTGAGAGCCTGAGTGGCTCAGTTGGTTAAGTATCTGCCTTTGGCTCAGGTCATGATCCCGGGGTCCTGAGATAGAGCCCCACATTGGGCTTCCTGCTCTGACGGGAGCCTGCTTCTCCCTCTGCCTGCTACTCCCCTTATTTGTGCTCGCTCTTTTTTTTTTTTTTATTTTAAAGATTTTTATTTATTTATTTGACAGACATAGATCACAAGTAGGCAGAGAGGCAGGCAGAGAGAGAGGAAAGCAGGTTCCCTGCTGAGCAGAGAGCCCGATATGGGGCTTGATCCCAGGACCCTTTGATCATGACCTGAGCTGAAGGCAGAGGCTTTAACCCACTGAGCCACCCAGGCGCCCCATTTGTGCTCTTTCAAGTAAATAAAATCTCAAGAAAAGCTTTTACCCTCAGAGAATTTGGTCCTGATAGGTAAGTGATAGAATACCATGAAACAAGTGTGATGATAACTCTGTTGTAAGAGCTTAAGCCTGGAGGAGGGAGGAATTAGGGCTTCCTAGAAAAAATTGACATCTGAACTACATTAGAAGGATGAGTAAGAATTACCCGAGGTTTAGAGCTTTCTCCTGCCGCTGACTTTTCCCAATTCCATTGCTGTTGCTGCTGCATAGAATTTAAGTAAATGGATTTCAGTCATGATTCAGGTCTTTAGCAGGAGCAGAGAAGCTAGAGGAGGTAGCTTACACCGTGGCTATCAAAACACAATTGCCTTAGATTCAAAGTATCTTCTGCACCATAATCCCAGGAATTAGAGTATGAGAAGATACATTTCAGATCTGGTCTCCTGGTCTCCTTCTTCCTACTCATCTCATAATAACTCCCTGCTTTTCTGATAACTAGATTTTTGGCTTGGAAACTAGCTTTGAAATATAAGTAAATTTAGCTTGATGTATTGAGAACTGTACCTGATTTGCGGTAAAAAAAAAAAAAATCTGGATTTGAGTTTGGCTTTTCCATTTTTTAGAGGTGTTATCTCGGACTAATCATATAAATGCTCTGGTCATCAGTTTCTGTTCCTCTAAAATGAAGGAGTTAGACTAGTTTATTAAATGACTCTTGAATTACAGTTGTTTATGATTCTGAAGATTATGGTTTGAGGTTTGTTTTGTTCTTGCAAGTAGGTGGGAAGGATTTATGGAGACCTATTAATGGATTCTTTGTCTGATGGTCAGTGACATTGATATTAGAAGCATGCTAACATTAGAAGCATGATATAAGAAGCCTCTGTTTTTTGGCTTATTAATGTTAGATTTAGTCAAACAGACCGATTGCTTCTTGGCCTTTTGGCTAAGATCAAGTGGGTCAAACAGACTGAAATGCCTCTGTGACTTGGGTGGTGAAGAGTGGGATGGGTTGAGACCATAAAATATGGTTGCCGTGACCAGCCAAGATGCTGGCTTGCTTTGGTTGAAAATACAGTTAATTCATTATGAAGTATGAGGGAAAGTAAGTTCTGGAATAAACTCTTGTGATGAGATACAATCTATTTTTACTTTAGGAATAATAATTTGAGCTAATATAATAGGAAACTGTTTCCTGATTCTTAGCCAGGTGCCTGACTTGAAGCAGAATATAAAAAACTGCAGCTGAGATTTACATCGATGAAATACTGCAAGATCCCAAGCTCCTTCTGAATTCTCAAATGGCTCCTAGTTCTTTGGCTTGCTGCCATCCAGAAGGAGTTTTTCACTGTCTTGTAGCCTCAGCTGAAATTTGAGACTGTTTTAACTATTTTAAGTACATTTGAAATTTGTCAGTTTAGTTTTTATGACCTTCATTAACTAGTAGTAGTTTTATACTTTTTCAAGCCCACGTGCGTTCCCAGTTATGAGATACTAAATTCTGTCAATAGAAGGTAAGGTCCGTAAAGGCAGAGAATTTTTGTCAGTTTTGTTTGCTGTTGAATTGACAGCCGCTTGAGCAGTACTTGGCAGATAGGAAGTCTGTAAATATTTGTTGAAATGTTGATTAAGTTAGAGTCTGGAAATCAGCTTTAAGATAAATTTTAGGGCTAATATAGATGGCATCACAACTCACATTTAGCATTCAAGGGTGCTCTAAAATTGTTTTGCACTGTTATGCAATTGAATTGATAATAGTTTCATAATTTTGTTTGAGATGAAATAGCATTGACCCAGTTTACAAAGTCATATAATGTGGCTGAGTTGCCTTTGAAGTATAGACACTGATGATGAGGGTTGGTATAAGGCCAAAGAGGAAAAACATTTATAGTCAAATGTTACTATGAAAAATTTTGTTTTGTGATTGTAAGAACTAACGTAATCAAATCAGGAAATTAAAAAACACGGAAAAGTAACAAGTCACCCATAATCTTAGTACTGTTAACATTTTAGTATATTTCTTTCTTGCACTTTTTTCTATGGGCTTTAATGGGCTTAAATTCTGTCCTTTTGTTATAAGGTTAAATTACATATATGGATTTTTTTTCTTTTTAAATACTTGACAGTTTTATTGCTAAAAAATGACCTTTGGAGGGACAGCAGTATTTGTCTCAATCTCCCCCATCCTGGCAGGGTCCCAGGAGTGTTTCTGTTACTGTAGAGGGAACAGGAACCCCGGGCCAGGGTGGGACTACATATACAGTTCTGTGTCTTGCTTACTTTGTTACTTAACTATCTGCCAGCAGAAACAAGGCCCTAGAAAATAGCATATAAGAAACAGAACTTGAACTGAAAGATGAATTTAAAAAACATTAAAACAAGTGCTTAAGACTACAGTCAGGGTTTAGATGGGCAGAGGGGAGTGGATTGTGATGAGTGAGTAATTAACAGGAGCCAAGGTTTAGGCATGAAATAAGTATGCTGTATGCTGGGTTGTGAGGCTCCTCATCAGTGTGCTTGGAGAGGAGGATTATTGTCGTAGAATATTTGAAATAATGGATTCAGATTGTAGAGGGCTTTGAATCAATATAAGAGAAGGTTAGACTTCATTTGTGTGAAACTATTACTTTTTTTTTTAAATGGTTTTATTGAGCTATATAGTTCAGCCACCGATTTGAAATGTACCCTTCAGTGGTTTTGAGTATATTCACAACTGTGCAGTCATAACCAAAATCAGTTTTCGAACTTTTTTTTGAATTTATGTATTTATTTGATAGAGAAGAGAGAGATCACAAGTAGGCAGAGAGGCAGGCAGGGAGAGAGGGGGATGCAGGCTCCCCGCTGAGGAGAGAGCCCGATGTGGGGCTGGATCCCAGGACCCTCACATTATGACCTGAGCAGAAGGCAGAGTCTTAACCCACTGAGCTACCCAGGTGCCCCTAGAACTTTTTCTTAAAAAAATTTTTATTTGAGAGAGAGAGAGAGAGAGAGAGAAGGTATGGGGAGGGAGAAAGGGAGAAGGAGAAGCAGAAGCATACCTCTGCTGAGCAGGGAGCAGGATCATGATGTGAGCCACTCAGGTGCCCCAGTTTTAGAACTTTTTTTAAAAAAGATTTTATTTATCTATTTGACAGAGATTACAAGTAGGCAGAGAGGCAGGCAGACAGAGAGGAGGAAGCAGGCTCCCTGTGGAGCAGAGAGCCCTATGCGGGGCTCGATCCCAGGACCCTGGGATCATGACCCTAGCCAAAGGCAGATGCTTAACTGACTGAGCCACCTAGGCTCCTCATAGCCTTTTGACTATTACAAATAATTATGCTGTGACTGTCTTTGTGTGGATGTAGGTTTTCATTTCTCTTTGGTATATACCTTAGAGTGTAGCTGCTGGGTTTTATAAGGTAACTCTGTATTTGTTTTGTTTTTAAGATTTATGTATTAGCCCACATGCGTGAGAGCAGGGTGGGGGGGCAGAAGGAGAAAGAGAATCTCAAGCAGAATCCCTGCTGAGTGGGGAACCTGTCTTGGGCAGATCGCATGACCCTGAGATCATGATGGACCCTAAGATCATGACCAGAGCCAAAATCAAATCACCCTGTTGCCCCCAAGGTAACTCCATGTTTAATGTTTTGAGAAACTGCCAAACTTTCTCCCAAGTGACTGCACCATTTTACATTCCTATCAGCAAAGTATGAGGGTTCCAACATTTGTTATCTGTCATTTTTATCATAGGACATCCCGGTGGCTGTGAAGTGGTATCTCATTACGGTTTTAATTTGCTTTTCCTTGGTGGCTTATTGAGTGTTTTTTCATGCGCTTATTGGCCATTTGTCTTTGGAGAAATGTCTGTTCGAGTCCTTTAACCAGTTTTTAATGAGGTTCTCTTTTTGTTATGAGTTGTAAGGTGAGGTGTGTTATTTATATAATAAAACCTAGCGAATAAATGAACTTTGATCATTTTCACCTTTTGTATAATGCCTAAAAGATAGGAGAGCTACCCAAAAGAGATTTTGCCTATCTCTATTAAGATAAATTCCTGTTGGGCAGGATAGCTTTGTGAAAAATAACGTAAGGGCATTTGACTATTTCGCTATTCTGTGAAGAATTGAAATTTTAAGTTACAAATTCTTGGGTTATTGTATTTCACATAGAATATTAGTTCTGCCTGAAGCATTTATATAATTTTCAAGCTAAATTTGATTTTTTATTTATTAGGTTATACCTTCAGGCTATTCTAATGTGTACATTCTTATAAAGAATTAAAATTGGGAAATACAGCTCACCTCTGTCTAAAAGGATGCTTTCTGCTATTCAGAAAAAGACTACAGTAATGAAGAGGCTTTTTATAACCTTTTGGGTCTAATAGAAACAGTGTTTTAGATGAAAATTTTCTACACACACAGTCTCTTCAGTGACTTGAAATATTACAGTGTGGGAATGGGGTTGCTGGTGTTTTAAGATTATATCTACTTTTTAAGTTTTATAAATAAGTATGCATGTCTTTAGCTTAGCTCATTAAATATATGAAGGAAGTGGGTCTTAACCTATGTAAAATTTTAATGCCCTCAAGTACCCGATTAATATTCTTGAGACTTTGAGGCTAATATATCATACTCATCTGATAATTTCAATATTATATTGTTGGTCTTTTTTACAAATATTAGAATTTGGAACCAGTCCAAATTCTGGAGGGTAACTGCTGTTTCAAAAGTAGACAGCAGAGTACTTGACCTTAGCTTATTATGTTTTGTGTTGTGACTGGGTGAGTGTACTTGAATGTGGTACATTTTAGGCAAGGCAGTAAAAGCTGAATGCTGCTCTGGAAAGTCAGTGATTTTATTCTTGACTTTCTTTTGAAAATCACAATTACTATTTTTTTAAAGATTTTATTTATTTTAGAGAGAGAGAACAAGTGGGGAGAGGGACAGCAGGAGAGGGGGAAGCAGGTTCCCCACTGAGCAAGGAGCCTGATTCAGGGTTGATCCCAGGACCGTGGGGTCATGACCTGAGCTGAAGGCGGATGCCTAATGACTGAGCCACCCAGGTACCCCTGAAAATCATAATTAAAATACATAAGCATATTAGTATGTATTGACTTAATTTCCCCTTATATAATCTCCTTTGGGGATCTCTGGTCTAGCTTTCTGTCCCTTCTCCTAGGGGTGTTTGTTCCTGAGGTTGAGGGAGATGCTGATGACTTGCCAAAGCATCAGGTATTGTACCAACTCAAACTGATTTGAGGTGTTTAACAGCAGTGATCACTTTGACTTACCAGTAGGTGATGAGAGATCTCCTTTCTCCTGTAATGGTTCTGGTTTGGATGGTAAATTATACAGTCATCCTATCTATATAGTTTAGAAAATTAGGAGTCTTTATGCTACTTCTGTATATGTTACTAAAATACTTGGGAAGCAGCAAGACATTTTATTTTATTTTTTTAAAGATTTTATTTATTTATTTGACAGAGATCACAAGTAGTTAGAGAGGCAGACAGAGAGAGAGGGGGGGGAAGCAGACTCCCCAAGATCATGACCTGAGCGGAAGGCAGAGGCTTAACCCACTGAGCCACCCAGGTGCCCCCAGTGACACTATAAATTCCTTGGTAAAAATTTGTATTTGATCTCGTAGTTATAAAGGTCTTTGACATTAGCATATGAACTAAATAGCAAAGTATTGTCATCCTCTTTAAAAAAAAAAAAAGAAACTTTATTTGAACTGATTCTAGACCTACAAAAAATTTGCCAAAATAGTAAGAGTTCTCTCCTATCCCTTGTCTCCTTCCCTTAATGTAAACATTTTCAGTTGTCATAGTACAGTTATCAAGCACAGGAAATTAACATTGATGCAATATTATCAACTATAGTGCAGAGCTAATGATTTTTACCAGTTTTTCCACTGTTCTTTTTCTGTTTCAGGTCCCACATTGCATCTGGTTATTATTTTTCCTTAGTCTCCTCTAGATTGTAATTGTTCTTTTCTCTATTTAATCATGTATTTCTCAAACACAGAGTCTAGGTACAGAAAGTAAGTCTGCTTTTTGTGAAATTGAAGGCTTTGGTCTGTTCATAAGGATACATGTGAAAATTAGCGTCAATGATAAGGACAGTTGTGAGAACCTTCCAACTGGCAACATAACCTTCAGAAACACATTGCTGGTCACCCTTCCTAATTTTTCTGAATATTTGGAGAGAAGAGTGAGAAGAGTAATTTTTTTTTTTTTTTGTATTCTAGAATCCTATTTTTTTTTTTTTAAGATTTTATTTATTTATTTGACAGAGAGAGCACAAGTAGGCAGAGAGGCAGGCAGAGAGAGAGGAGGAAGCAGGCTCTACGCAGAGCAGAGAGCCCGATGCGGGGCTCGATCCCAGGACCCTGGCATCATGACTTGAGCCGAAGGCAGAGGCTTTAACCCACTGAGCCACCCAGGCGCCCCTAGAATCCTATTTTTGAAAGTAGCTTAGTTACTATTCAGTTGAAGGCTCAACTGAAGGGAACAGGATAACTAGAAATGGCAATGTTAGGATGCTCAAGGGAGAAGGAGAAACATGATGGAATCTTGAGACAAGAGAAAAGTAGAAAAGGGAAGGGAAATTCTGGTTATTGTTTGGATTCCACAGATTAAGTTAATAGTGCCTGATGCTTAGTAGATAGGCAGTGATTTATTAAGTGGTGAAAGGAGCAGGTGTTTATTAAATAACTGCATATGCTAGTTCTGGATGGAGATAAGAAAAAATCCTGAAGTGTGAGTGCTCTAGTGAAACAGTTAAAGAATTTAAGGTGCTCTCTAAATAGAGGTAGGCGGTCAGAGGCCTGAGAGATCAGTGAGGACTGAGGAGTTAGGAAGTAGGATTTGGGTAGATGGAAGAGAGAAGACATTTACAGTTGAGGGAAAAAAAATGCTTTTATAGCAGCCAGGAAATACAGTAGATAATATATTTAGGGTAGTCAGAAGATGTGCTTGACTGAAAACCTAATGTGCAGTGCATTTGACAGTTTTGCAAACTTTTGGGTATCTGTTCTTCTATCTTGTAGCAAGCAAAAGTTTTTGAAAACCTGATACCTACTAACACATTTGGTAGTTAGAGGAAGATGAATTTCGTGCTGGATGGATTGAGATCGATAAGAAGCATGGAGACTAATATGCTAGACCCACTTAAGGTTTTCCAGGATTTTACTGATGCACATGTAGTCTAGAGGGAGATGAAAAGGAAGGGGTGATTATATCATGAAAGCTCTCAAAGAAAGTTAGAGATTTGAATATCCTGGTGAAATAATGAAAAGAGCTAAAACTGACTCCAAGACTTTGAGACTGGAAAATGATACTGTTGGTGATGACGTAAAGAAGATGTGGAATTTGATTTTATATATCATGTTTTGAGGTAGTGAGCAGATAAATTCAGTTGAGGACATGTTGAATCTGATGTGAATGGAAAATCTTATTTGGTTAAGAGATGGACATTTCTAAAACATGTTTAGAAATAAGGAGATGGAAGTCTGGTGAGCAGAGAAAGGGCTGGAAAAACAAATTTGTGGAAATAAAGCACAACAGAGAGAGTTAAGAGGAAAACAGGTTCTTAGGGGTCCATGCAGCACCTGCTGATGTGATGAGGATGGTGAAACGAGAAAAGAGGAAGCAGCAGCTGCCAAGAGGAAAGAGAACCCCCAAAGCATAGTCTTTTACAGCTTTCCAGATTAGGTTTCCATGGAGCTTTATGTAGATGGGGAAAGTGACATTGAATAAGTGACAGGTAGACTTTTGATTTAAACTCTGAACTCTGCCTTTGTAATTGTTCCTACATTTAAGGAAGATTGGAGACTGAAGAGAAGTTCTTCCCAGGGTTTTTTTGCAAGCCTAAAATTAGTCCTTGGTGGGCTCTGGTTTGGGTATTTATATTTAAGTTTATACTTTTGCTTATTTTGCTTAAAGAAGCTTAATTTGCTTCTATAATATTCACATATATATTTTTCTAATTATTTTTGTTAACACATAATGTATTATTTATCCCAGGGGTACAGGTCTGTGGATCATCAGCCTTACACACTTCACAGCACTCACCGTATCACATACCCTCCCCAGTGTCCATAATATTCACATATGTTATAATATAAAAACTTTAAATGGATTTAAATCACTACCTACCTTGGCTACTCATAGGCTGCTGTTGGGATTCTGGGCAGTGGTTATGAAATCATTACTTTATATCCACTTTTTTGGTTTTTTTTTTTTTTTTAGTTAACTCTAGGTCAGTGTGAACCTCAAACTCATGACCCCAAGGTCAAGAGTTGTGTGCTCTATCTGCTTTTTTTTTCTTTTTTTTTTTTTTGAGAGAGCTCTAGAACTTGTGGTGGGGGTGGGTGGGGGAGTGGGAGAAGCAGAGGGAGAAGGAGAGTTTTAAGCAGGCAAGTGTGGAGCCTGATGCGGGGCTCAATCTCATGACCCTGAGATCATGACCTGAGCCGAAATCAAGGGCCGGATGCTCAACCAACTGAGCCATCCAGGTATGCCTAAATTCACTTCTTTTTTTAAAAGATTTTATTGGGGCGCCTGGGTGGCTCAGTGGGTTGGGCCGCTGCCTTCAGCTCGGGTCATGATCTCAGGGTGCTGGGATCGAGTCCCGCATTGGGCTCTCTGCTTGGCAGGGAGCCTGCTTCCTCCTCTCTCTCTCTCTGCCTGCCTCTCTGCCTACTTGTGATTTCTCTGTCAAATAAGTAAATAAAATCTTTAAAAAAAAAAAAAGATGTTATTTATCCATTTTAGACAGACAGAGAGCACGAGTAGGGAAAAGGGGCAGAGAAGAGGGTGAGCAGGGAACCTGTTGTGGGGCTTGATTGCAGGACCCTGGGATCATGACCTGAGCCAGAGGCAGATGCTTAACTGACTGAGCTACCCAAGTATCCCCTAAATTAATCTTTTTAGGGGTACCTGGGTGGCTCAGTCGTTAGGTGTCTGCCTTCGGCTCAGGTCATGATCTCTGGGATTGTCAAGGCCCTGGGATCGAGCCCAACATCGGGCTCCCTGCTCGGCAGGAAGCCCGTTTCTCCCTCTCCCACTCCCCCGTTTGTGTTCCCTCTCTCGATGTGTCTCTCTCTGTCAAATAAATAAAAATCTTTAAAAAAAATAAATTCACATTTTTAATGAAAGATCTTTATATGTTGACCAGTAATTCAACACAGTGTGCTAAACCCATTGTTAACACTCTTGATTGGCAAATTTTAAGCAGAAGAAAAGGAACTGATGTTTATTTAGCCAGTCTTTTCCTCATTATTCCTTATAATTTTTCAGGCTTTTTGAAATAAAATAGCTTGTGGATGATGAATTTATGGACCTAAGGAGACTGGTTTACAAATTGGGAACCTCTTAGTCCAATATTTTTACCAACTGGTGATTTGGCAAGCTGTTTCACATGGAGTGTAAAACAAAGCAGAGTTGGGATATTTTTTCCGTAGTTTTTTTTTTTTTAATATTTTATTTATTTATTTGACAGACAGAGATCACAAGTAGGCAGAGAGGCAGGCAGAGAGAGAGGAGGAAGCAGGCTCCCCGCTGAGCAGAGAGCCCGATGCGGGGCTCCATCCCAGGACACTGGGATCATGACCCGAGCCGAAGGCAGAGGCTTTAACCCACTGAGCCACCCAGGCGCCCAGTTTTTTTTTTTTTTTTAAGATTTTATTTATTTATTTGACAGAGAGAGAGTGAGCATACAAGCAGGGGAGCAACAGAGGGAGAGCGAGAAGGAGGCTCTCCACTGAGTAGGGAGTCTTATGTGGGACTCGATCCCAGGACCTCGGGATCATGACCTGAACTGAAGGTAGTTGCTTAACCAACTGAGCTGCCCAGGCGTCCCTTTTCATAGTTTTAAAGAAAAATTTGTTTTGTTGTTTATGTATTCTAGCTTAATCATTCAATAAATGTTTGGTGAGCACTGAGGAGTTAGAAATAATAGTTTTTGCCTTCGAGAAGCTTACTAGTACAGGAGACAGATATTTAAGAAGGTAAGTAAACAGGAATCAATAAACACACCACTGAGCTCTGAGGAGGGTCATCTGTCTTGGGGGTGGAAGAGGATTGGGAGGAATGAAGGGAGAGGCTTCCTGAGAAGGGGATACTTCTAAACTGTGTCTGAAAGTATGAATGAGCCATATGAAAGATAATGGTAGGAAGAAGAGTATTCCAGCCAGGAATCAGCACATACAGAGACTCAGGGAAAACTGACTTGTTCACCATTGGTAAGCTAACAGTTTGGAGTGAAGCAGTGGACAGGTGGAGGCCACAGAAAGGGCATTATAAGCCAGGCTAAGGAACTTGTCACCCAGATGACAGCGGGGAGCTATCAGCTGTAGACTAGGGGGATGATCTGGTCATTTCAGAGTTTTATTTATTTATTTATTTATTATTATTATTTTTTAAAGATTTTATTTATTTATTTGACAGAGAGAGATCACAAGTAGGCAGAGAGACAGGCAGAGAGAGAGAGAGGAGGAAGCAGGTTCCCCGCTGAGCAGAGAGCCCGACGCGGGACTCGATCCCAGGACCCGGAGATCATGACCCGAGCAGAAGGCAGAGGCTTAACCCACTGAGCCACCCAGGTGCCAGTGCAGTCATTTCAGAGTTTTAAAGGACCATTCTGGAGGGTTATTAGGAGGCAGGATTGAGTTAGGTATTTGTAGTAAATAATTCAAATCCAAGATTGACATGTGAGTTACAATTTTTGCTTGGAACTTTTGAAAGTATGTTGTATGTACTTTTCCTTTTTATTTATTTATTTTTTTAAAGATTTTATTTATTTGTCAGAGAGCAAACACAAGTATACTTTTCCTAAGGATGACTTTGAGTTTGTTTACTTTCTGATCTGCATTTTTCCAGTTTTATGAAACATGCTTAGATATTTTTATGCAAGAAAACTTGGAGCTGGGATGCCTAGATGGCTCAGTTCGTTGAGTGTCTGCCTTCGGCTCAGGTCATGATCCCAGGGTCCTGAAATTGAGTCCCTTATCAGGCTCCCTGTTCTGTGGGGAGCCTGGTTTTCCCTCTGCCTGCTGCTCCCCCTGCTTGTGCGCACATGCTCTCGTTCTCTCTCACAAATAAATAAATAAAATCTTGAAAAAATTAAAAAAAAAAACTTGGGGCCCCTGGGTGGCTCAGTCGGTTAAGCATTTGCCTTTGGCTTAGGTTTTAATCCCGGAGTCTCAGGATTGAGCCCCCTATTGGCTACCTGCTCAACAGGAAGTCTGCTTCTTCCTCTGCCCTTCACCTGCTCATCTTCTCTCTCTCTCTCTCAAATAAATCTTAAAAAATTTTTTTATAAAAAAAGGAAAAGTTGGAGTTATGTAAATTTCCATGATTGTTACCCAATATGCATTTAAAGATCACTTGAACTTTTATATATTTTAAGAAGTAGGTACAGTTTTGATTTAAGTTAGTGCATCGTTAGTAGCAGATTCATAGTAGATAGGTTATAAATTTATAAGTTTATAGTTTATAAGGGATGATCTTGATACTCAAATAATGGTGAATAGTACCTGCTTAGTACAAGGTAGGGCATCTTTTGTCATAATGTCTTATGACACTGTGGTGACATATACATAGATGTTTATATAGATAAGTAGCTAGACACATATGTAGATAGATACATCTGTAATTCCTTATCAGTTTAGCTAGGAATTTGAAATACTAGGTTAATTTGACTGCTTTCAAAATGAAAAGGGAAATTAATTTAGGTGTAATGCCTAGATGAGGTGTTGTATATGAAACTAGAAAGCAGTTGGGAGGTGTTTTTCAGTTCAGTCCTTCATTGGAAATCACAACTCTGAAAAATATATTTGGAAGGGAACCTTCTTTTTTTAAAAATACTTTATTCATGAGACAGAGAGAGACAGAGGCAGGAGAAGCAGGATCCCTGCTGAGCAAGGAGCCTGATACGGGACTTGATCCCAGGACCTGGGGATCATGACCCGAGCCGAAGGCAATCACTTAACTGACTGAGCCACCCAGGTTCGCAGGACAAAAGGATTCTTTTGTTTGTTTGTTTTAAAAGATTTTATTTATTTATTTGACAGAGAGATCACAAGTAGGCAGAGAGACAGGCAAAGAGAGAAGGGGAAGCAGGTTAGCCCTACTGAGCAGAGAGCCAGATGCGTGCTCATGCGGCTCCATCCTAGGACTCTGAGATCATGACCTGAGCCGAAGGCAGTGGCTTAACCCACTGAGCCACCCAGGCACCCCAGGACAAAAGGATTCGTAAAGATCAAACCCTTTTGGTTCTGAGAAGTGAAACTGAGTTGCAAATACTCAACTCAGGTAGCTTGGCCACCTCTGCTCTCTCAAAAAAGATTAGCAATTCATGTTTTGCCTGCTTACTTTCAGCTGTGTCAAAAAAGCTCTGAACTGTGCTTTAAATAGTTAACAGCATTGTGTGTGTGTTTTAAATGCCTTTGTTTTTATTTTTATTTTTTAAAGATTTTTTTTTTTTTATTGAGAGAGAGAGAGATCTTGAGAGGGGAGAGGGTCAGAGGGAGAAGCAGACTCCCCGCTGAGCAGGGAGCCTGATGTGGGACTCGATCCTGAGACTCCAGGATCATGACCTGAGCCGAAGGCAGTTGCTCAACCAACTGAGCCACCAGGCGCCCCTGCCTTTGTTTTTCCTATCGGAAGGACTTCTGTGTCCGAGCATGTATAACAGTAGTCTCTGAAGGGACCTGGGTTATTGTAAACGGAGGCATTTTCTAGTTGCAAGAATGGTTTTTGAATGTTCTTTTAGGCACTTAATAGTAGTTTTGTTCTGCGAAAAGAGATTGTTCATGTGCTTTGGAGCTGGTAGTTAAGTCTGGTGCTTCTTAACCCTTAACTAAGAAAAATGGAGTTTGCTGACAATAGGTGGTTTTACAGGCTCGTGAAGCCGACAGCATGTTCAGCAATGTAAACAATGGCAGCTGTCTTTGCTGGCTTCTCTGTTGTTGGAAGTGTAATGAAACTGCTTCTCACAAATGGCTTCACCTGCTGACTCATCATTCAGCCCCTAAACAACCATAGTGTCCAGCATTATTTAATGTTGGGATTGAGAATAAAAGGAATTCAGAGTCTAGAATATGAGGGTTGGAAAGGATCATGGAAATCCTTTAACTCAGCACCTTCTCAGATGGTCTCAACTATCAATAAGAAATGTCACACACATAAAAATGTTACTGTGGGGGACGCCTGGGTGGCTCAGTTGGTTGCACGACTGCCTTCAGCTCAGGTCATGATCCAGGAGTCCCAGGATCGAGTCCCGCATCGGGCTCCCAGCTTCACAGGGAGTCTGCTTCTCCCTCTGACCTTCTCCTCGCTCATGGTCTCTCTCACTGCCTCTATCTCAATAAATAAATAAAAATCTTAAAAAAAGTTACTGTGGTAGATGCCATAGTTGATGGTTATAAGAATTAATTATAAGAATTAAGCCATTATAGTCTTCTGAATGATCAAGGACTTTTTCCTTCTGTCTAGAAATCCTTGAGATGTGCTTTTTAGCTTTTCTTCAAAAATAACACATTATTCGGGGCGCCTGGGTGGCTCAGTGGGTTAAGCCGCTGCCTTTGGCTCAGGTCATGATCTCAGGGTCCTGGGATCGAGTCCCGCGTCGTGCTCTCTGCTCGGCGGGGAGCCTGCTTCCCTCTCTCTCTCTCTCTGCCAGCCTCTCTACCTACCTGTGATCTCTCTCTGTCAAATAAATAAATAAAATCTTTAAAAAAAAAATAACCCATTATTCTGCAAGTGGCCATAAGTGACCATTATAGGGGTAGCGTATATTTAATTTCTGCCATGGGCTGTAGGAGGACTGTGTGAAGAAGTAAAAAGAAAGTGGCATTGACCCTGATAATTTTCCAATCTAGTTAGAAAATAGGTAAGTGAGGGAAGTGGAGAACATTTAGGAACCAGTTTATTAGCAAATGTATAAGCTGATTAAGCTGATACTGACATTATGAAAGGGGCTTATATAAATTTATGTGAGCTCTTAAAGCAGCAATTTTGATTTTTTCCAGATTTTATTATTTATTTAAAAGGTTTTATTTATTTATTTGACAGACAGAGATCACAAGTAGGCAGAGAGGCAGGCAGAGAGTGAGGAGGAAGCAGGCCCCCCGCCGAGCAGAGAGCTGGATGCGGGGCCAATCCCAGGACCCTGGGACCATGACCTGAGATGAAGGTAGAGGCCTTAACCCACTGAGCCACCCAAGCGCCCTTAAGATTTTATTTTTAAGTAATCTCACATCCAACAGGGAGCTCGAACTCACAACTCAGATCAACAGTCACATTCTCTACTGACTGAGCCAGCCAGGTGTCCCAGTGATTTAGATTTTTGATGCAAAAAAAATCCCTTTCAGAAATGAAAACTTCCCATAGATTTTATTTTATTTTTAAAGATCTTATTTATTTGAGTGAGAAAGAGAGAGAGAGAGGTGTGTGTGTGTGCGTGTGTGTGTGTGTGTGTGTGTGTGTAGGGAGGGGCAGAGAGAGGGAGGGAGAATCTCAGGTAGTCCCTTCACAGTGCTGAGTGCAGAGCTCCATGCTGGGCTCCATTCCCCGACCATGAGATCATGACCTGAGCTGGAACCAAGAGTTGGTTAATCGACTGAGCCATCCAGGCATGTCCCTCCTCCCCATAGATTTTATTTCTGTAAATTGGAAACCATACTCCAGGAAACTGATGGCAGATTTTCCACAGACAGCATAGTGAAACCATTGACTTAAAAAGCAGTTCTCAGATTTTGTTTTTGATTTCAAGACTCCTTTACACTACTGAAGATTGTTGAGAATCTCAGAGAGCTTTTGTTAGGTGGGCTACTTGTTGATATTTACAATATTAGATATTAAAACAATTTAAAAATACTCACTTAAATAACAATAACAGATCCATTATATTAGCATAAAGTTGACAAATGAAAAATAAGCTTTTCTAAATAGTATTGTTTTTACAAATCTCTTTAATGTCTAGCTTAGTGGAAGAAAACTATATTCTTACATCTGCTTCTGCATTCTGCTCTATGTTTTGTTTGAAGGAAATCTTGTCTAACTCAGATACGTCGTTGGGAAGGAGAGGAGGGTTTTAATGTTATTCTCAGATAATTGTGGATCTTCTTTATTACTACACCAAAACTAGGGTGTAGGTTCTTTTTAGAAACCATGTCCTTGAACTTCTCATGCAGTTAAATCTGTTGGTCTGATTGTACTTTGAATAGATCTTTTTACCCATGTGTGATTTTTATGTAATACCATGAGTTGGTCATTTGGAAAATATTGGCTCATTAGGTTATGCAGATTTTTCAAATGTGGATTTATTTCATTATACGATATAAAATCACATCAGTTAATAATCACTATTGATCTCATAAGAAACGCTTGGGGGGGAGGTTCTTGAATTCATGGTGGGTAGATACCGTTACTACTAATGAAGGGTAGAAAGGTAATTGAAGTTGAATTAGGAACCAGTCTGTGGGTTGGAAGGGAATGAACTCATTTTCATAAAGAAGCTCCATGGTGAACGTCCTGAAGAGGGGGAATTTTACTGTTCTGGTTCCTTTTCCTAGTATTAGCAGGTTTGGCTAATTCCGTCTAAGGGATTCAGAACCAGAAATAGTTGGCCTTCTCAAATAAATTTGTTAACCCGAAGGAATTTCTGTAACAGAATGTGTAGATAGAGTTTTAAGCACAGCTGCTCTTGCTAAGTGCTTGGTTCTTTGTCACTTAGAGATCTAGGAGTCTTTAGAACCTCTTCTGAGCCTTTAATCTCCCCATACTCCAATCTGAAGATGGGCCTCGGAAATACCGTTAGAATCCTAGATCGGTTTCACCTCATTATATTGCTTTCAGTGCTTCCCCAGGCTCTGCTGTTGTCTTGATTGAACTTAGTCTGTTTTACTAAAACAGTATGTGGGGTGAGACAGAGAATAAAATTAATCTCTTTTCCCAAGTGGGGTGTTTCAGACCGTTTGACCTAAGATTTTGTTTCATGTGCCCCTAGATGTACATAACAGAAACTGAACTACTGTTATATTAATTAAAAAAAAAAAGATTTTATTTATTTGCGAGAGCGCACGTACTTCTGAGCACTCCAGTGGAGGGAGGAGTGGGGGGAGAGGGACAAGCTGACTCTTGCTGAGTGTGGAGCCGGATGTGGTGCTTGATTCTATAACGCCGAAATAATGGCCTAAGCCAAAATCAGGACTTGGACGCTTAACCAACCATGTCATCCAGGCGCCCCATATTACATTTTGATAATGTCCTAAGGTATTATTTAGACATATATCCAAGGATTACTTTGAAATCATCTTTTTATTTTTAAGTACCTTCTGTTTTTATAGCCTTGTACTTTTAAAGTTGGTGTTCAAATAAAATTCTGATTGTTGCCACACCATCATTTATAATAGTATACATTTTGAAACACATTAAAGGCCTAGTAATGGGATTTTGGGGGAATTATGGACTGTATATGCATTGAAGTATTAGATAACCCTTAAAAATGTTACAGAACATTTACTTACATTAAAAAAAAGTCCAGGGGCACTTAGTTGGTTCAGTTGGTAGAGCATATAACTCTTGATCTCTGTCTTAAGTTCCAGACCCATGTTGGGGGGTAGAGCCTACATAAAAATATTAAAATTAAAATAAAAAAAGGTCCACATTTATTTTGTGAAAGCCAGTTAAAAAAGCATGTCTGATCAAATTTTATCTTAAAAATATTTTATTTTACTTTTTTATTTTTATTTTTATTTTTTTAAAGATTTTATTTATTTATCAGAGAGAGAGAGGGAGAGAGAGCGAGCACAGGCAGACAGAATGGCAGGCAGAGGCAGAGGGAGAAGCAGGCTCCCCGCCGAGCAAGGAGCCTGATGTGGGTGGGACTCGATCCCAGGACGCTGGGATCATGACCTGAGCCGAAGGCAGCTGCTTAACCAACTGAGCCACCCAGGCGTCCCTATCTTAAAAATATTTTAATAGTGTTTGGTTAAACAGCAGTGTTCATAGAGATCTCTATTCGCTGGTGAGATTTGGCGATTTTTGTTTTCTTTAACCATTAATCTCAGGGTCATGAGTTCAAGTTCCACACTGGGCATGGAGCCTACTTAAGAAAAAGAAAAAAAAAAAAACCCCAAAACTCTCCAGGTATTATTTTTGTAATCAGATAAATAAAGCTATTTCTATTTTCAGAAATGAAACTAAGCTAAAATGTGACTTCTTGTATATTCTGCATTCAGGAAAGACATTAAATTATATTCATTATTTTAAGAGAGTAAAGAGGATTTAAAATACATTTTTAGATTTTTGACAAGGAATCCAGGGAAGAGAGAGGGCATGTTTTTGGTTAACAGTTAAGTAAAAAGGAATTATGAATTGTGTGTTGCTTCAGGTATTCTGATGAAATTAATCTGTTTTTCCATAATATCAATACTAGTGCCGATCTCCCCAAATTTGTTTGCATGACATGAAGAGACTTGATTTAAACTACTTTAAAAGAGTTACCATTAAAAAAAAAAGAAGGGGCGGCTGGGTGCCTCAGTGGGTTAAGCCTCTGCCTTCAGCTCAGGTCATGATGTGAGTGAGGGTCCTGGGATGGAGCCAGCATTGGACTCTCTGCTCAGCGGGGAGCCTGCTTCCCTCTCTCTCTCTGCCTGCCTCTCTGTCTACTTGTGATCTCTGTCAAATAAATAAATAAAATCTTAAAAAAAAAAAAAGAAAAAGAAAGAAAAAAAGCCTTTATAACAATGTGGCAGATTTGTGCAACATTTTCTCCTGTTGCCGGGTATTTGTTACCTGAGTTTGCTTTTTAAAGTCCTTTGCCATCTTGTTCTTACTGTCCTGGCTTTCATCTGGGCTGCTGCAGGGGTGAGCCAAAAATGGCTGCTGCTGCCGCAGGGGCAGGCATCGTACCAGACTGACTGCTGTGGTTCCTGCCACGATGCAGGAGGAGCAGCCTGGGGAATAGGATCTGGGTCAGGATTCTTTTAAAGGTGGTTGCCCTGAGAATTATGCTTTTCTTGTCGAAGAGTTACTTTATTGCAGATTCTGTTGTTGGGAGGGATTTGTAATTTATACCTTTAGCAGGGACACCACCCATTCTCTATAGGAGTATGAAATGTTAGCATATGCTGTCATTTGCTGAGCAAGATTGACTATTTTCAGAAAACAGAACGGCCTACCTGTCTGTATCAGTTGATGACAGAAGTGTCCAGCAAGATAGTGCTTTCTGACTTGGTGAATTTACTGAAGGGAATACTGTTTCCTTCAGGCACAAAGTGGGTGGCGTGTAGTAGAGGAGTATAAAGGTCTGTCTCTGTGGGTGGCTCCTGTGAGGAGTATTGTGCACATCCAAAGCCAACCTAGAAGGTTAAGGTGAGAGATGGAGAGTGGTTTGAATAGAGAAACGAAGTTGCTGCATGTGCTGCTTAAGCCACTCCCTAAAGTGAATACATTGCCATTTGGATAGGGTATGTTTGTGCTTGAGTTTCCATCCTTTCTGCTTGTGACCAGAGATGGGTATGATGTAGGACCGCTGGGATATGCTGCCTAGCAAACAGTGAGATGTGGTATATCCGGCTGGACAGTGACAAATAATTCATTAATTACTCTCTTGATATGATGAAGAGAAAAGGCTTTTCTGCTTTAGGGAAAAAAAAAAAAGCTCCCTTTTGCAGAACAGCCATGTGATCATTGTAATAACACACAGGAAAAAAATGAAAACTCCACTACCCATTGATAACTATTGTTAATACCTTGATATATTTCCTTGACAGAATTTTTGTATGTTTATGTATATATATATGTATGCATGTTTTGCGTACATATGTATGTATATGTATTTATGTACATGCATTTTTTTTGCATAGCTGTAAATAATTGTGTAAATCATTTTATTATTTTTTATATTTGAAAAAAATTTATTTATTTGACAGAGATAGAGAGGAAGAGAGCACAAGGAGGGGGAGCTGAGGCAGAGGGAGAGGGAGAAGCAGGCTTCCCAGCCAAGCAGGGATCTTGAGGTGGGGCTAGGTCCCAGGACTCCAGGATCATGACCCGAGCCAGAGGCAGATGCTTAACCGATGGAGCCACCCAGGCACCCTTGTTTTTTGTATTTTAGCATTGACCTATTCCTATTTCAGTAAACATTTTGAGTGCTTTAATGATTTAATTATTTTTCATAATATTCTGTATATGTGCTAGAGACACAACCCGTATCACTGGATTATTAAGTTAACAATTTTGCTACTAAAAGAAGTGCTGAGACTAACATCTTTGTGTATAACATTTTTCAATATATCAGATATTTCCTTAATAAAGTAAAAATTACTGGTGTAGCAGATGTGAACATTAGGATAATAGATGTATATTGCTGTATTTTTACCAGCATCAAATATTCTAGTTTTTCAGTTTTTGTGAATTTGATAGGTGAACTGATACACAATTTTGATTTGCGTTTCTTTTATTATAAGATTTAGTTTTTTCAGGGCACCTGGATGGCTCAGCCAGTTAAGCATCTGCCTTTGGCTCAGGTCATGAAGGGGCATCCCTGCTCAGTAGGGAGGCCTGCTTCTTCCTCCCTCTGTTGCTCCCCCTGCTTATGCTCTCTCACTCTCTGTCTCTCAAATAAATAAATAAAATCGTTAAAAAAAAGATTGTTTTTTCTCCCATGTTAGCTTTTATTTCCTGATTTGAAAATTATCTGCTCATATCCTAGACTCCTGTATTTATCGAAATCTTAGGTGATGTTCAAAACTTAGTAAAATAGTGCATGTGTGCATATGTATTATAATGAATATAAATCATATCAATTTATATATGTTGCATGTTTAAATATATGATAAACTTGATTTCCACTCAGATCATTATAAGCTATCACTTAGTGTGTCTGTTCTTACAGATCTTTTGGTATTTATTTACAAATAGAGAGGAAGAGGGGATTGGGGAAGAGG
Source organism: Mustela putorius furo (assembly GCF_011764305.1). Taxonomy (NCBI): domain Eukaryota; kingdom Metazoa; phylum Chordata; class Mammalia; order Carnivora; family Mustelidae; genus Mustela; species Mustela putorius. The sequence goes on along the minus strand of NW_025422005.1, from coordinate 15,029,561 downwards.
GTGGAGGAGGAGAGAGGTGGTTTTTAGAGGTTGGGCTCTGGAGGTGAACTTTGGGGTTCGTATCCCAACTGCTTTAAATGTGAAGAGTGGGGGCGCCTGGGTGGCTCAGTGGGTTAAGCCGCTGCCTTCGGCTCAGGTCATGATCTCAGGGTCCTGGGATCGAGTCCCGCATCGGGCTCTCTGCTCAGCAGGGAGCCTGCTTCCTCCTCTCTCTCTGCCTGCCTCTCTGCCTACTTGTGATCTCTGTCTGTCAAATAAATAAATAAAATCTTTAAAAAAAAAAAAAAATGTGAAGAGTGATCTTGGGGATTTTAGGTGGGGACTTTAGAATGCCACAGATCATAGTCCCAGCTCCCGTTGTTCAGTGGCTGTTTACCTTGGGAAAGTGACTTCACCTTTTTGTGGCTCAGTATCCTCATGTGTAAAAGGGGTAATTATAGACTCTAGTGCATCAGGTGGTTGTGAGGATTAAATGAGTTTGTGTATATAAAACGCTTAAAATTGTACCTGCCACTTTGTGTAATAATGTAGTCATGGCTATTACTGTTATTATATGATACATTTTGTTTAAAAACATGAAGTGGGATTATACTGCACATGTTAGTGACTGGTTTTTTCATGTTTCTTACAAATCTTTGTCATATTGATACATACTGATGATTCTGTGGTGTAGCTGTACCATCATTTATTTAAGTCTTCTGCTATTGATGATGGGTATTAGTTTAGTTTTTAGGGTTTTTTCCTTTTTTTGGTATTAAAATTTGTAGTGCCTTTCCTTGGACATAATGTGTATTTTAGTAGGATGGAGTCTTATAAGCAGAACTGCTCAATTGAAGGGTATGTAAATAAAAAATTTAAAAAATTGACAATTGTTTTTAATATCCAAGAACTTTGCTTTCTCCCTCTCCTTCCAGTTGTGTCCTGTTTTATGACTAACATATTACCTTGAATACTTCCCTAGGTACTAATTAGAAATTTAAAAAGTCTTCTGTTTCCTGCATCATTTCTCTCTAGGGTTTTGTTTTTTCTTCTTGGTTCTTCACTTCCTTTTTATTTTATTTATTTATTTTAAGATTTATTTATTTATTTGACAGAGAGAGATTACAAGTAGGCAGAGAGGCAGGCAGAGAGAAGGAGGAAGCAGGCTCCCTGCTAAGCAGAGAGCCCGATGCGGGACTCGATCCCAGGACCCTGAGATCATTACCCGAGCCGAAGGCAGTGGCTTAACCCACTGAGCTACCCAGGCACCCTTCACTTCCTTTTTAAAAGTTTATTTATTTTTAAGTAATCTCCACCTCCAATGAAAATAAAAGTGGAACTCATTTTTAAGATAATTCATGTTAACAAGTTTGCAATATAGTCAATTCTGTACATTTGAGTGTGGGGCTCAAACTCATGACCCTGAGATTGAGAGTCACACACTGTACAAACTAAGCTTGCCAGGCACTTTGGTTCTTTACTTTCTTAATGTCTGGTAATTGGTGGTTTCCATTCATATTTATGAAGATGAGGTAGATCAGTAGTTAGTTGAGCAGGTAGATTTCTTGCAGCTGGGTAGTAGGCCTCTCCATAATTGAATGTTGTCTTCAAGTTTTGTGATGGGGGCCTGACACCAGGGATGAGTTTACTGTATTTATACTTTTATTTCCTCTTGGGGTAATTTTTAAAAAATACTTATTCATTTGAGAGAAAGCGTGTGAGAGAGGAGGGTGAGGGGTAGGCAGAGAGAGGGAGAGAGAGAATCACAGGTAGACTCTGTGCTGAGCGTGGAGCTGGACGTGGGGTTCTGTCTCCCAACCCTGAGATCATGACCTGAGCCAAAATTGAGAGTCAGTTGCTCAACTGACTGAGCCACCCAGGTGCCCCACTTGAAATAATTTTTATAAGGATAGTATTGCTAATGAAAGTAGAAATCATTTCTCTTAAGATAATTCATGTTAGCAAGTTTTGTGGTATAGTCAGGTTTTCATATATTTGCATATTATGTATGTTTTGTGGAATTTCTCATGCACAGTATTTTCCAAATACATTTCAGTGGTGATTTTGGACCCATAATTTCTCTTCACAAGTAGATTGTGAGGAGGACATCCTAAAATTTATAAAATAACATCTCTTTGGGGAATTTGTTAGTTTTTGAAGAATTGAAGCTCATTTTGCATTAGCATTATTGTATTGTACTTTTAGGCTTTCTAGTTGAAATAAAAAACTCCTTGAGACTGGGACGCCTGGGTGGCTCAGTTGGTTAAGCAGCTGCCTTTGGCTCAGGTCATGACCCTGGCGTCCTGGGATCGAGTCCCACATCGGGCTCCTTGCTCCATGGGGAGTCTGCTTCTCCCTCTGACTCTGCCTGCCACTCTGTCTGCCTGTGCTCGCTCTCGCTCTCCCTCTGAAAAATAAATAAATAAAATCTTTAAAAACAAAACAAGACAAAACAAAAAACTCCTTGAGACTAATTTTTTTCATGGTCACATCATTGGATTTTATTGCCTTTATCTCTTAGATCATTTTAACCTATTATTTAAAAATAGTATCACCTTTCATTTGTATGCTCAACTCTTAAAACCTTATGTTTGCTTTTTATGTACTCTAATTTTTAATCTTTCAGAATTTGTGAAATTGCCTGGGTTTTGGTATGGATACCTGTTTTATAACCAGATTTTAGCTATAGTATTGAATACGAGATAATTGAATAGTTTTGTGAGATCTTGCCATTCAGACTTGAATATGTTTTCCTCAAGTGACATCACAATGTATATTTCTAATTTTGCTTCAGATGCATTAATTTGTTAAAATATGAATATAAAGTACACTGGGTACTTGAAGAGATGTTGGTCAGGAACACTTAGAAAAAAAAGAGCAAACCATAGAGTTCAACATACCTAGCTTCTGGTTCTATCAATTATAATCACATAATTTTTAGTAGTTCTCTTAATGTTTTTATCTTTTATTTTATTTTTTATTTTTATTTTTTAAAGATTTTATTTATTTGACAGAGAGAGAGCACAAGTAGGCAGAGAGGCAGGCAGAGAGGGAGGAGGAAGCAGGCTCCCCTGAGCTGAAGGCAGAGGCTTTAACCCACTGAGCCACCCAGGCGCCCCATTTTTTATCTTATTTTTGAATTTTTTTATATTTTTAAAGATTTTTTTAGAGAGGTTGAGCACAAGCAGGAGGAGCAGAGGAAGAGGGAGAGAGAATCTCAACTAGACCTCGCTGAGTGCGGAGCCCGAAATGGGGTTCTGTCCCATGACCCTGAGATCATGACCTGAGCTGAAATCAAGATTCAGATGCTTAACTAACTGACTGTGCCACCCAGGTGTCCCTCTCTTAATGTTTTTGAATTTTAGTTTCTTTCTCTGTAAGAGGGGCTAATAAAACCTCTCAAGTTCTGTGGATTAAATGAAATCCTCTCTACAAAATACCAAGTGTACTGTCTGGCACTTAGTTGGTAGTCAGAAAACTGATGCTATCATTTAGTCTGGCCAGTAGAAAATGAACATCATTTTCTTTATTTTTATTTTTATTTTTTTTTTAAATTTTTTAAAAGATTTTATTTATTTATTTGACAGAGAGAGATCACAGTAGACAGAGAGGCAGGCAAAGAGAGAGAGAGAGAGAGGGAAGCGGGCTCCCTGCCGAGCAGAGAGCCTGATGCGGGACTCGATCACAGGACCCTGAGATCATGACCTGAGCTGAAGGCAGCGGCTTAACCCACTGAGCCACCCAGGTGCCCCTGAACATCATTTTCTAAGACTTAAACTAAAGATAGATTACAATGTTTATCAATACTTGTTAAGCTCTTCTTATGTTGATGCCTGTATCCAGGATTTGCGTTTTGAGAAACCTGTATTTCAAAGCTCAGGATATAAAAAGCTGGTGAGAAGTAAGTCTAGCCTGATACAGATGCCTCTTGGTGGACTTTTTGTAAAGTTAGGACCCATTCTTTGTCTTCTAAAATGGCTTGTTTATTATCATCTAGTTTTTAAAAAATATTTATTTACTTGACAGAGAGATAGCACAAGTAGGTAGAGCGGCAGGCAGAGGGAAAGGGAGAAGCAGGCTCTCTGCTGAGCCGGGAGACCGATGTGGGGCTCGGTTGGATTTGACCTGAAGGCAGCCACTTAAACATCTGAGCCACCCAGGTGCCCAGAATTTTATTTATTTATTTGACAGAGAGAAAGATAGTAAGAGCAGGAACACAAGCAGGGGGAGAAGGTGAGGGAGAAGGCTTCCCTGCCGAGCAGGGAGCCCTATGTGGGGCTCAGTCCTAGGACTCTGCGATTAGACCTGAGCTGAAGGCAGACGCCTAATGACTGAAATTCCAGGTGCCCCTATGTACTTTTTTTTTTTTAAAGATTTTATTTATTTATTTGACAGGCAGAGATTACAAGTAGGCTAAGAGGCAGGCAGAGAGAGAGAAGGAGGAAGCAGGCTCCCTGCCGAGCAGAGAGCCCGATGCAGGGCTCGATCCCAGGACCCTGGGATCATGACCTGAGCCGAAGGCAGAGGCTTTAACCCACTGAGCCACCCAGGCGCCTCGCCCCATTTACTTTTTACTTTTTAAAAAAGATTTATTTGAGAAGAGAGGAAGGGATACCTGAGTGGCTCAGTTGGGTGCCTGCCTTTGGCTTAGGTCTTGATCCCAAAGTCCTGGGATTGAGTCCTGCCTTGGGTTCTCTGCTCAGTGGGGAGCCTGCTTCTCCCTCTGCCTGCTTATGCACGTGCTCTCTGACAGATAAATAAATAAAATAAAAAGAAAAAAGAGTGTACAAGTTGAGGGGGGCAGAGGGAGAAGGAGAAGCAGACTCCCCACTAAGTAGGGAGTCTGCTCAGGGTCAGATCCCAGGTCCCTGAGATCATGAGCCAGCTGCTCAAGTAATTGTTTTGGTATATTAAGAAATACCAGGTGCACCTATTTTGTGTGTTTAATAAGTATTTGGTGTAATGAGTTTTTTTTTTTTTTTTAAAGATTTTATTTATTTATTTGACAGAGAGAGATTACAAGTAGGCAGAGAGAGAGAGAGGAGGAAGCAGGCTCCCTGCTGAGCAGAGAGCCCGATGCGGGACTCGATCCCAGGACCCTGAGATCATGACCTGAGCCGAAGGCAGTGGCTTAACCCACTGAGCCACCCAGGCGCCCTGGTGTAATGAGTTTTACTTTGTGCTAAAAAGATAATAGCTGGGGGCGCCTGGGTGGCTCAGTGGGTTAAGCCGCTGCCTTCTGCTCAGGTCATGATATCAGGATCCTGGGATCGAGGCCCACATCAGGCTCTCTGCTCAGCTGGGAGCCTGCTTCCTCTTCTCTCTCTGCCTGCCTCTCTGCCTACTTGTGATCTCTCTCTGTCAAATAAATAAATAAAATCTTAAAAAAAAAATAAAATAAAAAGATAATAGCTGTATCTTGTACATTATAGAAATACATTGGTAGGTAAAATTCCCATATGGTTTCATCCTCCTCAGTTAACTGTATGATATCTTTCTCTGTAGATTATGTTCTATGCCTTTTTAAACATTTTTTATTTTAACTAAAATTGGATTGCACTGTATATGTTGTTTTATATTGTCCTTAACATATAGTTTATATGTGTAATATATGTTAATATATATTTAAGTGTAATAATACCCAATACATATAGTTTCCTTAATTAAGTTTTCTTAATATGCCAGAACAATTCTCTATGTCGGTAATACATTTCTATTGTAATTTTAGAAGTGATTAGAATTCTTTGGTATGAGTGTTACTTAACTTACTTTTGGTCAATTCCTTCTAATTTGGGTTATTTCCATTTTCATCTATTATGAACCCATGCTGCACTAAACATTATTATACAAATACATTTTGTATTTAAGTGGGTATTTCTGGGGACAGATCATAGAAGGAGATGAAAAGGCATGAAGAGAATGTCAAAGGATGAAATAGACCAAAGGTTATGAACATTAAATACTAGCTATTGTGAGTTTTATTTTTATTATTATTATTTCTAAAGATTTTATTTATTTATTTGACAGAGAGAGAGATCACAGGTAGGCAGAGAGGCAGGCAGAGAGAGGGGGGAAGCAGGCTCCCTACTGAGCAGAGAGCCTGATGTGGGCCTCGATCCCAGGATCCTGAGATCATGACCTGAGCCGAAGGCAGAAGCTTAACCCACTGAGCCACCCAGGCGCCCTTTATTATTATTTTTAAGATTTTTATTTATTTGACAGAGAGACAGTGAGAGAGGGAACACAAGTGGGGGCAGTGGGAGAGGGAGAAGCAGGCTTCCTGCCGAACAGGGATCCTGATGTGGGGCTCAATCCCAGGACCCTGGGATCATGACTTGATCCGAAGGCAGACACCCAATGACTGAGCCACCCAGGCACCCCTGCTATTGTGAGTTTTAATGGTTTGGTTCCTGGTTCTAATTAGATCTTTATTGTTTTTCTTCTTTTTTATATTTTATTTGTATTGTCTTGCTTTATTAAGTATGTTCTAATTAGCCATTTTAAATCCTTTCTATAACAAATGGGAAAATAGAACGACATTTGTTATAAAAGGGAACTAGAAAAAAAAAAAGAACCAGGACTTATTAAAAAACCATAGTTTTCCTATTTGGCCAAGGAAATAATGTATTTTAAATTGTGACTTATATAGTAACTTAATTTTTTCTTGTTAACTAAACACTTGGCAAGTTTTCTATTTTTAGCAAACTTGCCAATTTAAATTTTATTTCAAAAATAACCTTTAAAAAATAATGTAGCAGTAGCTACTGATAAGAAAAGCTTGATAAGGGCGCCTGGGTGGCTCAGTGGGTTAAGCCGCTGCCTTCAGCTCAGGTCATGATCTCAGGGTCCTGGGATCGAGTCCCACATCGGGTTCTCTGCTCAGCAGGGAGCCTGCTTCCTCCTCTCTCTCTTCCTGCCTCTCTGCCTACTTGTGATCTCTCTCTGTCAAATAAATAAATAAATCTTAAAAAAAAAAAAAAAAAAAAAAAAAAAAAAAAAGCTTGATAAATTTAGGTGGTAGCTAATGAATTCCTGATTTCATGCTTAAGTTGAATAGAATTTGGTCTGTTGGGACAGAGTATGCAAATTTAGTTAAGTAATATTTGTACTTGTTAAACTGTGAGCTTATTTGAAAGAATCTAGATGACTGCCTTTGTGCCTCATCTGTATCGATTATCTTAGTTCCTCATATATGTTTGTGACAAATACAGGTGGAATTAAAAGATTTTGGAATTACTAGGGCAGTCTACTTCCTTGAGTCATGCATCTCCCTGCAGAGCAGAGAGCCCGAAGTGGGGCTTGATCTCAGGACCCTGGGATCATGACCTGAGCCAAAGGCAGAGGCTTTAACCCACTGAGCCACCCAGGTGCCCTCATTGATAGATTTTAAAAAATAGTTTTCTCCACTGTGTTTTCTTTACTCCTTTCGTTGTTATAGACTGATATTAAATATTGTAAATATTCATAAAAAAGTAACCTAAGTCTACAGATTTCATTGTCATTAAGCCATAGATTTTAAAAATGTTTTTTTGAAAAAAAATTACCAGAGAAGAGCAAAAAAATAGTATTTTTTTGAAACCTCATACTTACTTTGAGATATTTAGACAGCACAGAAATGTATAAAATAAAAGTGGATAGCATCTTCGATAAGCATAATCTTAATCTTTTTTTTTTTTAAGTAGGTTTTGTGTCAACATGGGGCTTGAACTCACAACCTCTAGATAAAGAGTTGCATGCGCTATTGACTGAGTTGCCCCTTTTTTTTTTTTTGCTTCTGGTAGGGGAAAAAAAAATCCATACATATCCAAAGGAATTTTATTTCTTAACTCAAAATGAGATTGAATTATTCAAACACACATACACTATTCTGTAGCCATTTGTATTTAGTGTCTCCTAGATATCCTATAACATTACATAGAAAGAGAATCAGTTTGGTAAGAAGTTAAGAGCCTTGGTGTTTGGAACTGGTGTGATGGTGATAAATCCAAACTTTCCACTTACATAGTGTGATGTTGGACAGACTGTTTTATTGCTGTGTAAATTAGTTTTCTGTTTTGCAAAATGGGAATGATAATTGTTCCTAAGATTGTTTGAATCAGCATTAACATGTAAGGTGCTTATGTTTGGCACATGATATTTAGCTTAGTAAATGTAAGCTGTAATGATTATAATACAGCTTTTCCTCATTAAAAAAAATATATATATATATATATTCCATAATATGGATTTAACACATTCATTAAGCTATTCTCAAGTTGATGGACAAGTAATTAACTGTATTTTAAAGGACGTTATTTTTCCATGGGTGATTTTTAAACTTTTTAATTTTTTTAATCTTGATTTTTTTTAAAGAGAGAGAATGCATGCAGATGAATGGGAGGGAGGGGCAGAGGGAGTAGGAGAAAGAATCTTAAGCAGGCTCTATGCTCATTGTGGAGCATGATGAAGGGTTCTATCTCATGACCTTGAGATCATGACCTGAGCCAAAACCAAGAGTGAGATGCTTAATTGAGCCACTGAAATCCCCGCTCCTTGATGATTTTAAAGTGTTGTCTGGTTTTTATTTTACTAGTGTAACAACACTTTTTTGTTCTCAGTTCCTTAGCTGAAGTGCTTAATTGAAACTTCAGAGCTTTCATAAAACAAGAAAGTAATTAACCATCTTTCAGTCCTAACCCTAAATATGTCTTCTTTTCTCAGATCCCATTTTGTGCAGTTTGTAGATTAGTTTCATTTTCAGATGATAGTCGTCCATTGCTAAAAACTGCTTTTGCATTTTTATCTTTTTATAATCTGCATGAAAATTTCTCCTACCCCAGCTATCAGAAACTTGAATTTTAGTGAAAAGAAAAACATTTTATTTTTCCTGCTTTGCTGTTATTTTAGCTTATTGCCTTCTTTGTGATTGGAAAATCGGTTTGATTCAAATGTCTAGAGAACATTGTATTTTCCTGACAAAGACACTTTGTGATGGCCTTTTGATGAGAGAAGCCAGTGTAAAATAAATTGGGAGAGTGTGTTTAAGAATGTAAGAAATGAGGCACCTGGGTGGCTCATTGGGTTAAGCCTCTGCCTTTGGTTCAGGTCATGTTCTTGGGGTCCTGGGATTGAGCCTCGCATTGGGCTCTCTGCTCTGCGGGGAGCCTGCTTCCTCCTCTCTCTGCCTGCCTCTCTGCCTACTTGTGATCTCTCTCTCTGTGTCTAATAAATAAATAAAATCTTAAAAAAAAAGAACGTAAGAAATAGGGGTGTCTGGGTGGCTCAGTTGGTTAAGCATCTGCCTTTGGCTCAGGTCACAATCCGAGGATGCATCCCCAAGTCAGGCTGCCTGCTCAACAGAGAGCCTGCTTCTCCCTCTCCTTCCTACTCATGCTCTCTCTTGCTATCTCTGTCTTTCTCAAATAAAGTCTTTTAATAATAATAATAAAGAATGTAAGAAATGAGGTACCGGGGTGACTCAGTCACTTAAGTATCTGACTCCTTATTTTGACTCAGGTCATGATCTCATGGGTTGTGGGATCGAGCCCCATATTGGGCTTCATGCTCAGTGAAGAGTTTGCTTGAGATTCTCTCCTCTTCCTTCTCCCCCTTCCCCAACTCTTTACACATGGATGTGCTCTTTCTCTCTCTCTCTAAAATAAATAAATCTTTAAAAGAATGTAAAAAATGCTAATTTTTTTAGTCATTGAACCAAATTAATGTTTTCATTAGATTTGACTATCCAAGTAAGGAGTTTCTCTTTTTTTTTCTTTTTAAATTCAAGAAAATGCCCCCTTAATTAGCATTATTTTAGGCACTTGGTAAGAATAAGATAGTAGTACTCAATCTTGGTTGCTTGTTGGAATCAGTTTTGCAATTTAAAAAAATATACAAGGGTGCCTGCCTGGGTGGCTCAGTTGTTAAGCATTTGTCCTCAGCTCAGGCCATAATCCCAGGTCACTGAGCTCCGCATCGGTCTCCCTGCTCATCGGGAAGCCTGCTTCTCCCTCTCCCACTCCCCCTGGTTTTATTTCCTCTCTCGCTTTATCTCTCTCTGTGTGTCAAATAAAATCTTGCAAAAGAAAAAAATACATATATAGACATTTCCTAAATCAGATTTTGGAGTTGGTGTTTTACATATGCAACTAAAGTTAGAGACTTCTGGTCTAGAAAATTGGAATGGTCTTTTGTGAGTTAATTAGGTCTTGCATAATATTTAAGGTACATTAAATTATTTTTGGACAGTGACTTTTCTGAGAGCATTGAGTGCTACTAACATGATGCTTGCTGTTGGATTTGATATCTTTTTCTTGGTAAGATTCTTGATTTATAATGATCAAGCAATAAATGCTTACTTCTCAGGGGACATGTCCTTTAAGTTTCTTTTCCAGATTAATACTGAAATAGAGTCTGGCAAATGACTAGAGGAGGATCTTTTTTTTTTTTTTTTCCCCTTCCCATTTTGAAATAGCTTCATTCTGGGACAGGGTAAAGTGAAAGCACAAACCAGGGATTTTACACCTTACATCCTCTTACAACCTGAAATAGTTATTACCAGTATCTAATTAGATTGACAAACTAATGGGTACTGGCAACCTTTCTGTTTTCTTTCTTCTTGTGAAGGGTACTTTCTTAATTCAGCAGTTTATTGTGTTCAGGGCTTTGTGCTAGCTCTGTGCAAATGAGTAAGGCCTATTAGTCCTACCCCTATTGTTACTACTGAAGATTATTAGAGTTACCATAAACCTGCCTAATACTTAAAAAACAAAACCAAACCATGCTATAGAAGGGAATGTGTTAACATGTCCTTCAATGTGTAATGGAGAGACTCCTTGATTTTAATCTGAATTCTTCCATAACTAGCATATCACCAGGTCCTAAGCCATTGTGGCACTCTGAGGTGTCAGGGATCTAGGTTTTGTCTTTTCAACGTGCCCTGTGTTGATCCAAGTGAACCTTGTGGTTCAGGAGGGCTGTTCCAGCTCTAGTGTGGAAGTTTGCATGCCAGTTAGCAGGAAGGAGAAGGGAGAGGACAAAGGGATGCTGCTTCTCTTAAAGGGCACTTGCCAGAAGATTCATACATCACTTTTTTTTTTTTTTTTAAGATTTTATTTATTTATTTATTTATTTGTCAGAGAGAGAGAGAGAGAGACAGAGAGAGCACAAGCAGGCAGAGTGGCCGGCAGAGGCAGAGAAGCAGGCTCCCTCCTGAGGAAGGACCCTGATGCGGTACTCCATCCCAGGACCCTGGGGTCATGACCTGAGCTGAAGGCAGTGGCTTAACCAGCTGAGCCACCCAGGCACCCCATACATCACGTTTTTTATTGAGGAAAGAGAGGAAAACAAAGATTCGGGAGCTTCGGGTAGCTTCTAGCACATGTGATTTTTTTGCTTTTTGTTTTTTGTTTTTTTAAAAGATTTTATTTATTTATTTGTGAGAGAGAGAGATTGAGAGCGAGCACAGGCAGACAGAGTGGAAGGCAGAGTCAGAGGGAGAAGCAGGCTCCCTGCGGAGCAAGGAGCCCGATGTGGGACTCGATCCCAGGACGCTGGGATCATGACCTGAGCCGAAGGCAGCTGCTTAACCAACTGAGCCACCCAGGCGTCCCTTGCTTTTTGTTTTTAAAGAATTTTTTATTTTTAAGAAATCTCTATAGCCGACATTGGGGCTCACACCCACAGCCCAGAGACCAAGAATTGCTTGCTCCACTGGCTGAGCCAGATTGGTGCCCCTGGCACATGTAGTTTTTATGAGGATATGCCTAGAGTAATTAGGGGCTCATAATAGGTGCTTAGTCAGTAGTAGTTTATAATGTTCCAATATTTAGTTCTTTGCTCCACTCTATACACCTTGGAGCTTTATGGAAGAGAGGGTGACAACTACACCTCTTTTTTTTTTTTTAATTTTTTTTAAGACTTTATTTATTTGAGAGATAGAGAGAGAGAGCAGGTCAGAGGTGGAAGCAGACTCCCCACGGAGCCCGGAGCCCGATGCGGGACTTGATCACAGGACTCCAGGATCTTGACCTGAGCTGAAAGCAGTGGCTTAACCAACTGAGCTACCCAGGCGCCCAACAGCTACACCTCTTAAGACAAACAGCTTCTTTCTAAATTAGCTTTAATTTTTTTGAGCACACTCACATGAGACAGTTGAATAGGAAGAAGTTCATTAAAACTATAAACAAGTATGTCACACATTTGCTAGTGGTTGAAAAGAAACACGGTAAACTAAGTAGCTTTCTTGAAAGGTAGTTTGGGCTAATGGTTCTTATACCAGCCTACCCATCCACCTTTAAAAGATTTTTAAAATAGGGGCACCTGGGTGGCTCAGTGGGTTAAGCCGCTGCCTTCGGCTCAGGTCATGATCTCAGGGTCCTGGGATCGAGTCCCGCATCGGGCTCTCTGCTCAGCAGGGAGCCTGCTTCCTTCTCTCTCTCTCTCTGCCTGCCTCTCAGTGTACTTGTAATTTCTCTCTGTCAAATAAATAAATAAAATCTTTAAAAAAAAAGATTTTTAAAATAGTATGATTGAGTCATAACCCAATTAACAGAATTGTATTTTAATAATGTATTCACTTAAGGTATTTATTAATTGCCAGTAAAATCTTTGTTAGCTATGTCAAAGAAGGGTGGAATTCCAGGTAATGAACTAAAAAAAATAGTGGCAATGAAGGTAGAATGAATCTTCACAGATTTTCAGCTACTTGCTCTCCGTACTTTCAAGTTCATTCTATAAGTTAGTGTTTTACTCTGCATTTTTATAAAATATATATTTGTGAGGTATAGTTTTCCATTATTTAACATGTCTAAGTAGATATGAATATTGTAACAAGCTATAGAAATAAACATGGAGGATAAAAATATGTTAGGAAAATAACATTTTTATGTTGCTGACCATTTGTTTCCTTTCCCTTTTTGTATTATTATAAAGTTCTCATATCATTTGACATATTTTATTGAAAGAAGATTTTTTTTAAGAAACAAAAGCGATATTTACTTGAGAATTTGAGGCTGAGTACACAACAAGCTACATAAATTAATGTCAAAACAAGATAGGGGCTAGTGGGTGGCTCACTTGGTTGTGTCTTACTCTTGATTTCGGCTCAGGTCATGAGCTCAGGGTTGTGAGATCAAGCCTCACTTTGGGCTCCGTGCTAAGTGGGGAGTCTGCTTTTCTCTCCCTTTGGCCTTCCCTTCACTTTCTGTCTCTCAAATAATAAATCTTAAAAAATCCAATATATTTGTCAGTGTTTAATAACACTTTAGGATTTATTACACTGAATTACTTTTACTCAAGGTGAAGTGATAATAAGAACTTAGAGTTATCCTTTTCATTTTATATTTTTACTTATTATTCATGGTAGTGAAAATCTCTTAGAAAGTACAAACACTCCTACTTGGTTTTTACTCAAATACCATTTTCAGGTTGATAGAAATAATTTCATTTTTATTAGAGAAGCAAATTATTTCTTTCTTTTTTTTTTAAGATTTTGTTTTTTATTATTTATTTGACAGACAGAGATCACAAGTAGGCATAGAGGCAGGCAGGGAGAGAGGGGGTAGCAGGCTCCCCGCTGAGCAGAGAGCCCAATGCGGGGCTGGATCCCAGGACCCTCGGATCCTGACCTGAGCCGAAAGCAGAGGCTTTAACCCACTGAGCCACCCAGGTGCCCTGAGAAGCAAATTATTTCTTACCCTTAGTTTCACTTTCAGTATTTATGTTCTAACCTTGTTACTAGAATTATGTTTCCATTGAAAATAATTTTTTTTTTAAAGATTTTACTTATTTATTTGTCAGAGAGAAATTACAAGTACACTGAGAGGCAGGCAGAGAGAGAGAGAGAGAGAGAGAGAAGGAAGCAGGCTCCCTGCTGAGCAGAGAGCCTGATACGGGACTCGATCCCAGGACCCTGAGATCATGACCTGAGCCGAAGGCAGTGGCTTAACCCACTGAGCCACCCAGGCGCCCCTCCATTGAAAATAATTACTAATATTTCTACTTTCAGTTTTATTTTCTCGTATTTGTGACTTCATTGAAATCTACTCTGACTAGTAGGAATAAATTGTTTCTGTGTGATTGTATTATAGAGACTTACGTGACTTACTTGATTGATTACCTTATTGAAAAAATGTTAACTGCCAGTGAAGCGTTTAAGTAATGAGTTAGGGTTTCTGAGGACAAACGTAGAGTCTTACATAAGACAAAACTTAACTTAGGAGAGTTACCTGACCTTTAGTAAAAGTCAAAGACCTTTTAGTGCTTATCATTCCCTTTTAAATGTAGACTCTTCATGTTTTAGAAAATATGCTATAATTTAGTGAAAAACAAAACTTTCCTGGCTTTCTGTGCACTCTGCCTTGTTTTTTTTTATTATTTATTTTTTAAAAAATCTCTTGCTTGCTTGGTCTGCTTCTAGCATCCGTTCTTCTCTCTGGGGTTATTTTATCTTTCTGTGCTTGGTGTCTTCCTCTGTAAAATTGATGAAGTAGACTGAGTTCTCTCTCTCTCTCTCTTTTTTAAGATTTTATTTATTTGACAGAAATCACAAGTAGGTAGAGAGGCAGGGAAGCAGGCTCCCCGCTGAGCAGAGAGCTGGATGCGGAGCTCGATCCCAGGACCCTGAGATCATGACCTGAGCCAAAGGCAGAGGCTTTCACCCACTGAGCCACCCAGGCGCCCCTCTTTCTCTCTTTTTATAAAAAAGATTTTATTTATTTATTTGACAGAGAGAGAGATCACAGGTAGGCAGAGAGGCAGGCAGAGAGGGAGGGGGAAGCAGGCTTCCCGCTGGGCAGGAGCCCAATGTGGGGCTCGATCCCAGGACCCTGAGATCATGACCTGAGCTGAAGGCAGAGGCTTAACCCACTGAGCCACCCAGGTGCCCCTGAGTTAACTCTTTTCTTTTAACCTGTTTATTTTATTAGTTTATGTTTAGGGCAGAAATTCTCTCATATCCTTTCTCTCATCTTCCCTAGAAATAGGCAGCAGCCATTTTGTTACTACCAGCTTTCTTTGAGGCAGAGCAGAGAAGGGTGTTTTTAACCAAATAAACCTTAGCAATAAAGAATTACCAGAGAAGTTTGAAATATAATTGCTACTGAAGACAGTATTATAGAACTCTTTTCCTTTCATTGCTTTGCTTACTAGATTGGTGTACATTTAAAAATATTTTTCTTCCTACCTTTTCTTTCTCAGATTAATAGTTCTGTTAGTGGAGCACCTCGGTGGCACAGTTGCAGCTCTGGTTGTGATCCCAGAATCCTGGGATGAGAGTCCCGCACTAGGCTCCCTGATCAGTGGGGAGTCTGCTTCTCCCTCTGCCTCCCCTTCCTCCTGCTTGTCTTCTCTCTCTCTCAGATGAATAAACTCTTTTTTTTTTTAAAGATTTTATTCATCTGAGAGCGAGAGAGGGAGAGAGAGAGACAGGGTACAAGCAGGGTGAGAAGTAGAGGGAGAGGGAGAAGCAGACTGCCTGCTGACCCGGGAGCCCAACATGGGACTCAGTGCTAGGACCTGGAGATCATGACCTGAGCTAAAGGCAGACACCTAACCATCTAAGCAACCCTGGTGCCCCACAAATAAATAAAATCTTTTAAAAAAAATTTATGTTTAAATAGCTACATGTAACTGGGTGCTGCCCTTTTGCCCAGTATAGCCCCAGATTATGCATTTTAGCAGCAGACATTTTTATGAGCTCTCAGTGATATGCCCAGCATTATGTTTAGTGCCAGAAATGTTGTGATCTGGCAGTATGGTAAGGGAGATAGACGGTTGAAGTGGTAAATGTACTAGTTCATGTATTAAAGAAAAGTACAAGGTTATAAACGAACATAGATACCAATTTTTATCTAACCCAGGCTGAGGGTGAATCACATTGGGGGTGTTCTTAAGCCAAAAGAAATCTTGTGTCAAATATCCGATTGTAGGGACGCCTGGGTGGCTCAGTGGTTTAAGCCTCTGTCTTCAGCTCAGGTCATGATCTCAGGGTCCTGGGATCGAGCCCCATATAGGGCTCTCCGCTCAGCGGGGAGCCTGCTTCCCCCTCTCTCTCTGCCTGCCTCTCTGCCTACTTGTGATCTCTCTTAAAAAAAAAAATCTGATTGTATTCTGCTTGAGTACTGAACTTAGGTCCATCCTTGTGGTGTTACAGTATCACCAAGGGCTATGGAACCACCTGGCCATTATTATTTTTACGTGTTTGGTGTTTTTATGCTTTAACCCTGGATCTGGTATAGAATTAATAGGTCTTCCTTCATTTGTGAAAATCTGAACAACAGAATTATAAATCATTAAGGCTGCAGTTTGGATAAAGTTTTTTTTTTTATTATATTTTTTTAAGATTTTATTTATTAAGAGAGAAATCATGACCTAAGCTGAGATCAAGAATCGGATACTTAAACTGACTGAGTCACCAGGTTTCCCTAAAGTGCTTACTTTTAAGTGTGTGCTGTTTGGCCATTGCCTTGCCCTCAGATAACATTTCGTTCCTGTTATGAAGTTCTGGCAAGGAGATTGATTGCCTTTGGTCTGTGATTCTTGGTCATATGTATTGCATAGGTCCTTGAGGTCAAATCTCCAGGGCTTTAGGAGTTTCACATAAGAATATGAGTTCTGAGAGAAGAATAACAGTTTTTACAGCTTCTTTAGGGCTGATCTTTTTTTTGTGGGGGGGAGGTGGGGGATTTTATTTATTTATTTGACAGGGATCACAAGTAGGCAGAGAGGCAGGCAGAGAGAGGGAAGCAGGCTCCCATGTTAAGCAGAGAGCTCTATGTGGGGCTCGATCCCACAATCCTGGGATCATGACGTGAGCGGAGGGCAGAGGCTTTAACCCACTGAGCTGCCCAGGCGCCCCTGGGGCTCATCTTTATCTGAGTTCTTAAA
Source organism: Mustela putorius furo (assembly GCF_011764305.1). NCBI lineage: Eukaryota > Metazoa > Chordata > Mammalia > Carnivora > Mustelidae > Mustela > Mustela putorius. The sequence continues at coordinate 15,012,719 of NW_025422005.1, read as the reverse complement.
GAGATGAGGGAATGCCTTGTTATTCCTTAGAGCCCCTGGATGTCAGGATCCATTTGTAGTCCCTTTGGTTTGATCTCTTCAGAACGTTCTCAGAGCTATGTAAATCTTGGCTTGGGGAATGAGGGCATTAAGTGTTCTCTCTTTTTGCTCTTATGCTGGTCCTCATTTTTCCTCAGCTCATTCTGGAGGAACTCAGGTCGGTGTAAGTCATGTACCTAATGAATTGTCATGGCTTTTCTCTAGACATTGAAGAGTAAGTACTTTTTTTTTTTTAAGTATTTTATTTATTTTACAAGTAGGCAGAGAAGCAGGCAGAGAGAGAGAGAGAGGAGGAAGCAGGCTACCTGCTGAGCAGAGAGCCCGATGAGGGACTGGATCCCAGGACCCAGAGATTGTGACCTGAGCTGAAGGCAGAGGCTTTAACCCACTGAACCACCCTGGCGCCCAGTGCTTTGGTTTTTAGCCCCAGGGGACAAAGTCTATAATTAAGCACTTACAGGTAATTTAAATGGGTTGCATTCATGGGGCACCTGGCTGTCTCAGTCAGTAGACATGCAATTCTTGATCTTGGGGCTATGAATTTGAGCCCCACATTGTGGGTAGAGTTTATCTAATAAAAAAATAAAAATAAAAATGAATGGGTTGCATTCATCAGTAACTGTCTTGCTTCTTGAATATTTTGAAGTTTATGCCTGTCAGTCTTAAAAAAGAGCTTGGATTTTGGGGCTCCTGGGTGGCTTAGTCGTTAAGGGTCTGCTCTTGGCTCAGTTCATGATCCTGGGGTCCTGGGATTTAGCCCTATGTCAGGCTCCCTGCTCAGTGGGAACCCTGTTTCTCCCACTCCCCCTGCTTGTGTTCCCTCTTTTGCTGTGTCTCTGTCAAATAAATAAAATCTTTAAAAAATAAAAAGAGCTTGGATTTTGTTGTGGTATGGTTTTGATGAACTGTGGTATACTGGGCTCTTTTATTATTATTTTTTTAAAGATCTATTTATTTAGAGAGAGAAAGCAAGCAAATGTGGGGCGGGGCAGAGAGGGGAGAGAGAAAATCCTAAGCAGACTTTGCACTGAACTCAGAGCCTGATGTGTGGCTCAATCTCAGGACCCTGAGATTATGTATGACCTGAGCTGAAACCAAGACTGGACACTCAAGCGACTGAGCCACCCAGGCACCTCCAATGGGCTGTTTCTAGTGTAATTCATTGTATTAGGAGTAGGAACAATTTTACTGCATATCAATCTAGAAAAGTAGAGTTTGTGATTTTAATTTGTTGGGTTAATGAGTTCCATTGTCAGACCGTAAACACATACTTAAGGCAATTAGAATTCTGATGGCATAGATCTTTTCTTTAGATTCAAATCCAATTAATACTTAATATTTTTGAAGTGAATTGTGTATTATTTTGATTTTTTAAAGATTTTATTCATTTATTTGACAGACAGAGATCACAAGTAGGCAGTGAGGCAGGCAGAGAGAGAGATGGGGAAGCAGGCTTCCCGCTGAGCAGGGAGCCCGATGCCCGGCTTGATCCCAGGACCCTGGGATCATGACCTGAGCTGAAGGCAGAGGCTTTTTATTTTTTATTTATTTATTTTTCCTAAGATTTTATTTATTTGTCAGAGAGAGAGGGGGAGAGAGAGTGAGCACAGGCAGACAGAATGGCAGGCAGAGACAGAGGGAGAAGCAGGCTCCCTGCCGAGCAAGGAGCCCGATGTGGGGCTCCATCCTAGGATGCTGGGATCATGACCTGAGCCGAAGGCAGCTGCTTAACCAACTGAGCCACCCAGGCGTCCCTTATTTTTTTTAAACAGTTCTTCCACCTTTTTCATTTTTTTAATTTATTTTATTTTTTAAAGATTTTATTTGTTTATTTACTTATTTGAGAGAGAGAGAGAAGAGAGAATGAGAGAGAGAGAGCATGAGAGGAGAGAGGTCAGCAGGAGAAGCAGACTCCCTGGCAAGCAGAGGGTCTGATGTGGGACTCGATTCCAGGACTCCAGGATCATGACCTGAGCTGAAGGCAGTCGTCCAACCAGCTGAGCCACCCAGGCACCCTGAAGGCAGAGACTTTAATCGACTGAGCCACCCAGGCGCCCGTTTCCATTTTTTTTATAGATCATTTGTTCAGTAGAAATGGTGAGCCACCTATGTAGTTTTAGGTTTCCTAGTAGCCATATTGAAAAGTAAAAAGAAACAGGTGGAATCAATTTTTTGAATTTTATTAAATTTTTTTATTTATTTAAGTAGTATCTACCCCTTGTGTGGGATTTGAACTCATGACCCCGAGATCAAGAGTTGTACTCTCCAACTAGCCAGCCAGGCTCCCCAAAATTGATTTTAATAACATACTTAACCCAGTATATATAATATATTATCTTTTTTTTTAAGTACACTAATCTTGGGGCTCCTGGGTGGCTCAGTGGGTTAAAGCCTCTGCCTTCAGCTCAGGTCGTGATCCCAGGGTCCTGGGATTGAGCCCCGCATTGGGCTCTCTGCTCAGCAGTGAGCCTGCTCCCCACCCCCCCGCCTGCCTCTCTGCCTACTTGTGATCTCTGCCTGTCAAATAAATAAATAAAATCTTAAAAAATATATATAACGTATGCTAATCTTAAGTGTACTTTATGATTTTTATACTTGTATGCACTTTTTCTTATTTAAAGATTTTATTTATTTGTCAGAGAGCGAGCACACCTGGGAAGCAGTAGGCAGAGGGAGAAGCAAGTTCCCCACTGAGTAAGGAACCTGATGAGGGACTCAATACCAGGACTCTGGGATCATGACCTGAGCTGAAGGCAGACACTTAACCGACTGAGCCACCCAAGCGGGAGGGAGAGAGAATCTTAAGGAGACTCCCTGCTGAGTGGGGAGCCAATGTGGGGTTCTATCTCATGACCCTGAAATCATGACCTGAGCTGAAGTCAAGAGTTGGATGCTTAACAGACTGAGCCACCCAGAGGCCCCCCAAATATTATCATTTTAACTTGTGCTCATTATAAAGATTGTTAGTGGGATATTTTATTTTACATTCTTTGTACTAAATTTTTCCACTCCAGTGTGTATTTTACACTTAGAGCACATCTGTCTTGCAGTAGCCATATTTCAAAAACTCAGTAGCTCCATGTGGCTTAGTGGCTACCTAGAGAACTTGTAGTTCTGTAGTGTTATCTGTATGATAAATATTGCTTTACCGTCTATTTTCAGAGAGGACCAGGGAAAGATGAAGGGAGTACCAGTCAATAGGGGGATGCTTCATACCTCTTCCCATCTGGGTTTGTTGCTCTATAAACAGCTATGGATAGATCTATTATTTCTCTATTTTCTCCACCAACTGCTTAAGTCAGGAACTGTTTTTTGTTTCAATTTCCCTAGGGGTTGTCAGTGCTTGGCACAAAGTAGACACTAATAAACAAATGCTTACTAGAAGTCTGTATGGAGAACAAGGTGCTTTAAACCCTGCCTGTGGGGGCGTCAGCTCAGGTCATGGTCTTTGGGTCCTGGTATTGAGCCCCACATCAGGCTCTCTGCTTGACAGGGAGCCTGCTTCCTCCTTTCTCTCTGCCTATCTCCTCTGCCTACTTGTAATCTCTGTCTGTCAAATAAATAAATAAAAATTTTTAAAAAATATTAAAAAAAAAAAACCCTGCCTGTGAAGATTTATTGCATTTCTGAAAGCTGGATGTGTTATGTCACTCATACTAGTTATACATGTATCCCTTCCCAAGGTTATTCCTCAAATTGGGAACAGAAGAAAATGTATACACCATGAGGAATAAGTCTACATGCAGAGGGATTCTACAGTTGGTAAATAGTGGTATACAGTCTCATAGTTTAGCTTTTTTTTTTTTTGCTATTAGTAATAACTGATGTTCAATGAACATATGCTGTGTGGTCTGTACATTTTTTGGTCCCATTTAATTTTTATAATACTGCTTTGGATAGGTAGGTGGTATCGACCTCATGGTATAGATGATGAAGATGGGTTATAACTTTTTTCTGTTACAAAAGGCATTTACTTCAGGATGCCTGGGTGGATCAGTTCTTAAGCACCTGCCCTCAGCTCAGGTCATGATCCCAGGGTCCTGACATCGAGCCCCACATTGGGCTCCCTGCTCAATCGGAAACCTGCTTCTCCCTCTTCCACTCCTCCTGTTTGTGTTCCCTCTCTTGCTATGTCTCTCTGTCAAATAAATAAACAAAATTAAGATTTTTAAAAAAATTTGACAGCACAAGTAGGCAGAGAGGCAGGCAGAGAATGGGAAGCAGGCTCTCTGCTGAGCAGAGAGCCTGATACGGGGCTTAATCCCAGGATCCTGGATCATGACCTGAGCTGAAGGCAGAGGCTTTAACCCACTGAGCCTCTCAGGTGCCCCAATAAAATTAAAAAAAAAAAAAAAAAAAAAAAAAAGGCATTTACTTCTCATGAATGGAATTAGTGCATAAGTTTAGTGTGTATGGTTGGATATATTTTCCCTTTTAGAATCCATAGTAATAGTGTGATTGATGATTATATTTTACATAAAATATACATTTGTGTTTAGGGAGATGAAGAGGGGTACATCTGGTTTGAAAACTTAAAAAAACTATTTTGAAATACTGCAGATTTAAAAAAGTACACTATAATACAGCAAATCCATGTATCCATCAGACAGCTTCACCAACAAAATGTTATCAATATAAAACCCTCAGCATGTTCCTCCTTGATCACTTGCTCCTCTCTTTCATCAGAGGTGATTGTTATCCTGAATTTGGGACTTATTAGTCCAATGTATTTCTTTCTTTTTTTTCTTTTAAGATTTTATTTATTTGCTTGAGAGAGGGAAGCAGTCTCCCCGATGAGCAGAGTCCCGATTCAGGGCTCGATCCCAGGACCTTGGGATCATGACCTGAGCCAAAGGCAGAGCCACTGAGCCACCCAGGCACCCCTAGTCTAATGTATTTTTTTGTATATTTCCTATACATTTGTATTTCAGTTTTCTAAATCTTTTTAGTTTTATTACACTGCAGAAGAAATCAGAATTCTTTTTTTTTTTTTAAGATTCTATTTATTTATTTGATAGAGACACAACGGGAGAGGGGAGCAGAACCAGGGGGAGTGGGAGAGGGAGAAGCAGGCTTCCTGCTGAGCCAGGAGCCTGATGTGGGGCTCCATCCCAGGACCTTGGGATCATGTCCCGAGCCGAAGGCAGACCCCAATGACTGAGCCACTCAGGTGCCTCAGACATCACCTTTTTTTTTTTAAAGATTTTATTTATTTATTTGACAGACAGGGATCATAGGTAGGCAGAGAAAGCAGGCAGAGAGACAGGAGGAAGCAGGCTCCCTGCTGAGCAGAGAGCCTGATTTGGGGCTGGATCCCAGGATGCTGGGACCATGAGCTGAAGGCAGAGGGTTTAACCCACTGAGCCACCCACGCGCCTGGCAGCATTCTTTTTTTTTTTTTTTAACATTTTATTTTATTTATTTATTTGAGAGAGACAGAGAGAGTATGAGCGAGGAGAAGGTCAGAGAGAGAAGTAGACTCCCCGTGGAGCTGGGAGCCCAATGCAGGACTCGATCCCGGGACTCCAGGATCATGACCTGAGCTGAAAGCAGTCGCTCAACCAACTGAGCCACCCAGGCGCCCGCCTGACAGTGTTCTTAAGTCACAATTGCTGTGACTACTTTTTAAGCCTGTGGAGTTTTTTTCTGAACTTACTTCCAAATTTTTATTTCTGGATAGAATTATTAAGTTTCATTTTGAGAAATAGGAACATTTTATTTCAGAGAGCTTTTCTAAGTGTAATTGGCCAATATTTTGAACATTTAAATTTTTTTTTCTCCTAAAGGCTAAGGACAAGACCATTTTAAATTATTTTGCTCAGTGAAGTAAAATTCTCATGTGAGGTTTTATTAAATATGGTCTCTTCACTATTGATAGGCATAAGCAGAGAAGAAGCAGGTAACATTGGAATACACAGTGGAAATCAAGAAATTTAGTTCAAAGATAATGCATACGATGATAGTGATCTTTAAGGATCTAAATTCCGATTTTTCAGAACAGTGCTTTTGTTAGGATAATGGCGGGGGGGCGACTAGAATATTTAATATACCTTGAACCACCATCAGTCCTTTATTTTTTTTTTTTCATTTTTTAAAGATTTTATTTATTTATTTGACAGACAGAGATCACAAGTAGGTAGAGAGGCAGGCAGAGAGAGAGGAAGGAAAGCAGGCTCCGTGCTGAGCAGAGAGCCCAATGCGGGCCTCGATCCCAGGACCCTGGGATCATGACCTGAGCCGAAAGCAGAGGCTTTAACCCACCTAGGCACCCCTGATTTGTTTATTTTATTTTATTTTTTTAAAGATTTTATTTATTTGCCAGAGATAGAGAGAGAGTACACACAAGCAGGCAGAGAGGCAGGCAGAGGCAGCGAGAGAAGCAGGCTCCCTGCCGAGCAAGGAGCCCGATGCGGGACTCTATCCCAGGATCTTAGGATCATGACCTGAGCCGAGGGCAGCGGCTTAACCAACTGAGCCACCCAGGCGTCCCTGATTTGTTTATTTTATTTATTTATTTTTTTAAAGATTATTTATTTATTTGACAGAGAGAGAGATTACAAGTAGGCAGAGAGGCAGGCAGAGAGAGAGAGGAGGAAGCAGGCTCCCCGCTGAGCAGAGAGCCTGATGCGGGACTCGATCCCAGGACCCTGAGATCATGACCTGAGCCGAAGGTAGCGGCTTAACCCACTGAGCCACCCAGGCGCCCTGATTTGTTTATTTTTAAGTGAACTCTGTGCCCGGCAGAGTTTGGCTCTAACTCACAACCCAGAGATCAAGAGTCACATGTGCTACCCTAGGCCAGCCAGGTGTCCCTCCTTTTTGATTTTTCATACTCTGAAAGGTGGGGCTATGGTAGAAGGTAGAGCTATTTTATTTCTTGATTGATCTGCGTTTACTTCTCTGTTAGTAGTGGTGATAGTCCAAACTGGAATGGCTCAGATATCAGCCATGAAGGAAGAAGGGTAAAGTTGCATTATTATTTAATTCTGGTACATTGTTGTTTTAATAGAATTTTTCCATCTGAAACAAAATAAATGTTCAAACGGGAAATTGGGAAGCTTTAAAAGATGTGAAGAGGGACGCCTGGGTGGCTCGGTTGGTTGGATGACTGCTTTCGGCTCCGGTCATGATCCCAGAGTCCCGGGATCGAGTTCCGCATCGGGCTCCCAGCTCCACGGGGAGTCTGCTTCTCTCTCTGACCTTCTCCTTGCTCATGTTCTCTCTCACTGTCTCTCTCTCAAATAAATAAATAAAATCTTAAAAAAAAAAAGATGTGAAGAAAACTCAACCATAATTCCATTATTCAGAATAGTTTTTTGGATTTAGCATGTTTCTTAAGGTTTATTTCATTCTCTTTTAATTGCTTCAGTTCCTCCATAGTATTCTAAACCATAGGATTGGATGAGAATTTATCAGTGTTAATAGGAAGGGTTTTTTTTAATTTTTTTTTTTTTAAGATTTATTTATTTGACAGAGAGAAATCACAAGTAGATGGAGAGGCAGGCAGAGAGAGAGAGAGAGAGAGAGAGAGAGAGAAGTAGGCCCTCTGCTGAGCAGAGAGCCCGATGCGGGACTTGATCCCAGGACTCTGAGATCATGACCCGAGCCGAAGGCTGCAGCTCAATCCCCTGAGCCACCCAGGCGCCCCTATAGGAAGGGTTGTGAGTAGGGTGTTAAGGAGATGATAAACTTTAATTTGAAAGGTGAAGGAAATGTTTGAATGTTATGAAAAATAACCTCTTTTTCAGCATTATTTTGGGGTCAAGGACACTTTTTACCATGTTTATTGCATTTCAAGTAAAAAATATCTTGCATTATTTATCTTTAGTTTGGCATGGTGAACACTATTTATATTGATAGTTATCTTAATGTTGCCTTCATAATGAAAAATACTTTTCCTGCATATAGAATTCTGGGTTGACAGTTTTTTTCTTCTGCTACTTTGAAGTAGTTTAAAAAAAAAAAAAGTCCTTGTCTTCTGGCTTGTGTAATCTCTGACAAAATCTGATGAAATTTTTATCTTTGTTCTTGAATGTATATGTAATACCCATTCCTCACCCCCTCCCACCCCCAGCCCTTTAGATGCCTTTGAGCTTTTTGACTTTGATGTGGGGAGGCATCTGTGTCTGTTGTCTCGGGATTTCTTTAAGCCTCTTGAATCTGTGGCTTGATAGCATCCTGTATTTCTGAAAAACTTTTTTTTCTTTTTAAGATTTTATTTCAGAGCGTGCTTGAGCCAGGAAGGGAAGGACAAAAGGAGAGGCAAAGCAGTCTCGCCTCTCAGTAGGGAGCCTGATAGGGGTGGGGGTGGGGGGCTTGATCCCAGGACCTTGGAATCATGACCTGAGCTGAAGGCAGACACTTACTTAGTCACACAGGTGCCCCTATTTCTGAAAAGTTATTGACCATTATCTCCAAGTATTTCTTCTGCCCCAGTCTCTCTCTTTTCTCCTTGTGGGACTTCATTTTGTATGTAAGTTAGGCCATTTGATAGTGTCTCTCAACATTGGATGCTTTTTTTGCTCTCTTCTCTGTTTCAATTTGGGTAGTGTTTATTCATGTGTCTTCATGTATTTTCAAGTTCATTGATTCTTTTCATTAGCTGAGTCCACTCTGCTATTGAGTTTGTTGAAAGAATTCCTTATTTCTGACACTGAAGCATTTCAATTTGACTTTTAGAAATAGCCTCCCATCTCTTTTCTGAAATTATGTCTCTGTTCACGTATATTATCTACCTTTTTCACTAAGTCCTTGAACATATTAATCATCATAATTAAGAAAGAATTCTGTCTGATAGCTCCAGTATCTGAGTGATCCTTGAGTTCAGCTTGTCTTGATTGCTTTTTCTGTTCAGTATTGGTGGTTTTTGGTGTGTGTGTTTCTCATAATTTTTATTTAAGTGTTGGGCATTTTGTGTAGTATAGTAGAGACTGAGGGAAATAGTATTTATTCTGGAAAATATGGCTGTCCGTTGTGGTGGGGTGTTGAGTCAAATTCATCATGAGTTGAGCTAGTTTGGGGATTTATTGTTCTCATCTTCAGTGTATCACAGGCTTCAAAGTCTTACAGTGGTGGCTAATGTTAGCCCACTGGTAGAAGGCTGTTGCTTGCTAGTTGATGTTAGGATTGTGGACGTAGTTATTCTGGTCCAGCTTCAGTGTTAGGCTTCAATGTCTACCTTGGCCCTAAAGATGGGGCTTTATCATTGTTCCCTTTCCTCCTTCTCTTGACAGTCAGTATTTGCCTTGTATTTGTGGTTGTTCTTGGATGGGGTTTCCTGCCCCTCACCCAGCGTTAGGATACTTCTACTTGGTATATCAGTGTTCAGTCCTAGGCCCAAAATGATTTCTTACCCTTCCCCACAAGAGTAGAGGAATTTGCTTATTGTCTTATCCTGGCAACAGTAGATGTTTGCCAGTGTCCTGGCAGTGTGAATGTTTATTGCCTCTTTCCCAGCGGCCTAATAATGTTTTTGCTTCATAGGAGAAAAGGATCTGGGGAAGCCAGTGGGTCTTTGTGCCCGTTCTCAGTGATGGCTGAAAACTTCCTACACTCCTGTAATATTGAGTGGGACTCTCTCTGTTTTTTTTTTGCCATGAATCTAGTCTTTCTCATGAGCACCCAGTGGAGGCCTTTAGAAAAGAGCTTGCAAGTGAGTGCAGACTCCTATTGTACCTAGAATACTGAGTTGGGAGAGTGTTAGGCTAGTCTACACTTAGCTCTTAGGAGCTTATTTTAGATATTATAATTACCTCTTTTTCTTTCTTTTAAAGCTTTTTTATTTTTTTATTTGAGAGAGAGAGAGAGTGAGAGAGAGAGGGAACGCAAGCAAGGGGAGTGGGAGAGGGAGAAGCCCGTTTCCCACTGAGCAGGGAGCCCGATGCGAGCTTGATTCCAGGACCCTGGGATTGAGACCTGAGCCAAAGGCAGAAGCTTAAGCAGAAGCTTAACGACTGAGCCACCCAGGTGGCCCTAATTACCTCTTTTTCTTGTAGCCTGCCATGTGTGTTCTGTCCTTTATTGGGGGGGCCTTTTCTGACTTTAGAATTTGGCTTATTTGGTTGCCTCACAACTTTAGCAGTCTCTGATGGGCTCAAGTGAAGTTGTGGTGTTTTCGATTATCTGGCCTTTTCTTTTAGAGTGGGTGCCATATTCTTTGCAATTTTTTATATCTTAAGCAGAAACAGTAATCTGATGAAAATCTCTAGAGTTTATCAACCTGTGATAAACTTAATTCCAAAAAGGATTCAGTGTGGTTTACAAAAATACTTCATGTAACATTAGATGAAGAAACTAGATAAGGAAATCAAAGCGAAGGGAAAACAGGATGTGGGTAAACAGACAGGCAGACAGGTAGGTAGAGCTTGAGTATTCTATTGAAATAAATGCCAATGACCTTGGATGGTTGTTGGGTGTGGGTTGCAAATTTGGATCTGAGCTTCATTATGACAACAACAAAGTTATAAGATTGACAGTGCTCAAACTTTTGGTATAAATTTATTTTCATAGGTGCCTTTTTTTTTTTTTAAGATTTTATTTATTTATTTGACACACAGAGCTCGCAAGTAGCAGAGAGGCAAGCAGAGAGAGAGGAGGAAGCAGGCTCCCCACTGAGCAGAGAACCCGATCCGGGGCTCGATTCCAGGACCCTGAGATCATGACCTGAGCCAAAGGCAGAGGCTTTAACCCACTTAGCCACCCAGGCGCCCCTAGACATCTGTTTTCAACATAAATACTTGTCTTTCTTCACCTGTACTTATTTCTTCTTAAGTGTATTGTGTGTAATTTCCCTACTTCACCTACTGGAGGAGCTGGGTAATTTTCCTTTCCTTTCCTTTTTTTTTTTTTTTTAATTAACATATAATTTATTATTTATTTCAGGGGTGGGTCTGTGATTCATCAGTCTTAACACAATTCACAGCGCTCATCATAGCACATACCCTCCCAAGTATTCATCACCCAGCCCCCCAATCCTAATCACCCTCTACCACTCCTGCAACCCTCAGTTTGTTTTCTGAGATTAAGAGTCTCTTATGGTTTTTCTCCCTCTCTGGTTTTGTCTTGTTTCATTTTTTCCTTTTTACCCCTATGATCCTCTGCCTTGTTTTTCAAATTCCACCTATCAGTGAGATCATATGATAATTGTCTTTCTCTGATTGACTTATTTTGCTTAGTGTAGTACCCTCTAGTTCCATCCACGTTGTTGCACATGGCAATATTTTTTTTGATGGCTGCATGATATTACACTGCATATATATACCACATCTTCTTTATCCATTTATCTGTCGATGGACGTTTAGGCTCTTCCCATAGTTTGGCTGTTGTGGACATTGCTGCTATAAACATTGGGGTGCATGTGCTTCTTCAAATCACTACATTTTTATCTTTGGGGTAAATACCCAGTAGAGCAGTTGCTGGGTCGTAGAGTCGGAGTTGGGTAATTTCATCAATTAGTGCTTGATAGGTTGATATAAGATGGTAGTTATATGGTAAATGGTTTATGAGATAGTTGCTGTTTGAATCTCAGAGTCTTTATTAACCTGTTATTACTAGGAAGTCAGGGTGGCCTTATGAATAGGTGGGGTTAAGGAATTCACTCATTTGTTCATTTATTCAAGAAATGTTTATTGCATACCAGCTATGTGTCAGGTGTTATATTAAGAGCCCAGAGAATAAAAACAAGCCCCCCCCCCTTTTTAAGATTTTATTTATTTGACACAGAGAGATCACAAGTAGGCAGAGAGGCAGGCAGAGAGAGGGGGAAGCAGGCTCCCTGCTGAGCAGAGATCCTGATGCGGGACTCCATTCCAGGACCCTGAGATCATGACCTGAGCCAAAGGCAGAGTCTTAACCCACTGAGCCACCTAGACGCCCCAACAAGCCCTTTAATAACTAAACCTGTATTATAGCAGGGGTAAAAAGTACCAAGTATATCAGGTCCTTTGGTAATAAGTGCTATGTGAAAAAAAAAAACCAAACCACTGTACAAAGACATTGGAGAGAGTTGTTACTTAGAGTGATCAAGGAAGTCTTTTTTTTTTTTTTTTTAAGATTTTATTTATTTATTTGACAGAGAGATCACAAGTAGGCAGAGAGGCAGGCAGAGAGAGGGGGAAGCAGGCTCCCTGCTGAGCAGAGATCCTGATGCGGGACTCCATTCCAGGACCCTGAGATCATGACCTGAGCCGAAGGCAGAGTCTTAACCCACTGAGCCACCTAGACGCCCCAACAAGCCCTTTAATAACTAAACCTGTATTATAGCAGGGGTAAAAAGTACCAAGTATATCAGGTCCTTTGGTAATAAGTGCTATGTGAAAAAAAAAAAACCAAACCACTGTACAAAGACATTGGAGAGAGTTGTTACTTAGAGTGATCAAGGAAGTCTTTTTTTTTTTTTTTTAAGATTTTATTTATTTATTTGACAGAGAGATCACAAGTAGGCGGAGAGGCTTGCAGAGAGGGGGGGGAGGGTGCTGGGGAGGTGGGGTGGGAAGCAGGTTCCCCGCTGAGCAGAGATCCTGATGCGGGGGTCTATCCAGGACCCTGAGATCATGACCTGAGCTGAAGGCAGAGGCTTTAACCCACTGAGCCACCCAGGCACTCCAAGAAAGTCTTTTTTAAGGGGGAAATTGAACAGAGATATGAAGGAAGTGGAGCGTTGTCAGCATATTTGTGGGTGGAGTGTGTTGGGTAGAGGGAACAGTAGGTGCAAAATCTCTTTAGTTTATACCACTCACACACATTTGGCATGTGAAGGAGGCCAGTATAATTTGAGATGAGGATGTCAGGGGCCAGTTCATGTAGGCCCTCATAGGAAATGGTAAGGATTTTGGATTTTATTCTGCGACGAGAAAACATTGGAGGGTTTAGAGCAGAGAAATGATATTCATATGACATTTTTAAGAATTCGATTTTACATATACTTACCTCCCTAGATTCTGTAATTAACATTTGACTTATTATACTGCTTTATCAAATCGTTCCATTTGTCTACAGATACCAGGAAGACCCCATTTTCTTCTAAAATACTTGTTCTGTTTTCTGGAGAGTATCTTAAAATTTACTTTTAGAACATTTTTTTGATCTTAAGTAATTTATTGTTGTGGTAAAATAGTAATAATTCTAGAAGGCTTAGCTATTTGTCACTTATTTATTTTATTTTATTTTTATTTTTTTAAGATTTTATTTATTTATTTGACAGACAGGGATCACAAATAGGCAGAAAGGCAGGCAGAGAAAGAGGGGGAAGCAGGCTCTTTGCTGAGGGGAGCCCGATGTGGGGCTGAGGCTGGATGCCAGGACCTGAGTCGAAGGCAGAGGCTTTAACCCACTGAGCCACCCAGGTGCCCCTTGTCACTTATTTATTAAGGTATACTGCGGTTGAGATTCAGTCTTTTACTCTTTTCGGGATGCTAAAGGTGCTCGATGCCTATGAAAGAAAGGGGGAATGCTGCTAGGGGAGGCAAAATAGATGAGGGTACAGAAGTGAGAGTACTGAGGGCAAAAGTCAGCCACTTCATCAGTTGACCTAGTGTCAGCTCTGTTCATGTGTGAACTGGGATACCTGATGATATGCCTGGTTCAGTTTTCTATTTTGAAATAAACTAGTGACCATTAAAATTTTAAGTCTTAATATGTCCCTGAAATTTGACAGATAACTGGGTATACAGAAATAACTTGTGTTTGAATAATTAAGCCAGTCATATTTGTAGGCTAATGGAGCATCTTACTTAAAATTCCTGCTTTATAAAGAGGACTCCAGGGTGGCTCAGTCGGTTAAGCATCTGCCTTTGGCTCAGGTCATGATCCCAGGGTCCTGGGGTCGAGTCCTGCATTGGGCTTTCTGTCCAGTGGGGAGTCTGCTTCTCCCTCTCCTCTCCCACTGCCCTTCTCTCCTGCTTCTGCTTTCTCTTTCCTTCTCAAATAAATAAATGAAATCTTTAAAAAAAAAAAAAAAGAACTTTGTTAGTTAGGTCTGTAATTATCAGAATTTTTTATATTCCAAGAGTTTAGTTCTTTAAGCATGAAGAAATGTCATGCTATCTTGTTGTTTGTTAAGGTGACCACCATATTATACTTCTAATTGTGTCTCCTCTTTTAATTTACTTTATTGTAGTGTAGTGTAGATTTGCTTCATTTTTTAAAATTCCAGTTAGTTAACATACAGTGTTATGTTAGTTTCACGTATACAATATAGTGATTCAGCACTTGCATACAATGCCCAGTGCTCATCACAGGTGCACCTCTTAATCCCTATCACCTATTTAGCCCATTCCCCCACCCACCTTCATTGTTGTAACCTTAAGTTTGTTCTCCGTAGTTGAGTCGGTTTCATGGTTTGCCCTCCTCTTACTCTTTTTATTGTATCTCCTCTTTTAAAAACCTGTTTTTTGTATCTCATAAGCATGTCAGATTTGATCTTTTACATGTTAGTATTTTAATGGGCACATGGTTATTGAGAAATTAGTGGGTTTAAGTGGATATATAATTAAATTGCCCCTTGTTCAAATTTATAGTAGCTGATGTTTTTTTGGTAACGTGTTTTACTTCGGATGTATACTTGTGGAACTTGTTTTTTAACCTGGATGAGTTGAGACAGTTAGTTGATGTGGTGGTAATTTTAGATCTGTTTGGTAAAAAGAAGAACAAAGCCAGAAAACATTGTAATAACAAAAAAAATCATGACCAAAATATTAATGTCTCCTTTTTTTTTTTTTTAAAGTTTATTTATTTAAGTCATCTCTACACCCAGTATGGAGCTTGAACTCATGATCATGAAATCAAGTCACATGCTCTTTTGAGTGAGCCAGCCAGGCTCCCCCTTCCTTTCTCCTTTTTTGGTTAACAGTTGAGAAAAGGCATACCTTAGCATGTATTTTTAAAAAAATGAGGTCTTTAGCTCGACCTATTTTATGTATATATGTATGTATATATTTTTAAAAGCTTTTTGTTTGTTTATTTTAGAGAGAAAGTATGCATGTGTACATGTCCAGGTGGAGGAGCAGTGGGGTGGGGGAGAAGCAGAGGGAAAGGGACAAACAGACTCCACATTGAGGCAGAGCCTGATGGGGGGGCTTGATCCCATGACCCCAAGATCATGACAAGCCTAAATCAACAGTTGGACATTAAATTGACTGAGGCACCCAGGTGCCCCTGACCAATTTTAAATGGTTGGTATTAATTTTTTTCGAAGAGTTATACTGTTTAAGTATTTAGGAAAATAGTTTATTGGCAGGCCAAAATGAATGCCACTTGAATTTGAGGAGGAGATATATAATATTTGAGATATTTGAGGAAGAGAATATGATGTGTTTCTAGTCTCTTAATTGATCCCTAGACTATCCGAAACTGTGTACCAGAGCATTTCAGTCTCCTAGTAATTGCCTTCACTGTATGCACTTTGTCATCCCTGGGATTATACCATTTAGTAGTATTCCTTTTTTTCATGGTCACTGTGCAAAATTTTACTTAATTATAATGTAGGAAAGAAATTTTTTTGCAGGTAAGTTTTTTTTTTTTCTGTTTAAAATAAAAAATTAACCAGTGCAGTGTTGTATAAATGACTTTTATACAGCAGTGCAGTGCTGTATGAATTCAGTGATAAAATCACTGACTTCTACTCCAGAAACCACTGTTGCACTGTATCAGTATGGTAACTACCTAAATTTATGGAGCTTCTGTTTTGTGGGGATTGGCATATTAGATTTTTTTTTTTTAAGTAGATTCCACACCCAGCAGGTAGTAAACAAGGAGCTTGAACACATGACCTTGAGATCAAGACTGGAGCTGAGGTCAAGAGTCCAAGGCTTAAACAACCCAGCCATCCAGCACCCTCCACCCTGCCCCCATTTGGAGCAGTTTGATCCCATCACTTTTTTTTTTACTCTAGTGCCAGTAAGGTTTAAGCCAATTTTTGTCCCAAATGTTCTGATCTCTTTCAATTTAGGTGCTGAAGGCATCAAGTTTTTCTTTTTCGATTGATTCCTTTTTTCCCCCTCAAGTGTTTTGCCTTGTATTATTTAATTTATCATTATTATATTTTAACTACTGACTCAGAGTCATTGTAGACTAGGGCAGATAGAAAGAATGCAGATCTTTTGAGACTCAAGAGATGTTTTACAATCTTCAGATATTTTGATAATTCACCATTAAGAGAGAAGGAGGAGGGTCATGAAGACATCTCAGAAAAAGCCTGGTATCAAATGGTACAACAGTTTCTAGAGGATTTTATTTACTTATTTATTTATTTAGAAGATTTTATTTGTTTATTTGATAGAGACAAAGCGATAGAGGGAACACAAGCTTGGGGAGTGGGAGAGGGAGAAGCAGGTTTTTCCACCAATCAGAGAACATGATGTGGGGCTCGATCCTAGAATCCTGGGGTCACGACTCCAGCTGAAGGCATATGCCTAACGACTGAGCCACCCACGCGACCCTAGAGGATTTTATTTTTAATTGGGATTAGATTATATGACTCTTAACATTCTATTTCCAGCTAGGCAGTTTTGCCTTCACACATGGTTTTGTCTTGTAAATTTCTAGCTTCCAAATTTATCATTATATAAGTCTTGCCTGAGTCTGAAATTCAGAATTGCTACTAGTGTAAGTGCAGTTACACATTATTCACATGTGTAATGCAAACTGGCAGACTAAGCCCCCAGCTGATGTGTTAAATGCACTGGAAAGTAGTTTTTCACACATCTAATTTGTGTTAATTTCTTTTTTTCTTTCTTTCTTTATTTTTTTAAAAGATTTTATTCATTTTTTTGACAGAGAGAGACACAAGAGAGGGAACACAAGCAGGGAGAGTGGGAGAGGGAAAGTTTGTGTTATTTTCTTACATGAAAGTACTCGATAGTATTGGCCTGGACTGTAGTAATTGAATCACAGTTGAACTTGAATTAGTCTAAAGTGAAAAAAAATCTGTTGTTTGACCTGGCAGGAAATTTGTCCTGTATGTGTATGCTAACTGCCTTAAGTATTAAGCGTTAGGTATGTGAAAGCATATTAAATAATGAGGTGTTTAATTTGAAAAGCAGCAAGTTCACATTTGTGACTAAATTCCAACTAACTTATGACATTCACAAAAAAGTCGTCCTCCTTCTCTCACCCTATACTTCAGCACTGGTAATGAACTAACAGGAAAAGAAGTTGCATGGCTTGAATTAGTCACTTGGATTTTGGTTTTCTCATATATAGGGAGATAGAAATTATTTGATGTCTTAGTGGTCACATGATTTTATTTTTATTTGGTAATTTAGAATTTATTCTTTGGCATAAAACAGTTTTTGTATAATGTAGTGAAAGAAGTGCTATTGAGAGTTACTCCTTTATCTTTTTGAATTGAAATATAGCTTTGTTTAAGATTCTTTCCAGTCATTAAGTCCATTATTTATAAATACATGAATTCATTACAGGGGAAACAGGATGGTGGCCATAAGCTTCTTTGGAATTGGAGCTCAGGGACCTGGGTTGAATCTTTGCTTTGACTGTTTTTTTTTTTTTTTAAGATTTTATTTATTTATTTGAGAGAGAGAAAAAGCACTAAAAAAAAAATCTCTTAAAAAAAAAGGGGGGGAGAGTCAGAGGGAGAGGCAGACTCCCTGCTGAGTAGAGAGCCTGATGTGGGACTTGACCCCAGGACTCTAGGATCATGACCTGAGCAGAAGGCAGTCGCTTAACCAACTGAGCCACCCAGGCATCCCCTGCTTTGACTGTTACTAGCTGTGTGACTGTGGGAAAGCCACCAAATGTCTGTTTTCCTCAGCTTCCTGATCTTTAAAATGGGTTTAAGAGCCATTATTTCACAAATTGTTTTGAGCCTTAAATGACAAGTACATGTACATGCTTAGCATGGAGTGCAACTTGCAGGGAATGCTCAGTAGTCTTGCTATTATTGTGTTTAATTTTCTCATTCTTCTCTCAGTGCTGTGCCATTACCGAGAGCTTCTTTTCTCGAAAGTGGCACCTTTCTCCTTACCTTCAGCATTCTTCTTCAGAATGAGGTAGAGGAGTTAGCCTTTGTTTTTTATACGTAGGTGCATGTTCTTACTGAGTTTCAGATTTTAGAATGTGAAACTTCTTCCCACCCCTTTTTTTATGCTACTCACCTGACTCCTCAGTGGAGCATTGAAGTAGGACTTTGAAGTTATAGAATAGTTTTCAGTGGTCACTTAAGTATTTGGGATATGTAGAAGATCCCATGGGGTATCCAACTAGAACACTCCTCTTGTTACTCATCTGTGTGACAGGTCAATGGATGGACCTAATAGTTTGTGAATTCTACTGAGCTTATTATGTCTTCTCTGTTATATACTAGGGAACATGTAGGGAAAGTGAAATAGGATTCTTTGAAGATAAACAAAACTTAAATATATACATTAATAATTGTGTTTTGCTGTTCTGTGCATTTACTCAGTAAATACAGTTGACCTTAGAAAAGGGAAATTTGGAGGTAAGAGTAGTCATAAAATACTTTGTTGGAGAGAAAGGGTTTACATTTGGTCCTGAGGACTAGTTAGGATTTGTGTGAGTTCAGAAGAGCTAGGTGATGAAAGTGAGGCAGAGATACAGGAGGGGAAGTGAATATGGCATATTTAGAGAGCTTTGAAGGAATAATAATAAAAACCTCAGAGCTAACATATATTGAGCACTGAGTCTATGCCAGCTACCGTGTAGAGGATTGACTCATTTAATCTTTTTTTTAAAAATTTTTTAATTTTTTAAAGATTTTTTTAAAAAATTTATTTGACAGACAGAGATCGCAAGTAGGCAGAGAGGCAGGCAGAGAGAGAGAGAGAGAGGAGGAAGCAGGCTCCCTGCTGAGCAGAGAGCCCGATGCAGGGCTTGATCCCAGGACTCTGAGATCATGACCCGGGCTGAAGGCAGAGGCTTTAACCCACTGAGCCACCCAGGCACCCCTGACTCATTTAATCTTAACAGCAATTCTGTTTTACATATGGGGTTTCTAAGCTTGGCCATACTTGGTCATAATGCTGCGTTCTAAGTTTGTTTTAATGGAAGAGTTGTGTTTGTGCATAGATGAAGTTCTTTTGTTGCTGTATAACAAACCATCCCAAAACAGTTGTTAGTGAACATCACAATATTTTCACATACTGAAAACAGTGGTGTAGAATAGCTAGAAATGTACTGTAAACAGAACCACAGAAGAGCCCCCCATGTTTCCTTCCAGTTAGTATCTGTGTCCACTGACCTACTTCTAATAGCATAACTTGTTTTTTGTTAGGTGTTGAAGTCTGTATGAATCTAATCATACAGAATTTTCTTTTTTGTTTCTGGTTTCTTTTACTCAGCATTGTTTGTTGCTATGAGTTTTTAAAAAGATTATTTAACTGAACTCTTTAAAAGCAAAGTTGAAAGGTTTTTTTTTTTAGTACAATGGAACACAAATGGAGCTGAACTTAAAACATTTTTTTTGTAAGGATTTATATGAGAGTGCATGATTGGGGGAGAGGAGAAGCAGACTTTTTTTTAAAAGAAGCATTGAAAGTATGTATAAGGTTCTAAGCTTATATTATTAAAAATAATTTATGGCTGCTAAAGAATATACTGTTTTAAAGGGCAAGTTAGTTGATATAATTTGAAGTATTAGTCTTGTAATAATTTTTTAAAAAGGATTTATTTGTTTGAGAGAGAGAGTGCACGCGAGTGCTAGCAGGAGGAGGGGTGGTGGGAGAAGGATAAGCAGATTCTGTGCTGATCTTGGAGCTCTAGTTGGGGCTGTATCCTATGATCCTGAGATCACAACCTGAGCCAAAACCAAGAGTCTGAGGCTTAACCGATTGAGTCACCTGGTGCCCCTGAAATATCAAACTTTAAAATACTCCAGGTCAGGTGCTTAGGAGGCTCAGTCTGTTTCGCATCTGACATAGGCTCAGGTCATGATCCCAGGGTCCTGGGATCCAGCCCTGATTCAGGCTCCCCACCCAGCATGGGAATCTGCTTGTTTGTCTCCCTCTTCCTCTGCTCCCCACCCCATGCATGCTCTCTCAAATAAATAAACTCTTTTCTTTTTTTAAGAATATAACTTTATTTTTTAAAAAAGATTTTATTTATTTATCTGACAGAGAGGGAACACGTGCAGGGGAATGGGAGAGGGAGAAGCAGGCTTCCCGTTGAGCAGGGAGCCCAATGCAGGGCTCAATCCCAGGACACTGGGACCATGACCTGAGCTGAAGGCAGCTGCCCAACTGACTGAGCCACCCAAGCGCCCCTCAAATGAATAAAATCTTAAAAAAAAAAAAAAAATTCCTGCCATGTATTTGTATCCATACAATAAGACTTCTTTCTCATTTTTCCTTGGAAAAACAAGCACTAAAGAATTTTATGAAGAAAAATACTGTATGATTGCATTTATATGTGAAATTTAAAACAAAAACAAAACCCCAAAACAAAATTCATAGATAAACAGAACAGATTGGTGGTTACCAGGGGTGAGTGGTGGGCAAAATGGATAAAGAGAGTCAGAAGGCATAGATTCCCAGTTATAAGATAGATAAGTTGTGCAGAAAATACTGTATACCATGGCAACTATGGTTAATAATACTGTATTGCATATTTGAAAGTTACCAAGAGAGTAGATCTTAAAAGTTCTCATCATATGAAAAAAAGAAACTATTGTGATGGATGTTAACTAGACTTACCATGATGATAATTTTGCAGTATACACTGCCAAATGTGAAGCTATTATAATGTTGTATGCCAATTATACCATAAGTTAAAAAATGAATTTTGTGAAGATGGAAGATGATGAACTTTTTGGGGGAGTACAGGGGAATCAGTAGGTTCAGTGATGATCTGAGCTAAAGTAGAAAATCTTGGAATGAGATTGAAATGAACTTCATCCTAAGGCAGACAAAGAATACCAAAACTGTCATTTTATGTATATTATGAATGAATGATTCTTTTTAAAATTTATTATTTTATTATTATTATTTTTAAAGATTTTATTTATTTATTTGACAGACAGAGATCACAAGTAGGCAGAGAGGCAGGCAGAGAGAGGGGGGAAGCAGGCTGGCTCCCTGCCTAGCAGAGAGCCTAATGTGGGGCTTGATCCCAGAACCCTGGGATCATGACTTGAGCTGAAGGCAGAGGCTTAACCCACTGAGCCACTCAGGCACTCCTCTAGTCGAGGTTTTATTAGTAGTAAAGCTGACATTTTTAATTCTCTCTGACAACTGTTTTTCTCTTACTTAGAAATTTTAAGTGGTGGGTAGAAAGATGATCACATTGGTTCCTTCAAATCTTGAAACATTCTGATTTTGTCATTCCTTCTAACTTCTTTGGGTTTAATAGTCACCAGCAGAACTTGGGACCTTAAGAGTCTAGGTCAGGGCTTACTGCTTAGAGGAGAGGAAAAAAATGGCCTGCCTCATGCACAGTGACACCATGTCTTATACACTAGTGTGAAAAAATGGCAGTAGTGTCCCATTTTGTGGGTAAGACAGATATGTGGAGGGGAAGAGAGCATGATCCCTATACAGTTTTTCAGATTTGGCTCTTGTTTTCTTCCATATAATTCCCCAAGATTTTATCTGCTCCTATAACTTTAAACCTTATCTTTAAGATGATAACAAATCCATACTGTTTCTTTACCTGGACTTTTGCCTAAATACCTGCAGCATGTTTTCTCTTGGATCATCCTGCCATTAGTTCATAGTCCGAAGGGAGCTAGTGTTCAGTCATAAACATCAGCACACCTAGATTATAATCTAAACTTTGCCATCAGTTTACTGTGTGGCCTTATTTGGTGACCTTCTGGAGTTTCACTTTTTTCATCTTTGCAAGAATATGGGTAGAATTTGGAATTCTTTCTAGCTCCGCCATCCTATGACTTTCTGACTTTTGTGGACCTCCTGTTTATTTGCAGTACTGATACCAGTCACAATATAAAATCGTAGAATATTCCACGTACATTCTTGCCTCTGTGTTTTCTTTACTAAGAAAGCCTTTTGGTCTTTTACTTCTCAGTCTTAACCTTCCTGTACAATCCATTTCAGTCTTTTCTTCCTTGTGGATGGTTCCTAATCATTTGTAGTCCACAAATAATTCTTTGTTTTCTGAAGTCCTACACAGTCACTGATGTTACGGATTGGCATTCCTCAGAAAACTTCTTGAATGATTATTTGTTATACACATTAATAATTTAACCAAATTGTAAGCTCTTTGAGGATGAGACTGTGTTTTGTAGTATAATGCTCAGCATGGATGTACATTTACTAATTCCCTTTTACCCTTTTATATTCTAGTTGCCTAGTATTTTCTTTGTCCATTAATAGCCATTCCCTCTTAGCTTTTACAAGTTACTTTGTGGTCACCCTTGCTAATAGTTAGAATAGATATCTACCCTATGACCCAGCAATTGCACTACTGGGTATTTAGCCTAAAGATACAAACATAGTGATCTGAAGGGGCACGTGTACCCGAATGTTTATAGCAGCAATGTCTACAATAGCCAAACTATGGAAAGAACCTAGATGTCCATCAACAGATGAATGGATAAAGAAGATGTGGTATATATACACAATGGAATACTATGCAGCCATCAAAAGAAATGAAATCTTGCCATTTGCGACGACGTGGATGGAACTGTATGGTATCATGCTTAGCAAAATAAGTCAGTCGGAGAAAGACAACTATCATATGATCTCCCTGATATGAGGAAGTGGAGATGCAACATGGGGGGGTTATGGGGATAGGAGAAGAATAAATGAAACAAGTTGGGATTTGGAGGGAGACAAACCATAAATGACTCTTAATCTCACAAAACAAGCTGTGGGTTGCTGTAGGGAAGAGGGAGGTGGGGTTATGGACATTGGGGAGGGTATGTGCTATGGTGAGTGCTGTGAAGTGTTTAAAACTTGCGATTCACAGACCTGTACCCCTGGGGTTAAAAATACAGAATATGTTTATTAAAAAAAAATAAATAAGGGTACCTGGGTGGCTCAGTGGGTTAAAGCCTCTGCCTTCGGCTCAGGTCATGATCGCAGGGTCCTGGGATCGAGCCCCGCATCGGGCTCTCTGCTCAGTGGGGAGCCTGCTTCCTCCTCTCTCTCTCTCTCTGCCTGCCTCTCTGCCTACTTGTGCTCTGTCAAATAAATAAATAAATAAATAAATAACAAAATTTAAATTAAAAAAGAAAAAGAATAGATATCTATCATAGTTCAATAGGAGATTGAGATTTGATAGCCTATAAAGGGAAAAACCTGTTTTTCCCCCCAAAATGTATTTAGTATGACTGTTAGTGCAGATTACATTGTGAATTTGTTCATAACATTAAACGAAACCATCTGTGCCCCTTTTTCTTTTAAAACTTTTGTTTTACAGTTTTTAATTTGTTTTTTTAGTATATGAAGATTAAAACCTTTGGATGAAAATGTCATTACCAAGATGTTGACTTACTGTTAACTGATTTTATATAAACTCCAAGAGAGTGGGGACTTTGTTGTTAATCACTTTATCTCCTGTTCCTAAAAATGTCTGGCATGAAGTAGGCTCTTAATAAATATTTGTTGAATGATGAATGAGCGAATGAATGACTAAATCTTAACAGAACTGAAAGTATTTCTGTTCTCTCTAGTCCTCTGTTGCATTTGAGCTGAAGAATGTAATATCTCACTGTATCTGTTTCTTTTGTGTGGGAAGGCCAGATGAAGAGTGGGTTTCAAACCTCACTTGAAATTTGGCTTGTGTCTGTTTTTCAGCTGGTGTGGTAGATAGGACTGACAGACAGAATAGGCTGGGTTGGTGCTCCCAATGAGGCTGTCAGTTAAAGCATTTGTCAAAAAGTAGGATCAATGGTATAGGGCCAAAATAGTGGTGGGAGGAGTGTCCTAGAACTAGGAATGATGAGAATATACAGTTGTTTGGGCAGATGGTGGGTGGTCTGGAAGAGCTCTGGAGATGAGGTGTGGATAACCTGCAGTGATTCTTTTTCTGGGCTCCATAACAGACTTGAATGATCAGGTCAGGATCTGTCAAAGGAGTAACATTTTTCTTTTTAAAAATATTAGAGACAGAATTAGAATATACACCAACAGTTAGGAAACACTTATAAAAAGGTATGTGTCTCCTGCTGCTCTGACCCCAAGTGTTTCAGACTTGAAGATTTTACTTTTATTTCTAGCTATATATAAATACTTGAGGAACAAAATAATTCTGTATGGTTTTGTGTGTGTGCATATGTGTGTATAATATATATATATATATATATATGTATTTTTTAATTTTAATTTTAAACTTTTATTTTTAAGGATTTTATTTATTTGAGAGAGAGTGCAAGAGAGAGCGTGAGCAGGGGGGAGAGGGAGAAGCGGGCTCCCCACTGAGCAGGAAGCCTCATGCAGGGCTTGATCCCAGGACCCTGGGATCATGACCTGAGCCAAAGGCCGATGCTTAACCAAGTGCCCCTATATGTATTTTTTTAAAAGATTATTTTATTTTATTTTATTTTATTTTATTTTATTTTTTTTTAATTTTTTATTTTTTATAAACATATATTTTTATCCCCTGGGGTACAGGTCTGTGAATCACCAGGCTTACACACTTCACAGCACTCACCAAATCACATACCCTCCCCAATGTCCATAATCCCACCCCCTTCTCCCAAACCCCCTCCCCCCGGCAACCTCAGTTTGTTTTTTAGAGAGAGAGAGAGAGAGCGAGAGCGCACATGCAAGAGCTGGGGAGGGGCTGAGTGAAGGGGAGAGGGAGAGAAATCCTCAAGCAGACACCCTGCTGTGTATGGAGCGCAATGCATATATTGATTTTAGGACCCTGAAATCATGATGGAGTTGAAATCAAGAGCTGGGCACGCAACTAACTGAGCCATCCAGGGTCCTCAGATTTGTGGGTAGTTTTAAAATTTTTTATTTTACAAAGTTTTGGTAATGTGCTTATAATATGAAAATTATAAAAGAATCAGTGGCTACTTTTATTTTTCTTGGGTAGCGTTTTGTATTTTTTTTTCTTTTAATAAATTTTATTTATATGAGAGAGAGCAAGCATCAGCAGGGGTGAGAGGGGCAGGGGGAGAGGGAGAAGCAGACTCCTTGCTGAGCAGGGAGCCTGACACAGATCTTGATTTCAGGACCCTGAGATCTTGATCTGAGCCAAATTAGATGCTTAACCACTGAGCCGCCCAGATGCCCTTAGTGTGTATATTTTTATTGGCTCCATTATGTGAAATTATATGCTGAAATGGTCTTTGCAGATGGAGATTAGACCACATGGTGCTGTTAGTTAACACTTTGAATATTTATTTTCTCTATTTTGCAACTTTTCTCTCATGTAATAATCATCATATTCTCATAATTGTGAATGACCCATGTTAGGAATTTCATTCTCCTTTCTTAAACCTATTGTGATCTTGGGCGCCTGGGTGGCTCAGTGGGTTAAGCCGCTGCCTTCGGCTCGGGTCGTGATCTCAGGGTCCTGGGATCGAGTCCCGCATCGGGCTCTCTGCTCAGCAGGGAGCCTGCTTCCCCCTCTCTGCCTGCCTCTCTGCCTACTTGTGATCTCTCTCTGTCAAATAAATAAATAAAACCTTAAAAAAAGAAACCTATTGTGATCTGACATTTTAGATGAATTTAGAAGCAGTTTTTAAGAGTTGTTAAAAATGAAAGTGTACGTTTATGTGTAGAATATTTGTGGGAAGATTTATTAGAAAATTGACTGTGTTTACCTGTAGAAGACGACGACTTTCTACCTTAGATCCATCCCTGCTGGTACTTTCTACTTTATATCCTCTGCACCATTTGCAGTTTGTTTGTTTAAGAGTTATGAAGTGCTCTTATAAAAACTAGTTATAGTTAATAGCCCAAGAGAGCTACTGACTCACAGACTTTGGTTATATCTGTAGTTTTGCTTTATTTTTAAAATAAGTAATGTTTGCTCCTTCCTTTTATTTACCAAATAAATTCAGCTGGTTTTCTTTGTTCTTATTATACATTCTTATTTTTATCTTTTTAAGATTTCATTTATTTGGCAGAGAGAGAGAGAGCATAAGCAGGGGGAATAGTAGAAAGAGGGAGAAGCAGGCTACCAGCCAAGCAGGGAGCCCTATGCAGGGCCTAATCCCAGGACCCTGGAGTTGTGAACTGAGCTGAAGGCAAATGCTTAACCATCCAAGCCACCCAGGCATCCCCTATTACATATTTTTAATTTCTCACCAAAATACCATTTCACTTCAGAAGTCAGTATGATTTCCAGAAAATTGTTTAGAGGCCCTTTGGGACTAGTAGAAGATTTATTCATTTGCAAATTATGACCCAGTAAAATTGAGGTTGTAAACTATATATGAATTTGGTTTTTTTCATTTTCTACTGTGTCTGTGTAAAGGACATTGAGCTGTGTGACCTTAAGCATATTACTTCTGAGGCTATCTTCCCCTACCCTCCTTCATTATTACATGTGTATTGTAAGATCGTCTCCCAGGACTTTTCCAAATTGCTGATTTTACAATATCCTACTCATTTTAGCTCAGAAGAATTCAGGGGCACCTGGATGGCTCAGTGGGTTAAAGCCTCTGCTTTCGGCTCAGGTCATGATCCCAGGGTCCTGGGATCGAGCCCCACATGGGGCTCTCTGCTCAGCAGGGAGCCTGTTTCCCTTCCTCTCTCTCCGCCTGCCTCTGCGTACTTGTGATCTCTCTCTGTCAAATAAATAAATAAAATCTTTTAAAAAAAGAAAAACGAATTCAGTGATTCTTAAAGTAGTGTTACAAGCAAAATTTCTATTTAACCAAAATCTGCATAACTCTCAGAATAAATGTTAATTATTAAAATACATTTGCAATTGGATTTGTCTTATTGGGATGCTAAACTAGTGCTGCTTAAAATCATCCGTATGCATGTATAAAATCTCGAGTCATGAGTGGGATTTTGAAATGAAAATTTCAGCACTGAAGACATTAACTAGGGCTGTGTGTGTGTGTGTGTATTTTAAGCAAATCAACATTCTCATTTTTAATCATAATACTGGAAAATGAGCCTTTTCTTTGTTGAGAACCTCAAAAGAAGTAGTGTCTTATGCCATTTGTAGCTTCATAGAAATTATACAATGGATTATCAGTCAAATTTAATTAGACTATGACAGCTTCTTTCACCAACTTCTTGTATTTCATTAAGTTATAGCAATGATGAAAATGGTTATGGTCCACACCCTGAGGGTGTACAGTTTTTGTAGTGCACTGAAACGGACTTGTGAGGTCCTTTTTGTGAACCTTGAGCTGTTGCCTTTGTTAGAGAACTTACGCTGCTTGTTTGTTTTTTTGAAAAACATTTGCACATACAAAAAAAAGAAATGTCTTTCTTTTTTTTTTTTTTTAAAGATTTTATTTATGTGTTTGTCAGAGAGAGAGAGCGCACAAAGCAGGGGGAGCAGCAGGCAGAGAGAGAAGAAGCAGGCTCCCTGCTGAGGAAGGAGCATGATGTAGGACTTGATTCCAGGACCCTGGAATCACAACCAAGCCGAAGGCAGATGCTTAACCGACTGAGCCACCCAGGTGTCCCTGAAAGGTCTTTCTTAATTTAAACTTTTCTGAGTACTATTCAAACTAAAGGAAGGAGATTATTATTACTGGAGTCCAAATTGGAAGCCAAAACACTTTATTTCCTCTGTGGTTTTCTGAATGAACTAGATTGAGAGGGTCAATGTGAAATAGAAATCCAGGTCCTAGAATTTTGTTCAGTAGTAAAGTAAGATGTAATGTAATGAAGGCACATGAGTGTCTCCCACCCCTACCATGAGTGCTTTTTTGCTGGTGCGTATTAATAGACAACGACTGGGTAATTGCATGCTTGGGAGCTTTTATTTGCTTTTACAGTCTTCATTCTTACTGTAGCCAGGCAGCTGAGGAGACATCCCCTAAAGAGGCAGAACTCCCATCCTCCCTCTTCTGCCTACCAGCCCCCCTCCCAACTATATACCAGGACATTCAATGGTCTTGCATTGACCAGAAAGACAAAGAGTGCTTTCATACTCTGGGGAGTTTAGCCCAAGCCGGTGTGCTGGGCCTTTGTTAGGGCTTGTGCTAGCTTTTCTCTTTCACCACCCCCAGTCTCATTGTTCATACTTCGTAGTAGCAACAGGATGTTTTAGAATTTTACCTTGTTACTTAAAAATAAACAGTTGCAAAAGTGAAATCCAGTATCTTGTAATGAAAAATGTAAAGAAAAGCAAAGTTTCATTTCCTCTCATGGTTTTTTTGATAAAGAAAATGCCATTACTACATAAGTGCCATTATTCAAGACTTGATCTTGTTGACATTATTCTTTGTCATAACACTCAGTGCTCATCACACCACCTGCCCTCCTTAATGCCCATCACTCAGTTACCCTATCCCCCCACTCCCCTCCCCACCAGCACCACTAACTCGTTGTTGATGCTTGATAGTCATTCATGAGATACAGATAGGACTCTGATACAGATACAGATACAGATAGATCCCTAGGTGGCTCAGTTGGTTAAGCTACTGCCATAGGCTCAGATCATGATCCCAGGGTCCTGGGACCAAGCCCCATGTCGGGCTCCCTGCTCAGCAGGGGCCCTGCTTCTCCCTCTCCCTTTGCTACTCCCCCTGCCTGTGCTCTCCTGTTCTCTCTTTGTCAAATAAATAAAACCTTAAAAAATATATTTTTCACCAATGTCTAATGGTTTTATTGTTTTATGTTTTGTTAGATAATATGAAGTTCTTTTATTAGATAATATGAACAGTTATATAGATTATTCAAAGAATGCTTCTTGTCCCAGTTGACAGGAAAAAGTAAACAGTGTTGCATTGATTATATAAATCACCAATATGAAATAAGCAAAAGTTATTTCTTTTTTTTTAAAATTAACATAAAATGTATTCTTTGCTTCAGGGGTAAAAGTCTGTGAATTATCAGTCTTATACAATTCACAGCACTCACCATAGCACATACCCTCCCCAATATCCATAACCCGAACACCATATTCCCCCCACCCACCCCTCCCAGCAATTCTGTTTGTTTCCTGAGATTAAGAGTCTCTCATGGTTTGTCTCCTTCCTCGGTCCCATCTTGTTTCATTTTTCCCTCCCTTGCACCCACGACCCTCCACCCTGCCTCTCAAATTCCTTATATCAGAGAGATCATATGATAATTGTCCTTCTCTGATTGACTTATTTCACTTAGCATAATACCCTCTAGTTCCATCCAGAGCGTTGCAAATGGCAAGATTTCATTTCTTTTGATGACTGCATAGTATTCCATTGTGTGTGTGTGTGTATAATATATGTATACACACCATATCTTCTTTATCCATTCGTCTGTTGATGGACATCTAGGCTCTTTCCATAGTTTGGATATTGTGGACATTGCTGCTATAAACAATGGGGTGCATGTGCCCCTTCAGATCACTACATTTGTATCTGATTGGTACATTTGTATATGATCCCTCCACCCTAAGATAATGACCTGAGCCAAAATCGAGTTGGATGCTTAACTATATGTGCCACCCATGTACCCCCAAAAGTTATTCTTTTTTACCCCCCAAAATTGTTCTTAAAACAGCACATTTGGATGTGCAAACTTTATCAGGTAGAGCTGGGCTATATTTTACAACTTTTTTTTTAAAGTAGGCTCCACACTGGCCTCAAACTCACAACTGTTCATAACTGATCCTGATCTAAGATCAGGAGTCAGATAGTTAACCAACTACCAAGGCCACCCCTGCAATTTTATTTTTAATTCAATTTTATTTTTAATTTACTTGAGTTATCTCTGTTGTCATTTTTGTTTTACATAGGTGTTTCATCTTTAGTGAGATATTTTATGCATATAGAAAGTTAATTACAGAATAATGTAATAAACAGTAGTGCACATAGCACCCAGCTTTGTTGTATTCGTATTCTTGGGAGATGTTGGAGGATTTTATTGAGCCCCAAATGTCTTTTGATTGGTGTCCTATGAACACTGATTTTAGGGTTTTTTATTTGCTTCCCTGTCACTCATTTTACTCTTAGACAAGTCATTTGTTAACATCACAGTTCGTTACCCTTGCCACTACATAGTGTCTGCTGGAAAACGTTTGTGAACATTTTAAGTTCTGTTTAATAACCTCAGTATTAGATATATGTACTAAATGTTTAGATGCTAAGGCTTGATAGTACATGTCCTATGAAGGGAATATAATATACAACATGGTGAAAATTTATTCACAGTTAACGTTACTTAAGCTGTTACATAAATATGTAATTGAACTCTGAGGGAGATTCTCTATTGCTTTGTCATTGGTTCTGCTGCTATTCTGATTTTCTTTTCTTGTGAATTTGTTTTTATTGGGATATAAGGGATGGGTTGGGAAATGTCATGTGAGTGATGCCCACCAGGTAAATGCCTATTCTCATCTTCCTGGGCTAGCTTCTGGAGCTTGCTTCTTTTCTTGGAGCTGCTGCTCTTGCTGCCAGCAGCCTCTTCAGGTCCAGAATTTTTGTTGGGGATGCCCCCGTTTCCTGCCTCTTCAGCATCACTAACTGGTTTCTCTTTGGGGAAAAATTTCTTCCTCTTGGGAAGACATTCTGCCAGCTGTCTCTTCAGGATCAATACGAACCACCTCCTCCTTGGAAGGAGCTTTCTTTTTCATTGGTTTTGAGACAGAGACAGAGACAGCATGATCTCCATTCCATTCTCCTGTGGAGTCTCCTGGGCTTTTTGCTTTTTCTTCTTTTTGGGTCTTTCATTTGTCCCCTCACAGTCCTCTGGGGTACTGTTGCTGTTTTCCAGAGACACGAGGGTGAGGGCAGCCAGCCATTTCTTCTCTTCCTTTAAGCCTTTCTTCACCTGCTTCTCCGCTTCCCCACCATCTCAGCAGTTACTTCCTCTACCTGAACCATTGCCTCCTTCATGACATCCAGATTCTTCTGTGGAATCTCTCCTGTCTTGTAGAAGGACAGATGCTCCTCAACTTGCTCTTGAAGCTTCTCCCCAAATACATTTGTAGGCACTTCAGAGAAGCAGTCACTTCGTGAGGCAGTACTGCATTTGTTTGCCAGGTATCAGGAGACGTGGCTTTTGTTCTTGGCAGCTGCCTTGGCCAATGAAGGTAGAGTGGAAAATGAGTCCATATTTTGCTACCCCTTGTCTTCAGGGCTCTGGAAATCTCGTCCCTTTGCTGGACCCTGGGAATAACTCAGACACCAGTGCTATTATGCTCTTGGAGTAATTGCTCTTGGAGATCAGTACTAGCAGTGGTTTAATGTATGCCCAATGTATACCATGCACTGGGTTAGATGCCTTATGTAAAGCCTCTAACCTGTTTCTTGACCCTGTGAAGTGTAGGTACTATTATTGTCCTATTATTGTCCTCAATTTCCAGGTGAAGACACATATTAATAAGATGTTAGGCGTGCCTGGGTGGCTCAATGGGTTAAAGCCTCTGCCCTCGGCTCAGGTCATGATCCCAGGGTCCTGGGATCAAGTCCCGCCGGGAGCCTGCTGCCCTTCCTCTCTCTCTCTGCCTGCCTCTCTGCCTACTTGTGATCTCTGTCTGTCAAATAAATGAAGTCTTTAAAAAAAAATAGACGTTAAATGTAACTTCCCCAGAAGTTACAAAGGTAGTAGAAAAGAACTGGAATGGTAAAATCGTGTTTGTGCTCTAGACTGTGATGTGAGTAAACTACCTCCTGAGTTAAGTGTTTTTAGAATTGTTGTAATTTTGGGGCAACTGGGTGGCTCAGTGGGTTAAAGTCTCTGCCTTCGGCTCGGGTCATGATCCCAGGATCCTGGGATCGGCCCCGCATCTGGCTCTCGCTCAGCAGGGAGCCTGCTTCCTCTCTCTCTGCCTGCTTCTCTGCCTACTTGTGATCTCTGTCAAATAAATAAATAAAATATTAAAACAAAAAAGAATTGTAATTTTGACACATTCTGAATTGATCTATTTCAGTTACATTCTGAGCTTCTAATTGAAATATGTTTAAGTTCTTTGAATCCTAGATGTTGGCTGGCATTATTGGTTCAAGTTTATAGGTTAAAGAGCTTTGTGTGGGATGTATACGATTCAACTCCAGAGTTCTTGTCCTAAATTGGAGCCACTGACTTGGTCCATCTCAGTTGTTGTACCCATTCTAGAAAGACATCTCATGAGGTGTGGGTGTTTAGCTACTTAAGATGAAGCTAGAGAAAAGGAAAAAAGTTTTAAGAGAAGTAAAGAACAGTGAGTCTTTGTTTTTCTAGTGGTTTAAACTGTGCTGGTTAGTGAGGCCGTGAAGATCCAAAAGATGAGTTGAAGACGGAGAGCTACGTGACCCTGGGCTGAGGCCTAGATGGAATGGCTACATTAGGGACACAGTAGTAAAGGCTGCTACTGCTACATTTATTTTAGCATTTTATACTAAACTTGGGCTAACGGAATGCATTGCAGCATAAATACCAGTTTGTTCTTTTTTTCTTTCTTTCTTTTTTTTTTTTTTCCAGAAAGAACTTTAATGAGTAATCATATTTCCTTTCTCAAATGCACAGTAGTTCTCTGTCAGTGTGAATGAAAAGCCCTTTGGATTTTTTTCATGACCTCATTTGACGACCATTTTTGCATGAATTTAGCATAACTACATTTATGGGTTTCTCTGGTGCCCTGACTTGGAGCAGTGTGCTTCTGGCCTGCTTACCTAGATTTACAATGCTCTGGGATTTTTATTTTGGATATTAGTAGTATTGAAATTTTGCTCTTGGCATTCGTGAGCCTATATGAAAGAATATGGTTTTCATAGGATAGCATGCTATTTGGAGGCAGAGATGAGGTCAGAACTATTTTAATAATTGTTCTGAGGTATTTTTTCCTTTTTCACTTTATTGACATCTTCACTGATGGTGTAAAATCGTAAGTGGGTCACACTGCTGGAGCCTTAGAATGAATCAAGGTAGTGGTACCAAACTGTCCTCAGAATTACTGTATTCTTCACCAACATGCATTCTCAACAAAAAACAAAGGTGACAGTTTCACTTATTATCTTTTTTTTTTGTTTGTCTTAATATATTTCATGAAACAGCAAAACTTACTTGTTTTGTTAAATCTTGACTCTTCAGTAGACATCTTTTTAATGTTCTGTGTGAGGAAATGGGAGGCATGCATAAAGCACTTCTGTTACATAGTTGTCTAATAATGGCTTTTTAAAAAGATTTATTTATTTATCTGTCTTAGAGTGTGTGCATGCACTAGTGGGAGGGGCAGATGGAGAGGGAGAGAGAATCTGAAGCAGACTCCACATGGAGCATGGAGTCTGACATGGGGCTTGATCCTCTCGACCCTGAGATCACAACCTGAGCCAAAACAAGAACTCAAACACCTAACCGAGTGCATCACCCAGGCATCCCTCCGGTAGTGGTTCAGACGACTTGTGTGAGTGAGTTGCAGTCGGAACTAACCACTTTTTCAGAATGTAAATTTAAAAAAATTTTTTTTAGAGAGCACATGAGATGGGAACGGACAGAGGAGAAGGGATACAGAGAATCTTAAGCAGGTTCTGCACCCAGCATGGTGTCTGATGCTGGGTTCCATGACATGAGCCTGTGAGATGACCTGAGCTGAAATCAAGAGTCAGATACTTAAATGACTGAGCCACCCAGGCACACTTAACCACTTCTTTTGTTTTGTTTTTTTTTATTTCAATTCCAGTGTAGTTAACATAGAGTGTTAGTATTTCACTAACTGCTTTTTATGTAACACCATTTTCACTTGAAAGAATGATAAACTGTATTCAGACTTGGATATTTAGCAGACATATTTTCAGGAATAAATGAGTGTGCTTGTTACTTCAAGGAAAACTCTTGGCAATAATAAAGTTATATGTTTCAAGTGAAAATTAGAATATTGGAAACTTTTATTTGCTACCATGAGTTTGACAGTTTCCCCAATACTTTAATAGACTTTACTGAGGAAATCAGTGATGATACTAACAGATTTTATTTTACTACTATACAATGAAATGTGTCGACATTTGGAAAACATGCATAACTTAATGTACCAACATTTTCTAGGTGATTAATGCAGATATTCCAAAATTATGCATAGGTAAAAGATCCATTTAAAATGCAATATAAAACAATTTTAATGTAACTGTATGAAAAGTTAATATGGTTTCAGATTCCATATCATCTAATCCTTGTCAAGTTTTGGTGTAATAGCAAAAAAGAATATCCACAGTTATCAGGAAAGGCTATTAATATATTTTTATTTAAAAAAAATTTTTTTAAAGATTTTGTTTGTTTATTTAAGAGAGGGAATACAAGCAGGGGAAGTGGGAGAGGGAAAGGGAGAAGAAGGCTTCCCGTTGAGCAGGGAGCCCGATGTGGGGCTTGATCCCAGGAACCTGGGATCATGACCTGAGTTGAAGACAGAAGCTTAATGACTGAGCCACCCAGGTGCCCTAGTAATAAATGTTAATGGATAACCAGGTTATAGATTTTTGTTTTAAAAATTTTATTTATTCATTTGAGACAGAGCAATACAGAGAGAGATAGCATGAGCATGAGCAGGGGCAGAGGCAGAGGGAGAAACAAACTCCCTGTTGAGCCAGGAGCCAGATGTGGGGCTCAGTCAGGACCTGGAGATCATGACCTGAGCTGAAGGCAGATGCCTAACCGACTGAGCCACCCAGGTCACCCCCGCTTTGGTTTTTAATCAGATCTTTTTTTTTTTTTTGAGAAAAATTAGATTGATGTGAATTTTAAGTGGGTGGGGGTCTTTGGAGATAGGTTTTGTTCCTAAAAAGGTATTGATTTTCTGTATAAGTCTCCTTGATAGCTGGCCTGGTGGGATCAAGTATTTTCAGTAATCTGAATATCACTTCACGTGATAGTTGGGTGAATTAATTTGGCTAATGATGCTAGTTCACATATAAATTAGGAAAGCAGTTTCCTTCACCTGACACTCTTCCATATAAATTTTGAGCTGAGAACTCATGGGGTGGCTGGGTGGCTCAGTGGGTTAAGTGTCTGCCTTAAGCTCTGGTCATGATCTCCAGGCCCTGGGACTGAGCCCTGTGTAAGGCTCCCTGCTGAGTGGGAAGCCTGCTTGTCCCTTTCCCTCTTGCCTGTGCTCTCTTCTCATGCTTTCTCTCTCGCGCTCTCTCACTCAAATAAATAAATAAAATCTTTAAAAAAAAATCTGTATGATTAGCTGCTCACCTTGGGAAGAACAGTTCAGAATCAACAAGTTTCATAGGAGAGAGAAAAGTCTTTGAAGAGGCAAATAAATGTCTGTTTAAAAGCTCACTATCCAAGTTGCAGAAGTCCATCAGTATCTTTCAGAATTTTGTCAGATGTGGAACAGATTGCATTCTTTCTAGCTTCCCTTTTCATCTCGCGGTATCTGTCAGAAGCTCCGAAAGACCTTCTTTTCCTTACCACATCTTTCGCCCTAGCTTTTCTAAGCTCTGCAGAATGAAGTAGGAGAGTTCTCGGGTGGTTAGCAAGTTGCTAGGAAACAGTTCAATACCTTGCCATTTGAGTGGCCAAGAGAAAGGAACATCACAATGTTTATGAAGAGCTATTTATAATAATTAATCATTACCTACTCTATGTGCTGTTCAAATTACAAAATTTACTTTGTTAAATCTTTACAGCATTCCCACAAAGTATAGTTGCGTAAACAGGTTTGAGGAGATCAGATCATTTCTCCCAAGATAGCCTAGCTAGTAAATGAGGAAGCTGAGACTCAAATTCTTTTCTTTCCCACTTCCAGAATACTTGCCCTTCCTAATGTGTCACTTGTTTGTCAGTGCCCAGGGATGTACAATACAGTCTAAAAGTAATCCAAATTGTTAATTTTACCCTAAAATATTTCTGGGGTTCCATTTGGTTTATTGCCTGTAGCATTAAATTTTCATTACCTCATTTATGGGGCACCTGGCCGGCTCAGTCTGAAGAACATGCAGCTCTTGATCTCAAGGTCATGAGTTTGAGCCCTTCTGTGGGTATACAGATTACTTAAAAAACAACAACAAAAAACCCTTAAAGTTAAAAAAAACATATCTTTATTACCTGATTTAATAGGTAATAGGTAATACTCTTGCCTTGAATATTATAATTCTGTAGGATTGATCCAAAATGCTAGGCTTAGGTAAGGTACTTGTATTTGTGTTTTATTCTTCCTGTATTTGGATTCTGTGCTTTTTCTAGTTAAAAAAGAGAAAGTCAGGTGTTTTCGCACAGACTGACTATAGACAGTAAGAAAGAACCAAAGCACATATGCTAGATGTGGTAGTGAATAATATGAAAAAGGTATTCTGTGGGGTGCCTGGTTGGCTCAGTTGGTTAAGGGTCCACCTTCGGTGCAGGTCATGATCTCAGGGCCCTGGGATTGAGCCCCACATTGGGCTCCCTGCTCAGTGGGGAGTCTGCTTCTCCCTCTGCCCCTCTGCTCATGCTCTCTCTCTGGCTGGCTGTTTCTCTTTCTCTCTCAAGTAAATAAAATCTTAAAAGAAAGTTATTCTAAAATCCGTGCTTAATTATTGCATTTAGATTTTCAAATAAGAGCCCTTTGAAGAGAATTAAATGATTTGAAGATGGCTATTGAATATGAGAATTCAGTGAATGTAAATATGTTTATTATTTGAGAGAAAAAGTACAAGTCGGAGCGGGTGGCAGAGGGACAAGCAGATTCACTGCTGAGCTCAGAGCCTGACACTGGGCTGGTTCTCAGAACCCTAAGATTATGAACGGAGCTTAAGTCAGATGCTTAACCGACTTAGCCCCTCCTTTCCTTCTCAGTGCAGTAGCAAATCCTGTTGATTTTACTGTTTAAACTTGGCTTTTTCTTTTTATTTCCACTATAGTCTTTCAAGCCATAATCATCTCTTACCTAGACACTGGTATAGTCTCCTAACTAGTCTTATTTCCTCTGCTGTCTTCCTCCAGTTAATGGATCTTACTACTTCTCTTTCACCTTTTTATTACTGTTAAGTGTATATTCGTAGTCACCATTCACTCATCCTTCTTTAGATGAAATGAATGTGTTCAGTATTCTCTTGGGAATTCTTTACAACTTTTTCACAGTCTAAAATCAGAATTTTTAAAAGTTGAGCAATAGGGACGCCTGGGTGGCTCAGTTGGTTAAGCAGCTGCCTTCGGCTCAGGTCATGATCCCAGGGTCCTGGGATCGAGTCCCGCATCGGGCTCCTTGCTCGGCAGGGAGCCTGCTTCTCCCTCTGCCTCTGCCTGCCTCTCTGTCTGCCTGTGTTCACTCGCTCTTTCTCCCTCTGTCTCTGACAAATAAATAAATAAAATCTTAAAAAAAAAAAAAAGTTGAGCAATAGTTAGGGAACACAGAGGAATTAACATTCCTTTTTGGTTGCTTCCTTGCTGTTTAAATAGTGAACATTAGATGTACGGGATGGAGTAGTTGGCAGTATTTGGAGTATGGAAAGGGACAGGAAGTGAGAATTGGAGGAGTTCACGTGGCCATACAGACTGGGCTACTGGACTCCTCTGTCTTCTAGTCTGTTATTATAGTACATTAACACTACTGAGTAACTTAGGTGAAAAAATCAAGTGTAGAGTTAGGTGTCAAAATGAAATAAATCCAAATCTGCTCGATGAAATGAAACAGGTACAAATGCCAAGTGTTCTGTGTGCATTGAAGTGATTGCTTATTATGCACAGAATGCCTCAGACATGACTTTGTGGCAACTTTATATGGGAGGAAAACGTATAGGAAATAGCTTATCATAGACAATGTGAAGTAGAAAGTAGTTATGAAGTAAAGAAAGCATACGTAATCTCTGGGTCATTGATAATGGGAAAGTGTCTCCGATCCACATTACTCTCACAGCATTATGGCACATCTGCCTCTTGATGAGTGGTCAAAGGATGTGAGTGTATTTTACTTGGAAAAGAATAAAGTTCTCAGATATTTGAAGGGTTTTCCTGTGGAGTAGTGTACACTGGGTGTGTGGAATCCCTGCATTTGATATTAGGTTGAATAGAGCAGTGAGGCACTTCCAGCTGTAATGTGGTATGTTTTTTTTTTTTTTTAAATTTTTTATTTTTTATAAACATATATTTTTATCCCCAGGGGTACGGGTCTGTGAATCACCAGGTTTACACACTTCACAGCACTCACCAAAGCACATACCCTCCCCAATGTCCATAATCCCACCCCCTTCTCCCAACCTCCCTCCCCCCAACAACCCTCAGTTTGTTTTGTGAGATTAAGAGTCACTTATGGTTTGTCTCCCTCCCAATTCCATCTTGTTTCATTGATTCTTCTACCCACTTAAGCCCCCATGTTGCATCACCACTTCCTCATATCAGGGAGATCATATGATAGTTGTCTTTCTCCGCTTGACTTATTTCGCTAAGCATGATACGCTCTAGTCCATCCATGTTGTCGCAAACGGCAAGATTTCATTTCTTTTGATGGCTGCATAGTATTCCGTTGTGTATATACACCACATCTTCTTGATCCATTCATCTGTTGATGGACATCTAGGTTCTTTCCATAGTTTGGCTATTGTGGACATTGCTGCTATAAACATTCGGGTGCACGTGCCCCTTTGGATCACTACGTTTGTGACCCAGCAATTGCACTACTGGGTATTTACCCTAAAAATACAAATGTTGTGGTATGGTTTTTACTGTTGATAAATTCACCACGATTCTTTATCTTGTGAAGTTATTTGTAGTGGTCAGCTTTAATCTGTGTTACCATTTTTCTAGCGTCCATAAATACTTTGACTCATTTCTAGGTACTCTAATTAAATCTCCCCTTTGGTACATCGACAAGCAGTGTTGACCTATTGGTTTAGTATACATGTGCTTTGGCTTGGGTTTATTGCATATGGGTAGAAATGGATCTTTTCCACTTACTACCTAAGAGAGACATTTGTTAAGAGTCCTGTCAAAAAGCTTGTTGGACAAGTTTGCATATTGCTAGGTCATTAGGTAGGGTTTCAGGAGATCCTTAGACTAATAAGATCCTGTATTGCTTTCTGTCATTGAAAGAAATGCAGTTTGCTGAGAAATCGAGCTACCCATTTTCCTTTTGGATACCTGTTTCCTATTATGTTGCATAACACTTTTCCTTGTTTGCTTTGTGGATTCTTAGGATGAGACTTTTAACTTCATTGGGCTAGATCACGCTGATGAAATATTTTGAGTATAAGATCCCTTTCTGCGATATTCTAACAAGTTCTGGGGATATAGAGTGGTAGACAGAACAGATAAGAGTGCTTGCCCCACTGGGGAGTTCTTATATTATTGTAAAATTTTATTTTTATTTAATTTTAATTTTAATTTTTTCATAGATCTTATTTGACAAAGAGAGAGAGTACATACAAGCAGGGGGAGTGGCAGGCAGAGGGAGAGGGAGAAGTTGGCTCCCTGCTCCCTATCTGGGGCTTGATCTCAGTACCCCAGGATCATGATCTGAGCTGAAGGCAGATGCTCAACTGACAGAGCCACCCAGGTGGCTCAGTTATTTTATTTAAAAAATTTTATTTTAAAATTACATGTAATAATACTCATTTTTTTGAGTAACAGCTTTAATTGAGAGTTTTTGAATTCCGTGTGGTTGGATTTTGCTGTGAAGTGATTTGCTCTTTCTACCTTTATGAAAGATGAACATAGCGGGAAGACATTAATAAAACCATACAGATACAAAAAAATCCCCCAAAACAATGAAGTGTACAATTCAGTGTTTTTTTTAGTATATTTACAGACTTTGTAGCCATCACCAAAGTTTTAGAACTTTGAGATTACCTCAGAAAGAAGTATATACCCTATAGCCATCATTTCTCCTTCCCCTGTTTTTATCAATCCCCCCAGCCCTAAGCAACCACTAATTTATTGTTTATACGTTTTGTCTCTAGATTTGTCTAATTTGGGTAGTTCATTTAAGAGGACTTGTACAAATATGTAGTCCCTTGTGACTGGCTTTTTTCGCTTAACATTTTGTTTTCAAGGTTCATCCATGTTGTAGCAGGTGTCAGGTTTTCCATTTCCTTTTTTTTGGTAGATAAAATTCCGTTATATGGGTATACCACATTTGGTTTATATGTTCTTTAGTTGATGGACATTTAGGTTGATTCCACCTTTTGGCTGTTGTGAATAATGCTAATATGAACATTCATAACAAGTTTTGTGTGGATATGTGTTTTTATTTCTTTGGGATATATAACTAGGGGTGAAATTGCTGAGTCACGTGGTGACTCTATTGCTTAACCTTTGGGGAAACTCAGTTTTCATTTATTGTAGGTATATAGTTCAGTGAATTCTGACAAATGTGGAGTTTTGTAACCCTGCCTCACTGAAGATACAGAAAAGTTTCATCACCCAATTCTAGTCTTTCAGTTCGCTGGCATTGCAGATAACCTTTCTCCACGCCCTGGCTTTTGGCAGTCAGTGAGCTTTATTCCATTCTTGTAGTTTTGCCTTTCTCAGAATGTTGTATAAACGGACCCAAAGCCTTTTTTGTCTAGTTTCTTTCACTTAATTAGCATTTGGTAATCATTCACATTGTTCTATCAGTAATTCATTCCATTTCAGTGGTTTGGGGTATTCCATTATATGGGTGTACCATATTTTATCTGTTTACCAGTTGAAGATAATTGCGCTCTTTGCCTTTTTTGGCCATTATGGATAAAGATGCTATAAACCCTTGTGCTTAAGCATTTGGGTGAGGATAAATTTTCATTTCTCTTGGGAAGTGTGTATAAGTGGGATTGCTGGGTCATACATACAAATTTATGCTTAACTGTGTAAGAACTGCCAAACTGTTTTCCCAAGTGGCTCTACCATTTTGTACTATGCCAACAGCGAAGTGTGAGATTTCCAGTTATTCCTCATCCTCGGCACTTGGTATTGTCATTTTGTAGACCTAATAGGTGTAGTGATAGTTCACTGTTGTTCTAGTTTACACTCCTTATTGACAAATGATGCTTAGCATCTTTTCATGTTTTTGTCTGTCATCTGCACATCTGTTTTGGTGAGGTGGCATTTTTTCAAATCTTTTGCCTATTTTGAAAAAAGGTAGTCTTACTTTTGAGTTTTGAGGGTTCTTTATATAATCTAAATACAAGTCCTTTAATCAGATTCAAGATTTTGCAGGTATTTTCTCCATTCTATCTTTTCATAACAGTATCTTCCATAGAGTAGAAAATTTTAATTTTGAGATAGCCAGTTAATCAATTTTTCTTCTTTAAAGAGCATGCTTTTAATATCACATCTAAGAACTCTTGGCTTAGTCCACAGTCACATCTGTTTCTTTCTATAGGTTTTTCAGAAAGTTTTAGCATTTAAAATTTTACAGTATGTCTATGGTATGATTTGAATTTTTGTTTAAGGGGTAAGTTATATGACAAAGATTCATTGTTTTGCATATGTTTTTTAAATTATTTCAACACCATTTGTTGAAAAGTATATTGTTTATTCATTTAATTGCCTTTACATCTTTGTGAAAAGTAAACTCACTAGGTTTTTATGGCTCTGTTTCTGAATTTTCTAGTCTGTTTCATTGATGAGTCTGTCAGTCCTTTTGTTGATGTCTCAGTGACTTGAGGTTCATGTATTTTAAGGTTTGGATGTGTTTTCTATGTTCCCTTCCTTTTGTTTATTCAAAGTCAGGACCATCGTTTTCCCTATCATTAAAAACAAATCTATAATATTCTTTTATGTAGGAACAATATATAGCAATATCCCAAATTCACGAGTCATTTCTTCCTTTCTATCTGGATTTGTGAGCCACAGTTTGACCCACAGAGATAGAAGATTTATCATGTGGGGAGAATGTGGGAGATTGTGTACATTCTTTCCTAGGAATACAGACTGAAAATGATTGCATTGTGTACAGGTGTACACGATCACCATTGTCTGCATCATCCTGGTGTATTGCACCATGTCTATGAAAAGAAAGATTCTTATTTCTTTGACCCCAGAAAAAAGGTAGAAAATCAGAAAGAGGTAGAGTCACTGATAGAATCCCCATACATTTTATACAGAATGGTAATGCCAGATCTTAAAGAATCAAGAAAATCTCCTTTAGCTCTTCGATAGTCTGTGGTTTTTTAATTTCTTATTTTTAAAATTTATTTTAAAAATTATGTTAACATATATAACCTAACATTTACCATTTTAACCTTCTTAAAATTTTTAAAGTTTTTTTTTAGTATTCTGGACACCCAACGTGGGGCTCAAGCTCTCGACCTCAAGACTAAGAATCATATGTTCTACCGACGACCAGGCACCTCCCTGGCCCTATTTTAATCTTTTTAAAATGTAGAGTAGTGTGACCTTAAGTACATTCATGTTGCTCTGCACCCATAACCACCGTCCATCTCCAGGTCTTTTTCAATCTTTCCTAACTTGTCATGGTTCTTTTTAAGCCCAAGTTCTACTACTAGAATTTCAGAACATTGTAATTATGATCTCATCTTCATATTACATTTTAAAAATGGTCTACCAGTTCAGGTAAATGTCAAGTCCTTGAAAATTTTCCAAAGTTTAGAGTTTTATTAAAAACTTGAAGCCAGTAATAGAATGTCCATTGAAGGTTGACTTTTGTCATATGTGAATGGCTAGCTCATTCAGTTCTTTTTTTGGAGGATAGCTTTTAAAATCTGTCAAATGTGTGTTCCATACTTGTTATTATCTGGATCCATATCAAGAGAAATCTAGTATACCAGCATATTTTATTTGGTTATTATCTAAGGCTTTTTGAGATGTAG
The DNA here is from genome assembly GCF_011764305.1 of Mustela putorius furo. NCBI lineage: Eukaryota > Metazoa > Chordata > Mammalia > Carnivora > Mustelidae > Mustela > Mustela putorius. The sequence continues at coordinate 14,969,980 of NW_025422005.1, read as the reverse complement.
GAAGGAAATGGAATTGCTAATTGCACTTTATCCTTTTTAATGTTTCTTCGAGATGGGCATTTTTAATGGAAGAGGGGTACTTTGTTGCCTTCTGCTTTTGCTTTGCCACATGGATTGACCATGTTTTAATCTGAAGTGGGTGTTAGTGTAACACTTAAGTGTTTGTCTTAGAATTAAAAACTTGAGAACTAAAAGCTAGGTTTGGAATTTGAGTTTCTTTTTCTTTTTTTTTATGTGTCTTTATCACTGTATCTCATAGAAAGTTTTATATTTTTGTCTTGAGTAGAAGTATTAACACCGTGGTAAGCAGCCATTTTCTCGGTAATGTTGTTTTTGTCTTTTTTTAACCCATCTAAGCAGCATATGTTTCTGGGTATACTTAAATGTTACTGTCAGGAAATCAATTTCTGAGTTAGTAGAAATCCAGAGTTCTGAGTTGGTAGAAAACCAGAGCCAGAAAAGGGGCTTTTCTGGCTGCGCACTTTGAAACCAGTGTTTCCAGATTTATAAAAAAAATGCAGTATAATGGTTCCTAGTTAACATTTATGTGTTGATTTCTAGAGACTTTTAGAGCAAGGATGGGAAGGAAGGTATAGGCTTTTTGTACTTTTGTAGTTTCCAATAAAAGGGTTCAGAAAACTTTTTTTTTTTTTGTAAATTAGCAAAAACTCTGGACAGAAAGCTCCAAGTCTGAATACTTACATATTTTGCAGAAGAGATATTAATGTGTTTAATTAAGGGATGCTGCCGAAGACCCTGCTGGAGGTGTTACATGATACAACAACTGTGTTAGTCTTCTACCAGTGGAAAAAATCTGAATTTCAGTAAAGGATTTTGGACCTAAATTAACAGTCCAACATTAAATCGAATTGAAATAAGGAATAAAATTGGCTAGTTTTATTTCCCTTGCATTTTTAGGGGGAAAAGATACAGAACAATGAAGAAAGTTTTGGTTTTCTTAGAACAATGATATCTTTTTAAAAAATATATTTTCTTATAGACTCCAGAGTTAAAGCAGGAATAGTTATGTCATAGTGTTTAGGTTTGGGAATGCAGTTTCTGTTTCACTTTTGTCCACTCAGTTACTAACGTTTTGACCCATGAGATTTCTATAGTTGCTGGATAGGATCATTCAGGATGTTGTACTTTGTGGGACATTTTACATACTTGATCCATACTTGACAACCTCAAATTAATTCAGTCCTGTCTTTTTCATCCTTCATAATGACATGCATTAATCTTTTCATTCTTATTTTTAAATTTTTATTTTTTAAAAAAGATTTTATTTATTTGTCAGAGAGAGAGAGAGAGAGCGAGCAAGCATGTGCGCGCGCATAAGTAGGGGCAGCAGCAGGCAAAGGGGGAAGCAGGCTTCCTGCTGAGCAAGGACCCTGATGTGTGGGACTTGATCCCAGGTCCCTGGGATCATGACCGGAGCCAAAGACAGGTAGACACTTAATGACTGAGCCACCCAGGCACCCCCATGCATGATATCTTTGTGAAGCAGTGCATAGTATAAAAATTCTGCCCTTATCCTTATATTTTATACAAGTTCTCTTCCTTTCTCATTATCATGCCTTTTTAGATTTCGTATATGAAAAGAAGAGAGGAGCTCCTGGCTGGCTCAGTTGGCAGAACATATTATTCTTGATTTTGGGGTTGTAGGTTCGAGCCCATGTTGGGTGTAGAGATTATTTTAAAAAGTAAAATCCAAAAAAAGAGAAGGTGTAAATTGACTCATTACCATATTGCCATAAGGCTTAAATAAGAAATGATGCAGAAAAAGATCTTTATCACGTTTTCATCTCCTGAAATCAGTGGCCTGTGTCTTCTCTATATTAATTTGTGCAATGGATTTGTACTGTTGCTTTCCTTTTCAATGAGGCAATAATAAATTGAGGCTGTCACTTTAAGAATACTACTTATGCTGAGCATTGATCCAGGATAGTAGCTTTTCTTACAGTGGACCAGGCAAAGTTTAGGAACATTCAGCGGGGAGCTGTAAATGGAACATTAGTGTTTCAGCGTACTGGTGGAAGATTTCTGTTGACTTTGATTACTTGTTTTCTAATTTCTCAAAGTCTGCCTTTTGAGGAAATACTGATTATAGGTCAAACTCAGGGTCAGATATGATTGTCATTGATCAAGAAGCTTCATCCTAATGAGAGGTCATCATTCATGAAATTTCAGTACACATGTGTGCTTAAAAAGTTATAGGTCCCTTCTTTTTTTCCTGACATCAGTAGGAAACATTCAGGTCATTATGTAATCTCATAGGTCTTCGAACTTCTTTGATGAAATTTGGTCTTGAAAATTTTTTATCTGCCTAATTGACATTTAATGTGGAGAGTATGTAGTAAGTACTTTAATAATCAATTTAGAGTCTGTTGTGCTTTAATATTTAATACTCTCTAATCTTCTAATTTTATTTATTTCTGAAATCTGTTAATTTTTTATAGAAAATTAAAGTGAGGAATTAAAAATATTTTGCATTTGTATTTCTTTTTTTTTTTTTTTTTTTAAAGATTTTATTTATTTATTTGACAGAGAGAGAGAGAGAGGGAGGGAGAGGGGAAGCAGGCTCCCTGCTGGCAGAGAGCCTGATTCGGGGCTCAATTCCAGGACCCTGAGATCATGACCCGAGCCCAAGGCAGAGGTTTAACCCACTGAGCCACCCAGGCACCCTGCATTTGTATTTCTACTTAGGAGTTTTAAATTCACTTATTACATACTATCTGGCTAGTTTTTAAAATGATTTTGCCTATATTTCCTAATGATATAATATATAGCAATTTGAACCACAGAGGTGTCAAGAGCGTATGCATCCTGTATTTCAGTTATAAGATTTAAAAAATAAAAACAACATGCTCGAGAGCATTGCACATGAATATTACACAGCTCATTGATTGAATTAGAATTTTAAGTGGTACTATGAGAAGCCATTTGATTGCTACCTTCAGCCCAAACGTAATAAGGTGAACATGCAGTGATTTATGCTGAGGATACAGAGGTTGGTGAAAGCTGGTAATAAGCTTAATGCAGGCAGAATTAGGAGCACCTGGGTGGCTCAGTTGGTTGAGCAACTGCCTTCAGCTTAGGTCATGATCCTGGAGTCCCAGGATCGAGTCCCACTTCCGGCTCCCTGCTCAGCAGCTCCTTCTGCCTGTCTCCCTGCTCATGCACTCTCTCTCTCTCTCTCAAATAAATCTTTAAAAAAAAATGCAGGCAGAATTAGGTTGATATATGTTGTACTGAAAGAGCTTTATAAGCCCGTCATTTCTTTGAATTAACTTATTTATGGAGAAAATGCCTAGAAGTGCCTATTTCATACTAATTTGTAGAGGCTGTTTTTAGTGGAAATGGGATTAAACAACTTATTTGTAAATTATTAAAGTTGATTTTTTATTGAGATATTATTCACATATAATAACATTCATACTTTTGAAGTGTATAGCTCAGTGAGTTTAGCATATTTATGAAGATAGGATTTATGAAGGTAGGCAATCATGACCACTAAGAATTAAAGAAGGAGAAAATTGCTTTGTAAAATAAGTTCACTTGGTCTGATGCATTACTTGCCCAGTCTGTAGTACTAGGTATTTGTTTTTTGTGGGCAGATGATTCAGTTTGAACCAAGAATTTGGAAGTTTCTGGAATTTTGGGGGTGAAACTTCATTGATGCTTCTATGAGATGAACTGCTCATTTAGTTCTGTCATGTGGATAGGGCAACCATATTTTGACCAGGTTGTGATACTGTTTTTTACTATGCAATGAAGTGTTCTGTCTGTGGACACACTGATATAATAGGAAGAGAGTGATCTCTATTTTATTAATTAATGAATTAAATTAAACAAGAGTGTGATCTTTACAATTCAGGGAGACCTGGCCTGACCATTTAGCCTTGTTAACTTGGGCAAGTTACTTCTTGCTGAACCTCAGTTTACAGGAGATACTATAAAATGGTTCAGTGAAGACAACATAGTTGGTTAGGCTTGCAGGCTACTTTAGATTCAGATCTCTTGACCTCTATTTTCTTTTTTACAGAACTGTGTTTTTGTTTTAAAATAAGTGATTTTTACTCAGAACTTCTTTTTAAGAAACAGTTTTTGTCAATCCACAGTGTTCTGTTTGTGGTTTACAGATAATAAAATAAAAACAAAATCATCATTCTGTATTTGTGGCCCAGGAGAATGTTTGTTACTGGGACTATTGACCATAAAAATGATCGCCTCTTTACAAATCTTGTAATTATATTTTAGCCAATAAAATAACTAATAGAAATCAGGAACCTTAGCCTTCCTTTGTAATCTTAAATGGTGTGCCTCAACGTTTGGGACATAGTACCGAGAACTCTCATTTGAGAACTTATTCTTAATGTGTGAGAATTAGCCTTAGCTAGAAAAAGCAATAGCTGTTGGCTTTGCAGAAGAAAAAATAGTCTTATATTTTCCACCATTCATGTAACCACAATGCAGCTGTAATTCAAAGAAAGTTTTATTTTAGCTAAGGGTTATCTTCATTTTGAGAGAATTGACAAACTCATTATGAAGAGCTTTTGTCCTGGAACTTGTTAGCCTTATATTTCTACATTGCAAACTTATATATAGTTTGAATGAAGTAGTTCCTTTATGAAATGCTTTAGCTTTGTTATTTTTTGAAGCATTTTATTATTTTTTAAAATTTTCCAAATAAACTGGGGCGCCTGGGTGGCTCAGTGGGTTAGGCCTCTGCCTTCAGCTCAGGTCATGATCTCAGGGATCGAGCCCCGCATCGGGCTCTCTACTCAGCAGGGAGCCTGCTTCCCCTTCTCTCTGCCTGCTTGTGATCTTTCTAAAAAAAAAAAAAAAAAAAAAAAAAAAAAAAAAAAAAAAAAAATTATTTGGAAAAATGTTTACTGAAATTTTACAGCATTTTAAATCAGTTCTTTGTGTCTAGGCATTTATGACAACTTGAACTGTGGTCTCAGGTTGCTAGTTTTTAAGAATTGTCTAGAGACTCTTAGAGTGTTACTAATTTTTTTTATTAAAGATTTTATTTATTTATTTGACAGATCACAAGTAGGCAGAGAGGCAGGCAGAGAGAGAGAAAGGAGGAGGCAGGCTCCCTGCTGAGCAGAGAGGGGCTCCATCCCAGGACCCTGGGATCATGACCTGAGACAAAGGCAGAGGCTTTAACCCACTGAGCCACCCAGGTGCCCCAGCTTTGAGGGTTTTTGCTTTATTTTCCCTCTCCCACCTCAGTAAACTGTTGCTACTTACATATAAAGGATTTATCTTCTAAGGATTCAGATTTCATCAATTTGTGGTGATTCATGTAGAGTTATTATTTGCAGCTGTCATTTTATCTTCCTCAGTGTTTCATTGCATTAGAAAGAATTATGATACAACAAATATGAAGTATTTGTTAGGTTTAAGGAAGCATTCTATTTCATTTGGGGTTTATTATATTCATAGTCATTTTAAAAAATACACTTGAATTATTATAGAAACATACAATACAGTTATGTAATCCTACTGTCTGGAGAGAATTGCTTTTAATCTTTTGGTTGTGTGTGTGTGTGTGTGTGTGTTTTCTGGTTGTCATTCTTAAAGAGGTAAAATGTCACTTTACCAGGTAGATGGAGCTCATTTGGTTTTGAAGCTTAATAAAATGATAGTCTTTTGTCTTTTAACAGAATATCTTGGCAACATGCTGAAATATTTTAAATATTATGCTGGGGAGCCTTTTTTTTTTTTTTTTTTTTAATGGGGATATGGGGAAAGTAGCAGCTAAGTAGAAAAACAAGGAGACAATTATATTTGCTATTTCTCTGTAGTTAGCAGAACAGACTGTGTCTTTGTCAGTAATTTCCACGTATCTTCCTGAATATCCTGCTTATACTTTAAGTCTTTTTCTCTAGAAAGTAAAGGTGGTACAGTCTCATCCTGGACCTAAAGTGTGGAGGCTTGTGCAATTTTATTTGTTTTGAGTTGCCATGGAATGTTTATCATGGGAATCACTTTTGCAGAGATTGACCTGATTACATTAAGAAATTTGAAATATTTGTTTTCCAGCTTTGTAGCGAAGTAAATGAGTAACCTTACTAATTGAGTGACGAAAGTTGGGTCATTGACAGAACCTTGTGACGGTAATTTTCTGTTAATGCTAAAGCAAGGCATTTTTGAGTTCTCTTATCCTTAACTCGCTCTTCTAGAATCCCTAGAGGACCTGTACAACAGCCCCTTGAGGACCGAATCTTCACTCCTGCTGTCTCGGCGGTGTACAGCACGGTGAGTACCTGAGGTCTCTGTTGCGGCGCCTAACTTCTGGCACGTGAGCCTTTGATATCACAGCAATGTTTGTTTGATTGTCATGTGAAATGTTTTTTTGACAAAGGTTCATTAAAATCAGAAATTGAATTAGGTATATTTAATATAAGAAGGGTGAATAGGCTCTTCTCCCCTTCATCATAATTTAATAGTGAAACAAACATTGTCTTAAAATACATTGGCTAGTATACCGTTGTCTTTTTCTTCCTTTTTCATCTTTCTGTAAATCAACTTCTGGCCTTATCTTGTGACTCTTGAAGACACTGAGTTTTAATTTTCTTTTTTGATACTAAAATTTAAAAAAAATTTTTTTTAATATTTAAAGGTTTTTCATTGTTTACCCTTCTCTGATTACAAAAAAATGCAAAAGAGGTTTAGAAATGAGAACATTGGTTTTAATCTGGGAAATTTAATTTTTTATGTTAAATGATTAATTCAAATTCATAAATGAAGGGAAATTTAAAAGGTAGAGGATGAAGGTCATAAAATTAAAAGCAGATTTCAGGTGTCTCACAGTGAGCCTAAGGGAATTTAAGTAGAATGGAAGAGTCAGACATCTTTTTATTGTTTCAGTTTATCATACCAATAATTTCTCATCTTCCAAATAGGGTGCTTCAAAGAAACTCAGAATGGTGAGAAAGATGAGTAAATAAGTCATTGTAATCTAACGTGGTATGATAAAGCAATGATTCTTATCCTTTTGGGTTATGAATTACCTTTAGAATTTGAATGTAGCCACAGTGCTTTATTCTCAAAAGTGTTTACATATAATTTCAGAATTTTGCAAATGTTCGTTAGACCATTCATCAGCTCAAGGTTAAGAACCTTTAGTTAGAGTTGCAAAGGAGTTAAGAACCTTTAGTTAGAGATGGGAAAGGAAGAGGCCACTCATTGAGGAAGTGGCACTAAGCTGGAAGGCATAGAACTTCTCTAGGCATAGTAGGGAACACAGGCCTTCTAGGAAGTTAAAATTCAGACACATGCTTAAAGGAGTGGTCAGTAGTCAGCTTTGTGTGGCAGTGTTCTGTTGCAGAAGTAGAGATGAGATAGTAGATGGGTTTTGGAGGTTTTAAGATTGTTGGGAAGACTTAGAATGTTACTGTTTAGGAATGAGTAGGTAGGATGGTTTCCCTGAAACAAGTCTCAGTTTACACCTGTTGTAGTTCAGTTAACACTTGTAAATTATTTGAACCCCCAACTCTTCAGATGGACTCCAGTTAGGTGACAAATTGCCTGATCATCCTAGTAATTGAGAACATTCAATTTACATTGAAAAACAGTTTTTAGTTTTTTTCTGGCGTAAACTTTCTGTAGGCAAACGGTTTTGTTTTGTTGTGTTATGTTTTGTTAGTACTGACCTTAAGGGCATCTTAAATTTGTCTGGCATAACTTTTTTTTTTTTTTTAAGATTTTATTTATTTGACAGAGATCATAGGTAGGCAGAGAGGCAGGCAGAGAGAGAGGAAGGGAAGCAGGCTCCCTGCTGAGCAGAGAGTCCGATGTGGGACTTGATCCCAGGACCCTGGGATCATGACCTGAGCCGAAGGCAGAGGCTTTAACCCACTGAGCCACCCAGGTGTCCTGAGTCTGACATAACTCATAAAATACATTTTTTTTTTCTAATTAGAAGTATACTCTTTGCCATTCAATTTCTGTTTCCAAGATTAAGATAAGTAAAAGAAGAAAATGAAAATTTCTAGTAATCTTGAGTGATTTCTAGAAGCAACTACTATAACCATTTTTTGGTATAGTTTCCTTTGTCTTTTTTTCTGTGTTGTAGACTCTATATAAGATATTATATTCTATTTGGTCAGTTTATGTTATAATGTTAGCTTTTCCTATGCTGTTTGAAGCATGTCGTAAATAATGGTTATCTATTTTGTCATAAGAATTTAATATTCACTGGACATTTGACAGATATTTCTTGAGCTTTCAATGTGTGTCAGGCACTGTTTGGCATTGTGAATGTAGTAGTGAGCAAACCAAACCTACTGTACTCATGGAGTTTATACTGTTCTGTGGGATAGAAGGAAAGTAAACAAATATATGTGCAATATAGTGGTGTGTAGGAATAAGTGTCTTGATGAAAATGGAGTAGTATAAAGGGATGGAGAATGACTGGACAATCCTGGACATTCTGTCTAAAGGCATTTAAGTAGAAAGCTAAGAAGTGAGGGAGTGGCCTTGCAGATTTCTAAGAAAAACGTATTTCTGGTAAAAGAAATAGTAGTGCAAAGGCTTAGGGATAGCAGTGTGCTTACTGTGGTCTTAGAACTGCAAGGAAACTAGTGTGGTTGGAGTGGAGAGAGGGTAGGGATAGAATTCAGAGAAGTATTTGGAGCATCAGATTATGTAGGGCATTATTTACTATGGTAAGAATTTGGATTTTAATTTAAATGTGATGGAAATCCTTTAGAAACTTAAAAGCAGTAGTTCTGAATTTCTGTTTAAAGGACACTGTAGCTATTCTACAGAGAGTAGACTGATAAGGGCAGGTGCTGGGGTGGTGAAGTGGAAGCAAGATGAGTTAAGAGGTTGTTAGTTGGAGTCAGAATGCAAGCTGGTGCAGCCACTCTGGAAAGCAGCATGGAGGTTCCTCAAAAAGTTGAAAATAGAACTACCCTACAACCTAGCAATTGCACTACTGGGTATTTACCCCAAAGATACAAATGTAGTGATCCGAAGGTTCACCTGTACCCAATGTTTATAGCAACAATGTCCACAATAGCCAAACTGTGGAAAGAGCCTAGATGTCCATCAACAGATGAATGGTTGAAGAAAATGTGGTATGTATATACAATGGTCTATTATGCAGCCATCAGAAAAAACCCTGAAATGTTGCCATTTGCAACGACTTGGATGAAACTAGGGGGTATTATGCTAAGTGAAATAAGTCAATCAGAGAAAGACATTTATCATATGATCTCACTGATACGAGGAATTCGAGAAATAAGACCAAGGTTCATAAGGAAATGGAGGGAAAAATGAAACAAGACAAAACCAGAGAGGGAGACAAAACAGAAGAGACTCTTAATCTCAGGAAACAAACTGAGGGTTGCTGGAGTGGTGGTAGGTGGGAGGGATGGGGATGCTGGGTGATGGACATTGGGGAGAGTATGTGCTATGGTGAGTGCTGTGAATTGTGTGGGACTGCTGAATCACATACCAGTACCCCTGAAACAAACAATATTAAGATTATATGTTAATTAAAATCTAGGGGCACCTGGGTGGCCTCTGCCTTTGGCTCAGGTCATGATCTCAGGGTCCTGGAATCGAGCCCCGCATCACGCTCTCTGCTCTGCCAGGAGCCTGCTTCTCCCTCTCTGCCTACTTGTTCTCTCTCTCTCTCTCTCTCTCAAATAAATAAATAAATAAAATCTTAAAGAAAATCTAAAAATAAAGGTGATTGTAGTAAAATAGGCAGAAGATGATGATGTACTTCCTCTAAGGCAGTACAGAAAAAGATGAGTAGTGGAATTTGGTATGTATTTTGAAAGTAGATGGAAAAGGATATCACGGTAACTTGGATGTGAGATAAGAATGAAGAGTAAATGGTGTTGCTAGGGATTTAGCTTGAGTAACTGAATGAACATGGTACTTTTCGTGCAGATGAACACTGGGTGAGGAGCAAGATTTTTGTTGAGAAAAATAGTAGATGTAAACATTATTTAGGGGAGAAGTCAAACATTAGGTTGTTTCTAATATTACCTATAATATTACCTATTAGAAATAACTTACTTGAATTTAAAGCCTTTTCTGAATTGTAGATTATTTTTATGGAATAACTTCCTAAAAAGTGAAACTACTGAGTTAAAAATGTAGACATGTTTTTGAAATTCCTCATAAATGAAGACATGTGACTTTGTAAAGTTAGTGATTTGGAGAGGAGGTTATCCAGATCATGTGAATGATAGCACAATGCCTGCTACAGAGTTTACATGTCATGTTTTGAAACAAAGGTTTTGAATTTATTTTTGAGTTAGATCAAATTTGACATTTACTATTTTAAGCCGCTGCCATACTAATAGTCCTTTAGTCAATGAACAAAGTGGGTGCGCCAAGAATATGTGATGCCTATTCTGGAAGGATAAGAGATTTTATTTTAGGCAATAAAAACTTACCTTAAAATATGGCAGTCTTTACTTTCTTGATCACATGTTTCCATTCTTAGCAATTTAAGTCTCTGCCTCACTTTTACAGTCTTGTGCACTTTAACTGAATGAGTAAGAGAGTTTGTGACCAGGTGCTTTGAAATTTTTAATTCCCCTTCTTCTCAGCCCCAAGATATGTTACTTGTTACTATTTCTCTAGTGTCTAGGTCCATTAGCATGATTTCTGTCATAAAATACAGGCTAACCCTCAGTTCACCTCCTCCTGTCTCACCATATGGTGCCCATATGTTCCTTTAATTGAGCTGGTTGAATTCCTTGAAAGGCAAAAATGAATCCTGGCCAGTCTTAAAACATTATACAATCAAATGTTTGATTTCTTTTGTCTGTTTTATAGGCTTTATGCCCTCATGTCAGCATTTTAGATAGGTTTTCTGCTGATAATCAAAGAAGCAGCAAAAAGAAGACTTTTTTTTTAAAAAAAGATTTATTTATTTTAGAGAGAGAGGTGGGTGAGGGCGGGTGGGAGAGGGGAGAGGGAGAGAGAATCCGTGCTGAGTGTGGAGCCTGACGTGGGGCTCCATCCCAGTCAGTAATGAACTGAGCCCAAACCAGGAGTTGGATGCTTAATCAGCTACATCATCCAGGTGACCCAAGACTCAGTTTTTATAATGCTGTCAAGTTAATGTTTTAGGCTGATTGTCATTTATTATTTTGGCCTGATTTCTAGAAGTTTCTCTTTAGAACGTTTATCAGGAATGGGAGAGATACTTTTGTCATATTTCTTATTCAGGGATGGGAGAGATACTTTTGTCATTATTCCTTATTAGCCATAATTACATGAGAGTGATTGATTATATGAACAAAAAATGAATGAAGCCAGTAGTTTTTAAATTCTAGGAAGAGAAATATATATTATATGGTAGAGAGGAAATGGCAAAGCTGAAGAGGAATGAGCTGATTTGGAGTATATTTATTAATAACTCTCCTAATTGGCATACTTCTTAAGAACAAAATATGAAATTTTACCATGTTGTATATATTTATTTATTTATTTATTTATTTGACAGAGAGAAATCACAAGTAGATGGAGAGGCAGGCAGAGAGAGAGAGAGAGGGAAGCAGGCTCCCTGCCGAGCAGAGAGCCCAATGCGGGACTCGATCCCAGGACCCTGAGATCATGACCTGAGCCGAAGGCAGCGGCTTAACCCACTGAGCCACCCAGGCGCCCACCATGTTGTATATTTTTGGCTTAATATTTTATTTAGAGAAGTTGGATTTTATTACTGTTAAGCCAGTATTTATAAGTGGGCTTCGAGCCAGCGTAGATTCCAGCATGGGGCTTGAACTCACCACCCCAGGTCAAGACCTGAGCTGAGATCAACAGTTGGTTGCTTAACTTACTGAGCCATCTCTAGGTGTCCCTAAGCCAGTATTTTTAATAAAATTGCAGAAATAAACTTAATACAAAATTTTCTGGAATAATGACTTTACTACAAGAAGCAGCAATCACACATTCTGGTGGATTGGAAGAGTTGTGTTATTAACAGTTTCTGCAAAATTCCTGTAAATAAGTTAATCTGAGTAAATTACTCCTTAATGCTGTAACATTTATCCTTTTTAGCCAGGTTATACTTTTAAAGTCTTGATTCTGTCATACTGTAGTTCTGTGAATCTAATTAGAAAATAATGCTTTTGGGCACCTGGGTGGCTCAGTGGGTTAAGCCGCTGCCTTCTGCTCAGGTCATGGTCTCAGGGTCCTGGGATCGAGTCCCACATTGGGCTCTCTGCTCAGCAGGGAGCCTGCTTCTCTCTCTCTCTCTCTCTCTCTGCCTGCCTCTCCATCTACTTGTGATTTCTCTCTGTCAAATAAATAAATAAAATCTTAAAAAAAAAAAGAAAAGAAAAGAATGCTTTTATGTTTTTTTTTCTAGTCACTGATAAATACTGAGTAGGCCAACATATCAGTGTAAATATCTGCACAGGGACAAAATTTAGCCTGGGTGGATCAGTACTCCTTAGACAGCTGTATCTAGCAAGATGTAAATCCACTTAATTGCCCTATAATGCAGCCCAGAATGACAGTCCATTTTCCCCCCCAGTGGTAAATATGCCAGTTGAACTGATGATTTGTTTCTGTAGACTTTATTTTTAAAAACAGCTTTATTGGGGTATATTTGACAGACAGTATATATAGTGCCAGTGATTTAAATATATCTAAAGTGTACTATTTAAAGTATATAATTTGGTGGGGCACCTGGGTGGCTCAGTGGGTTAAGCCGCTGCCTTCGGCTCAGGTCATGATCTCAGGGTCCTGGGATCGAGTCCCGCATTGGGCTCTCTGCTCGGCAGGGAGCCTGCTTCCCTCTCTCTCTCTCTCTGGCTGCCTCTCCGTCTACTTGTGATTTCTCTCTGTCAAATTAATAAATAAAATCTTAAAAAAAAATAAAGTATATAATTTGGGAAGTTTTAACATATATATATATACACACACACACACACACACACACCCATGAAAATCTTTGCCACATCAAAATTAACGTGCATCATTCTTAAGTTCTTCATTTGCCTTTCTAATCTTTTCTTTCCACCTTACCCCACCATTGGTCTGCTTTTTGTTATTATGGATTCATTTTCTAGATATTTATTAAAAGCTATAATAGGAAAAAGAATCATGCAGTAGGTGCTGGTTGTTTTTTGACTTTAGTCACTCAGGTTAATTATTTTGAGATATTTCCATATTGTGTTTATCAGTAGCTTCTTCCTGGGAGAAAAAGTAAACTTTATTATTATTATTATTACTATTATTATAATATCTTTAGAAAAGATAAACTTTAGGTTCAAAATATAGGGCTGACACAATTACATGTTCTATATATTCTTTTTCCCTCTAAGGATAGAGTTTGGTTTTCATTAAACATAATGAAAATCATGTGATATACAATTTGGTTGCTTTCTTTTTTATTTTTATTTATTTATTTCTAAAAGGTTTTATTTATTTATTTGACAGAGATCACAAGTAGGCAGAGAGACAGGCAGAGAGAGAGAGACAGGGAAGCAGGCTCCCTGCTGAGCAGAGAGCCGGATGTGGGGCTCGATCCCAGGACCCTGAGATCATGACCTGAGCTGAAGGCAGAGGCTTAACCCACTGAGCCACCCAGGCACCCCTGCTTTCTTTTTTAATACAACATTGTATTATAAATAATTTCCTATGTTATTACATGACACTTACAAACATTGTAAGCACAAACATAAGTTTAAGTATCATGTCAATGAGGTGAACCATAAGTTCCAAAATGAGTAAATTTAAGAACTAGTGTTTGTCTTGAAGATTCCCTTTATTTTCTGTTTCAAATAATTTTATGATATGTACATATGCATAAATAAGATACATACACATACGTGTGCATATTTTCATTTGTTTAAATAGGAGTTTTACCTTAGGCTAAGATTCTCAAAAGTAACCTTAGTATGTTAAAGTAACACACATAATAGATACTTATGTGTATCTTTAAAGATGCTTAATATTTTTGATATTATACAGTTATGGTAGGTTATGTTGCCACACAGTATAGGAGTGTATCCATTTCATTGTATCTGGACTTTCAGGGGTTCACATTCATTTAAAAAAATACATGTATTTTATTTATTTAGAGCATGAGTAGGGGGAGGGGCGGGGGAGAAGGAGAAAGAATCTCAAGCAGATTCTGCATTGACCACGGACCCATTGTGGGCCTCGATCTCACGATCATGAGGTCATGACCTGAGCTGAAATCAAGTCTGTCACCTAAACTACTGAACTACCCAGACACCCCCAGGTGTTCCCATTTCAGCTGTGTTTGCTAACTTGATCCGTTAAAAGTGCTATTTCACAGTTCATGAAGGAGAAAATTAGCAGGTTTTAAGTGGCTGTGGAAGAATGTTTAACATTGGTAAAATGATACCATATTTTGTCTAAAATTAGCAAAGGTTTAATTATTATCCATTTCTCAGTTATAGAAATGTAATTAGGAATGTTTGGGACTTTCTAAAAGCCTTTTAATGCTTTTTCCCATTCAGTATTTTTACATTATGGAGTATACAAAAGAAATGAAATTTTCCTGTCTGTTGTGACAAAAAGGATTTTGTTGTAAGAAGATTGTAGTTTTACAATTATTATTGTTGTCACTTTTCTCCAGTAGCATTGCTGATCTGTGAACATATTTAGAAATCTAGGTTTTTTGTTTGAAATTAAAATAAAAGATGAAAATCACATTTAGATATTTCTTTTTAAATTTTTATTTATTTATTTATTTTAAATAAAAGCTATGTGATTTTTTTCTTTAAAGATTTTATTTTTTATTTGACAGAGAGGGATCACAAGTAGGCAGAGGGAGCAAGAGATGGGAAAGCAGGCTCCCCACTGTGCAAAGAGCCCGATGCGGTGCTCGATCCTAGGATCCTGAGATCATGACCTGAGCCGAAGGCAGAGGCCTAACCCATTGAGCCACCAGGCACTCCTAAAATACTTCCTCTTTTTTTTTTTTTTTTAAAGATTTTATTTATTTATGAGAGAGAGAGAGGGGGAGAGAGCAAGCGCAGGCAGACAGAATGGCAGGCAGAGGCAGAGGGAGAAGCAGGCTCCCTGCCGAGCATGGAGCCCGATGCGGGACTCGATCCCAGGACACTGGGATCATGACCTGAGCCCAAGGCAGCTGCCCAACCAACTGAGCCACCCAGGCGTCCCGATACTTCCTCTTTAAAAAAAAAAATTGTGGTAAAATGGCTTAACATAAAATTTACCATCTTAATCATTTTATTTTTTAAAATTGTTTTTTAAAAACTTTATTTATTTGGGGCACCTGGGTGGCTCAGTGGATTAAGCTGCTGCCTTTGGCTCGGGTCATGATCTCTGTGTCCTGGGATCGAGCCCTGCATCAGGCTCTTTGCTCAGTGGGGAGCCTGCTTCTCTCTCTCTCTCTGCCTGCCTTACTCTCTGCCTACTTGTGATCTGTGTGTAAAATAAATAAATAAAATCTTTAAAAAAAAAAAAGAAAACCTTTATTTATTTGTTTAATCTGTACACCCAATGTGGGGCTCAAACTCAAAAGCCCAAGATCAAGAGCCATGTGCTCTTTTGACTGAACTGCCTAGACATCCCCTGTCTTAATTTTCTTTTCTTTTTTCTTTCTTTCTTTCTTTTTTTTTTTTTTAGTTTATTTGACAGATACCACAAGTAGGCAGAGAGGCAGGCAGAAAGAGAAGGAGAAGAAGGCTCTCTGTTGAGCAGAGAGCCCTATTTGGTGCTCGATCCCAGGATCCTGGGATCATGACTTGAGCCAAAGGCAGAAGCTTTAACCTACTGAGCCACCCAGGTGCCCCTGTCTTAATCAATTTAAAGTTATACTAATACAGTCAAATTTTTGTGCAGCCCCATCACCATCCATCCCTAAAAGTCTTCATTTTAAAAACTGAAACTCTGCCTATAAAACAACTACAACTGCTATATATCAGTTCCTCATTTCTCTTCCCCTTAGTTTCTGGAAACCACCATTCTACTTTCTATGTCTGTGATTTTGATTACTATAAGTACTTTGTGTAAGTCAAATTATACATATACAGATAAATTATATTTATCTTTTTGTGACTAGTTTATTTCACTTAGCATAATGTCTCAATGTTTATCCATATTGTGGCAGGTGTCAGAATGTCCTTCCTTTTTGAGTCCTGTGGTTTTCCATTTTCCCAGCATCCTTCATTCACAAGACTCTTTTTCCCATTAAATGGTCCTGACGTCCTTTTTGAAAATCATGTGAGCATATGTGCGAGTATTTATTTTTGGTCCCTGTATTCTATTCTATTGGTCTGTATGTCTGTGTTTATGCCAAAACCACACTGCTTTTTATTAATAAGCTTTGTAGTAAATTTTGAAATCAGGAAATGTGAGTCCTTCAAAAGATTGTTTTGTCTATTTATGCTTTCTTGAAATTCCACATAAATTTTAGGTTGGATTTTTCTGTTTCCGTAAAAAATATTGGGATTTTGGTAGGGATTGCATTAGATCTGTAGTTCACTTTCAGCAGTATTGACATCTTAACAATATTAAGTCTTTAAATCTATGAATATGTAATGTATTTTCATTCATTTTATGTCTTCAATTTCTTACAGTGGCATTTTATATTTTTCATTATAGAATTCTTTCACATTTTTTGTTAATTTCTAAGGCTATTGTAAATGGAATTGTTTTCCTCCTTTCCTTTTCAGATTATTTATTGCTCATGTTTAGAAATTCAACTGATATTTGTACGTTGACGTCATATCTTGCTGCTTTCCTGAACTCATTTGTTATTCTGATGGTTTTATTGTGGAAAGAGAATCTTTTCTACATAGAAGATCGTATCTCAAGTAATTTTACTTATTTTTCAGTTCAGATGTCTTTTGTTTTTTATTCTTGCCTAATTGTTTGGTTAGAGTTTCCAATACTGTGTTGAAAAGAAATGGTGAAAGCACTTGCTTTGTTTTTGATTTTAGAGAGAAGCCTCAGTCTTTTGCCACTGAGTATGAAATTTGCTGTGGGTTTTTCATATATAGCTTTTATTATGTTGAGGCAGTTTCCTTCTATTTTTAGTTTGTTGAGTCTTTTTTATCATGAAAAGATGGTGAAATTTTTTCTGGTCAAATGGGTTTTCTCACTCATGTTGGTGTGGTGTATTACACTGATTGATTTTTATATATTGAACTGTCCTTGCATATCAGGAATAAATCTCACTTGGTCCTGATATATAATCCTTCTAATATGCTATTGGATTCTGTTTGCTAGTGTTGTGTGTTGTGTGTCTCTTGTTGTTTTGTTTTGGGGGTTTGTTTGTTTGTTTGTTTTTTAGGATTTTTGCATTGTTACTGGTCTTTCATTTTCTTATAGTGTCTTTTTTTTTTTAACTTTAAGATTTTATTTCTTTATTTGACAGAGAGAGAGATTACACGTAGACAGAGAGGCAGGCAGAGAGAGAGGGGGAAGCAGGCTCCCCGCTGAGCAGATGTGGGGCTTGATCCCAACACCCTGAGATCATGACCTGAGCTGAAGGCAGGGGCTTTATCCACTGAGCCACCCAGGCGCCCCTTGTAGTGTCTTTATCTGGCTTTGATATCAGGATCACACTGGCCTCATAGAATGAGTTAGGAAGTTATTTGCTTCTCTCCAAGTTTTTTGAAAAGTTTGAGAAGAATTGGTGTTATTCCTTTTTACATGTTTGGTATCGTTTCCCAGTGAAGCCATGAAATCCAGGGCTTTTCTACTTTTGGGAAGTTTTTTGAGTACTGATTCATTTTCCTTCCTAGTTACTTATCTATTCAGATTTTCTGTTTCTTTGTGATTTAGTCTTAGGAGATTTTGCATTTCTAGGAATTTGTCTATTTCACCTAGGTTATCCAATTTTTTGGTGTTTAGTTATTTTCTTAATATTCTCCATTGATTTAACGTTGAACTTAGAATTCTATATAATCACTTGAAAAAATTTAGGTCAGTGGTTCTCAGCTAGAGATGCTTTTGCCCTCTAGGGCACATATAGCAATGCCTGGAGACATATTTCATTGTCACAATTTGGTGCAGGAATGGGAAAGGAATTCCCATAGCATTTGAAGGCTATATAGACCTGGGATGCAATTGAACGTTCCAACGTGCACAGGACAGCCTCACAACAAAAATTATCTAACCCAAAATATCATGGCTGAGCAAACCTGGTTTCTGTTTTTCTTAGATGTTAGTAACATTATTAAGATGACTTAAAATTGTTAAGACTCAATCCAGCTAGTTTTTGTTAAATATCCACTATGTACTATACAACTTTTGGGAGAAAAGCATTGGTATGAATGTAAAAACTAATGAAAATTGTAGTAAGTGCTATGAAGGAGATACACAGGATGCAGAATTAATAACAGACTATTTTTTTTTTTCTTTTTAAAAGATTTTATTTGTTTGAGAGAGAGAGAAAGCGTGAGCAGGGCAGAAGGAAAGGGACAAGCAGCCTCCCAGTGGAGCAGGAAGCCTGATGTGGGGCTCGATCTCAGGACCATGGGATCATGACCTGAGCTGAAGGCAGATGTTTAACCAACTGAGCTATGCAGGCACCCTGATAGCATAGTAATTGTTAATTAGGTGTGAGTGGGAACCTTGAGAAGGTGGCATTTTAGGGTATCCGAACTATGAGGAGAATTCAGCCCTTCATGGATGGGAGGAAATAAATGCGTGAATAGATTTTCAGAGGCTCCAAGGCATTCAGATGAGTAGAGCTCTCCTGGTGGTGGGAAGCTCAGTGCTCTGGAGACAGCACACATGGGATGCTGGGAACTGGTGCTGTCCATTAAAAGCCTGCCTTCTCAGCACTTGAAATGTGTCTAATGTGACCGCGGAGGTGAATTTTCAATTTTATTTAATTTTTGTTCTTTGAAATTTAAATAGCTGCTTGTGGTGATCATATTGGAAACTGCAGCTCTAGAGAGTGACAAAGTGTAGATCTTGCTTATTTTGTAAGGTCGCTAAAAGGCATTTGGATTTTATTTGACATGCAGCAGCCATTGAAGGATTTCAGGTATGGATATAACATGATATTGATTTAAGTTATAAAAATACTTTGATATTTATGGTATTAGTGGATGGATTGGAATTTGTAGTTTACATGGGGAGCAGTGGTTATACGTGGCTAGCGGTCTCCGGAACCCTACAGATTGAATTCAGATACTGGTGCTTTCACATAGCAGTTGTTTGTGTCCTTGAGCAAATGGCTTAACTCGCTTGTACCTCAGTTTCCTTCCTCATTGATAAAATGGAGATGGTTATTATATTCATCTCCAAAGGTCATTATGAAGGTTAAATGAGACAAATCCATTTAAAACTGATTAAACCTGATTTGTGATCATCATTCAGGTATTTAGCTGCAACTGCCTCCCCTGTCACCACTCTGGGTTTACCACTATTATAACAAGAACCAGGGAATACTGACTGCTGTTAACATCCCTTTGAAGTGACAACTGAACATCCTTAATATAGTGTTAGATAAACTGCTTATGTATTCCATAAGCAGTTTATTATTATTATTAATTATTAATAATGTGGCTTTTAAAACTTCAGTATCACACAAGATAATCTTTGGATTGTCTAAATTTATTTAAATAGTAAAGTAAGCTCTTTTCTTTAATAAACTAATGTACATTTTAGAAAACTAAGAAAATTAGGGGATAAAATACATGTGTTAAATACTGTTTACTCTTTATATTTCCTCCATTTGATCAATAACTGCCATACTGTTGGACAGATTGCTTTATTTTTAATAATTCAATACAAATTTTTTTGGCTGAGATAATTGAATTTCAACAGTGTTGCTAAGAATTATTGTAATTATAGATTGTCACCTGATTTTTATAAATTGGTTTTTAAAAAAGTAACAAAAATTGGCACTATAGAAAGGTAGTCAGTTGAGCTAAAGCATGTATTACTTTTATTTCCATGTAGAAGGTTTTCTTTTTTTTTTTTATAGATTTTATTTATTTATCAGAGAGAGAGGGGGGGAGAGAGAGCGAGCACAGGCAGACAGAATGGCAGGCAGAGGCAGAGGGAGAAGCAGGCTCCCTGCTGAGCAAGGAGCCCGATGTGGGACTCGATCCCAGGATGCTGGGATCATGACCTGAGCCGAAGGCAGCTGCATAACCAACTGAGCCACCCAGGCGTCCCTAGAAGGTTTTCTTTTTATTGAAATGTAATTGACATATAGCATTGTAAATTTAAGGCATATAACCTGTTGATTTGATATACTTTTATACTGCAATATGATTATCAGCATTACCTTAGCTAACACCTCTATCATGTTATATAATTATTCTTTTCTGTGGTGAGAACATTTAAGGTCTGGTCTTTTAACAGCTATTACATAATAATATGTAATATTGTTAACTATAATCACCGTCCTCTACATTAGATCCCAGAATCTTTGTTCAGCATTTCCCCAGTTCTTCAACTCCAGCCCTTGGTAATCACCATTCTATTCTTTGTGTCTATGAGTTTGTTTTATATTCCACATAAAAGTATGGTCATAAAGTATTGTTCTGTTGGGACACCTGCCTTCGGTTCAGGTCATGACCCCAGAGTCCTGGGATTGAGCCCTGCATCAGGCTCCCAGCTCAGCAGGAAGCCTGCTTCTCCCACTCCCACTCCACCTGCTTGTGTTCCCTCTCTCGCTGTGTCTCTCTCTGCCAAATAAATAAAATCTTTTAAAAAAACCCAAATATATATAAAATGTAGATCTGCTCATTAAATGCTAAATCACATAACTAATTAAAATATTATTTAATATGTATTTACCTCATTTTCTCCTTCAAAAGAATGATTAACCTTAAAGATATAAAAGTTGTTCTGTTAAATGTCAGTTATAAATTGCTTTTGACTTTCTCAGATAAAAAAATCATAGAAACAATTCACAAGACCTATAATGTCAAAGAACTTTGAAAATGTTTCATTAAACTTGGATATTCCCTTCAGGTTCATTTATAAAGTATTATATGTACCGTTGTTAAAAACAAAACAACTGATAGGGTCCAATTTAAAATAAAATGAGTCCTAGGAAATTGGACTGTCATAAGTAATTGTATGGTAAATGGAGTTGTAATTATTTCAAGGGAAAAAGAAAACGAAAAAATAAACAAACACCATGGATTTATTATCACTGTGAAGTTGGTGGCATGAATAGCAAGGTCATTTTTTCTGCAAGCTTTGATAGACGTTTAACTTCCACCTCATGCAGTTTCCCTTTTTATCTTTTTTTTTTTTTTTTTAAGATTTTATTTATTTATTTGACAGACAGAGATCACAAGTAGGCAGAGAGGCAGGCAGAGAGAGAGAGAGAGAGGGAAGCAGGCTTCCTGCAGAGCAGGGAGCCCGATGCGGGGCTCGATCCCAGGACCATGAGATCATGACCCAAGCCGAAGGCAGCAGCCCAAACCACTGAGCCACCCAGGCGCCCCTCCCTTTTTATCTTTTAAAAGCAAATTCTGGCTGTCAGGAATCCTGTAGGCCAGAGATTGTGAAGGATTAGCATCTTTGTTCATTGTGTCATTCTTTGCTTGTTTAATTGCCATATAGCATGCAGAGTGTTCAATAAAAGGGTGTTTAATTTCTTTAACTCTTACACATCCCAAAGAACCTCTGGCTGTATTAAGAATTTTAAGATTTGTAAAATCAGCAGTATATTTTTAGTCTTTATTTGTTCAATTAGCATTTGTTAGTAACTTTTCAGAAAATTTAGAAAAATTAGCACATGTGAAATATTTATTTCAAATCTTTTAAATGATTTATTTATTTGAGAGTGCGTGCACAAATGCGGGAAGGGGCAGAGGGAGAGCATCTCAAGCAGACTTCCCACCAAGGGCAGAGCCTGGGGCAGAGCTGGATCCCACAACCCATGAGATCATGATCTGAGCCGAAACCAAGAGTGGGATGCTCAACCAACTGAGCCATCCAAGCGCCCTTTATTTCAGACTTTTAAAGGCCAATTCAGAGAGTTTTCTCTTGATGAAGACATTTATTGAAAAGAGAAGTAAAGAGGTGTCACAGATGTATGACTAAAAGATTAGGCTGATTGATAGTCAGCTGGGTTGACTGGGAAGCTTTCTGGAAGAGGTCTTGATGCCAGTGTCTTTCTGAATATTGATTGGCCAAACATTTTATCATAAATACTAAGTATTCTCCAGAAGAAGATAATAAATGACATCACAGGAAAAGGGTTTGAGAGAAGCTGACATTCTTCATGCTTATGTTTTGGGCTAGGATTTGGGGGAGAACAAGTAATAAGACAGAGGTTTCATTTTTTTAATGTACTGTGATGATTTTTAACTCCTCTTTCTCTGTAGGATCATGTATCATATGTCACCTGTGCCTTAGGTCTGTTCCAGAGCAACTTAATACTGATTTTGATAATGTAATTGAATTTATGTTTATATATAATTGAATATCATGTTCTAAGTGCTAATACCTTGGAATTAAAAACAAATTCACTTATCTTGATTAGTTATATAAATGGTTCATTAGCACCTGAAAGATTAGCAAAAAGAAAGCAAACCAGAATTTAAAAGAAATTAAGTTGTAAAATGAAAAATAACTAGTACCACCTCAGTTGTTAAATCTATACAGTAATCTCCCAACTGACATGCAGACTTGTTTAGGGTGGAAAACTAAGTTACTGATTTTTATGTGTGAAGTTAGTTTTACTAAATAGTTGGGTTATCTATTCATAGAATAAATACTCCTTAACCATTTCTGTAGTTTTTTCCCAAGACAGCTATTCCTAATTTGATTAAGGTTTTACTACTGACTTGGGAAAAGACTTTGGAATCTTTTTTTTTTTCCCCTTTTAATTCCACTGTAGTTAAGATACAGTGTTGTATTAGCTTCAGTTGTACAGTGCAGTGATTCAACAATTCCCTACTCTGCTGCCGTCTTCCCTCTCAAAAGCCGTACCTTGGATTCTTAAGACAGTTTTCGAGGCTACTGTTCGTAATGAAGGAAATAAAAAAATCCATTCGCTGTCCTAGCCTAGTCCCTTTGTGTATATTAAGGCAGCTCTGGGCACCCGAGTTGTTTCTGGTATCTGTGAATTGATAGTCTAAATCAATTTTACTGTCAAAACAGCCAAATTATAAATACTAAGATTTGGCGGAATTAATAATACAGTATTTATACTTAATCGTCTGAGTGGCCACTTGTCTGCATGCATTGTCATAAGTGCTTGTTACATCCTGTCCCTTTCCATAAGTATTACAGGGAGGCAAACAGATAATGAGAATCACCGTGATGGTTGATTCTGCTCTGAGTGCAACATGGCAGCGAGGATAATGTGAACCTTGTTTTCTTTGGCTACATTATTGGCTTAAGTAGAATATCCTAGGTCAATCTGGAAACCTTAACAACCAACCAAGTTCCAAAGAGCAGATTTTTGTTCACTATGAAATTAATGTGTGCCTGCTTAAAAAAAAAACAAAACTCAGGGAAAAGTATAAGAGGGAAAAGAAATGACCTATGTTCTTGCCACGAAAAGGATCATGCCACTCATATTGACATGTTTCTTATAGTTGTTTTATTGTACACTTAAAAAAAAACTTCTGAAATTAATGGACCCATAATTTCATACCCCTCTTTCTTGCCCTAAAATTATAGGCATCTTCTTGTTAAAAAAAGTCTTTCCAGGGGCGCCTGGGTGGCTCAGTGGGTTAAGCCTTTGCCTTCGGCTCGGGTCATGGTCCCAGGGTCCTGGGATCGAGCCCCACATCGGGCTCTCTGCTGAGCGGGGAGCCTGCTTCCCCCTCTCTCTCTCTGCCTGCCTCTCCGCCTACTTGTGATTTCTGTCTGTTAAATTAAAAAAAAAAGTCTTTCTAAATGTATATTTGAAGGATGTAATTACCCATTCCCCAAGAGATAATATATGTTTACTGCTATAAATATTATGTTTAAATAATATTTATTTATTTAAGATTTTATTTATTTATTTGACAGAGAGACAGCCAGAGAGGGAACATAAGCAGGGGGAGTGTGATAGGAAGAAGCAGGTTTACCACTGAGCAGGGAGCTCTATGCGGGGCTGGATCTCAGGAGCTTGGGATCATGATTGAATGGAAGACAGATGCTAAACGATTGAGCCACTCAAGCGCCCCTAAATAATATTTAAACAGCTGACTCCTGCCTTAATTTTCTTCTGATGAAATAATGCCAGTTTAGGAAAAAAAACAAAATGAAAGTGTGAAGTGAATGAAAGTCCACCATTATCTTATTTCCCAGAGAAATACCTATATAGAGTGAGAATTTTTTTGGATGTTTTATGTTTTTATATGCATATAAAATAGACATAGAAAAATTTACGATGCAGATATAACTTTAAAAACCTTCTGTTTATTCTTAATATGTATTGCTTGTAAATTATATTTTTTTGTTTTAGCATATCATGCATATCTTATCATGTCATTATAGAATTATACACACAGGGGACGCTTAGCTGGCTCACTTGTTGAGCGTCTTTCAGCTCAGGTCATGATCCTAGGGTCTTGGGATTGAGCCCCGAATCAGGCTCCCGCTCGGCAGGAAACCTGCTTCTCCCTCTCCCACTTACCTTCTCGTGTTCCCTCTCTTGCTCTGTCTCTGTAAAATAAATAAATAAAATCTTAAGGGAAAAAAAGAATTATACACCTGGAATTATACATCCCCACTCCTATGATATTTTTAGTACCTTAGCTTCTTAATGGTTTGTATCATTAAAAAGAAAACTATATCATGAGATTTTTGGTTGTATTGAGAAGAAAGCAGTTATAGGGGTGAAGATGTTCATAAAAATATTCCTTTTGTACTTTGATTTATAAAACTAATCATCTGTTGCGCATTTTGGTGCTTTTTATATTTTTAAAATAAATAATACTCTGATGAACATTCTTATCCTAGTCTGTGGATCTTTATTATCTTGGTGATTTCTTTGTGGTAATTCCTTTTTTTTTAAAAAGATTTTATTTATTTGAGAGCAAGAGAGCATGTACAGGGGAACAACAGAGGAAGAGGGGAAAGCAGAGGCCCTGCTGAGCAGGGAGCCAGATGTGGGGCTTGGTCCCAGGATCCTGAGACATGACCTGGGCTGAAGGCAGACGCTTAACTGACTGACCAGGCATCCCTTTATGATAATTGTTAACAGCTGGTTAACACTTACCCATCTATTTCACGAAAACAGAGAATGCATCTGATTTTTAAAAAGCAAATAGTAGGCCTGGCAGAGCATGTAGCTCTTAATCTTGGGGGTTGTGAGTTCAAGCTCCACGTTGTGTGCAGAGATTATTTAAAAATAAAGTCTTTTAAAAAAATAAAATTGCATGGGGGCGCCTGGGTTGCTCAGTGGTTTGGGCTGCTGCCTTCGGCTCGGGTCATGGTCTCAGGGTCCTGGGATTGAGCCCCGCATCGGGCTCCTTGCTCTGCAGGAAGCCTGCTTCCCTCTCTCTCTCTCTCTCTGCCTGCCTCTCTGCCTACTTGTGATCTCTGTCTGTCGAATGAATAGATAAAACTTAAAAAAAAAAAATTGCAAATAATATGGGAGGGTTTATAATGCAAAGAAATAGTCCCCTGCTTACTCTTCACTGTCCAGTCTTTCCCTGCAGGGGCAGTCCTGCTTTTAGCTATTTTCGCATTTAGTTTCTCTGGTATTACCTCTGTATCTCTAAATAAAACAATTTTCTATTAGTGATTACCCACTGACTCTTTGCTTTGAGGACTGGTGTGTTTCAGTTCTCTTGTGCTCCTCCCTTCTTGCTTCTGTTTACTCTCAATGTAGTTAGGTCACTGTTTTGGTCCCCTAACAGCTAAGGAGATTTTTAGAACATACAGTTTGGACACTTGATAGAAATCATATTCTATTCTATTCTATTTTATTCTATTCTATTCTATTTATTTGTTTATTTGGAGAGAGAGTGTGAGGGGGGAGGGACAGAGGGAGAAGGAGAGCGGGGAGCCCAACACAGGGGTTGGTTTCATGACCCTGAGATCATGACCTGAACCAAAGTCAGATACTTAGACCCGACTGAGCCACCCAGGCAACAGTCCTGTTTGCTTATCTGTTGCTTTTTGAACTCTTACTCTTTGTTTGATTTTTTTTCTCGTTTCACCTTTAAGAGAATTTCTATTGTTAACTCCTGTATTGAGGTAGAATGATAATCTCTGTGGTATCTTTCCCTTGAGATTTGCAGGAGCTCTTAAGTGGTCTTTGAATAAAGTAGACTGAACTTACGGAAACCATCTCTGTTTCTAATCCAAATATAGTTTTAGGTATGGTGTCAATCCGTTCCCTTGGGATTTTCTCCTTTGTACTGTTTGAACCTGAATTATGTAAGAGTACTGAAAATCTGGTTCTCAAACGTAGGGGTGTTCCTTTTGGAACCAATGATCATTTCCTTAAAGAATCTTCAACAGAGCATATAGGAATTTATTTCATTATACAATTAGTCAATTAGTCCCTTTTCCACTAATCAGTGATTCAGTGTTACATTTCCCTTTTATCTTTTTTGACAAGGATTTCATGATTTGCTCATTGTTCTGCACTTTTTGCTGATTTGTTTCTGTGACCATATCAGTGAAGGAGATACAGTGAGTTAAAAAGCTTTGTTATGGGGCATCTGGGTGGCTCAGTGGGTTAAAGCCTCTGCCTTCGACTTGGGTCATGATCCCAAGAGTTCCACATCGGGCTTTCTGTTCAGCAGGGAGCCTACGTCCCCCTCTCTCTTTCTGCCTGCCTCTCTGCTTACTTGTGATCTCTTTCTGTCAAATAAATAAATAAAATCTTAAAAAAAAAAAGAGCTTTGTTATCCCTCTGGTTTATACAGTTTGCCATCCCTCTAGCGTATACAATTCTTTTGTATGCTAACATTGCTAAGAGAAACTGATATAAACCTTGTTTAATTCCCAATTGAATATTTTTATATTCTAAAAATAGTCGTTGTACACATGTGTAATACAAACTCGTGTACTTCATGTTTACAGATGAACAATATAGCAGGTTAAATTGTGTATTTAAAATAAAATTTATGGGCCGCCTGGCTGGCTCTGTTGATTAAGAGTCCAAGTCTTGGTCATGATCTCAGAGTCCGAGGATTGAGTCCTGCATCAATCGGGCTCTGCATTCTGTGTGGAGGCTTGAGGATTCTTTCTCACCCCTGTTTGCAGGGGCACACACTCTCTTTCTCTAAAATAAATAAATAAATAAATAAATGATTTGTATCTTCTTACAAAGATTTTTATGAACCTATTATTTAATTTATGGGTAGAAATAGTATTCGTTTCCAATTTTTGTGTATTAAACATTATATTAGGTACTCCTTAAAATTTATCTCTAATCTTCAATACATACCTCTAAGATTTCCTTATTTTATATGGTGGGAAAGTGAAACTTCGAGTTATTTGCCCATAGTAATACACCTGTTAAATGATAGAGCTGAAACTATGTATGGTTATATTTTCTTCAATGATATTTTCGGTACCTCAGCTTTTAACATATGAAAGAAGAATGGAAAAACCCAACATGAATAGTAGTAACTTAAGATCGAGATATTGCTAACTTTGCTGTTGTGTCAGTGAAGCCCATGATCTGAAGTTCAGATTAGGTGAGCAGAAGAAAGTACTTCAAAGTTGGCCACGTCTTTTCCTGCAGTCAGACGTGGTTCTTCATAGTTTTCTTGTTGATGCCTTCAGTTACTGTAATGTATTGCAGGTAGAAAGTGCAAGTCATCTCTGAAACTCTTGATTAAAGTTATTGTTATTTCTCAAATTGTTTTTTTTCCCCCCAAAGATTTTATTTTATTTATTTGTCAGAGGGAACACAAGCGGGAGGAGTGGTAGGCAGACGGGAGAAGGAAAAGCAGGCTCCCTGGGCTCCCCGCCGAGCAGGGAGCCTGATGTAGGACTTGATCCTGGGATGACCCAGGCCGAAGGCAGATGCTTAACTGACTTGAGCCTCCCAGGCATCCCACAGATTTATTTTTTTTTTTAGTTGAATCCCATGTGAAAATCATCTCCTTTCCCACTACCTAGTTTGTTTCCTTAGCTCCAGCTTCTGTCTCTTATCTCTCAACTTCATTGAGATAAAATTCAATATCATGTAACTCACCCATCTAAAATCTGCAGTTCACTGGATTTTATCATGTTGAGAGTTGCACAGTCATAAATACAGTCAGTACTGGGACATTTTTATTACTCTGAAAAGAAATCCTGTTTTCCTAATAAGGGAAACATCACCCATCACCCCCAGCCAGCCCTAGGGTAGCCCCTAATCTACTTTCTGTCTCTTATAGATTTGCCTGGACATTTCATATAAATGGAATCATATAGTATCTTGTCCTTTGTGATGACTTACGTCTCTTAGCATAATGTTCTTATCGCTGAATAATATCTGTTGTATGGATATACCATATTTTATCTATTGGTAAGTAACTCTGGATGGTTGATATTTGAGTTATTTCCACTTTTCAGCTGGTATGGATAATGCTGCTTTGAACATTTTATGTACACTTTTTGTGTCAACATTTAGCCTCTCTCTTCTCATTACAAAATAGAAAAGAGGTGAGATTTTAAAATTTTAGTGGCTCCTTTTTGCTGAAAATAAGAAATTAAAATATCTTAATAAGAATTCTGTAGTTTTTCACAACTTGGCTATAATATCAGGCTGTAATAATACCAGTCCCATTTCTCTCTGTTTAACTCTCCTCCGTAGACCCTTTCCAAAGAGAACCCTTTTTCAGTTTGCAGAACATGTTTTGCCTTCTTACCTCTGAAGCCATTAACTTTCTTTTTGATATCCTGTTTCTAATTCTTGGTCTGAACTGAAGCTTTTTCCCTCTCAAGATACAATTCAGATGTCACCAGACCTTTGCAAAGTTTCAGACCTGGTTACTTCTGGTTTTCAGCAGTACTTTTAATGTACATCAAATAGTAATTATCACAGGATTTGTTTCTTTATTTACCTGTGACTTCCTTTCTGTTGGAGCTCCTTTCAGATAAGAAGTATTTTATCTCTATAGCTTAATACAGACCTTGATGGAGCATTGAAGCTTACAGTTGACTTAAGAGAGAGGATGGGGTGCCTGGGTGGCTCAGTTGGTTAAGTGACTGCCTTCAGCTCAGGTCACGATCCTAGAGTCCCAGGATCAAGTCCTGCGGCAAGCTCCCTGCTCAGCAGGAAGTCTGCTTTTTCCTGTGACCTTCCCCCTCTCGTGCTCTCTCTCTCTCTCTCATTCTCTCCTTCTCAAATAAATAAAATCTTTTAAAAAAAGGATTTAAAATTAGGTATTGTATCAAATTGGTCTGTATTATGATCTCTGCGTGGTATCTTTTCTGTTTTTTTATTCTGTTTTAGTATCAGTTATACCTCAATTACAAACAATACTGAAGCTACCTAAAGAAAAAAAAAATCTGTTGTTATGTCTTCTTTTTCCCTGTGGTCCTATGTCCTTATTGATCCTAGGACTGCTGAAATTGGCTTAGTCACCTCTGTAATTCTGAGATTCTGAACTTTTTTAAAAAAGATTTTATTTATTGATTTTGAGAGAAAGAGAGCAAGAAAGAACAGGAGAAGGGGGAGGGTAAAAGGGTGAGGGAGAAGCAGACTCCCTGCTGAGCAGGGAGCCCATCCCAGGACCCTGTGATCAGGACCTGAGCTGAAGGCAGACACTTAACCTCCTGACCCTCAGGCATCTCCTGAGACTCTGAATTTTTTTAAATTTTAGTTTAGGATATTACTGATTTACTCTATGATAATCTTGTCTTGCTTTACGACTGAGCCATCCAGGTGCCCCTCTCTTCTTTCTTGTTGATTAGGTGGGCATTGGTAGTGATAATGTCAGAGAGAATGTGAAAAATGTCATGATATTAAGGAAAGTGTTTTAGTATCCTGTATGATGCTCCTTTCTAGTTGAGTATACCTGCTTTTATGTATTTCCCAGTCTCTAATAAATATCTGTAAATATTGGGAAACAAATGGTCTGAAGGAAACACTAATATGATATGAAAAACTAAGAGGGAAAACGATTTACCCATCCAGCTGCTAGCAGGTCATAGTATTGAAAGTAACCAAGTAAGGAAAACGTTGGAATCTTTCCAGTCTTCCCCAAATTGAACCTGGTTATTTCTATATGGGAGCTGAAGCTCTTAGAATGTTTTCACTAAATGAACTTTATCAAAGTTAAAAAAAAAAAAAGGTAATGACTTTATGGTTTACCTTTATATTTTCAAAAGATCCTTTATATTGGTCAGCAATCACCAAATATCGATTTTTTAAGGAAATTTTTTTAAGGTAGAAGTCTTGAATGAAAATCACTAGTGAGCTGAAGTTTTCAGAGTCACAGTTTTAGAGGTTCCCTCTCTTGTACCAAAAATTTTGTTTATATATACTTTCTATTCTGTAAAGACATATTATAACTTATATTAATGTGACTAATATTTTACTCCAGCTACTGGGTAGTTGGCTTGTTTTTGCCTTTAATCTTTTTTAGGAAGTAGAAGGTATTAAAATGTGCATGCCTAAAACTGCAGAAAATTAAAAGACTTCAAAAATCATTTTAAGCAGGGGCACCTGGGTGGCTCAAGTGGGTTAAAGCCTCTGCCTTCAGCTCAGGTCATGGTCCCAGGGTCCTGGGATCGAGCCCCACATCGGGCTGTCTGCTCAGCAAGGAACCTGCTTCCCTTCCTCTCTCTCTCTCTGCCTGCCTCTCTGCCAACTTGTGATTTCTGTCTGTCAAATAAATAAATAAAATCTTTAAAAAAAAAAATCATTTTAAGCAGAAACTGTGTATCACCGCCCAGGTACAAAAAATTAAATAGTGTATGGTCTTTCCTGTTAAAAAC
Source organism: Mustela putorius furo (assembly GCF_011764305.1). Lineage (NCBI taxonomy): Eukaryota > Metazoa > Chordata > Mammalia > Carnivora > Mustelidae > Mustela > Mustela putorius. The sequence continues at coordinate 14,939,179 of NW_025422005.1, read as the reverse complement.
TCCCTCTCTTCTCAAAGTAATGTATCTGCTTAAAAAAAAAAAGTCCCTGCTTTTATTGACAGTTTGCCATCCATGTATTTCTAAACTAATTTAGTCAAATGCTTTCTTCTTTGGAACTTCTTGGGAATCATACTGTGTATATTCTTTATGAGAGTCATTCAGGTTGTGGTGTGTTGTTGTAATTTTTCATTGAATTTCTGTATAGGAAGATCTTGCATTATTGATCCATCCTCCTGTTAATGAACAGGTATATTATTTCTAGTTTTTGCTTACTAAGAGCAATACAACTATGAACATTTTTGTACATGTGCCTTGTTGCACATTTTCCTGTTTCTCACAGATGTATGGCTAGGAATGGAGTAGCTAGATCATAGGGTTTGCCTACTTTCATAGTTAGTAGCTAGTACCACATTCTTTCCCAAAGTGGTTGTACAAATTTATTTTCCCACCAGCAAATGAGTGAGAATTCTAGAAGCTGCCCATTGTTGCCAAGGCAAAAATATAATATCTTTCTTCTTCTTCTTCCTTTTTTTTTTTTTAAAGATATTGTTTATTTATTTGACAGACACATTGAGAGGGGGAACACAAGCAAGGGGGTAGAAAAGGGAGAAGCAGGCCTCCCGCTGAGCAGGGAGCCCAACGCAATATGGGGCTCGATTCTAGGACGCCGGGATCATGACCCGAGCTGAAGGCAGCTGCTTAATGACCAAGCCACCCAGGCACCCAAAAAATAGAATATCTTTAAAAAATATAAAAGTTTATTGGGCATATTATCTTTTTTAAACTTTAATGCAGTGCACCAGTGTACTTCATGAGATTGTTGATTAATTTTGCTTTGGATTAATATTACATGAAAAACAATAATCTTTTTTGCTTTGGAATTGGTTAAGTATTGTCATAATCGGCTATTTTATACCTCTTCCCTGCCTCCATAATTGAGATGGTAGTAATATGTGTGAAATAATGTTTTTTTCCTTCTACGAAAACTCTTTTCCTCTACCTTTGAAGTACATGAATTTTAACAGTATGATCTGAGATGGAGTAATTTAGCCAGGAAGAAGAAACTCCAGTCAGAGATTAAAAGTTTTAATAATCATTTATTTAGAAATATTTTGAAAGAGGTATTCAAAGTTGTGTGTAACAACAACTTCATTAGTCCTGTGCCATTTTCTTGGGTTAGGCTTGTGTTAACTACTTACATTTTGTATAATTTCTCATTGAAGGTGGTATACTCTTTTTCCCTGGCAAAGATATTAAGCTCTATAATACACTAAAAGCAAACGTATAGTGTGTTGTGCAGTGTGACACTTGTAATAGGGGTCTTTTTGCATTAAGCAGAGCGCAATTGCAGATCAAAGATTTATTGCATGGAGCAGCTTGTTTCTAGGGAAAAAAATGTCTTTTAAAGACTTTTATTTGACAGTGAGAGAGAGCGAGCCCAAGCACCAGGAGCAGTTGGCAGAGGGAGAGGGAGAAGCAGGCCCTTGCTAAGCAGAGAGTCTGATGCAGGACTCTATCCCAGAACCCCAGGATCATGACCTGAGCCGATGGCAGATAAATAACGGACTGAGCCACCCAGGTGCCCCTAGGAAAAATTTAGAATGATATGATTTTTGTGATTCTCCTGTTACTTGTTTTTTTTTTTAAATGTTTCTCTCAGAAGCAAATCATTGAAGGGAGCAGCATTGGTTTCATCTTTTTTCTGGTGGGGAATGGGGTAATTTGTCATCTTCCAGAATTCAGTCAGGTGTCCTTTTTATTACTTCCTTGTTGTAGATAATGCCTACCCATGTGAACATTTTTATTTCCTTCAGAGGTTCCTCAGAGGGGGTGCTTCGGCAGGTCATGGGTCTTGGAGGATTTCAGACTGTGGCCAGAGATGGTTCCTGTGCTCTCTGGCCACATGGACTGCCTGGTCACTGGCCCTGCTCTTTCTGTCCTCTCCTCCCCACAGACCTCAGCTCCCATCCCTGGCAGAGAGATATCAGCCCTGCACACCAGCCACTACCCTTCTCCTATTATTTGATACAGATTTATTTTCTCTGGCTTGTTTTCATTAGTAGAAACCCCCAATTTTAGGAGGGAGTGCCCTATAGAATATACGATACTGAAGGATTTCTGCAGTTTGGCATAGCCATTTGGGAATGGGAAAGGTTGCACACCACAGGAATATTTGCCTGTGCAGGTTGTTTTTCACTAGTGCTTGTTTAAGGAAATTTTTAATGTAGTAATAGCACAATACTTTTGGCTTTGGCAAATGCTGTATTTCTTTCTCTCAAACATTTGTATTTTTTTTTTTAATTAAAGATTTTATTTATTTATTTATTTGACAGACAGAGATCACAAGTAGGCAGAGAGGCAGGTAGAAAGAGAGAGAGGAGGAAGCAGGCTCTCCGCGGAGCGGACAGCCCGATGCGGGGCTCGATCCCAGGACCCTGGGATCATGACCTGAGCCGAAGGCAGAGGCTTTAACCCACTGAGCCACCCAGGCGCCCCTCCAAACATTTGTATTTTATTGGCTGACCTAATACCCTTAAAAAGTACACTCAAGTAGTTTTCAGGCGAAAATGAATGAGATGAACACTGACCTTTATCTGTAATCATTCATGTGGGTTTTTTTTTTTCATCTTCATCAGTATATGGAAGAAACTCTTTATAGTTCTAAAAAGTATATTTTTTTCTTTTATATTCTGATTATTTTACATATTCATTTCTATTGATAACAGTCCACATCTATATATTTTTTATGTCTTTAGTCCACTTGTTACTATATTTTCCTGTTACTTGCTATTTCTACCTTTTTTGCTATCACGTGTAGTACTGCTGGATAGATCTTTGAAGTTCCTAATTTTTGAGGTGAGATTATTTCTTTAGAAGATTTGTACCGTAATTTGGAATCGCTTTTTGGGTGGTTTTAATGCAGTTGTGACACACTGCTCTGTAGTTTGGGAGACAAGGTAAACTCGTTCTGAGTACCTACCTATATTCTGTTTATTCAATACCTGCCAGTACGGTCAAGGTTTTTTTGTGTGTTTGTGTGTGTGTGTGTTTTTTTGTTTTTGTTTTTGTTTTTGTTTTTTTTGTAAATTTTACTTTTGTTATTAATGACATGTATGAGTACTATGTTTTATTCTTTTTTTTAAAGTTTTATTTATTTATTTGACAGAGAGAACACCGTGAGATAGGGAACATAAGCAAGGGGAATGGAAGAGGAAGAAGCAGGCTTCCTGCTGAGCAGGGACCCCCCCTGATGCAGGGCTTGATCCCAGGACCCTGGTTGGGATCATGACCTGAACTGAAGGCAGACGCCCAATGACTGAGCCATTCAGGCGCCCATATTCTTTCTTTTCTTTTTTTTTTTTTTTAAGATTTTATTTATTTGTTAGCAAGAGAGCACAAGCAGAGGGAGAAGCAGGCTTCCACTGAACAAGGAGCGTGATGTGGGACTGGATCCCAGGATCCTGGGACCATGACCCAAGCTGAAGGCATATGCTCAAGCCACCCAGGTGTCCCAATATTTATTCTTAATAGCAATTTATTTTTTGTATTTTCCTATATTATTATGATATATATTATTCTCAGTAAACTTAATCTTTGTTTTATCAGGATGAATTGGAGATTTGACGTAACATTTATATAGCTAATAACTTACTAGTTTTCACTTTCATTGCATGAATTTCTTTTTTTAATGTTTAAATATATATCCATTTTGCTGTTTTACTTTAGCTATATATTTAAAATAATTGATTCTAAAACATGTGAAATAAGATACATTTATAAAACCTAGTCAAGGAGAAATTTGGTTGCAAGAATTCATTTCTAGTTATTGTTTTTCTAAAGTAGATGCTTAAATGGTAATCCAGTTTTTGTCCTTTGAAAGATTTTCCTGAGGCTTATAAATGCAGTAGCATTTCACAGTAAACCTTGTGTCCATATAAATGTAATTTTTATTCAAAATTGGAAAAGTTTTTAAAGAAAATCATAGAGCAATTCAAAAAACAAGAAAAATTAAATACAATTACTTTAAGTCTTAAACTTTGGTTAGTATTATTCATATCTCTTTTAGCCTTTAAGCTTTTTGCTTCTAGTTAAAGCTGTTTTTATTTATTCATTTATTTAAAGATTTTATTTATTTATTTGACAGACAGAGATCACAAGTAGGCAGAGAGGCAGGCAGAGAGGGAAAGAGAGAAAGAGAGGAGGAAGCAGGCTCCCTGCCGAGCAGAGAGCCCGATGCGGGACTCGATCCCTGGACCCTGAGATCATGACCTGAACCAAAGGCAGAGACTTAACTCATTGAGCCACCCAAGCACCCTAGTTTATTTATTTTTAAAGATTCTATCTATTTATTTGACTGACAGAGATCACAAGTAGACAGAGAGGCAGGCAGAGAGAGAGGAAGGGAAGCAGGCTCCCTGCCCAGCAGAGGGCCAGATGACACAGACGGGGTCCTATCCCAGGACTCCAGGGTCATGACCCTAGCCAAAGGCAGAGGTTTTAACCCACTGAGCCACCCGGGCACCTCTAAAGCCATTTTAGATAGACATAGGGATTCTAAAGTTCGGTTACTGGGGAGTAGACTTTCTTCAGAGTTTCTGACTGTGTGAATTCCAAGAAAAGCTGATACCATTTGAAAACCACTTTCCTTTCTACCTGGGGAGAGTTTTCAACTGTGAGAGAAATCAGGGGATTTAAGAACTTAGATGGAGAAAATACCTAATCAAATGTTATCATTTCTTTGAATTATGAAGTTAGGCAAAAGCTGTCACTAGTTCTTATTTTTTTTAATGCATAAGTAAAGAACACATATGTTACTATACCACAAATTTACCTTAGTATTTTAATATCTACATTTCAATATAATTAGTTTTGTCATTAGCCTATGTATTTTATGCATTTCAAAATATTCGAGGAGAGGTCTGTAGTTTCCCCCAGATTGTAAAAGGTTTCATGGCCTTCCCCCCAAATTTGAGAACCTCACCTTAAGGTGAATAAATTTTTTTATATTTGATGACAACAGAATTACCCCCCATTCATGGGCATTTTCCAGACTCAGTGGTAGTCTGGATTAGATTGTGTTAGAGATGAGCTGGCTAGGTTGATTGCTAGGCTTTAGGAAGTGGCCTGGGTAAATTGTTTTCATTTCCATCATAGATTGATGGGGACTTTATTGCCAGTGATAAGTGGGAAAGTAATTTTTGTTTACTTAAAAACACATGTAATTATTTTTCTATACAAATTTATGACTTTGAACTATATTAGAAAATAAAAATGAGAAAAAAACCCTGTAATGCTTTCTGTTAAGATATTTGCATATCTCCTTTTTATTTTTATTATTTATTTTTTCCTTACAGATCTTTTTAATATAATACATATACCTATGAGTATGTGTATATGTGTGTGCACTTTATTTATACACATATACGTTAGACATAGAATGGAGGCAAAGCTATATGTGTAGAAATATACACGCATGTGACTATACATGTATATTTAGGTATACTCTATAAGTTGCCCCATTTTGTTCAGTTTTATTGAGGTATATTTACATAATATAAAATTCACCGTTTTAGTGTACAGGTCTAGGAGTCTTGACAATCTCCTAGAGACATGTATTTCCCATTGTAGTCAAAATATAGAACGGTTACTTCACTCTAAAAACAGTGTTGTGCCCCTTCTGTAGTCATCCTCTTTCCCTTGCAATCGTTTCTTTTTTGTTTCTTTTACAAAATGTCACATAAGTGGCATTGTACAGCATGTAATTTACATTTACCTTATTGCATTTAGCATAACTTTCCTTAAGGTTTTTGGTTTTATTATTTTTCATACAGATTTTATTTATTTATTTGAGAGAGAGTATGAACAGAGGGAGAGGTAGAGTGACAAGCGGACTCCAAGCTGAGCAGGGAGCCTGACGCAGGGCTCCATCCCAGGACCCTGAGATCATGACCTGAGCTGAAGGCAGATGCTTAACTGCTGAGCTATGCAGGTGCTCCTAATGTTTTTGGTTTTAGATTATGCTTCAGGAATCTTTTATCAAACTGATGATAATAGTCATTTTTTCCCCTAATCATTCTATTGCTCCATTTTGAAATTTTAAGTCTTTAGTCGGTCTGACACTTATTTTAGTATGAATTGTGAGATAGAGAATTCAATTTGAAAAGGTAACCAGTTCAGCAATATTTATTAAGATTGGGTGACTAGTAGGGGCACCTGGGTGGCTCAGTGGGTTAAAGCCTCTGCCTTCAGCTCAGGTCATGATTCCAGGGTCATGGGATCGAGCCCCACATTGGGCTCTCTGCTCAGCAGGGAGCCTGCTTCCTTCCTCTCTCTCTGCCTGTCTGCCTACTGTGATCTCTGTCTGTCAAATAAATAAATAAATAAAATCTTAAAAAAAAAAAAAGATTGGGTGACTAGTATAAAGCTCTTACTAAATATTGATTTCCTCACAGGTAACACAAGTAGCAAGACAACCGGGACCCCCGACCCCTTCCCCTTATTCAGCACATGAAATAAGTAAGGGGCATCCAAATCTTGCGGCAACGCCCCCGGGACATGCATCGTCCCCTGGACTCTCTCAAGTAAGAAAAACTTTATTTTAAAAAAAATTTCCATATAAAAGTAGTTTTTCTGGTTTTCTGAAGCAAATTTCTGAGAAGTAACATACATTACTTGACGAATAGTTTTTCTTTAATTTATCTATTTTGTAATTTTTCAGACATACCTCTCATAATTGTGGCTACTGACAGTTTTATACAGTTATATTTATTGAGTCATTCAAAATGAACTATCATTGATACTTAGTTTTCCTTTTTTGCTGTTGAGGAAATTAGCGTATGGTTATAGAGGCCATTTAAAAAACCGCACAAATCACTTTTTTGCTTTCTAGTGTATAATCTGCTAGTTTTCTTTCTCTCTTTTTGGTGGAGTGGTGGTGGTTATTTTCTACTTAAAAAGAAATGGGTGTTTTTACCTCTTAGAGCAATAGTAGTGGGCTTCTTTGTTGGTTTGGTTTTTTATTTCATAAATAGGTTATTGGACCTTCTTAGGCTTAAAATTATGTTGGATTGTTAAAGAATGTGAATTTTATAGTGTATTTTCAATTAACAGGTGCAGGGGACATTGAAACCCTGTTGTAAGAAGTCACTGTGGCTCCCCTTCATCTTAAGCCATTTCCCACGATTCTGATTAGCTTGTACCATTCCACCATTATATGCTTATTTGGGCTTTGTTGTGGTTAAGAGCATGCTGGAATTATGAAGTCTCTTAGTGGAATGTGGAGAGAGTCAAGCTAACTGACCCATGCTGTTTGAGACTATTAGTGTTTATACATAGCAACTGCACCTTTTAATAATGAAAATTTTTTATTTTCAATTGTTGCTTCCATGTTTTAGGCTTTTTAGAACTTACATAATAAGAGATAAAATATTACTTATTCAAAGTAATGCTAAAAGCTGGAGATTGTGTTACAGGGCTGATTATTGTTTTTTTAAAGACTGTGGAACATTTGGAGAAGGAATGTACAACTTTCCAAACCATGATTGATATTTTAAAAAGTACATAAATTAATTTGCACTTAGTTTTATGCTTAAACTTGGTTTAAGTCATTCCTATTTAATTCTGAGTTTTAAAACTAAAATGGCAAAATGAACTCTTAATTGTTTAAAAGGGAGGTTCTTGTGTTGGCTTTCATGGCATGGAGCAGAACCACCCAAGCTATTAATATTGTGTATTAGTCCAATTCTAATCAAGAAGAAAAAAACTATGTTGTAATGTAAATAGGGAAAATTTAATATAGAAGATTATTCAGGGGACACCTGTCTGGCTCAATAGGTAGAGCATGTGACTCTCAATCTGGGGGTTGTGGGTTTGAGCCCCATGTTGGGTTATAATAGATTATTTTTAAAAAAGAGATTATTCAGTATAATTGGGGATTGGAGTAATGAAGGATTGGCTTATTAAAGAAAGAGAACTCTAAAGAATATACAAATAGCAACTATAAGGAGCAGATGCTTATCCTGGGGTTGAGACAATACATAGGTAAGAGTCTACTTCTCCAGGGCTGATTCTGGAGAGTGCATGGCTGTGGCTCACCTCATGGTACACAAGTCATTGTAGTATTGTATTAGTGGAATATGGTAGAAACCCTTCCTCTGGAACTTGCTGGAAATGTACTTTATTGAGTGTTGGGCCAAGCTGGATCTTCTAGTGCCAGTCTCCTTTAGCAAAGAGCCACTGCAGTGTGCAGCGGCTAGAGGCTCCTTGTATAGCTTCTGTGTTTACCATAGATACTTCAGATAACCTTGACTATGCCGGATTATAGGCCCCACGTGGTAGCTTGTATCACAACCTAAACTTGCTGCAGGGACTTCTTTTGTTCCGTTCTTAACTCAAAATGGTAAACCCCCACAGTGACTTTCTAAGTAGGTCAAAGTGTGGCACACTCCAATGTGTAGTGTATGTTGTCCTTAAAATTCCTAGGGGCGCCTGGGTGGTTCAGTAGGTTAAAGCCTCTGCCTTCAGCTCAGGTCATGATCTCGGGGTCCTGGGATCGAGCCCCGTATCGGGCTCTCTGCTCAGCAGGGAGCCTGTTTCCTCCTCTCTCTCTGCCTGCCTCTCTGCCTACTTGTGATCTCTGTCAAATAAATAAAATCTTAAAAAAAATAAAATTCCTAAAAAGGCTTCCAAACCTTGTGTCTGTCCCTTTTTTTCCCATGGTAGTTAGTGTTAGGTAAGAGACTCCTCTCCCATCTTGGGCTGAGATCCAGACCTTGTTGAAGAGGGCATACGCGCAGCTCACGGAGTGGTAGAGAAGTTGTGGTGACATTCCAGTAGAATTTACTAGAAATCCACCCTCTGCAACTTCCCAGAATGCTGCCCTCTGGGGTGGTGAGGGAAAGCTTTTCACAGGTAGTTTTCTTAGAGGAGGTATTTTGCTGCCTAAGAAGATTCCAGGAGTAGCTGTTAACCAGTGGGGCCAGCTGGCTGCTGCGCATTGCTCTAGCAGCCTCGTACTGAAGATGTGTACTCTAGGGCAGCTGAGCCCTGGAGAAGCCAGATTCTGGAAAACCTGCTCATAATGCAGGAGCTTGGTGTGCAAGCCAAATAGGAACCAGGAATCAAAACCCTTTCCTCCTGCACTATGTCTGTGGGGCCCTCTATTGACAAAGCATAACATTGTGTCAGCTGAAATGGAAAAATACTTAAAATATTTTAAAATATTTAAGTATTAGGGAGCCCAGATCCATTTTGAGTATAGAGACAAAAAAGGTAAATTGTGAACTTAAAAGCAACTGATCAGTGGCACATAAAGGAAATAACTTAATTTTCAGTTTCAAATTCTTACTGTTTCAAGTTATGATTTGACCTAGGCAGTTGGCTCAAAGCACTTAAGTTTTCTGAAAGACCTTGCTGCTTAAAAATGCATAGTTTGTATTTAAAAAAGAAAGTTCTCCCTGCGGTCTCAGCTGCTGAGCCCACAGATGGCTTTATGTATGCGATTTTATTAGTTACCTTTAGAAGTCAAGAGTACATGGATCTTAGGAGAACAGTCACCATGTATTATCTGTCTTGCTTTCCTTGTGGTCTCTTTGGCTACCATAGTGCCTATACGATTAAGGAACCCAGTAAATCACCTGGTCACAGTCCCCTCTTTCCTTTCCCTTTCAAACAAAGGCTGATTTACAGGGATTCATTGGTTTCTGAGCAATGTCTTAACCTCTGTTGATAGAGTGAGGAATTTTTTCTGGGTGGCATGCTTGGAAAATTGAGGAGTTTTGTGGGAAACTCAAGTCTCCTTAGGTTTCACAGTTAACATATTCTTGGAGCATAATGGAAAACAGAGCCTTCAAATAGAGGAAAAAGGATTACACGCTTGGGCTCAAACAGGCCTAGCGTCTGGGGCTCAGTCTTTCACTTTCTGGTTACATGATGTTGTGTAAATTATTTAATATTTCTTGAACATGGTTTTATCATCTGCTATATAGGTGAGAATTTGAATTCGACCATCCTTCAATAAGGTTTTTATGAGGTTTATATAAAATCCTGCCTTAGATTTGGATACAGTAAATGCTCTCTGTAGGTGGCATTTACTGGTTTCATGGCTGTCATACTGGTTTTCCTCAGGACTTACGTGTGTGTGGCTGTGTACGTGTGTATGTGTGTCTAACTCATCTAATTTAGCTACATGACTGGTATTACTGTAAAATTCAGAAGTTCTCCCCAAGAGCTCGAGATCTCTTCCAAGTTTTTGCTTTATCCTTTGCAGGATAAAGGAAGAGGCCAGCCTTGTTTATTTTCCTTTAGCAGTTAGTGTCGTTTATTCTTATGCACAAATCAACTAAAGTTAAGAATAAAGACACTCTTGGGCACATGGGTGGCTCAGTGGGTTAAGCCTCTGCCTTCAACTCAAGTCATGGTCTCAGGGTCCTGGGATCCAGGCCCCATCTGGCTCTCTGCTCAGCAGGGAGCCTGCTTCCCTGTCTCTCTCTGCCTGCCTCTCTGTCTACTTGTGATTTCTCTGTGTCAGATAAATAAATAAATAATTCTTTATAAAAAAGAAAAAAGAAGAAGAAGACTCTCGTTCTGCCACATGCCATTTATGATGAGTCTCACCTGCTTCTGTGATCGTGTTTTTGTCCTAGGTAGTTACCTGTGTCTGTGACTTAATGTTTGACACTAAATGAATCTATTAGGATTTAAGTGAAAGCAACTAAGTTGAAGAAGAGTGAATTTCATAGCTTTGAAACATAAAAGAAGGAAAATGTAGAAAATTGCTCCCAGTCTGTTTCTTAACTTTATTTAGAAAAGATTTTATTTATTTACTTGGGAGAGAGTGAGCGAGCAAGCAAGCATGAGGTGGGGGAGAAGGAGAAACAGAATCCCTGCTGAGCAGAGAGCCTAATGCAGGGCTCCATCCCAGGACCTGAGCCGAATTTAACCGAGGCAGATATTTAACCATCTGAGCCACCCAGGCATACCCTCTCTGGCCCCCACCTCCTCCCCCACGCCTATTTCTTTTCTTTTCTTTCTTCCTTCCTTTTTTTTTTTTTTTAAGATTTTATTTATTTGACAGTGAGATAGGGAATACAAGCAGGGGGAGTGGGAGAAGGGGGAAGGCTTCCCACTGAGTCGGGAGCCTGATGCAATGCTTGATTCCCAGACCTTGGGACCACAACCCCAACCAAAGGCAGATGCTCAACGACTGAGCCACCAAGGGCCCCCCGTCCCCATCTGTTTCTGTTTCATCAATGGCAACCTCTTCATCTACTTCTTTCCCTTCAAGATAGGATTTTACATATGTGTGTGTGCATGCTAAATTTTAAAGCTTTATTTGCATTTTCGTTGTTATATGACTTCTAAATTTTTCTAGTCCTCTCCTTTCTGGGGGTTTTTGGGGGCTTTTTTGAGAGTGGAAGAGGGGAGGGAGAGAAAGAATCTTGAGGAGCTTCTTCATCCTCTTTCTCATGACCCTGAGATCATGACTTGAGCTGAAATCCAGAATCAGAGGCTTAACCAACCGAGCCACCCAGGGGCCCCCTCTGGTGGTTTTGTTTAATCAGAGTGAGAAACTTTGGACTATTAGTCTAGAAGGGATTAATAGTTCAAAGGATATTTTCAAGCTACAGGGAATTTGAGAGACACAGAGTCTCTTTAAGTGTGGATTTTTTTTCATTTACCCTGAAATGGCAGCACTTTAATAGTCTCTAAATCCAAAATGTCCTTACTTGGGAAATGGTGAAGAATTTGGAATTTAAAAGTATCTTTTGGGGCAGATTTCAAAGTAAGTAGAAAAATGTACTCTCCCAGGAGTCAAGAGACCTGAGTCTCGGTCCTGCCAGTATTATTGCAAATTTTGACCCAGTGGAAGTTCTTACTAATGCGCGGTTTTTCTCTTTGTAAACAAGAGGCTCGTATTAAGTGAGATTGGAATTCCCTTTAAGATTTTCATGGGTTTTATTTTTTATTTTTATTTTTTTTAGATTTTATTTATTTATTTGACAGAGCACAAGCCGGGGGAGCAGCAGAGAGAGAGAGGGAGAAGCAGGTTCCCCCCTGAGCAAGGAACCTGATGTGGGACTCATCCTAGGACTCTGGGATCATGAGCTGATCCCAGAGCGTCTGACCTGGCAGATGCTTAACTGACTGAGCCACCCAAGCGCCCCTCTTCATGGGTTTTGGAAACTAGTTCAGAGTAGACGATTCTTATTATGAAAATCTTCTGAATGCTGTATATATTTTTTTAAGATTATTTATTTATATATTTGATAGAGATCACAAGTAGGCAGAGAGGCAGGAAGAGAGAGAGAAGGGGGAAGCAGCCTCCTCCTGAGCAGAGAGCCTGATGCGGGGCTCAATCCCAGGACCCTGGGATCATGACCTGAGCTGAAGGCAGAGGCCCAAACCCACTGAGCCACCCAGGCACTCCAATGCTGTATTTTTTTATTTAAACTTAGACAAACTTTTATATTGTTTTACTTTTCATCTTTTCAAAAAATAACAGAAGTTTGTTATTTGGATTATTTTAGGTTAAGCAAAACAACTGTTTCCTACTTATTGCTTAATTGTAGTTACACATTTGCTTTGACTCAGTTAATTTTTACATAATTGAGCAAAATTACCAAACAAGGAGATCAGACTGGCACTGATTACCAGGTTCAACATTGAGGCCTTTTTCTCCCCACTCCTTGATGTCACTGTGTGACTGTGTGACTCCTAAGCTATGCTCACAGTAGGTAGTGAGAAAGTGTGGTCAGAACATTGCCAAAGAAGTGGAGCAATAGATGTTTTCTGTATGCTTTTGGAAATTTCTTTCAGTTTCCCTTTCTTCAGAGAGATCAGTTCAATCATGTTTTATAGTGGACTGAGAATGGTGATAGCATATGATCCCCTAGTTCAATTCTTTATTGTTTCTGGAAATACTAAGCAAAGGACTTCTTCACTGAGGAATAGTTCTTGGTCATGATATTTCTTCTCTTTTTAAAATTTTATTAAGTTTTAGATTTTAGTTCCAGTATAATTAACACAGTGTTCTGGTGTACAGTACACTGATTCAGTAATTGTATACATTGCACAGTGCTTATTACGGTAAGTGTACCATGATATATATTTTAAACATTACAATTTTCATTATTAGTACATTTCAGATGAGTCATGGTTCCTATAGTCTCTTCATTTTAACTTACAGACTTCACTTTCCTTTCAGAAGTCTTATTTTACTACAGAAAAATTCTCGTGTTTCTTTGCAGTTCTTGATTGATTATTTTAGGCTTTGCAAATTGTTTTTTATGATTAAGATACCGATTTTATTTACTTCATGCAAGCTTTTATAATTTTTTGGGTTTTTTTGTCTTTCATGAAGAAAATTAATTCTGATTTGACAACTCTGATGGTCAGGCTTATAATAAGCAGGATAAAATAGAGGAAGCTTTGAAATTTTTTTTCATATTTCATTATTGAAATAGATGAGTATTGAATTTCTATAAGAAAGCAAAGCAAATTTTATTATGTTTTACTCCCCTTCTTCCTTTGGAACACATCATAGCTATCTAAGGCAGTCTTTTTTTTTTTTTTAAAGATGTGTGGTGTTTGGAAGCTGCATTTCTACCACATACGGATTTGATGTGGGTTCAGAAACCTGCAGTGCTAACTGTATTGAGTTGACCCTCATGGTGCTAAATCATCTGTTTCTTTTTTCCCCCCTAGTTGTTAATATATGTACTTAAAAATGTATACCTTGTTGAAAACTGCAACACACACTGTCCTTAACCACTTTATCAATTAACATACCTTTACAAATTAGCGTAGAATACCATTAGCGTAGAAGATATAAGGACCAATAAAATATCTAGATCATTTATGTATGTGGTTTCATCTGGTATATGCTAAATAATTGTGATAAGCTTTTCCCTCTAATTGTTGAGATTATTTTAATGTTGTTATATTTGGAGAATTTCAGCTGTTTTGTCTTTTTTGTTTTTATTATTAAAATAATTGTAACAGGGCGCCTGGGTGGCTCAGTGGGTTGAGCCGCTGCCTTCGGCTCAGGTCATGATCTCGGAGTCCCGGGATCGAGTCCCACATCGGGCTCTCTGCTCAGCAGGGAGCCTGCTTCCTCCTCTCTCTTTCTCTGCCTGCCTCTTTCCCTACTTGAGATCTCTGTCTATCAAATAAACAAATAAAATCTTTAAAAAAAAAATAAAATAATTGTAACAGTATTTATAAAGTAGGATTTCCGAATGTTTTTCTACTAGCTTAATTTCGTTTTTTATGTAGTCTTGTAACTTACCATGAAACATGACTAAAATAATTTTTATGTGCTTGATCATACTTTTCATTACATGTGTCTAGAAAAAAAATTCCAGTGATTTTTATTCAAAACTTCTTCTTTTTTTTTTGAACTATTGCTGCAAGGATGATAGTTAAGTTGTAAATATTACTCAGGTTTTCGTCACCCTAAACTCCGAGTTCTAGATTCTGTTTGGCAAATTGATAAGACGAGAACTTATATTTTGAAATATTAAAGTATAAGGAGTGAAAGTTTTAAAATGCTACATTAATTCAACCTTGTTTTAGAAAGTCAAAGAATTTTGTAAGAATCAATCTATAAAAACTGTTATTTCAAAAGCATTTCTTCTGTTGTCTTTGATAGGGGCTCTGGTTTTATTGATGATGTTCATTTTTTTCCAAACTCTGTCAGGGAGAAAAAGGTTTAGGATTCTGTGTTTGAGATCTTTAAGAGTTGCTTCCTCTGGACACATCATGAGGTGGGCACTGCTTCCTCCCCCTCCCCCTCCTCCTCCTTATCCTTGTCCTCCTCCTCTTCTTAGTTGAGGGTAGTCCACATACGTTACATCAGTTTTAGATATACAGCATAGTGATTCAGCAACTCTAAAGCTTATCCTGTACCAGTATAAGGTTTTAGATATACAGCATATGTTTTAGATATACAGCACAGTGATTCAGCAACTCTGTACCCTTATACTGTACTCACCACAAATGTAGCTGCCATCTGTCCCCATACAATGATACTCCAAACCTCTGACTGTAATCTCTATGGTGTAAATTTTATTCCTGTGACTTGTTCATTTCTTAACTGGAAGCCTATTATCTCTTACTCCTCTTCACTCATTTTCCCATTCCTCCAGCCCCCTTTCCTTTGGCAGCCATCAATTTGTTCTTTGTATATATACGTCTGATTCTGTGTTTTCTTGATTTCTGTGGCCACCACTCATCTGTTTTAATAGGTAGTGCATTCTCTCAGCATTTTCCTTGCAAGTTTACCACTTTGGAATTTCACATTTCACTTATTTTCCTGAGTTTTAGAAGACATAGTCACTTGAGTGCCATCAGTCTATTTTTTACTGGCTGTGACATTCAGAATTTTTAGATTTTATGGCTGTGAAAATTGCAACTTTAGTTTGGCTACAGAAATTAGCATGTGTCAGTAAATTTTGAGATGGGAAATTGAACAGGTGAATTTTAAAGATAATCAGGAGATGGAGCAGCCTGACAATTCAATTCAATCTGCTTGTGATATTTCCCACAGAAATTCATATTCCATTTGTCTTAGTCTGCTTGGGCTGCCATAACCACATAGACTGGGTGACTTTAACAGCAGACATTCATTTCTCATACTTCTGGAGGCTGGAAGTCCAAGATCAAGGTACTGGCTACATTGGTTCCTTGTGAGGTGTGAGGTCCTTTTTGGGTTGCAGGAGGCCACCTTCTTGTTACGTTCTCACATGACAAACAGACATGCAGGCTCTATGGTGTCCCTTGTAAAAGCACTACTCCCACCATGAGGGCCCCATCCCCATGACCTCATCTAAACCTAACTGTCTCTCAAAGACCTTATCTCCAAATATCATCACATTGGGGATAGGGCTTCAGTATATGAGTTTTGGGGGGTGGGTGAGGGAGACATACAACTCCATCCATGTACCATTTCTGTGATTCAGAGAGCTGTGGGGGGCAGTGGGCAGTTAAGACTATGGGAGAAAGGTCTGAAGATGAGTAAATACTAGGTAGAATATTGTCCTGAGTTTAATCGTACCCATCTGTACAATTGGTACAGATACCCCAGCTTAATGGGGTGGGAGGGGAACCAATTTCCAAGGAATGGAAGAACAGAGAAACTTACAAGAGTACATTTGACCCTTGAGTGAAACAGGTTGGAACTGTGTAGGTCTATTTAATTGTGGATTTTTATTTTTTTTTGATAAATGCACTACAGTACTGTAAATGTATTTACCTTATGGTTTTCTTAATATTTTCTTTTCTCTAGCTTACTTTATTATAAAAATAGTTTATAATACGTATAACATACAAAATACGTGTTAATCCACTGTTTATGTCATTGGTGGTGAGTCTTCTGGTCAGCAGTAAGCTGTTAGTAGTTAGATTTTCTTTCTTTTTTATTTTTATTTCATTATTTTTTTTATTTTAAGATTCTATTTATTTATTCAACACAGAGAGCGAGACAGGGAATAGGAGCCGGGGGAGAGGCTGAGGGATAAACAGGCTCCCCGCTGAGCAGGGAGCCCAATGTGGTGCTCAGTCCCAGGACTCTGGGATCATGACCTGAGCCAAAGGCAGAGCTTAATGACTGAGCCACCTAGGCTCAGTGCCTAACTACCTAACAGTAGTTGGGTTTTCAGGGAGTCAGAAGTTATATGTGGATTTTCAGCTGTGAGGAGGGTCATTGCTCTAATTCTTGAGTTGTGCAAGGGTCAACTCTGTTTTATCAAGGATCAGATGATTATTTGAAATGTTTTGCTAAATACAAGGTTTGGTATTTAAACTAGCATCTTGGAAAAAAGTTAGCATCTTTATAGAACTAAGAATTGTGAATTTCAATGACTCAACAGTCAACAAAAAGCAGACAGCACAAGTTATGTAACTTTGCAATAATTTTAAATTCTTCCAATAGTGAGGGAGAGGTTAAGTTACATTTAAAGCAGGTAGAATCAGTGTGCCTGGCTGGCTCCGTCAGAGCAGCATATGACTCTTGGGATGCCTGGGTGGCTCAGTGGGTTAAGCCTCTGTCTTCAGCTAGGGTTATGGTCTCAGTGTCCTGGGATCAAGCTCTGCATTGGGGTCTCTCTGCTCAGTGGGGAGCCTATTTACTGCCTCACTCTCACCCCCAGCCTCTGCCTGCCTTTCTGCCTACTTATGATCTCCACCTGTCAGATAAATAAATAAATAAATAAATAAATAATCTTTAAGGGG
The DNA here is from genome assembly GCF_011764305.1 of Mustela putorius furo. NCBI lineage: Eukaryota > Metazoa > Chordata > Mammalia > Carnivora > Mustelidae > Mustela > Mustela putorius. The sequence continues at coordinate 14,921,950 of NW_025422005.1, read as the reverse complement.
GGAAAAAAAAAAGAAAGAAAAGGCAGCATATGACTCTTGATCTCTGGGTTGTGAGTTTGAGCTCCATGTTGGTTCTAGAGATTACTTAAATATTTTTAAAAAGTAAAGCAAGCAGAATCAAGTAAGGATCAATAATTAATATTATACATTGATATATAAAATGACTCTTAAAATGTTAAAATTCACTTACCAAACAAATTTTTTTCTCAGTGCATAGATGTATTTACTATTCCTTTTTCTTACATACTCATTCACACCGATAGATGTAAGGAAGAGCTAAATCTGATTTTAAACTTTTATTTTTATTTATTTTTTTAAATTTAAATACAAATAGCCAACATATAGAACATCATTAGTTTTAGATTTTAAACTTTTTTTTTTTTAAGTTTTTAGGTGACCTTTCAAGGTTGTTTACGTAATCTCTTACACCCAACATGGGGCTTGAATTTAGGAACCTGAGATTAAGATTCCCATACTCTTCTGACTGAGCCAGCCAGACACCCTTGCTTTTAAGCTTTTTATCAATGGATGAATGCTTATTTTTTTTCTCAGTGAAGAGTCGTCTTAGTTTTCATGTGTTTCTGTCTGCCCAGTATTTTGTTTTGTACATACCTAACTAGGTAATATGTAGAAAAAAAATTACGTTGACAATATTTTGTTATACTTCACAGGCAAAATAAATCGCGTCCTCAGTTCCCTTCCAGTGAAACTCCATTTTCACATAGTATACTGTATTATTCAAAACTCTGTTTATTTCGGTTCTTATTCTTGAAAACCATTAAAATTAGACATCTTCTCTTACAGTTCATTTCCAAAATTTAAATCTCCCTGTTCAGTACAGTTGACAACATGACAACCTAAATAGTTACTTAACATTTTGTCAGGGGAAAGAAAACAGCTGTACTAAGTATTTCAAATAGAGGGGATTTTTTTTTTTTAAGATTTTATTTATTTATTTGACAGAGATCACAAGTAGGCAGAGAGGCAGGCAGAGAGAGAGGATGAAGCAGGCTCCCTGCCAAGCAGAGAGCCTGATGCAGGCCTCGATCCCAGGACCCTGAGCTCAGGACCTGAGCCGAAGGCAGAGGCTTAACCCACTGAGCCACCCAGGTGCTCCAAATAGAGAGGATTTAATACATAATTTTTTTATACCAGCTGATTGATTATCAAGGAGATGCTGAGGTAATCCAGAGATTAATAATCATAGGAAGCAGCTAACATCCCTAATGCTAGAGGAAAGAAAGAAGTGGTGGTGTTGCCAGACCTAGGAGCTTGGAGGAAGGGTCTTTGGGGACTATTGCTGACACTTCTGAGAAGGGATTTACTAAATTTTCGTCCTTAGACAACAGAAACTCTGTAGAGGAGAGAATTAGGTGAGGCTGATACTTTATATATGCCTATCTGTTGTTGGCATCTCTAATAGCTTTGAGAGGCTGGGATCTGAAATGGAGCTGGTGTCTGGAACCATGCTGACAGGGTGAAAGCACCCTCCTTCTTAGAGGAGGTTAGAGCTGAAAGATAATAGGTAAGTAACTGGCATATACAGTGGTAGAAGGATATGTAATTTCCTTACTAATAAAGAAATTTATATGGAACCAGAAAAAAACCCGAGTAGCCAGAGGAATGTTGAAAAAGAAAACCAAAGCTGACAGCATCACAATTCCAGACTTTAAGCTCTCTTACAAAGCTGTAATCATCAAAACAATATGGTACTGGCACAAAAACAGACACATAGATAACGGAACAGAATAGGGAGCCCAGAAATGGACCCTTAACTCTGGTCAGCTAATCTTCCACAAAGCAGGAAGGAATGTCTAATGAAAAAAGATAGTCTCTTCAAAAAATGGTGTTGGGAAAATTGGACAGCCACATTCAGAAGAATAAAATTGAATAATTTCCTTACACCACACACAAGAATGGACTCAAAATGGATGGAAGACCTCAGTGTGAGACAAGAATCCATCAAAATCCTTGAGGAGAACACAGGCAGCAACCTCTTCGACCTCAGTCAGTCACAGCAACTTCTTGGAAACATCACCAAAGACAAGGGAAACAAGGGCAAAAATGAGCTATTGGGACTTCATCAAGATAAAAACCTTTTGCACAGCAAACAGTTAGTAAAACCAAAAGACAACTGACAGAATAGGAGAAGATATTTGCAAACGACATACCAGATAAAGGGCTAGTATCCAAAATCTATGAAGAATTTATCAAACTCAACACCCAAAGAATAAATAATCCAGTCAAGAATTGGGCAGAGGACATGAACAGACATTTCTGCAAAGAAGACATCCAGATGGCCAGCAGACATATGAAGAAGTGTTCAACATCACTCGGCACCGGGGAAATACAAATCAAAACCACAATGAGAGGGGCGCCTGGGTGGCTCAGTGGGTTAAAACCTCTGCCTTCGGCTCAGGTCATGATCCTAGGGTTCTAGGATCAAGCCCCACATCAGACTGTCTTCTCAGCAGGGAACCTACTTCCCCCCGCCTGCCTCTTTGCCTGCCGACTTGTGATCTCTGTCAAATAAAATCTTAAAAAACAAACAAACAAACAAACAAACAAAAACCATAGTGCGATACCACCTCACACCACTCAGAATGGCTAAAATTAACGTCAGGAAACGACAGGTGTTGGTGAAGATGCAGAAAAGGGGGAACCCTCTTACACTGTTAGTGGGAATGCAAGCTGGTGCAGCCATTCTGGAAAGCAGTATGGAGGTTCCTCACAAAGTTGAAAACACAGCTACTCTACTACCCAGCAATCATACTACTGGGTATTTACCCTGAAGATACTTCTCTCTCTACCTCTGAAATGTAGTGATACAAAGGGGCACGTGTACCCCAATGTTTATAACAGCAATGTCCACAATAGCCAAACTATGGAAAGAGCCTAGATGTCCATCAACAGATGAACGGATAAAGATGATGTACACACACACACACACACTCTCACACACACTCTGAAATACTATGCAACCATCAAAACCCCCGAAATCTTGCCATTTGCTACAATGTGGATGGAACTAGAGGGTGTTACGCTAAGCGAAATAAGTCATTCAGAGAAAGACAATTATATGATCTCTCTGATATAAGGAATTTGAAAGGCAGAGTGGAGGGTCGTGGGGGAAAGGGAGGGAAAAATGAAACAAGATGGGATTGGGGAGGAAGACAAACCATAAGAGACTCTTAATCTCAGGAAACAAACTGAGCATTGCTGGAGGGGAGGAAGTGGGAGGGATGGAGTGGCTGGGTGATGGACATTGGGGAGGGTCTGTGCTATGGTGAGTGTGATGAATTGTGTTAAGACTGATGACTCACAGACCTGAACCCCTGAAACAAATAATACATTATACATTAATTAAAAATTACAGTACAAAAAGAATAAGGTGGTACCAATACACCCCAGTGAATTTAACAGAAGACAGGAAAGGGGATAATGATAATACAAAGTAAATGTGATAAAATAGGACTATGAAACATGTTAGTCACTATAATAATGAAGTTAAGTTCTTCCATTAACTAGAGACTGAAATTGGTCAAAACCCAAAATTCAGGTATATCCATGTAAACATACAGAAAGATTGAAAACAAAAATATGGAACCATTAATAGGAAAATGCTGGTGAAAAGAAAGAAAGCAGACTTAAGCAACCTTTACAAGTTAACATAGAATTCAAGGCAAAAAAAAAAAAAAAAAAAAAACTGTAGGAGAAAGAGAATTCCTATAGTCAAAGATTTAATTACATCCTTTTTCTAGGATGTTACATCCCAGAAGATGTAACATCATAAGCTCTTATTTTCTTAATTTGTTTAGAAAACATATGAAGCATATGTAAAATAAATTGAAATTGTCAAATCCATAATTAGTGTGGGAGAGTGACAGCTCAAAGAAGTGGACAGATCGGTAAGTATAATCATGTAGATCAGGTCTTGGCAAACTATGGCCCATCTCCTGTTTTTTTTTTTTAAGATTTTATTTATTTACTTTTAGAAGAGAGAGAGGGAGCATAAGCACAGGGAGTGGCAGGCAGAGGGAGAAGTAGGTTCCCTGCTGAGCAAGGAGCCTAGCCCTATGTGGGACTTAATCCCTGGACCCTATGATCAAGACCTGAGGCAAAAGCAGATGTTTAACCAACTGAGCCACCCAGCTTACCCCCTCCTCCTGCTGTTTTTGGTACATGAAATTTTATGGGGGTGGGGGGGTCACTTGGGTGGCTCAGTCAGTTAAGCAGCTGCCTTCAGCTCAGGTCATCATCCCAGGGTCCTGGAATCAAGCTCTGCATTGGGCTCCCTGCTCAGCAGAGAGCCTGCTTCTCCCTCTACCTCTGCTACTCCCCTGTTGTATGCTATCTCTCTCTCTCTCTCTCTCTCTCTCTTTCTCTCTCTGTCAGATAAATAAATAAAATCTTTAAAAAAAAATTTTTTTTTTTTACTAGAACACAGCCACACTAATTTGTGGATTTTGTTTTTATGCTACAACTGCAGAGTTGAAAAGTTGCTAGAGATTGTGTGGCCTGCAAAGCCTAAAATACTTGCTATCTGAATGTTCATAGAAAAAAATTGCCAACCCCTCACATAGATCAGCACACTTAATCTGTTAAGGCCAGCTGCTAAAAATTTGGGTTTTGTGGGCCAGATAGTCTTGTACATATTATTCTCCTCCCACTCCTTCCCTTGTTCCCTTCCCACATTCTTTTCTCGCTCTCCCCATTCTTCTCCCTCAGTCCCTTCAACTTCCCTTTCTCTCCCCCCTTCCTCCTTCTCTTCCTTTAAATATGAAAAATTTTGTTCAGCTGGCCTTAGGAAAACACATGTTTAAATGATACAAATAGTTGAACTTGTTTTATATAAATAGATACAGATGTAAATATATAAATAGTACATACATAGCACAAGAATAATGTGTATGAGAAATATTGTACGAATTTAATCATGATAAAAATGAGGATATCATTTTTGAACTTCATAAGTATCAAACTAACAGTATGTAGGTAACTTTTTACTGTTTCAACTAAGATAAAAGATATTAAAAACTACTGATAATTTCATTGAAATAATAATTACTTAATTTGTTTAAATATCTTTTTTCTTGTTGAACTAAGATCATGCTCTTTATTTTTTCAAATACTCCAAGAGCATTTAAAAATTTGATCATGTTAGGCTGAGAGAAAAATATTAAATTCCAATCATATTTACATCCTTTTTCCCTTATTTTTTCACATCCTTTTAAAAAAAATTTTTTTTTAATTTTTAATTTTTTTTTTAAGTTTTTATTTATTTATTTGACACACAAGGATCACAAATAGGCAGAGAGGCAGACGGGGGTGGGGGGAAGCAGGCTCCCCGCTGAGCAGAGAGCCCGATGTGGGGCTCAATCCCAGGACTCTGAGATTATGACCCGAGCTGCAGGCAGAGGCTTAACCCACTGAGCTACCCAGGCACCCCTTTCTCATCCTTTTTTGAATATTTAATGGAATTAGAGCTTAACAACAAAAGAATAACAAAATCTAAATTATGTTTAAGCTATAACTATACAGAACATTATTATTTTTTAAAAAGCTTATCAGAATTACTTATTTTATTTGAACATAATATTATATTTTTCATAATCTTAAACATGATGTAGGAATAAATAATAAAATCTATTTATTTGGAAGTCTATAAATCTTTTGAATTAAAGATAAAACCCAAACAGAGAATGTTATCTTTGGAAATGAATGAGAGCTATCACTTCATATAAGATTTTGTGAATCCTATTCATGTGAATAAAGTGGTATTCAGAGGAAAGTGGTTAGTTTTAAGGGCATATAGTAGAAGATAAAAAAATAGATAATTGAGCAGGTGATCTGAATGGAAAATTCTTACATTGTACTTTGGTATTATAGGTTTTCTTTAATTCATACATGTGCTTGACGTACTTCTTGTTATGATGGTTTTGATTGTAATTACCACAGTGCTTTATCTGTTTTAATACTAAGAATCAGGAATTTTTGTGTAGTAACTAACTTACCTTTTAATATTTTCATCATTGAATTGGACAACTTACATCTACTGTCATTCAGAATATGCTCATTTTGAGTTTGCATATGCAAACTTAATGATGGAGTCAGAAAATTAGTGTGGATGAGACAAAGAGAGAAAGTATTTGCATGTTACTAATGATTAGTGATGTTCAACATCTTTTCATGTGCTTATTGGCCATATATTTTTTTTAAAAGATTTTATTTATTTATTTGACAGAGATCATAAGTAGGCAGAGAAGCAGGCAGAGAGAGAGAGGGAAGCAGGCTCCCTGCTGAGCAGAGAGCCTGAAACAGGACTCGATCCCAAGACCCTGAGATCATGACCTGAGCCGAAGGCAGTGCCTCAACCCACTGAGCCACCCAGGCGCCCCGGCCATTTGTATATATTTTATGGAGAAATGTCTGTCCAGGTCCTTTGCCCATTTGTTAATTAGGTTTGTTGAGTTGTAGGAGTTCTTTAATTAGGTTTGTTGAGTTGTAGGAGTTCTCAATTCCTTATCAAATAGATGATCTCATTAGTTGCCTTTTCACACTGTTGGTAGTGTCCTTTGCACAAAAAATTTTTTAATTTTCATTAAGTCTAATTTATTTGTTTTTTTATTTTGTTGCCTGTGTCTTTGGTATCATAACAAAGAAGCCATTGGCAAACCCAATTATGTCATTAAACTAGTAATGTAGACTATTGCATTTCTTATTAACTTAAAAAATTTTACATATGTAGAGATTTTGTTGTTTTGGAAAGCAATAGCAGATTTAGAGGAAACTGTCTTGGGTTGCCAAGATGAAAGGCATATTTAGAAGGGATGATAGATATACTTATTAAAATGTCAGCAACAGGTGTCATTAACAATCCTATCACAGTGAGAAAAATCCCTGAATGTCCAGCTGTTATGTTAAAAAAGACACTGAAAAATTTCAAGGGCTGCTAAGGGTTCATAGAGCATATTAAGGTTCACATTGAGAGTCAGAGAAGTTGGATACGAAGTGATGACTCAGAAGCCAGCTGGCTTATTTACGTAACCATTTGGCAACTTTTAAGAAGGAAGGGAAGGAGCAGAAAAACTGAAGGCTGGGCAACAGGGGAAGAGAATAAATATCAAAGACCTAGAAGGCATTGTTCTACTATCTCTTTGGTTTTGAGAGTGATTATCTTTTAGCTTCCATCACAGTGAAGTTTTAGGAAGATATAAAATCAGAAAAGGAAAACAAAAACCACTGTTGAAATGCATACTTGAAAATTAGATTGTAGAACTTTGTACAATTTATAGAAAAGATTAAAGTTATTTAAAGCTGGTTGCATACAGAAGGCACCCTTCACTGAATCTTTGTGTTTAACTTAGTTTGACTTCTCCAGAAGCCTTAAGAAATACAGTTTTCTTGGGGCACCTGGTTGGCTTAGTTCAGTGTCTGCCTTCAGCTCAGGGTCCTGGGATCAAGTCATGCTCAGACTCCTTGCTCATCAGGGAGTTTGCTTCTCTCTCTCTTCCCATCCCTCTAGGTTGTGCTCGAGACTCTCTCATTCTAATAAATAAACAAATAAAATCTTAAAAAAGGAAATACAGATTTCTTGAAGAATGGCCATCCTTAGAGGGTCTTTGGCTCTATAAGTAGATCTAATATGGTAGGAATCAGAATAACAGATTCTCAAAAATTTCAACTTTTGAACAGATAAGGACAGTAGTAGGAAGACCGGACTGTGGAAACATTGAGAAATACTTTTAACTAAAAGCTGCCCTTCTTTGGATGCCTGGGTGGCTTAGTCGTTAAGCGTCTGCCTTCAGCTCATGTCATGATCCCAGGGTCCTGGGATTGAGCCCTGCATTGGGCTCCCTGCTCAGCAGAAAGCCTGCTTCTCCCTCTTCCACCCTCCTTGCTTGTATTCCCTTTTTCACTGTGTCTCTCTCTGTCAAATACATAAATAAAATCTTAAAAACAACAACCTGTCCTTCCTAATATAACTTGAATTATAACAGTGTGAACTAGTGTTTATTGTGTACTCATCAGATTATAGTATTTGAGGATAATATCTTGGTGATCATGATATAGGCTAGAATTATCAGAGCATTTCTCAGTTTACCATATTTTATTATTACAAAACACTATAAGATAGATATGATCATTCCTATTTTATATCTTAGGAGGGTCGAGTGGGAAATACGAAATGACTTGCTTCAGGACCTTAGGTAGCATTGGTAAAGGGACCAAGTCCATATCACTAGATCACATAAGATTATCACATAACCCTTGGCACACTTCCTTCCTTTTTTATAATTCACCATAGTACTTTATTTCAAGCTTAGTTTAAATAGACTCTGCTTTCATAAATTGTTTTGGGAATATAGCCACCACTTAAACAACATTATTTTTATGAAATAGTAAAAACAGTCACGCGAAGCAACTTAAATTTGCAAATATGGGGCTTTATAAAAATTCAGCCACACAATATTTAGGCTTCTGGTTTTTAAATGTAGAGCCACACATCTAAATCTGGAATTTAAGAATTTAGTGGAGGAGGAGATAGTCTTAACGGAGATTCAGCAGGACCTAGAGTAAAGATTCTCTCTAGTTTGATGAATGACTGGAATGGGGAGTCTGGCTAGGAATGTTTTAGATGAAAATTAGAAGAAGAAATCAGAAACTAAATAAAGATGGGAGTGATGGAGGGAGAAAAGTAGTAGAGATGTAGAAAGTATAGAAGGTGTGATGAACAGCACATATGGACATTGGAAACACAGAGCCAGCAGTGCACAGATGATAGAATACCTTCGCTCCCGGGGAATTCAGTGAACCAGGCACTGAACTCTCCTTTATAGGCAGACCAGGGCTTTCAGTCTAGTAGCCTGGAGGAGATGGTGCTGGTTGTTAGGCTGTGGAGAGAGAAGCTAAACAAGGAAGAGTATATGGTTAATATTGTGGGAAAGCAAGTAGCCTGTCAGATCTACATATGTTGTGAAAGCCATTCTATGGTATGAGTCCGTCATTGTCTAGTTGAAAGGTGAAAAACCATAGCATTTAAGTGTTGAACCAAGTGTAAAGAGTACAGAAAGAGTGGTAAATTTAGGTAGTGTTTTCCTGTTCCATATAATGTCATTGCTCAGAAATGAGAGAAGTATCAGTGGTTCTCATCCTGGCTGCCATTAGAACCTTCTGATGCCTGGGTCCCATTCTTCAGAGATTGGCATTTAATCGCTTGGGATGGGGCCTGAGGTAATTCCAATGTAGAGAAGAAAGCTGTGGAACTCACTCCCTAAATGACACTTCTTAGGTGTTCTTTGCTGGGAGTAGTTTTTAGTGAAAGGAGTACTTTGAGATGACATACAAACTTAATGAATTTGGCCATTTCTTAATTTAGGGAAGATGGCTTTGAGAAATCACTTCTATCTAGAGTCTACAGGAAACTGTTAAAAACTTCTTACTGGCAATACACTTCTGTATCACAGTCTATATTAAACGTTTTTTACAGTATTGCTAATGTATAGTGATTTGGTGATGGAACCAAATTCTATCCTGGCAGGTGTTGTATGATTGGGCCTTCTAATACAAGCATAGTAAGAGCATATTGGTTGTCTTTGCTTTTGGTGTCAGTACAATCAACTCTTCCTGGATTTACAGCTGCAGTATGTTGTTTTCAAATTTTAAATGGAAGGGTTTTTATTCTTCCATAAAACTAGTACAGTGTCTGAACCATAAATAAGTCCTTACATCTTTGATGGATGAAAATGGCCTTAAATGAAATTTTCCAGAAGTGTCACTTCGTGGCTGTTTGCTTTAGTTGCTAAACAGCGGAGGTTGCTAAACAGCGACTGGTACCTTTAACTTTGTTGTACAGTTTGTTTGTACTTTGTACAAACTTTGTTTGTAGTTTGTACTTTGTGCAGTTTTTGTTGTACAGTAAAACTTTATTTTACAGGTATAGGCCTAACTAAAAAAGAGCCAAATACTCATTTGTTGCATCTTTAGAGAGCTGGCTCTAAGGAGGTTTATTTTGAGAAAGTGTGTAGGAACCTTTTCTCAGTATTCCAACTGTCCTTTATCATGAATTAAATGTTTTTTATTTTTTTTAAAGACTTCATTTATTTGAGGGAAAGAGAATGAGTGAGTGTGAGAGGGGAGAAGGTTGGAGGCAGAGGTAGATTCCCCACAGAGCTGGGAGCTGGATGCAGGACTTGATACCTGGACTCTGGGATCATGACCTAAGCCGAAGGCAGTCACTTAACCAACTGAGCCACCCAGGCACCCTTAAATGTTTTTTAAAGACTGTATTTATTTATTTTAGAGAGTGAGAGGGGCAAAGGGAGAGTGGAAGGGACAAGCAGACTCCCTGATGAGCATGAGGCGCTGGAGGCTGGCTCTGTCCTGGGAGTCAGAGATCAAGACCACAGAGGAAGTTAGAAGTCCCATGAATTACATATTTAAAATTGGATTCCTAAGCTGGAAAAGTCCGTGGTCAGGATACTATGACAGGGATTTAGGTTTTTAAAAAATCAGTTCAGTACTATATTGAATATAGAATTTATTTCCTTTTCTTAGCAAATGATTTCATTTTCTGGTCTGAATATTCTCTGAACATAATCCACAGGTAAGCTTTATATAGAGCTGTGGTGGTTAGGTGCAAAGAAATATAGTCTCTGGGTAACTGATTTTATATGGTAAGGTATTGTAATATGAGAGATTAAGGTTCATTTTTTGTGCTAATTATTTCAGTTTACAGAATATGTTGTGAAATCAGCTTATTTGTCAAAATTGTCTCATTCTAGAGTTATGTTTATCATAGTAATTATTTCTAGTATTGGGTTGATCAAAAACAACAGGTACAGCTGTTGAGATGGGTGGTGACCCGTAGTAAAGTATACTTCAGCTTGTGTAAAGTAATGCTCAGTAAATATCTCTTTGTGAGGTAAGAAAGAGTAAGAGTAATTGGATGGTCCGAATGCAGAATGAAACACATATTCTGACTTAATGAGTAGTTGAATTGCTGAAAACATTTATTTTAAAATGTCCAAAAGCCACAATTAAGAACAGTGTTTGTGTTAGATAACATTTAAAATATAACCCTTTTAATTTTCTAACAATCATGTCTCTGGTGTTGAAAAGAGATTCTATTCAGAAATTTATACTCTCTGCTGGAGTACTTTTGAAGAGGCTTAGAGTACAGCCCAACGGTTGAACAGTGATAGAGTCCCATCAGGATTTTCTCTATTGATTTAGATTTAAAACGAGATTGATCCTATAGTCTTCCCATCTTTCCTGAGGCAGAGAGCTCCATCCCCGCATCCAAAGTATAAACCACGGGAGAGAATTCTCAGTTGCTACGTATGAAGCCTGCATTACAGAAAGTGAAGTTTCTTTTTAAAAAATATAGAACCAGGGGCACCTGGGTGGCTCAGTTGGTTCAGCCTCTGACTCTTGATTTTGGCTCTCAGGTCATGATCTCAAGGTCGTGGGATCAAGTCCTGCCTCAGACTCCTGTTCAGTGGGGAGTCTGCTTGGGATTCTCTTTCCCTCTGCCTGTATCCTCCCCTGCCTCACCCAGGCTCACTCACTCTCTCTAAAATAAATGAATCCTTAACAAAAAATACCAGGTTATAAAACCCAGTTCTACCTCTTATTGATTATGAGAACTTGGATAAGTTAAACCTCCCTCCAAACAGAATTTTTTGGTTTTCCTATCCTAAACAAGTTAATGTTTATACTATCATCTGTTGTGTGTCATAGCATTATCTCTAAAACAAACAATGTATGTAACCTTAATTTAAAGAGTTTATCGCTACAGATAATTGCTAACCATCCAAAGCTTTTAGTGAGTTATAATCACTAATCACAAATCACTATAACAAATATAGTAATGAAAATATTTGAAATATTGTAATATCAAAAAGTGACACAGAGACATGAAGTAAGTGAATACTTACTTACATGGCACTGATAGACTTGCTTAATGTAGCATTGCCACAACCTTCAATTTACAATAAAAGTTGTATCTGCGATATATAGTAAAATGAAACATGATAAATGAAGTATGCCTGTACCTGCATCACAGGATGGTGTGAGAATTAAATCAAACAACGAATGCAGATGTCTTGAAAGCTTATAAATGTTGGTTGTATCTCCTTGTGCTAAAATAGGTTTGGAGTATTTAACATTGTTTTTTAAGTTTGTTTTTATTTTCCCTCTGTTGTGTTTTTAAAAAATTTTTATTTAAATCCTAGTTATTTAACATACAGTGTAATACTGGTTTCAGTGTACAATAGAGTGAGGCAGCACTTCTCTACACCCCACCCCTGCTCATCACGCCAAGTGCATTCCTTCACCCTATCACCTGTTTTACTCTTTCCCTGTCTCTCGTAACCATCAGTTTGTTCTCTAGAGTTCGAATTAATTCAGGAAATGAAGTATTTGTCTTTTGTGGCATCACATTTTAATGTCATATTTATAGGACTTTTTCTAAACACTTCAAAATCATGTCATAACTGTTTATTAGTGCTGAAAACCAGACCTTGCTACATAGGCACTTATATCATTAGACACTGTTGTCTTATCTTATTAAAAGATTTAATTATTAGTTTGACTCTCACTATATTTATTACATATATGTCTGATATATTTCCCCTGCAGAATTCTTTAAAAAAAAAAAAACATATGCAATATGTTGGGCAAAGCTGATACTTAGAGTGGTTTAGAAATCCCACAGTAACCACTCAGTCAGCCATTGTAATGACCTTGATGTTACCCAGAAACATAGTAAGGTTCATCTGTGAACTTAACCAGATATCACTCAGCATTGTTAACTGTCAGGCAAACATTATAGTACACAAAATGGAAAAAATCTATCTAGTAGGTACATCTATTATTTGCTTTGAGAAGCAGTCCTCATTGCATTATAATGTATTTAGGAAAAAGTGCACAGTTTCTGGTTTATGCATGCTCCATTTTATTTTGTGAAGTGTATTACGGCCTCTCACTGGTTCATCTTTACCATCTTCTCTTTTTGTAATTTGTTCAGTGCTCTATAGAATCCTGGGCAAAAGAAATTAAAGGTGGCATCTGATCCATTTCTGTTAAATCTTTGAATAAAATTAACTCTTAATAGAATTCAAGATGAAAAAATTTAAAAATCATACCTGAAATGATAACATGGCATTTCTATAAAGTTTGTTTTTGCCCTTATTGTAAATCAGCATCATAAACATTTATTTCAACAGCTGAAATATTTTTTCCTAAATAAATCAAAAGCAGGGCGCCTGGGTGGCTCAGTGGTTAAGCCGCTGCCTTCGGCTCAGGTCATGATCTCAGGGTCCTGGGATCGAGTCCCGCATCGGGCTCTCTGCTCAGCAGGGAGCCTGCTTCCTCCTCTCTCTCTCTCTGCCTGCCTCTCTACCTACTTGTGATTTCTCTCTGTCAAATAAATAAATAAAGTCTTTAAAAAAAAAATAAAAAAATAAATCAAAAGCAAAGCGAGAATTGTTCTTTAAGACTGTAATTTGAGAAGTGGGGTGGAGGAGAGATGATACACTATCTATTAGTATTTGGGTAGATTAATTGTATTTTGTTTTAGTTGAAGCTTCATTCAGATTTATCTCATCATCTGGTAGAGCCGTGCTTTAGATTAGATGACTTTGATTTATAATATACATATTTTAATCTATTAGATGAGTCACATTATTGGGAATGAGTGATTCTGTAGATGAACTAGTTATAAGACAAATATGAAAATCTGTCTGGAGAGATTTTGCTGGGTTTTTAGGAGAATTAAAAATAATAATAAATTAAATTTTTGCAGGAAAATGCCTGTGCTGTATTCCCAGTGTTTTGGTAGAAGACAGTGTTAGAAGTGATCTAAATAAGATACAGGAATCCATATAGATTTATTGCAGAAAATAGTATTTATGTGGTTTAATTTTCCTTTATACCTTTTAGAAGCTCCTATTGACTGTATGTCAATACAGTCTCTTAAGGACTGTATGTCCTTCCTAATTACTAGGGTTTATTAATACGTTTATTATAAGCTTATAATTATTAAGATGATCTGGTTGAAAAAATAGCCACATTTTCTTAGAAGGCCCACATTTCTTCCCACAAATAATTTGGATGCCAGGTATTTGTATAGTGCATACTGTGTGCTAAGCACAAATGGCTGTTTTTGAGGCTATCTCATAAAGTGAAAAGCAAGATAGTTATTTTCCTTATAAACCTCCAGCTCAGGGGGCGCCTGGGTGGCTCAGTAGGTTAAGCCTCTGCCTTCGGCTCAGGTCATGGTCTCTGTCCTGGGATCGAGCCCTGCATTGGTCTCTCTGCTTAGTGGGGAGCCTGCTTCCCTGCCTTTCTCTGCCTGCCTCTCTGCCTAGGTGTTATCTCTGTCAAATAAATAAATAAAAATCTTAAACAAACAAACCAACAAAAGCTTCCAACTCGGTATTTAAGCCATTTATCTCTGAGAAGATTAAGTATTCCAAAGTTTATGTGACTATTCTCTAAATTCCAGATTATTTCTGGAACCAGGAAACTTGCCTTCTGCTATTTATATGCTTATCTGCTTATACTTTTATTCCATAGCCTTTAAAGTGCTTGTGGAATCTCTGCTACTGGACTTTCTGGAAAGGTCCAGTTATCAGGTTTCTGACTTAGCACCCTTTCCTCCCATTCTCTCACCCTCCCACTGTCTCCTCACTCTGGAAATTTAGGTAAATTATTTTCCTAGAAGTCCTTTCAGGTGGATCTTACTAGCTCTCTTACATTCTTTGTATCTTTGGAGTCTAAGCCGTCTTGTGCTTCTTTATCTAGATCTATCCCTTCCTTCCTCCCCATTGGGAACCATTATCTTGGCTTGAAGTTAATCAGTATTTTGTTTCATCACTTGCCATTGGTTTCCTTATACTTCCATTGATGTCAGCAGATTGAAGTTCACGTTCTGAATTAGCCATTATATATGTGACCTTGGGCAAGTTACTTTTTGTCCTCCAAACCTGTTTTCTTTATCTTTTTCTTTTTTTTAAAGATTTTATATATTTATTTGACAGAGAGAGCACAAGCAGGGGCAGCAGCAGGCAGAGAGAGGGAGAAGCAGGCTTCCTGCTGAGCAGAGAGCCCCATGTAGGGCTTGGTTCCAGGACGCTTGGATCATGACCTGAGCCAAAGACAGATGCTTAACCCACTGAGCTGGCCAGGCCACCCCTCTTCTTATTTTTTTCAAGTCAACTCTGCCCGCTGTGTGGGGTCAGGACTCCTGCCCTGTTATTAGAGAGGCGCATGCTTTACCTACTGCGCCAGCCGGGTGCCTCTCTTTTCTCATTTTTAAAATGATTTATTGTCTCAGTTGGTAAAGCATCTGACTCTTTATTTTTTAATTTTTATTTTATTTTTTTTAAGATTTTATTTATTTATTTGACAGAGAGAGATCACAAGTAGGCAGAGAGAGAGAGAGAGAGAGCGAGAGAGAGAGAGAGAGAGAGGAGGAAGCAGGCTCCTTGCCAAGGAGAGAGCCCGATGCGGGACTCGATCCCAGGACCCTGCGATCATGACCTGAGCCGAAGGCAGAGGCTTTAACCCACTGAGCCACCCAGGTGCCCCTTATTTTATTTTTTTTTAAGCATCTGACTCTTAATCTCAGGGTCATGAATTTAAACCCCATGTTGGGCATGGAGCCTACTTAAAAAAAAAAAAAAAGATTTACTTCATAGAGGTTGCGTATAATTAAATGAGATATGTGACTAGTAGTAAACAGAGTCTCAATAAAGGGAGTTTAGGTCCCAACTTTCAGAAACTACATCTTTGTGTTTTAAAGATCCATTTCCTATTGTAAGTATGTTTGTTTCAGGTTGTTTTCTGATATTTGATCTTGTGTCCTGGGTGATCTCATCCACTCTTGCTGCAAGGACTGTTTGTTGGTTTTATGCTGCTGATTCCCAGATCCCTCTGTGAAGATGACTGTGCTCTGCACATGTGTAATTGCTCTCTATGTATCTGTACTTGAGGGTTTCTTCCAACAGTTAGAACTCAACAGAATACAATGGAATTTATCACTTTTTTATCCAAAGCAGAGAAAACAGCTAATGAAAAGAAAGGCATTACATGAAAGGAACCTTGATAAGTTTGAGGAAAATAAAGATAGACAATGTGGCTGAAGAGTAGTTGGCTATGAGATGAGGTCCAACAGGTGGCCTGGGGCTCAATCATTTTTGGTTTTATATGTATCCTTTACGTACCCATCCTCAAATCTTGGGAGTGTCTCCCTCCTTACCTCGTACAGAGTTGTGAAGTAAGTCCTGCTGTTTCAGTGTGCTAATTATCTCTCAAATCTGCCTCCTTTGTCTAGATTCGTTTTGATAGACTGGATTCTTTTTCTTTTCTTTTCTATTTTTTTTTACGATTTTATTTATTTGAGAGAATTTAGAGAGAGCACGAGGGGGGTGGCAGAGGGAGATAGAGGAGCCGACTCCCTGCTGAGCCTAGACACCCCCCCCCACCCATATGGGGCTCAGTCACAGGATCCTGGGATCATGGACCTGAGCAGAAGGCAGCTGCTTAACTGAGCCACCCAGGTGTTCTGTGGTAGACCAGATTCTTAATCATCGTGTTCGTAGACTATGATTGTTGCAGTAGCTCCCTGATTTGTATCCATAACACGATGTCTTTTCCAGGACTAGTTACTGTTGTAATAGTTCTTTTTATTTAACAAATTCAGTGAAATTGCTGT
The DNA here is from genome assembly GCF_011764305.1 of Mustela putorius furo. Taxonomy (NCBI): domain Eukaryota; kingdom Metazoa; phylum Chordata; class Mammalia; order Carnivora; family Mustelidae; genus Mustela; species Mustela putorius. The sequence continues at coordinate 14,905,230 of NW_025422005.1, read as the reverse complement.
CTTGTTTAACATTTCCTGGAGATCCTTTCAAGGTAAAGTCCTTATTTTTATATACCTTTTTTGTCTGGTCCCAACCTTATTGTGTGGCCTCACTCCTCACCTTCCACTCTGGTCTGTGGTTACTGACCTGTTTCAGGGCTTAGCAGATAAGCCCTGCTTTTCCAAGTCTTCACGCTGCTGTTATACTTGTAGTTAGTTACGCCTGTGTATGGTATCTCTCTCCTTGTGTGGCTGACTCCCCTCATCCGTCCATCCATGGTCAAACTGTTACCTGTGGACGCTCTCTAGAAGTCTTCTCGGAGGAAGAATTAATCCATTTCTGCTTTGCTTCTTGACGTGTTTTCACACTCCTTATAACATTGTCTATATTCCCTTACAGTTGAGTTAGGTAAATTGTAAATCCCTTGAATATAGATTCAACTTTAGGATTCCAGTTGATGCTGAATTAAAAAGTTGATGAATTGCTACATTTTAAGTAATGTATGTTTTGAGGCTTTATTTCATTCCAATTTGAGCGAAAGGCTTTTGTGTGTTTAATGTTTTCCATTGATGATGCTACTAATTAGGATCCTCAGAGGAAAGGAAATTTAAAGCAGTTTTGTTTTGTGGCCTTGTTATTTTTGGTGGGGGACAAAAACATAGACCACTTCATTCAAGGATGCTTCCAAAAGAAAACCTAGGGTATGTATTGGCAAGTCCAAGATAAGCATACTGTTTGGACAGTGCAGTGATAACTATTTTCACTTCCAGGTCTACTGGAAAGACATGTTTTTCTCTAAAATAGACCTGACCTAATTGAGTTGAAGCTTGCTAGCCTAATTAGCCTCCTGTTTTTGCTTGTCTTTGTTTTTGTATTGTCAGGAGCACTTGGCATATTGGGTTGGAGGTAGAACCATGTGATTCCTAAAATGAGCTTTATCATAAGCTGGTTGGGAAAGCTTTCAGGGAACTGTAACTTATTAGTGGGAATGGGAGAAGACGCCAAGTGTTGTGGTAAGACAGAAATTTCCACTGAGTTACTGGGAGCAGGAAGGCTATTGGTGGGTGACTCAGCTGTTTTCTAAACCTGTCTCATGTGATTGAGTGTGCAGTGATGTCTGTTTATTCTTGGCAGAGTAAGTACTAGGGGAGTCACATTACGCAGCAGGCATAATGTTTATTTAACCAGCTCTGTGATGATCTAAAAATAACTTGTAGGGGATTTTTGTTTTCTCATTGCATGTAGCATCCTAAGATAGAAAAATCATAATGGAGACCCACTGGTGAGGGCTTTTCCTTATAGATAACTTTGAATAAATAGTTTGCCAGTACTTTTTCAATTCTTTCAGTGTAGAGATGAATGTATACAGGATACATAAAAGGATAGGAAAATAAGAAAGTCTTCTAATTATACAGAAAATAATTCTGTACAATTACAGTTTAGCTTGTATCCTGGACAGACAGACCTTTTGGGTGCTTCAGGTGTTCATGTGCTTAAAGTTTACATGGGAATTTTGTTTCCTTTTTGTCAGGTTATAGCGGATGTCTTTTTGAAATGGAAATGTTAGTGTGGTATATGTATTTGCTGGATTTTATATTAATCATAAATTATAATATTTTTACCTTGATGTTCTTGTTTTACTAACCCTGTACTCAAGATTTGCGCCATCATGTACTGTAATTGGGCCTTCCAGTGTGTCAAAATGTTGTTATTATTACCCTGTTTGCCTATTTATATGTTTGGCTCTGAAAGAAAAAGCACTTGGAGGTCTCAGTGTATCTAATAATCATAATCTCTTCATTTGTCAAGGAAGCAGTGAGTCACTATGACTTATTCTTTTTGACATCTGAGTGTTCTTGCTCTTGGAGGTGCAGTTTATGCAGCATATGTACTTGTGTGCCTGAGATTATTTCCAAAAGGAAAGAGAAACTGGATTCATTAAGAAGAAATAAATGCCAGCATTCTATTAACAATAATGTTTAACTGAGTGGGAATATTTGATAAGTCTATTAGCCTGTAAAATTACATTACTTTTGATGATTGATGCTCTATATAAGGTGAGAAATACATACTTTTTCATGTTGATGAAAAAATGGCTTTTGCATTAAACAGTTCTTACACTGCATTTGCTTCATTCTGTGTTTCAAAAAATGTTAAGCAAACATGGGAAGATTTAAGTTTTTATTTTCAATATTAGACCATTAGGATATTTACTAGGATTTCTGTTTTGGCATTTTTTAACATGTGCTGTCACTAGGAATTTAATATACCTGGAATGGTATATTAGAATACAGACCTTCGGGGCACCTGGGTGTCTCAGTGGGTTAAAGCCTCTGCCTTCAGCTCAGGTCATGATCTTGGGGTCCTGAGATGGAGCTCTGCATCGGGCTCTGCCCAGCAGGGAGCCTGCTTCCACCTCTCTCTCTATCTGCCTGCCTCTCTGCCTACTTGTGATCCTGCCTGTCAAATAAATAAATAAAATCTTAAAAACAAAACAAAACAAAACAGACCTTTAGGGGTAGCCAAGTGGCTCAGCCAGTTAAGCGTCTGCCTTTGGCTCAGGTCATGTGGTCCCAGGGTCCAAGGATCGAGCCCCACATTGGGCTCCATGCTCATTGCTTCTTGGACTTTTGGCTAAGATCAAGTGTGGGCTTCATGCTCAACAGGGAGGGAGCCTGCTTCTCCCTTTCTCTCTGTACCTCACTTGTGCTCCCTCTCTCGCTCTATTTCAAATAAAGACATATAATCTT